>NW_024043372.1:25913621-27113621 GCF_014851395.1 Micropterus salmoides
AGAATTTCAGCTTTTATTTCCTGGTATTCACATCTAGATGTGTTAAACAACTCAGGACATACCACCGTTTATATTAGACCCCAGCATTCTTAGGTGAGCAAAAAAGTATTGGAACAAATAATCTTAAAGTAAATAACATTTAATATTTGGTGGCATAACCCTTGCTTGCAATAACTGCCTCAAGCCTGCGACCCATCGACATCACCAAACTGTTGCATTCTTCATTTGTGAGGCTATTCCAGGCTTTTACCGCAGCTTCTTTCAGCTCTTGTTTGTTTCAGGGTGTTTCTCCCTTCAGTCTCCTCTTAAGGAGGTGAAATGCAGCTCTGTTGGGTTAAGTTCAGGTGATTGACTTGGCCAGTCTAAAACCTTCCACTTTTTTCCCCTGATGAAGTCCTTTGTTTTGTTGGCAGTGTGCTTTGGCTCATTGTCCTGCTGCATGATAAACCTCCTCCCGATTAGTTTCAATGCATTTCTCTATAAATGTTTGACAAAATGTTTCTGTCCACTTCTAAATTCATTCTGCTGCTACCATCATCAGTTACATTTACATTTACTCATTTGGCAGACACTTTTATCCAAAGCGACTTACATTTGAGGAACAACATACAAGCATCAACAGAGCATCAAATACAGATCTACAACTGACAATACAAACTAGTAAGAGCAGCAATAAATACTACTAAGAGCTCATAGTACATATCACATCAATGGGGTAGATACCTAGGGAAGGAAGTAAGAGTTAACAAAAAGTGCAATCAATACAAGATCATTGTAGGGGATAGAAGAAGAGCACAGGAAGTGCATGTTAGAGGTTAGGAGTTAGAGGTGTTATAAGAGGAAGTGTTCTCGGAAGAGATGAGTTTTCAAGAGCTTCTTGAAGTTAGAGAGGGACGTCCCTGCTCTGATGGCGTGTGATAGCTCGTTCCACCATCGTGGTGTCACAGATGAGAATAGCCGGGACTGGGATTGCTTTGTGTGAAGGGATGGCAGAGCCAGGCAGTGTTCGTTGGAGAAGCGTAGCGGCCGAGAAGGAACGTAAGTTTGTATTATGGAGTTTATGTAGATGGGTGCAGACCCAGTAGCCACTCTGTATGCAAGCATTAGTGACTTGAAATTGATTCTGGAGGTCACTGAGTAATGGAGTGACATGAGTCCTTTTTGGGCTGATCAAAAACCAGACGCACTGCTGCGTTCTGAACCATTTGTAAGGGTTTCACTGCACAAGCTGGAAGACCTGCTAGGAGGGCATTGCAACAGTTACATCATCAATAAATATTAATGAGCCTGTTGCAGAAGCAGCCATGCACGCCAAAGTCATGACATTACCTCCACCGTGCTTCACAGATGAGCTTGTATGCTTCGGATCATAAGCAGTTCCTTTCTTTCTCCACACTTTGACCTTTCCATCACTTTGGTAGATATTAATCTTGGTCTCATCAGTCCATAAGATTGTGTCCCAGAAATTTTGCGGCTCATCTCTGTACTTCTTTGCAAATTTCAATCCGATTCTTCCTGCTGATGAGTGGTTTGCATCTTGTGTTGTGGCCTCTATATTTCTGCTCTCTGAGTCTTCTTTGAACAGTGGATTGTGATACCTTCACCTCTGCACTGTGGAGGTCGCCGCTGATGTCACTTACAGATGTTCTGGGTGTTTTCTTCACAGCTTTCACAATATTTCTGTCATCAACTACTGTTGTTTTCCTTGGCCGACCTGTTCGATGTCTGTTGCTCAGTACACCAGTATTTTCTTTCTTTTTCAGGACATTCCAAATTGTTGTACTTGCTACGCACAATGTTTGTCCAATGGCTTTGGTCAATTGTCCTTCTTTTCTCAGCTTGACATTGGCTTGCTTTTCTCCCATAGACAGCTCTCTGGTCTTCATGTTGGTTTATCCTCTTTAACAGGAAATGCAGTCTTTATAGGTTTGAACCAAGGATGAAAACTTAGACTAGTCATGCAGAGCTACTGAATGTTTGGATAGTGGATCAACCTAAAAGGCAACACCTGAGCAACAAGAAACGTCAGTGACATGTTCCAATAGTTTTGCTCATTTGAAAAATGGGTGGGTTCAAAGAAAGGGTGGTATGTCCTGAGTTGTTGAACACATCTAGATTGTTCTTAAACCCAAATGTCTTCAATGAACAACAAAAACAAAGGAATTTGCCTTACCGCTTCAATACTTTTGGAGGGGACCATATGTACCAAAAAACTCAAATGAAGGCAAAAAATATTTACAACAAACACTGTTGTGAATTCACATATACAGCACAGTTAAATATCAAACATACATAACTTAAGTTCTTTACTTTTAAAACAGAAATGCAAAGTAAAACAAAAAGCAAAAGGTGTTTAGAATCTATTAACTTTGTTTTGTGTAATTTTTCACTTTCATAGTAAAAACTAAAACTAAAACTAAAATAAATGTTGGGTAGTGTGGGTAGAGCTTGTAAAAATCTTAGAAAAAGTCACAGTTGCTATCAGAATTGACAACATTGTCTGATTACTGTCGAATTACATAGCACATTTTGTGTTTATAAGAGTAAAAAATACTAGAATTTGTTTTACCAGTAACAACACTACGTCTAGGGAATAAACTGTAATAAATAAAAAATAAAAAACAGACAAGAAGCTAAAGTTATTGAATAGAAATTGAAATAAAACTAAAATGAAATCAAAAATAAACCACATTAAAAATTAAAAACCAATTCTTAATATAATAAATGTGGTCCAAACACACCTGTGTGAGAGTTGCTCCAGGGCGGCAGATGCGGCTGAGCCGTGTGCAAGTAGAAGACATTAACATCTTGGTGGAAGAGCAGCTCCACAAACTTGGCAGACTCCAGGAACTTCCTCTTGCAGCCCATGATGCTGGGAGCCTGCTCCGACGCGTACAGCACGCGGCCGCTCGACAGGGAGAAAACCACTATGAAGGAGTCCTACACACAGAGACGTACGCACACACACGTAGAAAGACACACGCACACCAGCAGGCCAAGTCATAGACACACACACACACACACACACACACAAAAGCAGTAAACACACATACACTCACACACACGCCCAGGCGTGAGGCAAAAATAAATGTGCACGTATGTGTAAGAGTGTGTTTGCTTCTTTGAGACTGTCCACAACTGTGATGGATGCTTGTATAAGAGTGATCAGTGAGTGCAGCAATTCAGGCAAGAGAGTGACATTAGCAATGGTTACTGTGAGTTGTGTGTGTGTGTCTGTGTCTGTCTGTGTGTGTCTGTGTGTGTGTGTGTGTGTGTGTCTGTGTCTGTGTCTGTGTGTGTATATATACCGTGTTTTTAAGGGTGTGTTCAGAGGTGACTCTCTCCAACTCTTCCAGGGTGCAAACAGTGGCATCTCTCCGCTCATCCTGGCTATTTCGCATCAGCAGTTTGTAATATTCACTATTGGCTTCAGAGGAACACAAGCACACATGCTGCTTTGAAACCAGACCAAATGATACCAGGCTTATTGGAGAAAAAGAGGTGACACTACTCTGATTTGAAAGAGAAAGCAAAACTAAGAGTAACAAAGGCTTCCAGTTGTCCGTTTATCTAGGTTACCTTGCACTTGTTTGACACAGTTGAGTGCATAATGTAAGGCCTCCACAGTGCTGGCTTTGCTGCGACTGCGTTTGTCTGATGGGATCCTCTTCTTCATCTCAGCCACTGTGATCATCACCTCTCTGTGGGCCTGCCCTTTGCCACCACCTGCATTCTCGCTGCTTTACACACATTCGGAGAGTTTCATTTAATGAGATGCAGTGGCAAGCAGACAGGTTTTGAGCTCTGTTTCAAAAGAACTGAGAGTTGGAGCAGTCAAGGTTTTCTGAATGCTGTTTCTCTGTGTTCAGATTTGACTCGGGGGGACAGTAAGCAACCCTGTCCCAGAATATCTGAGAGGTCTGTACGGGAAATATGGAGCAGTAGATCAGAAATTAACCATTTAGTACTTTATAAAGTAACACTATAATTTCAAAAGCAGTTTACAGACAATCTTTCCAGTTCAACTTTGACCTTCCCTACTTGCTGTAGCCATGGTATTCCTGTGTAATTAGCAACATTGCAGGTGTGCCGATTTTCATTTTTGCCTCCCAAAATAAATGGCAACTATAGTAATCCAGCTAAACTTTCTTGTTTACAAGCAGGATGATCATCTAACTGGTCGTGTGTCTCCATAGGAACAATTTTCCAACCGATGAGTTCTCAGCTATTACTTTGGCGAGTACAATGTTATAACGGAAATGGAAATTCAAAGGCCAGAGATGTGAAAGTAAACCCCAAGTTGTAGTAAACAGTTAGCAAAGGGTGTCAACATTTTCACAGGAATGAATCACTTATCTTAAGCAAGATTCAGAAAACTGCAAGTTGATATCCACAATTGCGAAGCCACAGCTATGGTATGCCGTGGCGCATTTAAAACTTTGCTTTAAGATAAATGACAAGATGTGGCAGCAACTGAGGTCGCTGAGATATGATGTGAATATGCGCCAAGAAGTCAGGGCACACGCAATCAGGCACATACCTCTTGGTTGAAGCTGAGGTGGATCCTATGGCGCTGCCAGGGCTGTGATTGGCTGAGGAAGAGAGGTCATGTGATCCGATAGTCATCTCCTCATCTTCCTGCGCCACTTCTCCACCTGAAATTCCGCTCTTGTCCCCCCGGAGGCGCTCCAACTGCGCCCCTGACGACACCCTCTCCTCGCCTCCACCTTCTCCTGTGGCTGGCGGTAATGCAGGCTCCTCCCCATCGGTGCCGCTGTCAAGTCCAAGCATCTCCGCTCTTTGGTCGCACATTAATAGTAATTTCTCCAATTACAGTAGTCAGTAGGAGTCTTCATATGTTCAACTAAGGGAATGGGTTCCATGTGGTGAAAAAAATTTGCGTTCACTCAATCAGTGCTGAATGTTGGAGGTAATGATCTGCCTTGAGCACTGTAAGATAAAAGGAAATAAAGGATTCAGGGTTGAATTCACAACACAGAAGAAGTAGCAGCCGGTGGTGACCAACATTTCATAGATAATTTATTATCTGTGGGAGGTGAAAAATTAATGTATCTGGGAGGCGTGGGGTTGCATTATAAGATATTATTTTAAAAATCAAAGTGAAAACACAAATAAAAAAAAGAATATTCACCCCCTTCTAGAATTTCATGTAAGGACAAAAAAGCGTCATCCCACATATTAGTTAATAGCTGCCCTACTATAGGTAATAGCACTGTCCTGTATCTTTTCCTAATTGAGAATGTGAGGTTGGTGGGTTGTTCAAAACAGTAGCGACCAGAGTGTGAGTTAAAATCTGGGTCATTAATGATCAAGGTACCATACCTGCTAAGCAACCTGCTCAAACCCCTGCAGACATATACAGATGCTTATTGGTCATTTCATTAATGGGACCCTAAGTTGTTGGGATCCGAGAGCAGCTTGCTTAAAGGTTCCATATTTTGCTCATTTTCATGTTCATACTTTTTGTGTTTCTATAAGAAAATGTTTACATGCTTTAATGTTCAAAAAATCCATTCCTTTTTCTCATACTGTCCATAGCTTCAGCACCTCTGATCACCACTCAGTTTGGTCTCTTTAAGGCCTCTCTCCCCAAAAGCCCACTTTCTTCTGATTGTCCAATCAATCAATCAATGTGGAAATACGGCTGGCTATGCCAGACTAGGCAGCAACCAATGCTTGTGGCCCGCACCTCCTCATCCATACTCTTGCCGGTGTGCTGAATGTCTGTGAGAGCTACAATAACTTAACTAAAATAGCTGTATGGGGCACTAAATTTGATAAATATACTTTTTATCAAACCACAAATGAGACCTAAATTAGGTTGCTGCGTAGCAGCGCATTTCTGATGTCATGAAGGGAGCCAAATTCAAATGGCATGTTTGCACCAGTTTGCACACACAAACTGAAAGACTGTGGATGGGAAAAATAGAGATGTTTTTCTCATATTTATTTTGAAAAAACATGAAAAATTATATGTTGCATAATATGTGACCTTTAACTTAAAAATGACTCCATTTGTATGTTGAACCAATTAATGTTTACATCTAAATGTGCTCTGCTTGTAGCTGCTGAAAGTTAATAAATGAAGGCTTTATGCCATAAATAGCATAAATGTACTGGGTTGCAATTTCATACTACATACTGACTGTATAAAGTATGTACTACATACTAATTTCACAGTATCCCACTTTTACAGTTAGCATTAGCCATTTTAAAAAGGAAAGGATACAATACTGTGTGTTCAGGCGTCTATAAGAATCTTCACAGAGACAGTAAAATGTCTTGCTTCTGGGGCTTTCTTGTCACCATTTACAATTTTTTTTTTTTCATTTTGCAGCTGTGAGTAACTCCTCAATTTCCTTTGAGCACTGCATTGTGGGCCAGTAGAGTACATCAACAGCGAACATAAGAATCAACTGTTTCTTATTTTGGATCCAGAATGTTTTGAACACACTGAATTCTCAAACCCGGCTTATAATCAGTATGTAGTATGAAACTGAGACGCAGCTATGATGACATAAAAGCCAAGGTGTAATTAATTACATAATGGTTGCTGCAACAGAGCCATCATTACAGTAATTCATCATACCTATGCTTTTTCTTGCTATGATATGTTAAAATGTCTGCCATGAAAATGTCTACTGAAGCAGGGAAAACCCCATATTAAAATGCCAAAAACTTGTCATGTCTTCATATTTTCCAAGTATGGTGTGGCAAAAGCTCCAAATTTAAGAGTGAAAATCAAATGCAAACAAGAAAATTGTTCTGTGCAATAATACAATGTTTTTCATTTCTAGAACAAACACAATCTGCCTTGTTATCTAATACTACTGAATTGTCTGACCATTAAACTGACTCACTGCTTTCTGACTCATTCCCATCATCTACGGTTTACACATACGGCACATTTCATCGGTCGATGCTGCCAACAACAGGTACAACGCCAGTCTGTACACATCACCAATAACACAATCATAACGTGACAATGATAATAATAATAGGTTTAAATTCAGACACAGTATTTATACTTCAAACTAGTTGTTTTTATAATGAATACAAACATTACCATACAGTACCAAAAAAACAGAGGTAGCATAATATATTTGCTGTCTCCAATCAACTGCCATTATAATATCAGTTAACAAAAAACGCAAACTGCAGCTATCACCACATACACACAATGCCAAGACCAGTGAGACAAGCAAATAGAAGGAAACACGCAGAGTTACAAACAGGAGCCAGTGGAAATACCCTGCACATTCAACAGGTCGTCATTACAGGATTACATAACCAGGCTTGCTCAGTTCTTCCCTTAGTTTTACAGCACACAAACACACCTGATAAGGCTGTAGCCTACTTTCCCCCCTCACTTTTCAAAGGGGAAAATTAAATTATTCTCCAAGCACATTGTGATCCAAATGTAAACAAAAGGTTAGTTGCATTGATGATGAATGGAACATACTCCCAAACTGATTGATCGTTTGTATAGTAGTACATGAGAACGGCCCCATATTTACAATAATGAAAAGTTGGAATTATGCATTATATTTAAAATAAACGAAATGACCAGAACAGAACTGCACTTTGTCTTGCCTGTGATAGTAGAACTCAGCTTTACCAGGGTCCTGTGTCACGAAGGAGGATTTGAGCTTATCCAGGTAACTTCGGGGTTAACCCTTCAGTAGCCTACCACGACATTGGTTCACTTCTTACCGGGATAGATCGCCATAGGATGCTGATAAGAGATCAACTCTATGAAAGCACAGCTTACTGACCAATCAGCTCTCTTGGAAAATGACATCACCATCTGTAAGAGATCACAGTGACCGGTTTAGAGGCTGCGGTGATACGGAGAACCGTTTGTTTAGCTATAGCGATATCATCCTACAGAGACTGATTAAAAGCTTAGGCTATTGTAGCCTACAGGTTTTTACAGTAAGCCTACTAACTGCTTGGAAATGTGTTTTAGCCAAGCTATATATTTTTTATTTGATCCCCAGTCTGTTACACACAGCCTGTCGCAGCCGTTAAAATAAATGCTATGAGCAGTTTGGTAGGGATAAATTTTAATATGAACGTAGGCTATTTATTTTAGGTTAGTAGGCTAGCTAGATTCACAGAGACCATGCTCATGTCCCGCCCCACCTCAGGCTATTGAGGTGAGTTTTCAGTGGCCGAAATGTTGAGATCCAGTCTTTCAACCACTATTTGAGCACATTTTATGGCATGAAAGGATTTTTCGTTTCATTGCTTTATGAAGTTAATTTAGAACAATGTTTGGAACACTTTTGAGTTCGTTCAATAAATTAATCTCATTTCTGAAGTGACGACGTTTTTTAAAGTGAGGTGGACCACTTAGGCCTATTCAGTGCCCGAGTCTTTGAATGTGGAAACGCCGACACACTGAGCTGAAAGAATAAGGCTGATATTTTCATACAGCTCATAAGAACGCATCAAAACAACGCATTAACCTATTATAGACAAGGCTGTTCATTTAGGCATTCACACTGTCGGCAATTTTCTGTCTCCCTGCATGTGTCAGCTGCAGCCGTGCTTCTTAGACCATGTCATATTTCTGTAGCATTACAGTTTGCTCTTTGTTTGTAAAATATGACGCTCTGATGTCAGTGGGCTTGTTCATGATTGCGATTGGTCATCTGCTGCTAAAACCTAAGCATCTTTTATGTGAACGCGCTCGTGTCTGGATTGGGAAACCCTGGGTTGAGTTACCGAGTTGATAACAAGCTTCGTGGTAGGCCTACCACTTATCCCGACCGCGACTGTTAGGGTTAGTGAAGAGATAACGAAAAGATATCCTGGGTATGTTGAACTCGCTTCGTGGTACAGGCCCCAGGGCTTTAATGCTGGGCGATATGGCCCAAAACAATGTTAATGAGTATATTTTCCAATACTGATGTGATCACAGCACGGCAAACAACACCATATAAAAATGTTATAATTTTTCATGAGAACAAATCTTTCACATGTGTAACATCAAAAACTTTAAAAAGTAGACTAACTGTTTTTATCTTGCTCAGAATTTGGACAAGACTGTGTGACAATAACATGATAGGGACATATCATCCCTAGATGATTCTTCTGAAAGTTAATAAATGATGATATTGAATTACAGACCAGCCCTTTCTGTAGTTCCAAAATGCAATGACAATATTTCTTTATTTGAGCAGAAAACTCCTATTTTGTAAACTGGACCTCTGAGGAGAGCAATATACTTTAGAAATCCTGTTTTTCAAACAATATACAAAAGTGGTGAAAGACAAACAGGAGTAGGACGATTGTGCACAGGGTCAACTGAAGCGTGTCTCATGAATCTCCTCTGCCTGTCTGCAATTTTTTCCAAAATGTTTGTTTGATAGCTTAACATGTGTTATTTGATGCTGCCAAGTTTAATTGTAGATGGATGCAACAACATAGATGACATGGGCATAACCATGCTTTGGGAGGGTCATGCCCTTTCTGAAGGGGGAAGTTAATATATACTCTCTTCAAAGCCACGAAACTCCTTTGACAAAAACTGTCATTTTACCTCACAGAACACGGGAGTTGCTTGTCTACTGCTATCGGTTAGTTAACATGTTAGTTTGTATCCGAGCTAACCCTTTAAAGCACCAAAGTCGCACAGTAACACAAACAAACTAACCGATCATCAAGAACAGCCATTGTTCTTATGGTAGAATAATGGTATCTGGTCACAATGCAGGCAGTACAGAGAGACAGTGAGAGGGAGCGGCATACTGGAAGTATCCAAGCAGGAACTCATGCTCTGGAGAGACGATCAGGTGAGACACTGGAATGCCAGACTAAACAGCTTGAACAGTTTTGACTTAGGCCTTCGTGTCAGCAGTAAATAAAACTACTAGTAATAAAAGCAGAATATTCAAACTTCTGGGGGAGGACTCTCATTTGGACCCCCAACGTCTATACCATGGTTACACCACAGGAAGATGAATCTTGTAATAACAAGACTCTAAAAAGAGCTTCTCAGATCACACAACTCCAATACACACCAAATTCCTGCCAAGACTTCCTGGCAGGGTATACATCCCCACAACATTTGGTTATGAAATCACAATATTATATAATAACATTCACAGACTGGCAACATGTAAACACAGATCTACACCTTAAAGCAGTGGTTCTCAAACTTTTTCATATCAGGGACCCCTAAACTGACACGAATTAGACCACGGACCCCCAATTGATAGGAGTTTTGCTTTTAGATGTTTTATTACAGAAAGTATATGAAACCCATGACCAAAATAGTCAGACAATCTGTCACTGTGCTACTTATGAACAGCATTATAACAAAAATAAAGTATTCCACTTTTAGTTAGTGACCCCCCTGAACCCCCTCAAGGATCCCTGGGTGTCCCCAGACCCCACTTTGACAACCACAATTTAGGCAAAAATGTGAAAAAGATAAAGATCTATGGGTTTGACTTACATACATCCACAAGCAGTAGCCTATAGTGAGCTTGTAAGTAAACCTATATATAGCCTACAAGAGGAGGTCAACACTGATACCTGTTTTCATGCTTTCATCCAATGGACTTTAACAACAGCCCCTTCCCACTCAACAAACAAACAAACAAACAAATCTGACACTGCCCTACCCACCTCCTCCCCCTTACACATGAACCCAGTAACCTCAATAACCACCGTAAAGCCTAAAGGCTTTTAAAGGGGCGACAGCTTCTAAGTTACCACCAATGAAAAGTTCAGCACAGCCGCCATTGTGACATTATTACAACGACATTATTATATATATATAATGCCACACATGAGGCCAGCAACAAATGACATGTTGTGACTCATTACAGTATGATTACAGAACGGGAGCATTTATAAATCCTGGCACTAGCAAGACTTTGAGGCCAGAAGTGAGCTAACGTACCGTTTTAAATGTTCCTGTGCAACTTGAACTAAAAGTTTGCTGGCAAGTGTATTAGCTAATATAATACTTGTTATCAAAGCAATGCAAGCGAGTCAGAGCCACATTATGAGCTGAAGCGTGCTGCTAACTCGCTAAACTGCAATCCCGACTTACAGCAGCAGACATGTCATTTAGCTAACATACACACTACTGACCGACCGTGTGGACATGCAAAGCATCCAGCTAAAACTAAATACATATCCACAGGACTATAACAATTGTAATTAAATATAATTTGTTTACATTCACTCCTGCCTCTGATTGGTGCCGTGGGCGAGGTGGTTAGCTAACTTAGCCCACACAAACTCGACTAACGACACCTCAAATCTTCTGTCTTCTGGTGGAATATTTACCTTTTTGGCCCCACGTGTGTTTCAGCTTCAATATCAAAAAAAATAAATTCTAGCGGACTGATCGCCGGACGGTACTGGAACTATTTCATTTTTAATTATGTCCCGGTCACGTAGATAACCCGTCATCCACTCCGAAGCGCTTGACACATTTCTGCAACGTGAGGCCGGTACACTATAGCCCCGCCCACTCCATCATGATTGGACAGGCTCGTGTTGTGTGCATAGTGTGATTGGATAACGTGCCTGGCAGTGGGTGTGCCTCAACGCAAAAGCTTGCTGGCGGTTCACGTGGATCTGCATGTTACACAACAGAGAGACAACAACCCCGGTGCAGACTGCGCAAGCGCCGCTCGTTGCAAGCCCACTGCATCCACCCTGCTGCTGAATGAAAGAGCAGGGTCGATGTATCTGACACAACGCAAACATCTTGATCCAGATGTTACTTGTTTCTTGAATTGTTGTTATTTCTTTTACATATTAGCAATATGATTTTGTTGAATCAAATGGTTAGAATCACAAGGAGATAGTCATAATGAACTGCTTTGATAATCGATTACTAGTTTCAGTCATTTTTAAAGCAAGCGTGCCAAACCCTTACTGGTTTCCGGCTTCTCAAATGTGAATATCCGCTGGTAAACCTTGGCTTGTGATAGTTAACTCAATATCTTCAGAGCATTGGTCAGACAAAAAAACAATTTGAAGACCACCCTTTGGATGCTCAGAAATTGTGACATTTTTCACTATTTTCTGACATTTTATAAGCCAAACTATAAGGGGATTGATTGAAAAAAGTTTTAAAATCTGGTCTTTAAGAACATATATTTCATTTTAACTACTAAAAGTCGTTTTTCATACAGTGATGTCTGTTATGTCTGACATACATAGTAATAGAGCAGGCAAGGCTGGATTACTAACTGGACAAAGCAGGCAAGTGCCCCAGGGTCCCGCACCCTCAGGTGGGCCAAAGGCTCCAGGTGCACCATGTGGTGCTTGTGGTGATTAGATTGCAATATGGGGTCAGTTGGGGCCCACTTTACTCAAAACGGCGATCAAACACTAAAAGGAACCTTTGACTAATTCATTGTTGCTCAGGGTCCACCTAGAGGGTCAATCCATCCCTGAGTGCAGGAATTGTACATTGATGCAAGAATACATGGCAGGAGACTTTCCTGCTGTACATTTGTTGGGGCTGGGTCTCATGAGGCAGATTGATAAACTGTTCGAAGGCTACTGAGGTAAACTGGTGGTGTTGGTAATTGGTAAACAGACCACACCACTTTTCTCTATGGAAAACTCTTACCAATGAAATGAACATTATCTGACAATTTTCTTCAATCTTTCTGGTGTCAGTGACAGTAAGTCAGCTGCTCAGCATCGTGGACGACCCACTGGATCATTGAATCGTTGTATTAGTGAGGAAGTACGGCTATATCACACTCCAACAGAGGAATCAACAACGACACAACTATCTGAGGCTGGACCAGGACCAAGAGCTCCCTCAGTTGCTTTTGAGAAGAGTAAACATTCACATTTATTCGGTCAAGGATGAGGGGGGGAAAAATCAGATGAAGCTTTGCAATTTAAGTTAAATCTGTTTTATTCAAGCAAAAGGCATAGGGCCAAAGAGTAGAATGGCACTTATTTTCAAATAAATTCCCAAGTAGTTAGACATGAGCAAGGCTTGGACGTTACTGGGTCTGAGATTTCTGATGTAGACGGGAGAGGATGATGACAATTCAGTACATATGTGATTTGGCTGGTAAAAGCATTTTCGTAAGCCTTTGAAAATAGTCTTGTCCTTAGTGGCTAAATATGGCTATATATTATAATAATGTCTAACAGCCAACACTTGTGTTAGTGTTCATTTCAATCACCATAGTATTGTACATGCACTGCGAAGGATGAACAGTACTGAAAAATACACCAGTCACAGCTCTACTTGCAGTAATACAATTCCAGACAGTGAAATTAATGTACAAAGTAATTCCAAATTGTTTCTCATTAAAACACATTTATTTTAACAGGATGGAAGCAACAGCAGGGAATGCAATCATCCGGTGTTGGAACAGGATATATAATGACACTGTCATTACCGAACAAATTTTTCTTCTACACTCAAACATGCATGGTGCTCAACAGCCATGAACACCTACACAAAAAAAATCTATAAAGTCTCCCTAAAGGTTAGTACTACATATAATAGATAGCAAAAAAGCTATAGTTAGAATAAAAATAAAATATCACACGTGAGAAGCACTTCGCATTGATCAGCTGGGATAAATGCCAGTGTGACTGAACAGAAGACTTCATTAAAGGTTATTACGTTCAGCTGAATTAGCAAGCAGCAGAGTATTTGTTTGGACAGTGAGAGCATTCAGAAGGCACAACTCCTTTACTGGATGGTGTGTGTATGTATATATATATATGTATATATGTATGTATGTATGATCAATAAGGCGTGGCTATACTTTGGCTGTTCTCCATTGGAGAAACCTATAAAAAGGCATCTGTCCACTACAACTATTTTCTTACTTTTTTGCACTTGAATATTTCACAAACTTTCTGGCACATCATTGAGACTGTTCACCACTTTTAACCCAGTGTAGCACTTTTTTTTTTATGTTCTTTTTAAAAACGCGTCAGTTTCTCTAGCCTTGCCTAGCTGTGAGGCGGTTTGTCTTGGCATATAGGCACTTCTCTTAACACAAGCCCACACTAGCTTTTACTCTAAGATCTACTTGAAAAGAAGATGCACATAGACACGGTATGATAAGGTGGGTCAACAGTGTGTTGCTGGTTAGCTTTTTGTTTTTTGGGGGCAGGGGTATCAATGAAATTCCTGATTAATCAATCAAATAATCAAATGTCTTAAACAGAGAACTCAATTAGCACTCTACCATGTGCATAAATAGAATAAGGCATTGGATCCCGTCATTCCATGGTTAACTTTAACAATTCATGATCATGATAATGATAGACCAGAAAAATATAAATATTGGCACTTTAAGTACAAATGTGTACTGTACATGGAAAGGGGCATCACTTCAATGGGTTGGCTGGGTTATGGTTACAATCTAAACTAAAACAGAACAGCATATTTTCAAAGGCACTTTTCTTAGCCTGGCACACAAAATCAATGGCTATTTATAAAATATAAAAAACAGTAAATATCAGTTAAGGAGAGTTTACAACAATATTCTTCACTTCAAGTCCTGAGTTTGGAGTGTGTGTGTGTGTGTGTGAGAGAGATTGTGCTTTGTGAAACAGTTGAAGATGATTCATTTTTACTTTTTTTAGAGGTTATAGATGAGTTGGAGTTTAATGAACAACCGGTTTCTGCATGTATGCGTCTGTTTTATTTGGGAAGTGGCATGGCACTCTAACAGAAGTTTAGTGATGTCTGGTATGGTGTAGTAATGCAGGGTAAGAACTCTGGTATTATCACAATCCTTTACTCAGGCACACGTGAAAACACACACACACACACACACACGTCAAACCAGGACAAAGAATGAAGACAAGGGGAACAATGTTATGGAGCTCAGTAGCCAGTAATCCCGTCACGTCTTCCTCCGAGACATTAACTGTGCATGGTTGCTCCTTCTCTCCTCTTCTTCATCGTTTCCTCCACTCCTCCTCCTCTTGTTGCGGTTTTACGAGTAATTCCAAACTGCAAATGGAGTAGGTAGGAACTTTTTAGATGAAAAACGTATATCAAAAGCAACAACCCAGATCAAACACAAAATCTCTGTCAAGTCATTATATACAGATGGTTACACTTTCTGTTAAGGGCTATGAGCAGTCACCCATTGATCATTGGAAGTAACACAAACTACAACAATAAACCCTGTTGATAACAAACTCCTCTAGCCACAAGCTTGATACTCACTAATAATGATGACGATGATGATCAATATGACAGCTATCAGGATAGCCCACATCTGCAAGGGGTAAAAATGCGCAGCAAATTCAGAGCCACACACATTGATTGTCTATTGACAGAAAAGTCTGTTATCATTTCTAAGACTTATTCTTTTTGTTTAAGAATATCATTTTTTGCATGTTTGTACAAGGTACATGTATATTCTGTGTGGGGTATAGTCTAACTATTTATCTTTGATGCTGCTAAAATTAAACTACTCATTGGGTGTACATGAAAAACCAATATAATTCAGACCACTTCCAGCCTAGAGACTTCTAGTAAGGAGTTCATGTTAGATCAGTTAGAGTTTTTTCATTTACAGTGGAGGTAAAAGGAGTGTGTTTTTTGGACCAAACTGTGTTTAGGCACCTTGCAGTTCTTCCACCAGTACTTCCTTTTCAGCTTAGCAGCACTGGTCTCAAACTGGGAGGCTCCAGCCTGCAGTGCGTCTGCTCTGTCATCCAGTTCAGACAGCTTCTGGTCACGTTCCAGTACTTTGTCTACATTAACGCGCATTATATCCACCACCTACTCACACACACAAAAACAAAACATGTGGTTTAATGTCAGTACTTTTTAAAATGTCTGTCCATTGGTGTACTGGATCTTAAATGTTGGGTAATCCCGACTAGACCTCATTGAAGATCAACCAAATGCTGCCTTAATTAGTTCATTCAGAATAATAGAGCGCAGAGAAAAAGACTGGAAACACACCAATGCACTTTACAGAATGACGACATCAATGCTTTAAGTAGTAACCACTAATAATGTTACATAACAAAACAACCAATCAGAGAGATAACACCTTACAATGTAACAAAACATTAACACAGTTCACCTAAAATCAGACAGACATGTATGTGCTTACAACACTTTACCACCAAATACACATAACCCATATGTTCCACTGATCCACAAACCCCACGACTGCCCCTACCCTCAGACAGAGCGGCAGGGTGGAGAGGAGTGTGTTGGTCCACGCAGGCATTACATAACCATGGAGACAGTGATTATATAAACTTCTGACAGCCAATTGGAGGCTTTGTATGACAAGCAAAGGTTGTGTGTGGGAGGGGCTAATATCAGGGAGGCCACAACTGAGAAAGAAAAAGGGAGAACAGTAAAGGGGAATTAAGAGCAAAAGCACAGGAGTAAAACCTGGCAGCCACTTTTTCCTCTTGGCCTCAATGACATAGTTTTGAATATAATTTATAAAAAGTGGAGATGATATGGCTTTGGTTGAATGTTCTCTGTGGAGTTAGAGCATTTGAGAGCTACTGATTCCACATTATGGTGATTTATGACACTGCCGCCAAGGTTTATGTAAGTCTCTGCTTGAGACCGACGTCAAGGAAGAACGGAGTCATAGATCGACTGAAGAGAGAGGGAGGGGAAAGGTAGTAACCTGAACTGGAAGGTGAAGAAGTTGTACAAATAAACACGCCCTGACTAAATTTGCATGATTTGAAAATGAAGGATAATAAGAGTCCGCTGACTTCCTAAACCAACACGTGACTTAGACATGGGGCAGAGTTAAATGGTCTCTTACGTGGAAGCCTTCTTTTGTTCATAATAGTAAGGCATTCATCATTTGTGATGGTTATAAATGTATTTTCTGAAATTATCAACATCAACCAGTGTGAAAATATAGGTTTGGGGCTTTAACTCGACCTCGTCAGCCAGTAATCAGATACATATCATACCTCATCAACCTGGGCTTGCGTCTGCTGCAAGCGTCTGTTGCCTGACGCTGCGCCAGAACCTTCTGGATTGACAGCTGACCTGGTGAAACGAAGAAAATTAAGTGTAGATATTAGCCTTCCGTGAGATTTTAGAAAAAAGTATATTCACGATAACATTGATATATTTATATTTTCCGTAACATTAGGGGTGTGTGATATATATCGTCTGCAGTATTATCTTAATTGTTGTTTTAATGATGTGTGAGTCGACATTATCGAGTACGCTACATCACTCTCTTTGCAAAGTGAGCAGTAACCACGTTATGGGTCATGCATGCAGTACAACTGTGTTAAACAAGCGGGAAGCTTCTGGTCAGAAATCTGATGTGAATGCAGAAGAAACCTGCTTTCTATTGAACGGCCAGCAGGGGACGACTCTTCTGGTTGCAAAAAGAAGTCTGGCTCCATTAGAAATAATGGTAAAATGACCCTACTTCTCACCTGAATAATTACCTCAGTAAACACTTTCCTGATGAGTTTATGGTCTCAATCGCTTGTTTCTTGTCTTCTTCAATACAAAATGATGTTCATTTAGTAGGGGTGGGGGGAAAAAAATAAAAAAATCTTTGCCATGGCAATACTGTATCGATATTTTATTACATAAATTGCAGATGGGACTTTTAATTTTTTGGTACTAGAATAATGAAGTCTATTTCTTTTTAGGCCACTAGAAAACTTAACAGGACCATATAGAAGACTGAAAAAGTGATATGAACAAACAGAGAAATGTATCTTTTTAGATAAACAGATGTTGACAAAGTTTGACTTTAGGGACCTAATTGGAAGTTGGAAAAAGGTAATAAATTGCAATATATTTAAAATCGCAATGAAATCGAATCGCAACATAAATATCGTGATAATATTGTATCGTGGGGCCTCTGGTGATTCCCACCCCTAGTATATAATGGTGCCATTTTAAAAAAAATAGACCATAAAGCAGAGTATGTTTCAGGGCGGGATTATCTATGATTGAAAAGTCATTACCATGGCGACCTGTCAATCGGGCTAGAGGCGATTTGTACCCACGGCACTGTGTAAATTTAACCAGCACCGTTGAAAAAGCTTATTAAGAGTTGGATTTTCACTTTCTCTGGTGAATACATTTAGTTTTAAGACTGTTGTTTGCTAGACAAAGTTATCAGCCCTGTTAAAATGACAGTTAACGTGAATTACAGACACCTAGCTAAGCTAGCTAGTGCTGCACATGGCCGTTAGCTCAACCGTCTCGTCCAAATATGGTCACGTCCGGTGCCGCTGGTTGCAAAAACTCAACATGGCATCGAGGCTTCAAAACCGCAGTCCACAAAAACAACGTGTGACATCACGATGACTACGTCCATTTCTTATATACAGTCTATGGTGTTAAACAAGCAATAGCTGCTAAAAAAAATCTTGACTTAAGTTGTGTACAACAGGGATGGAAATTAACCCCCGCCAAAAGCCGGTGGATTTGCCATTTGCCGGCCAAATGCTGGAAGGCTACTCGCCACAAGATGGGTAATTACACTGAACAAAATTTAAAAAAGCAACACTTTTATTTTTGCCCATCATCATGGGCTGAACTCAAAGATCTAGGACTTTCTCCATGTATGCAAAAGACCTATTTCTCTCAAATACTGTTCACAAATATGTCAATCTGTGTTAGTAAGCACTTCTCCTTTGCCGAGATAATCCATCCACCTCACTGGTGTGGCATTTCAAGATGCTGATCAGACAGCATGGTTACTGCACAGGTGTACCTTAGACTGGCCACAATAAATGGGGGAGCGGGTGTGTTGCGGTTCGATCTCTGGGAACCGCGACACGAGACCGTGGACTTTTGTGTCGCCGTTTGGGTCACCGTTCATGACCATTACAGCCCTAAATTAGTGACAGAACCAGATGCTAACCCTCTTCAATCTTTCTCACCCCTACTTACAATGTAATGTTCATGTCTGTATGGTGACTGAAATATGATTCCAAGAACAATCTAATGAGCTCTGAGGATGGATAATGTGAGAATGAGGATTCAAAGCAAGATTACCCTGTATGGCGATATAGGATGCCCTAAGAGTCGCTGCAGGATTTATGCTTTACATCAATGCTTTATGCTGAAATAGAGTATATAGCTGGGTAAAAAAATCCATGGGAACATTAAGTCATGCACTCATCTCCCATCTCAAACGGCAAGCATGTCTCTGAATTCTTATTTCTAAAGTTTGTTACTTCATAACAACTTGGGAAAACTGAAACCAGAAAATAATATTGTTTGTAATATTAAAAGACAGCCAGGAGAGCTGTAGATGAATCACTATATTATTTTTATGTTATTGTACACTGCAAGCAGGCACACCCATATATACTAAAACAAAACATTACTGTGTTCAAAACATCCCTTGTGACAAACAAAGCTGTCAAGTAAAGTGGCAGATAAACACATGCTCATTGCATGCAATTCAAAATATCAGATTCATATTAAATCAAAGTAGGGCTGAATGATTTTGGAAAATAATCTGTGATTTTTTTTAACCAATATTGCGATTTAATATGGGATTTATTTTTAAGCTCTTTACCTTCTGTATTATTCAAAATGGACAAGCAGTAAATCAGTGTATAGTATGACCAACACAATAGATCATATCTCAGGAGTCCATCTTTCTGTATCCCAAATAGCAAACAAAAAATACTCAGTCTGAGGTTCAATTCAAAAGTTGGCCAACGAAAATTAAACCAAGTGACGCCTCTAGTGTTTAATAGACAAGCTTCGAAATTCTCCGACAACACCTGAGTTCCCCACCCCGCAGCTTCCGATGCTGGTCAGCAGCGCACCGGCAGTAACTCGGGACAGACTGGGCCTCTTTCGGACTTGTGAGTTTGGTTTGAAACACAGTTTCACAGATATTTCCTGAGCTGACTGGTGGCTGTGTGTGTGACGCAGGCATTGATCGCCACAATACGCTTACCTTCCTAAACTGTCTTTCTGTTGTGCATTTTTCCTGTCCGTCAAAGCCGCGGATGGCCCGACGATTTCACCACCACCAAGTTACCCGTGGGTGGCGGGTGCTACTTTCATTCCCTGTATGACACTAAAGTTTATGTAGTGTCAGCTTCTGTCAAGCCATGAAGGCCATTGTACAACAAGAAGGCAAGGTACAGCATAACGTGCAGACGAAACGCCAACTTCGTCTGCAGACAGCTTTACTCTTGGGTGTCATGTGACCAGAGCCTTCGCGATTAGAAAATCTTGTTGTATTAGATCGCAATAATATCGCAAATTAGGGCTGGACAATAAAACAAAAACAATAATTATCGCATTATAATTTTTTTCAATAACAATATAACAAATGTTAAATAAATATTCAATAAGTGTTTTATTTTATTCACTTAAATAACACACGAATTAGGACTTAATTTTTTTATTCAGATGTTTATTTTGTTGAGAAAAAGGGACTGAAAAAAGCTTTTACTTGATTTTACTCATGCATATTTGTTGGCAAAGATTTTATCATAAATGTTTTGAGTGTTCTACCTCAGATCTGTTAAGCGATCCACTGTTGTCATTATTGTGATAATTATCGATATCGAAAGATATGAAACTTTTTATCGTGATAACATTTTTGGCCACATCGTCCAGCCCTATTGCAAATGCAATTAATCTTTCAGCCCTAAATCAAAGTATGGAACAAAAGCGAGAGCTAAAAATGGGCCAAAGAACATGAAGGTAAGCAGGGCAAATTGATCTCTTAACATATAAATGCAGACTAGATCTGCCGTGCACAAACTCTCACACGAGCCTGACAAATCAAATAATCGCCTAAATTACACAGACCTAAAGATTTCTCCTGGTATTACAAAGAGAGGACCCTTCTTAGTTTCCAGATTACACCAATGGGAATAAAATGTGCTTATAGACATACTGTATATTACACTTGTTTTTGTTGTAGCCTGAAAAGGGTTAGGGTTAGGGTTAGGGTTGTGCCTTTTGAGCCAGGTCATAACATACTCGAGACATAATAGTCACTGGGTACAGACAGATGAGGAAGAATAGTGCAGCAGCAGCAACTGTCACATTTCCGTATTTTCAAGCCAAGTCCTACTTCCTCCACTCTCTCCAAAATCCCAGTGAATTTACAACTCCAAGCCTTACTTTGGCTAGAAAAACTATCAAGAAGCCAAACTAGAGAAACATACCACATATCAGGGAGCACACCACTAGGGTTTTGGCTTAGCATCGATATGTCAATAATCCTGATGTACAATGCAGCTCTGTAACTGGATTTTATTATTAATTCAAAAAAATAAAAATAAACCAACAGTCTCTTTTTCCAGCTGGATCAGAGAAAACATAACATGGCCAAGCAGACCTCTGACTTACTAGGCACTTGGGCAAGTAGAAAACATTAAATGTTAAACATCATACATCTAACCATTAGGACTGCAACAGCTGAATAATTGTATTATTGATGAATCTCCAAAATTTTTAGATAAATTGTTTGATCTATAGAATGTCAGGAAATAGCACGACCAGGGTTTTTCCTGCATAGAGATTTACAAGGCGCCAGCCTCCGTCAAATTTCATTCTGCCTTCAGCTCTCAACAAAACTCTGGTGTCTTTGTGGTAAACACCATTTTCGAGCATTGCACTTGGTGGATTTCTGTCAGACGTTAACTGCAATAGCGGCATTATTCTGATGTGGTGACCCTGTATAAACACAGCGCAAAGACGCTACCAAGTGTTTGGCTGGACTGCAGCAAATCCGCCTTTTCCTGCCGTTGGGTGTTTTAATATATATTTCCCACTTTATTGAATACAAAAGTTTTGTAGAGATCTCTACAACATATTAGGTCATAATAAGGCTGTACAATATGACTAAAATCTCACATCCCGATATAGGTAATTTCATATCCCAATAAAGATACAAATCCCGATATAGAAGATTTTTTGTATATTCAATGTATCATGATTTCCTGTAACTTGTGATATTTTACTTGAAATTAGGGAATATCCGCAAACTGGCTGTTTTCATCATACAATTGCCTAGTTTCCATTACCAGTACCAGCTCAACTCGACTTGGCCGTGCTGGTCGTCACAGCGACGCCACACACAACTGCCGTGACATAATGTTCAATGCCACACACACACCAGCGACCCACGCACAACTGTCTCTTGATTTAAGTTAAACTGAAGCGCCGTCCCCTCGTGGAAATAACTACGGTAAAGTGTGGAATTTGCAATACAACAGAATAAACGATAGAGCATAATTGTAAACGATAGACGTTTTTCTATCATATCGCTCAACCCTAGTTCATTACCATCCCTACATCTAAGAACATGACTGCCACATATACTGATAAAAGCAAACAATTTGAATTAGTAAGTAAAATAAACAAAATACGCTATAAAAATGATACTGTGTTCAAAAAAGTGTATTGTAAAAAAGGTATGGGAGGGCATTACTTCAAATACAATTACTTTTTAATACATATTTAAATGCTTCAAAAACACGAGGAGACCTACATTTGTGTAACTAATACTTTGCCAGCAGAATCAAATTGTTTTAGACGGCATTCAGTATATCAGCACTTCAGGTCATGACCTCAGTCTCAAATATTACCGGGACTGCTTGATGCACGTGATAATAGTAATTTTCTTCAATCATACAATTATTATATCTCTTAAAATATGTTGCTTGTAAAAAGTGTTTTCTTGATCCAGTTGAAGGTACACATGCCCGGCGTCAGCGTGTGTTCACAGGATCAGCGTGGTACCACCTCTGCCTCATTTTGAGTCAGGAAAAACTCTGGGCAACATCTCAAAATCTGTTAATTTGTCAGAGCAACAGTCCAAAACCCAAAGATATTCAGTTTATTCTCTTTGAACACTAACAACAATCCCATTTAAGAAACTTAAAACTGTAGATTTATGCTCTCGTTACACAATAAATGACTTTAAATTATTATCCAAGTCTGAAAACTGTTAATTTTCTGTCAATCAACTAATCAGTTAGTAACTACCTGCCTGTTTATGTAAACACACCTAATAATTTGTTTATGCAGCAATGTCACCATGTAGATATGTAAATGTAGCCCTGCAGCTTGTATGTTTTTTTTAATCAAAACTGACTTTCTGTAGAATTTCTATTCTTTATGAGTGACCACATCTTCTCTTGACCTTTCACACATCAGACATTCAGAATTTTAGTAGCACA
Organism: Micropterus salmoides; assembly: GCF_014851395.1. Taxonomy (NCBI): domain Eukaryota; kingdom Metazoa; phylum Chordata; class Actinopteri; order Centrarchiformes; family Centrarchidae; genus Micropterus; species Micropterus salmoides. Next base: position 25,936,803 of record NW_024043372.1, read on the forward strand.
AAAGGCTATTTGTCTATCCTGGCAGTTTCTCTGCTGCAGATATTGAAAAGCGAACAAAATTAGGTCATGTGTCATGTAAAGTGTACTGTGACTATCATGTGCATCATAATGAACCATATCACCTAAAGCGGAGCAATGTCAAACGTGACTTCGCAAAGAAATCATGATATTAATCATTCATTTAGCGGACGCTTTTATCCAAAGCAACTTACAATTCATATATATATATATATATATATATATATATATATATACATATACATATATACACACACACACACCTCTGGAACTAGGGGTTAAATGTCTTGCTCAGGAACACATTGGTGTGTCACATCAACTGCGCCACCACCACCCCTATATGATGAACTGAGCCTAACAATTACTATGCAAAATAACTTTGGAACATCGAGGCTCTTAGTTTGCACTTTTTGAACTAGCTACATTTATTTTATTAAGACAGACTGTGGGTGTTAAGTAGAGCAGCAGGGGTTGTAGCCAATTCAGTGGTCTGTCCACTGAACATCAGGATGAAGGGGGAGGTTAATGGGAATAGGAATACAATAAGATCTGGCTAGCGCTAAATTCCAATTGTAACGCGTGTGACCAAAGTTCAATAAAAAATAAAACATCACTCGTCATGCTTAGACCATTTTAATTATGATCTTATCTATTTAATTATTGACTACAAACAATAGATAAGTTCGCCATCAATCCATTTCCTGTTTTAAAATAGACGTTACTACTACTAGTCGTTTCCAATTCCAGTTGCAATATTTACCACTACCGATTAGCTGAACTAATTACTGTTTTCAGCTTGTTTGTTAGACACTTAACTTAGGTAACGTTAAGTTAGTTGCTAGATCAACCAAACCAAAAACCAGGATCCGGGGAGGCTCGCTTGTGACCATTAACGTTACGTTAGACAAAATAAACGTAGCATAAACCTCATTGTCCCAGATTAATATTTACGCGTCTGTGGACGTTTCACAAGCCTGTCGTGTATGTTTTCTTTTAACTGTCTACCTAACCAGCAAATGTACGTTGACATAGTTTGCGTTAGGCAAAGTTACACAGCTCTAATGTATCGCTGCGACAGCTAAGTTAGCTTAGCTTAAATCTCGACCACTAACGTCCTAGCACTTGTTGCATGCTAGTAGTAGCAAAGTTTTGGGCGTTGCATTTTTTCCTGTGATCCTGTTTCACCTAACTTCCCGGAAGACCGATATGTTAGAAAAGTTCGACAGTTCGTGATTTTTAAAGACTTTTGGTAGAAACATAATATACTTACATTGTGAAAGGAAATTTCTTTGAACGACACCACCGCTCTTTCTTGTCTGTAAGCTAAAGCTAAAGTGTCAAGTCGTAACAGTTACTGCCGTCGGTTGTTATGCTGCTTTCCGGTGTTATCGGAAAACGGGAAACTTGAGACTTATGCAAACGAAAGATAATGAATGTACTAAGTAACACCAGAATGTGGACGTTTTGTTTTCTACTAGATATACAATGCTAATTGGCATTAAGATTATGTAGTGCACAGACTATCTTTTATCACAATTAATATAAAACCCTAAATTTAAAGCCATGTTTTTCACTTTGCATTATTCCTTATTCACTGTGTAATAATGCACAAAGTGAATCTGAGCTACTTTATAACCGAAATAACACATTATCCAAAAACCGTGTCATATGATATGGTACATTTTGCTTTCAAATTAGAAAGCTCGTATTTATTACTTAGAATGTAAACGTTTGAGTTAAAGATTAGCACTTGAAGGCAACATTAAAGAGGCCGTATCCCTTATAGCTTTTTGGCATAAAGTATAAACGCACACTATTAGATTATAAGATTATAACAAGGCAGCCCATACTTGAAAATATGGCAAGATTTTACGTTAATCCTTAATATAGAAAAGTACGCCTCAGATTTGTGTATTTACACCCTTGATTCATTGGTCACTGTCCAGTAGATATGCGAGGAGAACGGGACCAGCAAAGTCTGGGATCAGATGTATTTCACATCTTCAAATCAATAAAATATTTGAAGTTGTCCATATGGACAAAAGTAATATCTGCAGATTTAGTTCTTTATATGTGAAATACTTGGAGCACGAAACTGGTCTTTGTTGATACAACTAAATTATCAATAGAAACTACAGTTCACAAATGAATTAAATGCTACAGGCTACAGGTCCAGGCACGAGCTTTGCTGTTTTTCTTCTTAGTCAGTGAGTTTTTTTCTACTAAAGTGATTATTCAGTGTGTTAACTGAGCCAGTACTTATTCCCCGGATTGTTTTAACAAGTAGACGGACTGATTGCAACTAATTATATAATCACAACAACAATAACAAAGCATACAAGACACATAGGTCCAAATTGCAGAGGACTATACACAGGCTTGTTTACAACCCTCTGAAATGTTAAACTTCCAAGAGCTAAATGATAGCTTTTCTATGCTGTATAGGATTAGCAGGTAATTACAAAATGATTCAAATGTGTTATGAGCTGTGTGTTTTGGAGCACCTGATGGTAACATTGAAGAGTAGCCGATATGACCCTTTGGTGACAGCTACTTTGTCTGACATTCATCTTTATTCAGTAAAGCAAATAATCCTGTCATATATCAGATTGTGTATAGGTGAGTGGATAAACGTGTATCACAAGGTAACCAATAAAAAGCAAGCTTGAATATCATGAAAACACCAAATGAGGGAATGTCTTTTGGAAGAATGGTGTACATCCGTCCCTCCACTTTGAAAGAGCACTGAAGCTGTTCAGGTGGCTCATGGTGGACTATCATCTTAGATACATGATACTACAATAGTTTTACACTCACTATTTGTCATCCGTCTGTATCTGCCATGTACTACAAAATGAACATACATGCATATCATATACATTTATTACAATGTTCGTGTAGAGAATGGTTAGTTTGCACTTAATATGTGAACATAATCTTCATGGTAGGTCATATATATATATATATATATATATATATATATATATATATATATATATATATATATATGTTAGCTATAGTATACTATAAAAGTAAACTACCATTGGTGTACTTTTTAAACTCATAAAATTAGAATGGTTGGTATATTGGAACAGTGTTTACATGATATTGTTATTTGTATTTTCTAACATACAGGCTGCCGATACTTTTTTCTCTTTCCAACTCAGTAACAAGTCACAGTTACTGAGTTGTGACAAATAACAGTATGAAGTTAAATCAATAACAACTGGAGGTAACAAATACAACATAACATGTTCTTCACCAACATTATTTTAATGTTTAACATAAAGGAAAGTAAATTCGGCATGCAAATGAATCCTTGAAACAAATCATCTTAATTGTATGAATCCTTTGTTAAAAGGTTCATCTTGGTGATTATACTTTATATTTATAATGTATTGCTGGTTGACAGCAGCATTGTCGTCTTGTGCTCTCCCTCTTGGTTACATCCCAGATCCTTCATCCACCACAGACTCACCTCCAGGGCTCTGCTACAAGACAAACGTTTTTTTATAGGCTTTGTTGTTGTGGCTTAATTTATATTTTATTAATAATTTCTAGTGTAATGGGACTTTAATTTATTTAAAAACAACATAATGAAGTTATGATTCAATACCAAACTTACATAGTTTCTTTCCTTCTGAGCAGCACCTCCGTTATGCAGCAGGCTGGAGCTCTCCTCCTACAAATAAGTATTCAAAACTTGGTACATAATACACAACAATATAGGCTCTGATTGCTAATAGTATCCATGAAGTGTGATTCTCAGCAAAGTTCTCTCTTAAAAAAGGTTTGTGGCATGGCTTTATGCAAAACAAAGAGACATCATGTACCTAAATGTCCTAAAACATGACAGAAATCCTAGTTGGTCACATTCCACCTCGCTACTGGCTTTCATGCTGGTCACCTGATCTTTGCAGCAGGTGCACTAAGTAACAAAGTCGACGCTAATGGCCTGCCTCCACTCTGTCTTCAGATTGCAAGCCTGGTAAGAACACAGTAATGGTAAACGCCTCAGTGACTTGCTTGATTGAGTTACACCTTATCCCTGTCGAACAGAGGAGTGCTTCTCAACTCCTGAGTCTGGCTTCTGGACGGGGTCTTTATTCACCATGTTTAGGATAGAATCTCCCTCTGTGCAGTGACCCAGCTGCCCAAACAGACTGATGGCCCACTTTTACTTGAAACCTTCCCGTTGTCTCGCATCTGTTGTTGCTGACATTTACACTTGCAGAGGGGAATTCAGTCGAAATACATTCAGAATACTCCCACTTGTGGTTTCAAATGTGTATTTGTTTTAGTATAAAGAAAAAAAGAGGCTGATGATGCTTCCTTTTAGCACTACTACTCTGACTACCTGGTTCAAAATGATAATGATGATAATATCTATTATAAGTGTAGCAATTCCAGGTTTTGAATCTTGAAAATAAGAATGACCATTCCCTTGTTTTTCAGAATGACAGTTATACATCTACACAACAACAGCTGTTGGTTTATGGAGTTAAAGAACATTTGTAAAATCTACTTTCAGGTACTTGTTTGCTATAGAGGGAATCCTCTATTGGCATCACGTGTGAAATAATGTATAACTCACAAAGAACTTACATATCCTACATCCACTTCTATTAGTTCTCCTGCCTCGCTGACCTCAGTGCTGCAGCCACCTGGGAAACACTCTGATGAACTCTTTTCTCTTATTTTTTGAAGAAAGTCCGTTGCCGTCGATTTCCTCAGCAGTGCTATCACATAAATAGGTGACACAAGATGCATTAATTTCCCAGATAATAGCTGAAAGGTTGAAACATCAGCCATGCTGTGTCATAAAAGCATCTCACCTCCTTCGCAGATGTAGGGGATGATGAGCATCACAGTCAGCAGTGTTGCAGCCATGTCCTCGTGCAGACGCTCACACACTTGAGTGTTGTGCCCCCTTACAGATCCTGGCACTTTTTGTTTGTCACCTGAGTAATCCCCACGCCCACCACCGTCCCAGTATCATTCCCAAGGGGACTACAGGCATGTGAACCACCAGCACTGGGTTTTGAAGGCCTTATAGAAACCATGGAGAGAGCTGAGAAAAATGTTTCTGTGTTTGGAAAGTGCAAATTCTAAATAATAGCTTTCGGTTTGAAAAAACGTTAAAGGTCTAAAATGTAGAAACCTTCTGGGTTTTATGCTTTATATTACATATGATGATGGGCTATGATCACTATGGCTCACTGACAGGGCATCCAAACAACAGACAACAACTCAAACTGGCACTGCAACATTCAAGTTTAGATTGTGGTGTTCAAATACTGCAACTTTAAACAAAGAAATTATTTTAATTTTAATTAAATAATTATCCAAAGGGCCTCAGGTCAAATCTGTACTCAGTGCCTGTACATGTGTTAAAGGTTCTGCAAATCAGAATCACTCTTATTGGCCAGGTATGTGTACACATGATACAAGGAATTTGACTCTGGTTTTATATCAATGTACATACACAGAAGAAGCATATAATTGACAAGCTCAACAAAATAGATGTGTACAGATATACAAACTTTACAGTTTTTAGACAGTAAGACAATAAGCAAGACAACAGTGCAATGGAACAGAGTGCAAAGGATGCTGAAATAAATATTTTTGTGCAGGTATTTTTTATGTAGGCCTACATGAGGTAAGTGGATATGATACATGCAGTAAAATGAATAGCATGGATATTTGTGTTTTGCCTGCAATGGACTGGCGAAATGTCCAGGGTGTACCCCGCCTTTCGCCCGATGTCAGCTGGGATTGGCTCAAGCCCCCGCTAGCCTGTATGGATGGACGTAACAGCATTTGTAAGGACTGGCATCTATGAATCTTTAAAATGGAGACTGTACCGTAACGCTCAAGTAATTAAGGCCGTGATGCTTGATGTTGCTGCCACCTAGAAGTGTATTTGTTTTATCTCAAATGTACTATGAGTGCTTGCGCAGGATGCGTTGTTGTCATGGTTTTTGTACAGCCACCCACTAGAGTGACGTCTACTGAAGGTATTCAAACTTATATGATGAAAGTCCAATTCCTGTTCAGCTTAGTGAGCCAAATTATGTAACTAGATCAAGTACTAATATCTCACATGCCATGATAACTTAATATGATACATGTGTTCTAATAAATACATGTAGAAACACAACTAAATTAAAGCTGAAACCTACATAATTATGAGATAATTACAATTTCATTGCCTGTAATTAGGCCTATTAGTAAAACACATGAATCACTGAATGACACAGTGTTTTCATTTGGCTGTAAGTGCATAGGTTTGGTTGCTTACGCTGCGAAGGACAACGTTTCTATTTTTATTTTATTAATTATAATAGGGTGACCAGACGTCCCGAAAAATCCGATCCCAAATTACGAGCAGTTGTCCCGACCCCTTTCCGGTTTGTCCCGAAAATTAGACCTAAGAGTTTTATTATAGCCTAATTAAACATTAAATACTGATCGTTGTATAGTTCTCTTGCTCCAGCAGGGGTTGCGGGTTATCTGTACATTGTGTCAACAGCCTTGTTATAGCCACAAAGTAACACTCATCGTGCTCTTTTCCCCTTTTTGTTTTCTTGTGGTTAGTGGAATTTACAGTCGCGAGGACGGGGAAAGTGTAGCTTCAGGCAGCGTTGCACAGACAGATGTGACACTACACTGATGACATGAATAAAATAAATATAACAATTAGGTAAAAGATCATGATTTACCTAAATCCACAGTTGTGTTTTTGACAGACAGGTGATTTCATGAACAAAACTAATTAATTTTAGCGTTCTGTTTTGATTTTCACGTGTGTTAATGTTCATTGACATTCAATATACCAGTGGCCACGACCCCCCGTCCCGATTTTTACCCATTCTCATCTGGTCACCCTAAATTATAACCAGATTTGATCCCTCATTGATAATATACGTTACTTACCGTAAGTATTAAGCAGAGCTCTTGATGCTCTGCGAAAAAGTCGAGCCAGCCAGGAGTCGAACCTAGAATCTTCTGATCCGTAGTCAGACGCGTTATCCATTGCGCCACTGGCCCTCCGTACCTCGGTAAGGTAATTTTGTCCCTAATTTTTGACTCTCAGGAAGGTTTTCTCAGTGGTACAGTCTGATTGCAGTCATTACTCTACAAAAGCTCAGGGGGCACAGATAGTTTGTTATAGTGTCATTCTAGTGTTTCGCTAAGAGACAGGATCTAACTGCGCCTCTGAGAAAACGATCCTGACTGTCAAGACTGAGGGAAGCACTACTTCACCTTTCGTTGCGCCTTCCACGATTTGACCAATCACAATCGTTAAAACTAACAAGCATTGCGCCAGATGCCGCCCCTCCCAGAACTGAAGGCAGTATGTTAATCCACAATTTTGACATCTTTTGGTGAGTTTTTGGTAAGTTCACTGCCACTTTACTCTCTCGAATTTTTAACAATATAATATGAAGCTCAGTTATTTAAAATATGTGGTTCATTCTAGCAGGCCAGAATGCTAGCAGACTGTGGTGGTAATGGTTACTTGGCAATAACGCTTATGTTACCTCATTCTTAGTACCAGATAGAAATGACATATTCCACAGTTTGTGGAAGTATGTTTTTCATTATTTATTTGGATTCAGTTAGCTAAAAAAAGTTTGAGAAAGTTCATAGTTTATTAATTGTTTTGTAAAACACGTGTTTGGATTTGTGGCTGTCTCACTATAGAGGCATAACTGTTCATTTGAATATGCTGACAAGCTGTTGATCTGGTGTCCTTTACAAAGCTGCTGTCCCTGTTTGCCCGTCCAGTTCCTGAACACAGTGGGAGAGCTGCTGGATCTGATCCCAGCCTTGGACCCCAGCTCCGAACCTCCAGTCAGATACTTCCGACTTCCAGGGATGGGGTCTCTGTTCTGCTCTCATTAAGGTTAGAGGTCAAAACATGCCCTAATCAGGCTGTAAGTTACATACTCTACGTAAAGAATGAACACAACATCACACAAGACAGTTGTATAAGAGCAATTCCTAGAAGATCCTGCATAACAATTTAGTAATGCATCATTAAAGCAGCAGTAGGGAAATCTTTTAAAAAATAACTTTTTGTCATATTGGCTAAAACTGTCACTATATCCTGACAGTAGTACATGAGACAGATAATCGAGGGGGAAAAATGATCACCTCCTACTGCCGGGGAGCAGTCTCCAACACAGTGCTACTGTATGTTTATTACCTATACTGTATATAGCCTTATCTTTATATTGCCTCTGAACTATACTGCTGTATATATTTTGTCCTGTGCAATTATATTTATTTCCACACCGTGCAACTACCTCCTGCTGCAACCTGTGCAGCCTGATCTGTATGTAAAGTAGTTCATACTTTAGTTTACACATATCTCTTATTCTTAGTTTTCTATTTCTCTTATATGTTGTCATTTTCTGTTCTATTTTTATTAAATGTGGTTTTATCTGTTGTGAACTGAATTTCTCCAGTGTGGGATCAATAAAGTTTATCTTAATGTTGCTTTAGAGAGAGGTAAGATCCTCGTACCTCATGAACATACAGACAGAGAGAAATCATTTATTAACGTCAGTGGAAGTTGTCTATGAAGATTCTCAGTCATCCAGGTCATAGTTATCCAACGAAGGTTAAAATGAAGGGCAACTGGACTTGGTTGAAGCTACTGGAAGACGTTTCGTCCCTTATCCAAAGGATAAGTCAGTGGAAGTCTTTGTAAATGCAATGATGAAAAGTCGAGCCAGCCAGGAGTCGAACCTAGAATCTTCTGATCCGTAGTCAGACGCGTTATCCATTGCGCCACTGGCCCCACAACGAATACCACGTGATCTGTTTAACTCTGTGTCGGCAGGTTTTGAATATACAGTCTATGGTTTTGACTCGAAGTTGTTTTCTGTGAGTTGATTAATCAATATCTATCTATCTTACCTGAGCGCCACCGGAAAAACCTATTTTAAAACTTTAAACCAGGAAAATATCTCTGAAGGGAAGTCAAGTACTATCTCAACTACCGGCCTTGTCTCACTACATATTGTCACTAGAGGGCGCCACCGATCTTTCCCAAATTTTAATTCTAACCTCAGTCTCTTACTGTTTACTGAGACTCCAAGACGGCTTTTGTATTATATTATTATTTTTAATAAATGTATGTTTTTCATATCTGTTGTGTTGTATCTGGATTCTGCTGTAACAAGTACATTTCCCCAGTGTGGGATCAATAAAATCAATCTAATCCTAATGTTGTTTTAGAGTGGGGTTAGAAACTAGTACCCCATTAATAAACAGACACGGAAATCATTTCCGGTATTTATTCACTTCAATGGAGGCTCCCTTATGTGACACCAAAGTTGTTGCATGATAACAATGATGAAAAGTCGAGCCAGCCAGGAGTCGAACCTAGAATCTTCTGATCCGTAGTCAGACGCGTTATCCATTGCGCCACTGGCCCCATAACATATACCACGTGATCTGTTTAACTGTGTGTCGGCTGGCTTTGACTCGACTCAATATCTATCTACCTTACCTGAGCGCCAGCTGAACATAATGCGCCTGCAGTGTGCCACCGGAAAAGCCTATTTTAAAACTTTAAACCAGGAAAATATCTCTGAAGGGAAGTCAAGTACTATCTCAACTACCGGCCTTGTGTCACTACATATTGTCAGTAGAGGGCGCCACCGATCTTTCCCAAATTTTAATTCTAACCTCAGTCTCTTACTGTTTACTGAGACTCCAAGACGGCTTTTGTTGAGTTAAGCGCCAGTCGCGCTAACCTCACGGTAATGTGGCTGGAGGTTTTGTTGTAATTTTGCAAGAAGTTTTTACACGCAGGTCTGAATGCACACTCCTTATTTGCTCCCTCTTGCTGTTATTGTGAGAGGCAAAGTTTGCAGGGGATGCTGGTCTGAATTGATACTGAGTGTCTGATCGCAGGTATCGCGGCTGGAGGAGGGAGCAGAGAGCAGAGTTAGTGTCCGGGGCTGTTGTTCTGTTGTAGGGCTAGAAAACCTTTGTTTAAATTGATTTCCTGTGAACACCACTTAAGTCAGCGCTGGTGGAAGTATGTGCGTGGTGTGAGAGCCCTGCAATTTTTTTTTCTTCTTTGTGATTTCCTCCATCAGCAGCATCGCTCGCCTCAGTGCGCCTCACTCACCCACAGTCGTCTCCTCTCTGTCGGATCATGTGGATTATTTTGGCGTTTATTCTGGCAGCGGCCGGTCCTGATGGCAGCTGTTGGGGATGTCAGCTGCCCCACGACTGGAGACCGCAGACTGAAGCGTGCCGTGCCGAGCTGGCGCAGATCATAGTCTTTGCCAAGGTGTTGGCCCTGCACGAGGAGTCTTACAGCGTGTATAACTACCTGCAGTGGGAGCCCGGCGCCAACCTGTTCTTCTCCGCCGAGATCGAGCTGCTGTGCGATCAGGCGTGGGGCAGCATGCTGGAGGTCCCCGCCGGCTCCAGGTTTAATGTCACTGGCCTGGGCTACTTCCCCTGCTTCTCCTACAGTGTCACCAAAAACAACAACTACTACTTCTTTCTAAGGTGAGAAACCCTGGTATTCCCTATATTGATCTAATCAATGTGATTTATTGTTACAGATGCTTTAAGTTTTATTTTATTTTTAAGCTGTATCAGTTACGATTCCATTCATCTAATAGGTGAACGCCCTGTTATAAATGTACTTCTTTGAAAGTTTAGTCTGTGTGACTTTTGCCCAGAGAGTACATGCCATGGATGGCCTACTTGCACCCTCTGGTCCAGATGTGCTTTGCAGCTAGAGGAAACCTCTCTTTGCTGTTCCAGATCAGCATGTTCATGCAAATTACACTTTTTCTGCATAAGAGAAAAGATACAGCTTGAGACATATTGCAGAAGTGTCACTGGGCGCTTGAGAATCAGGCGTCAGCTTTGTCAAGTTTTGTGAAGAAGTTTATGAACTCACCCAGACGAGAGGACGGCCTCCCTTTTTACTGGAATTCATTACCATGAATGGCAAAATGATAAATGAGATGATTTGACAATAACCCGTTGAAAGGAAAGGAAACTACATGCTATATTTCGATCTCTATATACGTGTGACACAAAGGGGTAAAGTAATGTTTAGTATGTGATGTGAGGTTGTCTTTGGCAAAGCTAAATGTTAATTTCACACACAAATGGTTTTGGCTCCACTATCAGTCCCTTCTGCTGCACACTTGAGATTTCCAGTGAGTATAGCAGATTCACCCTATGCATCCAAACTGGAAATTTAATGTAAAGCACTTTAAATGTGAACATGAAAGACGATGAACTCAAATGTACATTTTACAGTAGTTTAATTGATTTTGGACGAGATATAAGACTGTGTTAAAGGACCTCAGTCTGTCTCCAAGTCTCACTATGAGACACTTGCTTTACATCATCGTTGGCTTCACTATGTGTCTATGTGTCACAGTGTACACATCTACGAGGGGTGAATATTTGAACTGGAGGAGAGAAGTTCTGAGAATCAGATAACCAGTGGGGAATCTCTAAAAAGGCAATTAGGAGCAGAATGTCTGTGATTGGTATTAAGTAGTTTGTGGTCCAAAAAGCCAAACATTTGAGCAAAATCCACTTTTGATTTGTTTTGTTTTTAAAAATGTCTTTATAGAAATTTTCACCATATTTTGGAAGGGTTTATTGTCTTTGTTTAATTGTGAACACTTTCCAGGTGACAGAAAATAAGCAGAGAGAGGTGAATGACATTGCCATCACGGTATATTGCAGTGAGTCCACCAGGACACACACTAATCATTTATTTATGAGTGTAATAAATAATATTTTATTTTTGGATTAATTTCCCGTGACAGTAAAGCTTAATAGTTTCTGACAGCCGGCGACCAACATTGCAACCTGTTGACCTTTGATAGATTTTTGATGTTAATTAGTCTTTTAAGTGGTGAGAGAAAGGCCAATGACTTGACAATGTTTGGGTGTTGCATTGTGGACAAAATGGCCTTTTGTGGTTTAGCAACCTGTGAGACATTTATTACCATCTTTGTCTTTGCTTGCTTCTACAGCAGTCACATCACATAGAAAAAGACACTTGTGATCATTTAAAACATATTAAATGTCACAGTAATTAATGAGGCTGATTGCTGAGTGCTGATTTCATCTGTATTGTATGAACACAAGCAGAGCTTATATGGTGTACAGGGAAGACCCACTAGGAATTGTTTACTTCTGCCTGCTTTAGAGTGAGGTGAGGACCTCCTACTTCATTAACATACATACACAGAAATACATAAATAAATAAATAAATGTAGGTGAAGGAAAACGTAGAATGAAAGACATATATTTATGCACTGTTTAATTTATTTATTCTTTTATTTCTGTATTTATTTAAATATATTTTACTTATTAGGTTATTTAAAGCCATAGATTAAACCTCACCCCCAGACCTGTCATGAAAGGAAGTGAAGACTCTCGGAGGATTTAATCGTCTGCTCAGTGAGGAAACATTTGCAGTCAAAAGCAGAGCGGTGATACCATCCTCACATATTCTCTTTTAATCAGTATCTGTCCATGTGACGATGATCTCAGGCTAATAATACATTTAATGACCATGTCAAATTTTCCACTCAGATTTGGAAAATGCATGCGTCAGGTTAATTCCTAAAAGTCTGTGTTGCACAGGAACAACACTGTTACTCAGGAAATGTGTATTGCATTCCAGTCAGTGTAATTACTGAACCAGACATTTCCCAACAGCTTGAAGGTAAAGCTACAAAGAACTTTTCACTCAGGAGAGTTATCAGCATGCCAGCGGTCGATGGGACCACCTTTTGTCCTACTGATACGCACCGGTTTGCCACTCGATGAAGAGAACCTGTGCTGACACGTTGTATTTCCCTCATATTCTGCTTTTTCTCTCAAACAGATGAAGTTAGATATTCAGAGGGGGGGCTTTGAAAAGCATTCCTGAAGTTTAATGTTTGGCTGTCCCACATGAGGGTCTGCAGCAGGGCCAACTACAATAGTATTCTTTATAGCATATAATCGTTTTTGCTGTGTCTGATGTCGGCTAAAAGAATTTTAAGATGACTGTCCCCTGTTGTGAAGGTGGAAACATCCGGACGTTATTCCTGTAATCAGCCAGGCGACCACCATCGTAAACCTCCTGAAGCTATAGTTACAACTGAGCTGTGTTTAAGTGCAGACCTGATCATAATTAAGAAGCAATGCAGGAAACCAAAGCAGTGATTTTTTTTGTCAGTGTTTACCCGGGACATAATGGATGCTCACCCACATTTTCCGTTTGCAGATGACTTTAGCTCACAAAGGATGAAGACCTATGGGAAACTAAACATAGTTCAGCTGGGTATTAAACGATGTTTAATGATTAATGATTTTTATTATCCTCTTTTGGCTATCAATAATTTGCTATATTAAGTTCCCCTATAGCCTATAAGTGGCTCTGCACTAATTACATACTATTTATTACTAAAATAATGATATCGACAGAAGCCAGTTTTAATTGCCAGAGACCTGATCACCACAGAGGCTTTTTTACAGAGAGATAGATTAGAAGATTGAAACCTCTCCCATATCTGTCTGTTAAATATAAAATTACAGCCAGCAGGTGCTTAGCTTAGCATAAAAACTGGAATCAGGCAAACAGCTCGCCTGGCTCCTTGCAAATTGTCACTTTCACGTTTCAGTTTTAAACAAACGAGATATAAAGACTTAATTAGTGAGGTTTAGTCATGTTGGTAGGCAGATTTTGTTGCCTTTGGACAGAGACAGGCTAGCTGGTTCCCCTGTTTCCAGTCTTTTTGCTAAGCTAAGCTAAACATCTACTGGCTTTAGCTTCATGTAAGTGGTATCGATCTTCTCATCTAACTCTCAGCAACGAAGCGAAAAAGTGTATTTCTCAAAATGAGTATTCCTTAGCATTTTCTATGATCTGTAGTACTTTTTATAGTAAAAGTGCTGTTTGCTGGTGGTCACCACAACACCCAAATTAAAGAGTAAATGTCAGTTGGTTGAAGGAAATGAGATATGACGAAACTAATTTTCTTCGCATGTCCTGTGCTGTGGCATTCTTGCTAACGTGAACGACTACCCGTCATAAACTTAAAACAGCCAGAACTCAAAAGTTCTCATCACAGTCTCCTGTGCACATCTATATCCTGTTATAAAATCCCCAACACCACTGTCTCAGACCAAAATAGTCTTTCCAATCAATCATAAGGATAAGCTCCAAGGACAGGACAAATCAGGGCCTAGCATGGAGAAATATGCAACCATGAGGATCTCCCTCAGGACCTTTAAATGAAACAGATTGAGTGTTCTGGCTGAGTTATATATTTGCTGTAAAAACACTCAAATACCAAACCTTTAAGGAGATGAAACATAATCTGTCACTCAAAATTTAGTTTTTATAATATGTTGAGATGGGGGGGGGGGTTACGTCACTATTGTTATGCTCAATTTATAAATCTTTTTGGGTTTTGTTTAGTTATGTTTCCATCATTGTAGAGTCCAGACAGGTTTCTCTGGATCCACAACCCCTTCTGACCTCGTGGTCACTGTGCTTATATCTGACTTTTGACCTTGTCTGTTGAAGCAAAACATAAGCTTTCTTTGCGCTGTCTCAACGTGCACACATACCCATACACACACAAACACACGGTCTCTGATAGGGACAAGCAAACTTTTGATGTCCCTCAAGGGATGCAAGATGGAATCCAGATGTATGGAACACGCTGCTTCAAGACTTCCTCCCTCACACACTTCACATCATAGAAGAAGATATGAAACACACACAGTAAATCCCTTTGGCTGGTTATTTGCGGGCGTGACTCATCCACATAATACTTGAATTTGCATAAAAATAGACCAGGGTCTGTAAACAACTTTGCATAGATGTGATGTTTTTTAAGTAAGACAAATGTCTGTCAGCTTTATAGAATAAATACGTAAAACAATTTGCTTTTATCTTAATGGACTCCTGTTGATATTAAGTTGTTCTGATTACAGTTTTTTAAATGATCTCATCCCATTTTCTAATATATACATCCAATCTTCCAAACCGTTTTGAATGCTGCCACTCTTGCCATCTCACCAGCCCAATCGTGGACTGAAGGCACCCTGTCTGTCTTCCATCCTCTGAGAAGAATCTGTCTATCATAATACTGGTTTGGCCCCATCTTCTTACTGTATGTGTTTGTCTCCTCCCATTAAGACTGATCCATCACCTAAAACAAATAATCTGGAGCTGAACGGAATTTGGGGTCTCTCAAAACATTAAAGGACCATGAAACGTGAATTAGGTGACCCTCCTCTGTTTTTGGCATGTTTTCTTAACCCAACCCATCTGGAGGGAGTCCAGTGTAAGGCATACTTTTGCATCCCTTGGCATTATTTTACTGTTCTTACTAATCTTCTCCCACTCCTCATCATCCAGTGTCAGGTTCAAATCCCTTTCCCATGTCTTCTTGAAAGCTGATTAGGCCCCATTACCCAGGCTCTGAATCATCATGGGATAATACACAGATGCCCCATGACCTTTCCCATAGCTTACTAGTACTTTATCTTATAACTCCACAGCTTTGGGAGCTGGTGTACTAAATCTGATCTAGATCCAAAGATACTTGATAGCAAATGAGGATATCAGAAGAATTGAGTACTGGGAGATCCAAATTATTGTACAAAGTCCTCAGAAGATTTCAATGTCACATGTTGATATAGATGTCCTAATGTAACTACGCGTGCAGCCAATCCTTTCAACAAAAGGGGGATTTACCAATACATAACTTTGGATTCAGCCAAATACCCATAGAGACATTTTAGACAAGTTGAGTCCACATTAATTTTAGGTGAGCAATTATTGCATGTGCTTTTGTTTCTCTAGCCAGTTTACTAGACACACTTTGCAGAGGTGGCAATGAGGCAAGAACAGATTACACTGATTGATACAATACCAGGGAAGGGCCCCCTCAGGATGAAGTGACCAGTGAGCCAGGTGTCTTACATTAAAAACACAGTAAAAACAACACCTTGGGTTGTCCCAGACCTCCTCCATCAGCTGGTCTTTGTAGTTTACTGGGGTGTTATCAGGGGTGCTTACCATTCCAAATACATGTCTTTGTTATCCTATCAAACCATCTGAAATATGAAAGTGGGGACATTAAGTATTAAATATTACATAATTTCTTGTTCTTATGTGTGTGCGCTTCTGCTTGTGTTTTTACACATGCACAACTTTTCACTTCATATTCATTTTTGGCTCTGCCAACTGTATATCTTTTCCTTCTCTGCCTTGCAGGATGGATGAGAACTACAATCTCGTCCCTCATGGAGTGAACTTTCAGGACCCCATCTTCCCGGACACTGCAGAGATCCACCGCATGTTCGCCAGCCTTTTCCAGTTTTCCAACTGCACGCCTGGCACTCAGGTCCACAGCTACTCGCCAGAGTGGGAGGCTCAGGAGGACAGCCGGGTATGTTGCCAATCAGAACCACCACCATAAACCGGTTCGGTGTTGATAAAACACTTGCGTTTCTCACACTCACTTAGGACTAAGGATGTATTAAGGATCTATTTTGATTCACTTGATTCAAATTGGCAACATAACTGATTTTGGGAAAAAAGAGTGGAGTGAGTCCCAAAAGCCCAAAGTATTGTGGTGAACACATAAAGGATTCAAGATTCAAGGATACTGTTGTTTTCAATGGAATACCATGAAGGCATGTTCTTAATGCATGGGAAACCAAACACACATTTCCTGAGGTTTTGGCTAGACAAAGAACTCAGTATGGAAAAATCTACTTTATAACACATTGTTCTGCCAGCTCTTTGGCAAACCATTTTGTTGAGTATTTTCTTATTCTCAAAGACGAGAGCTCTAACGTAGAAGTAAGGGACAACATGAGGAGAAGTGTCAAGTGCAATTACAGTGGGCGCTGATAGCTCACAAAACATAAAAGTGAAGTTTGGGTGTCCGAAGTGCTGTTTTACGCGGAAGTTCAGCAATCAAGTGAGTTGAAATTCATGACAGGAGAAACAGTAACATTTGTAGACCAGGGCAGCCACAAGATATGATGAATACTAAGAGGATGGCTTAGATCACTGTTGTTTGGACTGGAAAAACTAACTCTCCCCCTATTTATATAACCAATGTAACAACACGTGTATCCTCGGGAGAATACTGAAAAGAATTTATGGAAATGTAGAAAATCTCTAACCAAAGTAAAACCAGAGAAAGTGGATACATCATAAAAGTAAATTACAACTCTTAATCACAAAGTAGCTCCTGGATTACACAGGAAAAGGCAGATTAATGATAGTGTCAGCGTATCTAAAGATCACTACTCTTTCAAATGCTTATAACACTCACACAATATTGATGCACAATGAGCCGAATTACAGTAATAAGCTTCAGGTCTAGCGCACGCCTTGATGTCACTGTTTAACTTAGGAAAGCACATTTTTACCTGAACAACACTGTCAAATGCTAACACCTGGTGCTCCTGGATTCTGTAAGTTTCCTGCATCTCGTCTCAGAGTCCATGTGTCAGTATATAAATGGTTTTCCACTGCTTTATCCCCTTTAATGAATCTAAACCTTTGGCATAATCCCCCTGATTTAGGTCAGTCTTCTTCTGTCTGTTTCCAATCATTTGCTGACTACTCATAAAAGCAAAAAGCTGCCATGACTAAAGAGAATGAAAACATGGTTTGTATTTCCATGAACAGCAAACTTTTGGGTCAGGCCTGTGATTATAATTACAGAGCGACATTTCGATATCAGCACTGCTTTCTTACATCATTCTCATGATTAGATTTCCTCCTAACAAAATAAAACAGACTTTGTTTTCACTGGTACTGCGCAACCATTGTTTGGACAACTGACCCAAACTCACATCAGAACAGATAACATGTTATAATCCAGTGTCAACCAGAGTAAATCAAATGGCACGTAGTCATGTTAAGATTTGACACCAAACTGAATCAGCAATGAAAACATTTTAACAAGCAGGATTGTTCCCACAGTTTTATGGTTCCAACACTAATGTTGAAATATTAGCTGTGAAGGCTACGAACACTGTCAATACAAAAGACCCACATGATTTCAGCTTCAGTCTAACTAAACTTTCCTTTAATACCCAGGATGTGCAGACACCCGCGTGTTTTTCCTCAGGAAGGTTTCAAACCCTCCTCTGAGACGGGAAATGACACTTAGAGAAGGCCTGCATAAAAAACAAACCCTTTTTGTTTTGTCCGTGTTGCAGTTTAGTTTGGATGACATCAGAGTTGATCAAACCCTGCTTTGTTCTGACGGTGCACCACATGGATCCATTTTGGGGCCTGTCTAATACTTGGCATCTAGAGTTTGAAAGCGTTTACCTGGTGGGGAGCGTTGTATTGTGGGAATATAGGGTCCAGTGCAGGTTTGCAGCTTGCTAGGTTCTAAAATTCAGGATATCCCTGCCTCAGCTGTTTCCGTTTTCGCCCTTCTTTTTTAAACTGTCTTATGGTGTAATACTAATAGAGTATTTTTTAGCAACGAGGGGTACAACACAACCTGTAAAAACAGTTGTATATTGTCTTACTCTAGTGACATGACTTAAGTAATCTAGTTTGGGCTTGGAAACAAAAAATCTTCAACACAAAGCCAACTCTACTCAAAACTTAACCACACACACGATATAGTCTCTTTTGTGTTTGGTTGAAAAATTCCTCCTTATGCCAGTACTATTAGTAGCGGTAGTATTTTAAAAAATACTTAATTTCTGGTTCTGTTCAATCAGCCATTATAAAATAACAGCTATGTTTTTATACACTGCTTTTCAAAACATTAGTATAGTAAACAAAACAATATATGTTGTGTTCAAGATTCAGACATACAGATGACAATAACCTGCATAATCTGTTATGGCAGACTAGGCAAATGGACTCAAAAGCAGACTCAGGACAGGTTAAAATCCAGGAATTTAAAGTTTATTGAAAAGTGGGGTGAGAGCAGAGCAGAGGGCAGACCAGGGAATGGAGACCAGCGAGTAAACTTCCAGGCAGGCAGCGATCCTGAGCACAGGGAGACAAGGTAAGTGATCTCACAAGAAAAAAATAGATATAACACGAGACTAGTTGGCCACAGCGCAAATACCACTAACGTAAGCTGACAAGTGAGGTGAAGAACCGGGTTGATATACTGCAGAGTCCTGATTAGTGGAATGTGGATCAGGTGTGCAGGTGGAGCGCCAGGCCCAGCGTGAGAAGCCACGCCCAGACAACACAGAGAGACAGACAGACTAACAGGAGACACAGGGAGGGAAGAGAACATAAACACAAGGGGTCGGGGAGGAGAACTGCAGACTCATAACATAATCCCCTTTCACTCTCTTTAATATCAAGAGTGCCACAGAATACAAATATCTTGAGCTTGACTTTAACAAAACAAGCTTCCCCATGAGTTTTAGGAAGAGGATTGTTGAAACAGTTTTCCCCTCAGTTTTGCATCAATTATGCATCATTCAATGACTAATGTTTCCTTTCATATGCCCATAGACTCTGTTGAAAACTTTAATGGTTAAGATTTATCACTGGATGTATTTTAAATACTCACTGCTGCATTTTATGTGATAAATAACATGAATTTTCCTTCCCTGATTGCAGAGACGTAATAAACACTGGACCATATTAATCTACAAAACCCAAAGCCATCTCATATCTCACCTCTGCTGCTCTCGCACTCTGGCCCATACTTAACCTGCTGATTGGTTAATGCTAATGAAACAATGTATCAGAACTAATGTAAGAAAGACTGCTTTTCCCCTTAGTCAAGCCAGTCTTATTTATATAGCCCAATATCACACATTTGCCTCAAGGGGCTTTCTGTGCAATTTGCAATGTCATCTAAAGTTCACAACTCTCATACTTCTCTGTAACTTTGAAACCATTCTCCATAATAATAATTTACCTGCCTATAGCTGCTTTAATTGAGCCTGTGTCCTCTTTGTCTGTTATTCTGTCTTGTTTGGGTCTGTAATTAGCTTATTTAACAAGCACTTTTACTCAGTATCCTTCTTTATTGAGCTGTATCCCAGACATTTGGTACAAGAAAGTGTTTATTATTACGCCTTACTTTGCATGGGATTAGTACAATTAGTACAACAAAAGCTTATCATTAACAAAATACGTCTTCCACTCAGAGGCAGGATTGTATCTCAGTCTCGACCATAGACATTTTCAAGGGTATTTGTCCATACTGCAGCTTTGCCCGAAACAACACAGTAAACATGGACATAGGAAACCAAATGAAGTAGAAGAAAAAATCTACAGCTAATATTACAGGGAGTAATGTTCTAACCAGTGATGTGGGCCGGCAACCAGCAGGACATTTTTAACATTTCCTCAAAACCCTCAGCGGTTGTTATCTGATGGCAGGGAACATACATCAGGGAACATACATCAATGTTTCACGCTGGCCCATGTGGAAGCATTAGGGCCTGTGAAGGAAATCCACACTCAGTCAGACAGGCATGCAGTCAGAGGCAGCTGGATCTAATTTTTTTCACGTAGGAAAGGTCTGGGCCTTTGGATCGTCTGTCGTGGATTTGGATGCGTATTAGGTTTCATCTCGCAATGGTGCTTCCCTGAAACAGACGGAACATGTTGTGTAACCATTTTCTTTACCTTTAGATTTATCTTGGTCCCTACCTGGAGCTACAGTGTTGCTTTTGGCTCATATAAATTGGCTGGTACATAAAGAGCGGTGCATACAGTACGTGGCAATGTAGATACATTTCCATGAACTGTTCATTGCGAGAACGGTATAATCTTAAAAATACTTCATTAATTTCTTTACTTTTTCCTTCCTTCTTCTGTTTTTTAGGCTACAAGCAGCCAAAAATCAGTTTCTTTTTAGACTCACTCATACACAAACAGTGGAATATACTGAAAGACTTACGAGCTGTTGGCACTAGATGGCTCGTCTGGCAAGAGCATGCCAGAAGTGTTCTCTCATTTGACTTACCCAAAGGAAATCCAGTATCAAACAAAGCAGATCTGTCAGGTGCTACGTCATAAATGTTACAAAAACATATAAAATCTGACACTAGTATTTAGTATAAGCCGCTATGGGATAAAACCCCAAATATGATTTCAATCAAGAGGCAGTGCAAGATGAAAGTCTGTTGGAAATCTTGCAGAATAATAGGCCTTCTGCGAGCAGGGACTTGCAAGTAACCTGAAAGTAATTGATGAATAATTTGACAGTTCAGTGTTTAAATGGGTCACAGTCAGTCATGTTTGCCTCAAGTACATTTCCAAATATTTAAAATGTATTAAGCGTAAAAAAAAAGGGAATAAACAAATGTCTATATATTTTCCTCTTCTCTTCACAGTTGTTGTGCTCCGCAGTGCAGAAGGCTCTGTTTGAGGAGGAGGAGAGGGTCAGGACTCTCTCCCAGCAGGTGCGTTCCCTGGAGAAAGCCAACGACCACCTGAGGGAAAAGGTGAAGACCATAAAACGTCAGCTACGCCAGGCCCAACGAGAAACTACCAAGGAGCAACAGACACTGAGCCTCAAACAGCTCTACGAGTCGAAGACACCTCGAACTCACCCCGATCAGGACACTACCAGGGACCAGAGGAACGCGCCGCTTAAAAAGGTCCTCTCCAAGAGGCTAAAAAAATAGTTTTTTAGAGTGTTTTCTTTAGTTGTGTGTAAACCAAATGTTTGCTCCCTATGAAACATCAAGAACAGAGCAAACTGAAAGGATTGTGCGTGAAAAGCTGGGGGAAGAGACAGCAACAGCAGCATCTTTTGACAGAAGCGATCAATTTAGAGCAAAAGAATGGACTTTAAATGTAACTTAATTTTGTTCTCTGTCTTACACTTAATTAAAGGGGCTATTTGTAGTTTTCAGCAGCCACGAGCGGTGCGGTTTTTAAACTGCAACTAGGTGTGTGCTGGTGTGCACGCTCAAACTCATGAGCAAGCAGAATCCGATACACACAGACTGACACATTGGAAGACAGCTTCACACACCATGCTGGAAACTCAAGTAAACTCCCACTTCAACGTTACAGTAATATTTTATCGGCTTTACGTTGAACTAATCCATGCACGTTAGCTCTATTGCCAATAACTATTCGTGTGTCTTTCACCGAAGGCTCAGCAGTGTGATCACAGCTAAATATATTGGATAACGAAAACTGTTAGTGAGCTAGACTGAATACTATAAATGAGATTGTTGCCACACTTTATATACGGTTGACCGCAGTAACTTTACTGTAGTCCACTCTGTTATTGTCCTGCACTTTTATGTTGCATTATTTTATATTACGTGGGTCACGTAGGTCACAGTGACAGAGACAGGTGAAGAAGCTGTGTACCTAAGTATCTGTAAAATGACAATAAATCTAAATTGAATGTTATGAAGCAAACATCAGCAGATCCGTGCTAACGTTAGCTGGCTGCCCCTGCCTTGCATCACTGTAGGCTAGCATAAACAAATCGCTCCACATTTGCTTTGTACCGTTACATCCTTTCTTGCAGGTTGTTGGTGCATAGGATAGTAATATGTTTCGCGTTAGTTGGTGAAGTAAGTTATTTGGTACTGGTTAACATTAGAAACTGCTCTGCGTTAGCTGGCAAGATATCATTATTTAACTTCAGCCAACTAAAGCACAAAATCAAAATATGTTTCACATGCTTTGCAGTAATGTTAGTTTATCTATCCGATAGGATGAAAGCCAACTCTGGGTCGGTTTGTCTGATCCAAACAAAGTTGAGGTCTCCCGGTGACTCAAGCTTTTCATATGTTGACTGTGTTTTCACCCGACGTCAATCTGATTCTCGTTTGGCCTGACGTGCTTCAGCACATAAAACTGTTTTGATGATTTTTTATCCTTACGTGAAGTTTGTGTTTTAGTCTGTGTTGTGCTAGAAGCTGGCATTTCGTTTGTTTTAGGGGTCTCCGTGCCATTGAGACTGTCAACTACAAAGACACCATTCATGCCTATTTACATCCTTATCCGTATACTTCTAGAAACCGAGTATGTGTAGGGAGGGGAGGGCTTTCACTTGACCTATTTTGTGTCCCTAGATGAACTAAAGTGGCGGATTAGCTGCCTCTGGGATAAAGGATTTAAATGGTTTCACAGGAGTAGGAGATCTTCATCTGATTCTCCTTACCTCTTATTTTACCAGTATAATCATTCTCTCTGAACAATTGTCGCCGTTGCCTGTCTCAACCCCCACTTTTAATCTTTGTCTGACAGCATAAAACATTTCACAAACATTGAACAGTGCACAACAATATGTGGACAATGGTGAAGCATTGAAAATTGAATATCTTGCTTTTTTCTGTGCTGGACACATTATGCTTTGTATAAATATTAGAATTAATTATGTCATCAAAATGCTCCAAACCAAGCCCACATTTGGACAAGGAAATATGAACATGACACAAATGACCAGTTATTAATACAATGAGTGCAATAAAGTATGCATTATACAAGTTGTGAGCATTCAAAATCTTGTGTGGAAACACACAAAGCTCCATTTGAGCTTATCATTACAGAGGATCAGCTGTGCCAAAGTTTAAAAGATGCAAGACCTCACGTTATGTCACATCACTCTTTTCTACTTTTGCCTGCTTTTCATTTAGTTGTTTGTATTTATACCCAAGAAGCGATCCCAAAGTGTAGTGATTCTTTAAATTAAGTGAATTGTTTCCCAAGATCGCATTTTTTCAAGTTGTTCTGAACGAAAGTGTAAATTTTGTATTTGAAGACAGGGTGCTGAGCATTCATGAAGACCAGCCAGGGAGCCTGGCGTGGTACAGGATTGGCCTTTTCTGTGTCAGAAATTAAAGTTTACTTTCTGTATTTGCTTTACTTATTGTTTTTTTTCTCTGAACTATAAACATCTGGTTTGCTTTGCCAATAGCATAATCATTTGTGTAACAATTATTGTTTGTTTTTTCATAAATAAATGGACTTCCTGTGTCTTTGTTTTTGTCACAGTTGACTTCATAGCATGCACACTTTTTGGTGGAATTTGACAATTTTGATACAGGTCATACATCCATAGTTTACAGCCCCCTTGAGATTTACAAAACAATTCCTAATATGCAGTCAAAGTCTAAATATACAAAACTTTCAACATATAAATCAAACAATACAAAATATTATTTCAAAGTTGTAAAAGTAGCTCCCTAATGTAGCACCACAATCCCTAACAAGGGAAAAGGTTTGTTTTTATATTCGTATCTTCTGCCTCATTCACTTTGACATATTTGTAAAGCTCGCTGAGTCCTGGAACAGGTGGACACAACAGTGTAACATTATTTAATACTCTAAAACGACTTTCATCTCCAACGTTCATATTTTAGAATAAATGTGTCTAGACTGAGAGAGCTGAACGTTTCAAACCTCAATTGTAATGTTTCCTTGCTTTGCTTGTAATCAGGTCAGAAATGATAAATTCGTTTTGGCATGCACATCATGTTTAGTGTGATTCAGTGCTAATAAATCAAACGTTTTCAAAGGACTTCAAATTCAAGAGCAACATAAATCCTAAAAATAAGTTCACCCTATTTTAACCTCCTCCTCTCAAGCTTTTGTCCAGTTTACATTTAGTGCACGGTCAAAAAGAACACAGGGCCGTTTCAGAAATCGTCAGATGACATTTTCAACACAATTTCCAGGAGAGCTGAACAAAATTTCTTCCATATGGTGCTGTCGCATAAAAAATGAGGGAAAGGGGGCAGGGTTTGCATGACAAGAGGAAACAAGAAATGGACACATTTTAAACTTGTTTCATGTCTGGAACTCTACTGCAGCTTTGTTCAGCAGTAAAGTAATTTACAAGCTTTCTTCTCGCGTATCATTTAACCTCTTGAGCAAAGAGAGAAAGTGTTGAAGAGGACAGCTCCGTACTCCTCATCTTGCCTCCTCATTAGCTCTTTCTTCTCCTTTGTATCAGACAACCTTGCCTGCAGCCAACTGTCAAAATCCCATGGACCTGGGCCAAAAATTATATACACACACACTGCTTTCTCAACATAAACCATGGTGCACAGCCAAGCTGCAAAACAGATGTTAGGCAATACGACTGTACAGTGGTGGTCCCTTCCAGAAGACCTTGCTATCTCTGACATGGTTTATTTACCTTGTTTTGTGTTTTAAATGCTGTTACTGTCTTGGGTTGGTTTCATTTTCTTTTTGTATGTGTAATCTCAGAGCATCTGAAAGGTTTATACAGTATATCTGTTTTTCCTTTTTACCCCCTTTCTGTTTTAATATTTTCTCATGCAGCTACATTTAATCTTTCTCTTTGTCTGTCTTTCACCGCTCCACATGAAGAAATCCACCCAGAGATGTTTCTAACTTTGAGCTTTCTAACCTGCCCTTAACTCTGGTGTTTCTATAGGTAATTAATCTGCACCTGGAGAACCTGGTGTTTCCTTTTAAAGCCAGGAGAGGCAAAGCTGGAGAAACTAGCTAGATTTTGAAAGGATCCAATCAAGAAAAATTTACAAACATGTTTTCATGCACAAAGAGTGCACGGGCAGAGTACACACAGGTAGATGGATAGACAGGCATGTAGGCCAGCTGATTACAGTCCCGCGCCAGTTTTGCATCAAAGCATTTGATTTATTGATTGTTGTCTGATGAATTTCAACAAATATAACACAAATAGTGCTGAAATAAATTGCCTTTGTGTTTTGAATTATTCACCCGTTACATTAAAACAAGACTACTTAGACTACTAGTCTACAACCATGCTGGTGGCTCTGTGAGGCTGCACAGAGGAGCTTTGAGCTAATTGCTAATGTAGCTATTGTTAATGGTTCCACTTACATTTGCATTTTGAGTCTCTCTTATATTTTACTATGATGTTATTACATACTCTTTCTTATTTCTTTCTTTGTTTTAGTGTTTTCTGGAGCTTGATACCACAATGTTGGCTGTGGGAGACCTAAGATCATTCTGTTGTTAACAGAATAGACGGCTTGCCTGAGCCAAAAAGGGCTTTGTGGTTTGCTCCACATAACCAAGAGAGAATAGACGGCTGGCACACTCCATGCTCACACAGACAATGCTAACAAGTTTAGCAGCATGTTTACCATGTTCACCATCTTAGTTTAGCATGCTAACATTTACTTTTTAGCAGTAAACTCAAATTAGCTATAGAGGCAGAGGCTGGTGGGATTTTTTTTGCAGGTATTTAGTCATGAATCAAAGGGTAAATTAAATTTTGACTTGATGGTGACCCTACATGAAAAGTTAAAGGTTCAACAAAGTCATTAGATTTATCCTGAGAAAGACATACATGTAAATGTACCAAATTTCTAAAGAGAAGTTTGAGCGGGCTTGCTTACACATTCCACATCTATATTATTTACAGAGATAGTATGACTGTCATGATTATTCAGAAAATCCCTAAAGTTGTTTATAGCTTTCATGCAAGCAGCTGTGAGGTTGTAATCAGCTGTGCTTTGAGCTAAATTCTAACACCAGCATGCTAACATACTCAAAATGACAATGGTGAGTTTTAACATCGGCATGTTAGCATCGTCAGGAGGATATATTGTCAGAGAGGTAATGTTATTCATGTTCACCATTATGGTTTAGCATGTTAGCATGCTAACATTTTCTAATTAGCACTAAACACAATAAAGTGCAACTGAGGCTGTTTGGAATGTCATTATTTTTGCAGGTTTTTGGTCATAAACCAAAGACTGGGTCAAATTTAAATTTTTGACCTGATGATGGTGCTAGAAGAAAAGTTAAGGGACCACCAAAGACAAAGTTAATTCTGGGGAGAACATGAAAAGTCTGTCCCAAATTTAATTTATCCATGAGTTTTCGAGACATTTCACTAAAACCCACAAATGTCAGCCTGTTGATGGTGTTAGAGGTCAGGGGCTCATCAAAGTAAGCATGATTCATCTTCTGGGCATCATGAATGTCTGAACAGATTTTAAGGCATTCCTGTAATACTTGTTGAGACATTTCAGTCTGAAACACAGTGATGGACTGACTGATAGACCAAGACTAGAGCCGCTGCTGCCAGAAAGGCTAAAAAAGAGACATGCATGTAACAACACCAGACTCTGCGAATCAGATCAAACATTATAAGAAATTTGATATGATATTGCACCCAAGTGCAAGTCAGCAATATCTGTCCTCTTTGTCACTTTACACTTTCCTCACAACTCTGTCATTCAATCTTTTGCTTCACAAAGTGAACATTACCCAGCACCTCTGTGAACATGGCTTTGCTCTGAGTGGAAACGTTTCCTCATCATCTCTTCACAAGCTGTACTCTGCCAAGGAGGAGGTGATTTTTCATTGTTGCTTGTCCACGTCTGTTTCAATAAAGATGACTGATGTGTGTGTTGCCCTCAGAGACCTCTACTGTTCCAATCTAACTAAAATCACAATACCGTACTTTTAGCCTCAGGAGAAGGAAATGCCACAAAAGTATCTTGGCGAGCCAGAAAGAGTGAGCTCAGTATTTTACTTTAAGGCTACAATAATGGCTGTAACACCAGATTAAATTCGACAGCAAGCAAAAGGGCCATTGTTCGCACCTGAGACTTTGGATTTCACTGTTGTTGACTGTCCACAGTTCCTGATTAAAGACCACGACACACAAACTTTATTTCAGGCTGTGATCTTCCATTGTCTTTCTTCCATTTTTTTTTCCATTTGGCTAAAGGTAAACTGCTGTCTTTACCTTCACGAACAACCTACTTCTTTCGCTCCCTAGTCCTCCTCTGTCCTCCCCCTCTTTCTCTCTCCCTCCATAATTCACTTGTAATTATGCCTCTCTTCGTCTGGGAGTCCACATCACAAGCAGGAGGAACTTGACTTCATGTGTTTGTTGTTAGCGCTGCCAAGCTGTTTTTATATCTAATGGTTAGACTCAGGGATGTTAGATTTATGTTGCTATATATTCTACCACACATTTTTAACGCGTTTTTGAGTGATTGCTCAGGATTTGAGGCTTTTCTGTGTTTCATTCTGGACTGTTTGTGGAGTTTTTGCATAGTTTTGAGAGAAGAGTATCCTGCTGTGGGTTGACTGTTGTTTTTTGTAAATCCACCAGTGTCATGGGTTACTGCTGATTCATGTTACTATTTAGATAAACACTGATGTGCTCAGTGCATCTCAGATGTGAGTTGGTCAGTGCTGCAGATCTTACTGAGTGTCATTAGCTGAGTCAAAGCTGAATGAACATGACATTTGGAGATGACGCTGATTGGATTTCTGTGTGATGGTGGTGGAGCAGGATGCGCCCTGCAGTGTGGAGATGAATGGTCATGATGAACAGTCTTGGAATCCATCAGTGCTGTTCGACCGCTTATAGAGAGTCAGAATATCTTTCAAATGTAAATCTGTATTGGATTCAGGGCCCAAGAAATCTTTAATTGTAGGTTTGAGGTACAGTATCAGTTTATTGGTGGATCCACTAATGAAGCTAAGCTACTAAGCAACCCAACCGATTCAACCAAATGTGTTTGTGCAGCCCACTCACAAATTCTGACAAACCAAAGTCCCACTGATCATTTTTAAAGTGGTGGTATTATGCTCATTTTCAGGTTCAAAATCTTAATTAGGGGTTGTACCAGAACAGGTTTACATGATTTAATTTTCAAAAAACACCATATTTTTCTCATACTGCACATTGCTGCAGCTCCTCTTTTCACCCTATGTGTTGTACGCTCCGCTCTTGAGCTACAGAGTGATGCATCTTACTTGTACAAAATCTTTGTTGGGGGTTGCACATGCGCAGTTCCCAAGTAAGGACTACTAGCCAATCAGAAGCAGAGAAGGGCGGGTTGTAAGAAACAAGGTAGTGTGATCCAAATCAAAGCCACTTCAGACTGTGACCGTAACCTAGCAGATGGTATAAGTTACTCACAAGTCCACAACCACACAGCATCATTGCTCCACATCTTACCATCAGGACTAAACGTTGAACTGTTGCCGGTGTTCTGACGATCTATGCTGCCTTGCCGAAAAAAGCTAATATAGCGCAAATCGATAGACTCGACTCTACTCGGCCCTGCTCCGTTTTCCATTGCAGGTAGTACCCAGAGATAGTACGTAGCTTCATAGCGACGCCACACACAACTGCCGCGACGTAATGTTCAATGCGACACACACACCAGCGATCCACACAGCTTTCTCTTTTTTAAGTTAAAACGTTTCAACATTACTCAGAATGTAAAGACAGATAAGTGGTATGAAAACCTTCCAGCTGTGTTTTCCTCTGCCGTTGTTGCTGCAGCGGTCTGTGTGACGGCGGGAGCAGAGGGCTCTGTGAGCGGGCAGCTGGCCGGCCTCACACGCTCCTCCCGCGGGTTGGCACAGGCATCCCCCCCAGCCACTTGCTGAGCTCCTCAACTCCGAAAATATTCAAGCACATTTTTGTTCCACCATCACTTCTCGTAAAACTGTCAATATTGGAAATCTACACAGCTGATTTCTCACCTCAGCTTCTCAGAAGTCGGTTTAGTGATGAAATTCCATACGAAAACTGTAAAATATAAAACTTTCTGTGGCTGGCCTCTGTCTGGCGCACACAATGATGATGCAGTGAATAGTGAATATTCTCTCTGACCAGTCAGCAGTCTGTCGTGTTTTCCCGTTACATTTTAGTATCCCTCAGCTCGCTTGGAACCTGGAGGGAGGTGAGGTGATACGGAAAAAAGTACCTGGAAGCAGGTACAACATTTCTACAATGGAAAACCAAACGAAGGCGAGTCGAGCCAAAGGGCCTCTGCTCAGACTAGCTTGGTTTGAGGGCGTGCCTGACCCCGCTAGCCGCTTGGCAAGCTTTATGACGCGTTTTCATTGTGATGTCACAAGTAAAGGAAGTGAAGGGCTGGACTACAAACGAGATGTTTTCAAGCGGTTCAGAGCAGAGCTTTCTGTGTTGGGCTGGACTTTTGGCTTTTTCACTTTGCAAACCTGTTACATACACATAAAAGATATATAACTCAGTAAAGGAGAGGGAAAAAGACAAAAAGCATAATACCACCTCTTTAAACAAGTGAAAGCTAATACCTCCTTGTAAAGCAGACAAAGCAAAAACGTTACACAAAAAGAAAACCCTTTTTGGACAACCAGATAATAAAAGTTATCATTAGCTAAAAACTACATCAGCTGTTGGAAGCTCACTACAGGCCATCTCACTATGAAATTTAACCCCTTGATATTTTAACTTAGAATTCCATTAAAGCAACATTATGTTGCTTTTACTCGTTGGCGTGAGCTAAAAGAGCTGAAAGGTTGCAGATGTCAAGCTGACCTTCCTGTTAGACTTGTAAGTAATAACTTATTAGCTGGCTTGCTATTTCTTGTGTTGTTTTGCCGCTAGCTATAAATCTCAAGTTGATGTTAGCAAACTCCTTTAACATCTGTAACATCACAGTACTCTTTGTTGGCTAGCTTGCCATCCAAGTTTCAAACAACATTAAGCGGTGAATTACATTCTGAAATGGTAGGGGCTCCAAATTGCACAAAATAAATAATCTTACATAATGTTTTATTTACCCATTAATTTTAATACAAGGAACATATTTTAATGGGATTTTAAGGAGCTAGTAAATTGATAAATTTACATTTTTAAATAGATTTAAATATTAACACTAAGGTTTTTTTGAGGGGTTAAACACTTTAATATTGACCCCTTAATTCAGTGGCTCTCAAACTTTTTCATGTCAAGGACCCCTAAACTGACAAATTAGACCATGGACCTCCATTTGAAAAGATTTTGTCCCAGGATCATCTATCTGATAGAATTTTGACTTTTAGATGATTTATTAAAAAAAGTGTGGGAAAGGCATGACCAAAATAGTCATACCTCCTGTCACTGTGTTACCTATGGATGGAATTATAGTGAAAATAAATAATTCCTGTTTTTGACGGGGACCCCCTGGAACCCCCTCAAAGACCGCTGGGGGTACCTGTACCCCTCTTTGAGAACCACTGCCTTAATTTATGTCTTAAAAGGCCTTCATTTTTCATTGAAGGTAGCTGGAGCCTATCCCAGCATACACTGGGCGAGAGACAGACTGCACTCTGGACAGGCATTTAGTCTAGCTGCTAGACTCTAGCACAAGGCTGACACGAAGACAGACAATCATTCACACCTACAAACAATTTCACAAAGAAACCAGAGTACCCAGAGGAAAGGTTTCTTGCTACGAGGCAGCAGTGCTAACCACTGCACCACTGTGCCACCACCAGGTGTTATGTGTAGTATAATGTAATAAACCATGATATATATGATATATAATGTTGAGAATCTATACTGGATGAATCAGATCAAGTGTGAGTAAATGTCAAAACCAGAAATAATTTGTTCATTAGCATGTATGAGATTTCATTTGCGGCTCCCTCCATCAACATTGCCCTTTGCAAACCAACCCTGTATAATAAACCTAAATTACTGCCTGAGAAAAGGTTTCCAAAAGCACAGCCCTACAGTCTGAAAATGCACAGTGTATGTGTGTGTGTGTATGTACTTGTACTTCCTATATAGTGAGGACCAGAACAAGACTTTAACCAACAGAATGAGGACATTTTTGGAAAGTGAGGTCATTTTGGCAGGTCCTCACAACATCAAAGGGCTGTTTGAAGGTTAAGACTTGGTTTTAAGGGTTAGGGTCGGCATTTAATTGTGATGTTTAAGGTTAGGGTAAGGTTCCCGGGAATGCATTATGTCAATAAGGGTCCTTACAACTATATAAGTACAAGGGTGTGTGTGTGAGAGAGAGAGAGAGAGAGAGAGAGTGAGAGTGTTTTTGTGTGTAAAGGACTGGTAAATTCAGTCAACTTCAGCAAGTCAAATATGTGTTTGGTGTTTTGATCCAGATGGTAGTTGAGAATGGGAAGCAGAATTTGTTAAGTGGTAAAACTGAAAGGACTGCTCTTTTACAAGCATCCCAGTTTTAATAAAGGGTTTGGAGGCCAATACATTAAGAAGGGGCCACTTCAAGCTTTCAGGTTGTAAAGAAGAATAAAAGTAATAGTCAGTGAAAATGTGAACAGAAACTCATGAAAGTAGCTGCTGTGTTGGACAGGTGACCTGGCCAGGGTGAATGAATGCATGAAACTGGGTAATTAGGGAATGACACACATTTACCACATTTCTCTGTCAGCATCCCCAGCGACTTTGACCCCCAGTGCAACCTCAATGGCCCAGAATTCCACTCTGTATCACGTCTGATGTCTGCTTTGATCCATTCATTCCCGTTTTAGAAATGGAAAGGTGTGGAAACAACACTCACGGTTTTCCTCTCCGCTCTTTTCATGTTTTCTTCCTAACAGCGTGTTTTCTTTTCATCTGCATGGTCAGGGACTGTGTCGTCTGATTGACAGGGCTGGGGTAAACTCCCAGCTAAGACCGGTTTCAGATGGATTACTAAAGCAAGTAACATTGATATCAAGTTTCTGGCAATGTTTGACCCTAATTGCAGGCTGAATTTTCCCAAAAGTGGAAAATTAGTGGCTGTCCTCATACTGCCAGATACTCTCCGTCCTGCTCTCCATCCTGTTTATCATTACCAACTGTGGTTTGCACAGTCATGCAGGACTTTAAGGGTCTGAAGCTTTTCATAAACTGCAGTGCTTTGGCTTCAGGAGCTGCAGGGCTTCAGAAATTCAGTCCATACTTTTCAGAAAGAGATCTCTAAACATCTTTTTGGATTTGAACAAACTGGGTCAGATTCAGGTTTGAAGAACTAGCCTTTGAAAGTTTCTAGCAAAACACTTTCACATCGTCTCTCCCACTCAGATCTGCTTAAATGAGTCATTGTTCATAAACTGCACGTCACTCATCTCCAGGGCACGAGGAGGAGGGTGATCTCGCTGTGTGTAGTTTAGTCTCTCACCCTCCGCTGGGCTCCAGCCACCTCAGGGACTTTGACTTGCTCAAACTCAAACAACCTGGTTTCACTCATTAAACAATGTGGGGCCGAGGAGAAATGGAACGGGAAAATCTTTTTACATTCATGATTTGTGTCTGTTTTTCCGTGTTTTGGTCCAAAGAAAACATTCGGCCAAGATGCTCTGAGCTATATGACGCTAAACCCAAAACAAATGCACATCTGTGATACAAAGGAAAGATCTCAGTGATTAGGTAAAGAGGGAAAATTAGTGTGTTTGTCTTTATTTGGGGTTATTTTGGGTTCAAAATAGGGTTATTTGTTCATAAAGCCACTCTAAAGCTATCAACACATCTATTTGTTAGTTAAGCTCCCAGGCTGCATGCTGTGGTATATATGTGTATTTGTGCGTGTCTGTGTGTGTGAGAGAGAGACAACACACACGTCTTATTGTTTACCTGTAGCCTACATGTCGTGACATTATAGAGAGTTTGTACAGTGACTGCATGATCAGATTAAATTTTGGATGTCCTCCTGTGTGTCTCATGAAAATAAGCATATCTGACTAAACATGGCGTGTCATCGAATTTGTTGTTGCCCCCACCAAGAGGTTGTTATGTTTTCACTTGTCTATTTGTCTGTTTCTACTCAGCTTTTGGTGAAATGTGCTGTTAAGTTCAGCCATGGGCCGAAGAACAACTGATTTTATTTTGGTGCATATGCTTTATAAATAAGTGGTCAAGTAAACCATTTAGGCATTTTTCACTATCAAGCACTTGGATTTGCTCGTAACTCCTGAACTGAAGCTGAATTCCTTTTTTGTTGTCACCATATTGCACATAACAAAAACATTATTCATTTGTTATTTGACATTCCATAGCGGCTATTCTTCTATGCATCATTTAACATAAAGTGCCTCAATTATTTAACGCATTGTGCAATTGCAAACATATGTGCAGCCATGCACATACTGTGGTACTGTGCACTCCTGTGGTACATAAGCGTAGCATTGCACAAACTAATTTTTAAAAAAAGAAGCCAGTCAATATAACAATTACATTTCCCTCTAAAACATAATTAGCAAAACAAATTAGAGTACGTACACAGTTTTTCAGGAGACAGGGTTGACATATCACAGATGGTCCAAAATGTTACATATAGCTGTTATTGCACAACTGTTGAATTTAAATGGCTCACTGCTCATGAATCTGACTCATGTAATGATTTAATGTACAAACCATACTTTTAAATCTTTGAAATAATTTTTCGAATGCCAGTTTTCCATTCCCTTAAAAACTTCCAGAAGACCAGTCTAACTCAGAAGAGATATTTACTTAAATAATGAATCCTTTTTGACTGGAAAAAGAGTGAAAAGCTCAAACAACTAGTGGCAATTTTCTGTACCTATGACAGCACACATGTTGAAGGACATAATGGGTGCATAATCCTCCTGAGAGCACTGACAGATAGAAGCACAATAGATTTCTGCTGACAGACAGGAGGGCAGTGTGTGCGCTCGCTCTGTCACTGTGCACACAACATTTCAAACCTTAACTCAACACTTTGACATAACGTGAAACAGGTAACCTTGAATAATGAAGGGTTGTAAAGACTTTATTGAGTTGAGAATATTTTTTCCCAAAAGACACCATTATAAATCCACTACAGTCATTTTCAGTGACCTGCAGTATCTTATCAATTATCTTCATAATTATTGGAGTATAACTTTATGCCAGGTACAGTAGGTCACCTTGGATGGGAGTGACTTGGCAGAGTTGCTCAGAAACTCACTGATGTAAATAGTGCGTTTGGCTTCTTGGGGATTGAATGGCAATGTTGGTCTGTCCATTGGTCGAACCTGATGATCTTTGGTTCAGACTGAAATATCTCAGCAACTATTGGTTGGACTGAGATAAAACTTTGGCACAAGCATTCACGGTCGCCAGAAGATGAATCCTATTGAGTTTGGTGATCACCTGATTTTTTTTCTTTATCGCCACCATCTGGTTAATATTTGAGGTTTTATGTAAAATGTCTCAACAGCTATTGGATAAAATAAAGTTCCCCAGTATGATTTTTAATAACCTTAACTTTTCATCTAGCACCACCAACAGGTCAAAATTTCAATTTGTCCAATACTTTTGACTGAATACTCGCAAAACGAATGACATCCCATCAGCCTCAGCTGTAGCCTACTTTACGTGTAGTGCAAATGTTAGCATACTAACATGCTAAACTAAGGTGGTGAAGATAGTTAAGATTCCTGTCAAGTATAACAATATGCTAACATGCCGATGTTAACACCATGTTACCATTTTGAGGATGCTAGCATGCTGACATTAGCATAAGTCCAGCCTTAGAGCTGCTAGCACATATTTGAACGACTTTAGGGATTTTCTGGATAATCATTATGGTCATACCATCTCTGCCAATAATATGGATGTGAAATGTGTAAGTAAATATGTAAACCTTCCTCTGTAGCACTGTTTGCATCCAGCATTCAAAGCGGGTGCGTGAGTGATTTGGTGCCTTGTTAAAATGACACCAACCAAATCAGCCAAATCAGCAATTTGTTTTCAATTCTCTTTCAAGGTTTAAATTACTGACACAGCTCAGATAAATCAACATGCAAATGATGAAGTTGAGTCATAGCAGTGTGGTTACTTCTGGCTCATCACTGTGTCAAGTCTCTGTTTCACATTCCATGCAAGCATGGGCAACAGCAGCGCTCCAAAGTCATGCCGGGAAGATGTGCACAGTCTTCATCAATGCGCTTCCACTTTCATATTAAAGGAGAAATTACAGTAAACCCAGGCATAAAAATATTAGATTTAAAAATGTAGGCCCACTTCTGGTCCTATCCTTTAGTGGTACTGTTCTACACAATGCCAAGCTTAATCCATAGCCATGTTTCAATTTGTTTTTTCCACTCTCCCACACTGAAACACCGACTGCATCTTTCTACACTCTTTACCTTGTGATCCTTGCAATTTCTCTCCCATTATTTTGAATCAGTCTCTTGTTCCTGGTTTGACCACATAATTTTTACCCTGTCTTCTGTTTGCTGAATGGGGTCGACCACCAGTCTCTCACTCTCGCTCTGCTCTCCGGTCTCCTCCAGGCTCCAGCAGCCAAACCACAAGCCTCAATTACCCAGCATTCCTTGGAGAGGACTAGAGAGGCCTCATGTAGCAGACTATGAAATTAACATTCATGACAAACCTCTCAAGCCACAAAACTATTTCATGAGAGCAGCAGTTGCAGGATTTCATCATTGAGAAGAGTATCACTTCTATTTTATTATTATTCTAGGTTCATGCAGTGTTCTGTTTTCTGACAAAGGATGAGAGTAACTTTTGAAAGAAAAAAAATACTATTTGACCTACAAAGCCAAAATGCAGTAACAACACATTTAGTCAAAATTTAGGTACAACGTATGACTTGATTTACTTTACCAAAATGTTTTTATGTCATATAAATATAAAATTTAGAAGAAAACGTCATGCTAATGTGCAGTTACAACAAAACACAGCTAAGTTAAATTAGCTAACTGGATTTAGCCACAGCTAGCACAGTCTAAAGCAAAATCTATTGACTTTTCCCCTATAGTTAGCAGATTCCTGTTACTGAATTATAGATATTTTGGTGAACTAAAGTCTTGGTACTTAATTGTTAAAAACGGCTGAAGTAGTCCTGCTAACAAGGTAACTAGCCTAGCCTAGCTTTGCAGGGTAAAGCAGCCATCTTAGCTTTTGACTCAAGTGGAGTTCATTATTTGTCATGGTTAAGCTATTTAAATGTATTTATTTGGAAGTTCATTTATTACACTAGTAGAAGACTGAAAGGACACATGTTGTTTGATATAATTTGTTTTTCCCCATATACCCATTTTTTTTGTAAAGATCTATTTTATTGTAAAAATAAAAAAAAGGAGAAACATTTAGTTATACAAACAGACATTTCAAACCATTTGGCATGGCAGTATTGATGGCGCTGCAAATAAAATTACATTAGCTTTAAATTGTTTGTTTTTTCAGAACATT
The DNA here is from genome assembly GCF_014851395.1 of Micropterus salmoides. Lineage (NCBI taxonomy): Eukaryota > Metazoa > Chordata > Actinopteri > Centrarchiformes > Centrarchidae > Micropterus > Micropterus salmoides. The sequence continues at coordinate 25,973,744 of NW_024043372.1, forward strand.
TTTTGGCATGTAGTACTAAATGTGCACGTGACGTGTATAAGATCAAACAATATCTTTTTTTTCTTTTACAAACGGACTTAGACGGATTCATAATGCATAGACAGGGATTTTAATGTTTGTTTCACTTACAAATCTGTCCCAAGCACAGGTCACTGGCTTTCACACTGAGCAGTAGTCAACAAACCATGATGCATTGCATCTGTGCATCAGTAGGTACCGTTGCCACAAACACAGCATATCTTAAAAGACAGCACATTTATGGTAGAAGTACTAATTTGTACAATTAAATCTCAAACCGGTCATCCTTTACAAGTGGTTGAAGAGCAATCACAGCAGAAATCTTCAAATGAATAACCTCTTTCCTTTAGGTTGATTCTGCGCTGAAAAATCCATGAATGAAATGCATGGGCTGTAAAAACTGCTTAAGATCACGCAAGTTCAGCATCGCGTATTTTCCCTAACTGTTAGCTGAGTTATAACAAACTGAGTTATAACAAACTATTCTTACTATACGTCGTTTGCCTTGAACATTTTTTTTTCTTTTAGGGTTTGTAGGAAACATTTCACAGAGTACCGCTGTGCTGAACCAAAAGAAGTAAGTATGGAAAAAAACAAAAACAAAATAATGTATGGAAAAAAACAAACAACCAAACCCAAATTGTGTATATAGATACTACAAAATTAATCACCATCAGTAGGAAAATTAGAGGAGCTAAATGAGACTGCAGGAGTTTAATGACAGCGTTTGTGGCAGTACATCAAATGAGAAGAGATCGGGAGATTAACAATGATATTGTCAGTCTGCCATCAATAACAAGAATGTGGATGAAGACTGCCTCCATCTGTCAGCTTTCATGTGCTTTGTTTGGGTCTTCCACTGTCACATTAATTCATAAGGTACAAACAATTCACACTGAAAATCCCAGAACAAAATAATTAGTCTTTTAAATACGCTTTACTGTTTGGAGGCACCAGTTATATTACTGTCCAGATACACAGCAATGCCTACCCAATACAAATGTAAAAACAAAGCTCAAAAATACTTTTTTGAAGCAGCACACTGAACTTGCTTTAACCCGTTGAAACGTCATCACAGCTTTTGTTGCTCTTTTCTCATCTGCATGACACACTCTCTCCTTTTACCAGCACCTCCCTCATCTCATGGCAACTATTACAATATCACAAGTAGTGTACACCACTATTCATTGTTGGTCACATCATGCAAACATAATCAGTACCAAATGCCTATACTGTTATATCACAGAGAGAATGAAACATTTGAAAAGAAACTGGTATGAAGTAATCAGAGGAAGCTCTCAGCATCACTTTCACTGTGATCCATTCAGGACAGTCCCTCCTTTCTGACTGTAATAAAGTAAAGAATAAAGTACAGAGGATTTGAACAAATTTGCATTATACTCCTCTACATCCAATACTCAAAACTATTCTCTTCTGAATAATTTACAATGTAGGATTCTTTATAAAAATCCAATAAAAGATCCAACACCACTATGTGTTTGTCAGTGCATGTGAGTCAGATGAAAGAAAAATGAATACGGAGTACGCACTGTTCACGCACACACAAACCTAAAAAGCACTGATGATGTAGAGCAAAAATGAAGTGAGTCATTCTGATGCATATTCACATTCTTTAATCCATGGTCTTTCTAAACCGGTTGCACATGGAGGAAATGTGCCTGTAGAAGAATGTAAGAAGAAAACAATTGTAATGATGATTACAGTACATGGTGACAGATGCATATCAAATGTTGGTTGCAGTTTAATTTATTTTTTTTGCATTCACACAACCTACTTGACCCCGCTAAGTCAGCCTGGTATTAAAGGATGGCCAAGCACAATGATCAATCCTTTTTCAAGTTTGCAATACATTATATTTTTTTGCACAAAAAGTACTGTAGGATTTGTATTGAAAAACATGAATGCAGTTTTTAAATGTGTGGCTTTTAGGGAGCTGGCAAGATACTAGAAAATATATTTGAAAAACATTTACATAAAGCATTGTTTTATATAAACCAGGCTCATGGTGAAGCCTTCCAGAATGGTAAATGTGTAAAATTCAATGTTTATTGTAATTGATGGTATATCCATATAGAGTAGATTCAGTGGATAACAACACACTCTTGACCATAGTGGCTGTGTACAGTTTATGTGCAGGCCTCCCTTCCGAGATTACAGTATTTAACTTTGACACAAAAAGCACAGAACTGCATTTTAAAGCTGAAAATGTGATAAATACAAAATATGAAGTTAGAGCAAGAATCTGTGCTGCAATAATTCAAAACATTTCAGAAGCTACCCGAAAATAAACCCATCATACTGTAAATGCTAAAGGCACCTTAGACAAAGATATATCCCTGTGCTCGAGTGGTTAAAGAGGTTTGGGGTTAAAAAAAAGAGCAGGGAGAAGCCTTTTCCTCTCAAAAAGCCTAACCACTGCATGGAAACACTATATCGCCACGAGAAAGGCTACATAGATAAGAGTTTTCATTGCATAAACTATTCTGTTACTGATTGTCTAAAAGCACGACTTAAAGACATAGAATGCAGATCTGTAAAATGACAAGATCAATTTCATTTCAAATACGGCAACATATCAAAATACGTTGCACACAACACTCCATCATTTGCATCGTACTGCGATGCTGCATTTCTGCAGTAGATTTATATTTCTAAGATAACAAAACATGCGTCGGGGGAAACTCTCTCCTGATCATGTACATATTGTTTCTGGATTTACGCTCCAAAGTCTAAACAGTAGGAGGTTCAAAAGACACCACGAAAATAGATAAAACATGAAATGATAAAACAAACAAAGAGACAAGTTGATTAAAAAATCATGAGTAAAAACAGTGTCCAACAAGCTCTGTCCTGCGTCGGCAAAAACAATCCCCCTGACATGCTGGTGGAGGAGGTTATCTTCCTCTCCTTCCTCTGTATCTTCTCCCCATTTCAACCCAAACTACCAGCCCAGTCTTTAAAAGTGATCCTCTCTGGTGCATCATCATCATCATCATCATCATTATTATTATCATCATTATCATCAAGTCTCCCTCCTCCTGCTTTCATCCCATTTTATGTCTTCCTTCTCAGGCTGGACAGGCTTGCTCCCCCTGCAGGCGAGAGGTTGGAATGACGCTGTATTCCCAACCAGATAAAGGGGGAGATGGTGCCTCTGGTTCCACCGAGGGGGTTAAAATTGGAAAGTCACTGGGATTGATTAGACAGGTAAGTGGAGCAGGTGCCGGGATCACACCCTGCTGGTCGGGTGGCAGCGGTAGGTGCAGTTGGACAGGGCGTCAGCTCCTCCGTCCACATTCTGGGAGCATCCTCCCTCACAACAAGCTTCTGGGAGAGAGAGAGGGGACATACCATCAGTACTGTTTGTCATTAAAGGCAGTAAATAGGTTCCACTATAAATGAAAAAATCTGCAATCCACACATTTCCCCCCTCTTCAGTGGCTAAATGTTTGCCTACTGTACCTGCATCTTCCTCTGGTAGTAGCAGATGAGTTCGGCACGGACTGGGCAGGGTGGGGTTGGGTCCCTCGTGACTGGTGCCCAGCTGGAGGCGCCTCATGTGACGAACCACTGCTGTGGCGTTGAATGCTTGCTGCAGAGGAAAAGACCCAAATGCAATATAACCCAAAAAACTGCTGAATCTCATTTATCTTAAATTAAAAGTTGACCAGGTGGGACCCAAAAAAACAGCCTAAACCTGTGGTTCTGGCATGTTTTGCTTAATATCAGGCAATCTCTACTTGTAGTTCGTCACAACAGAAGTTAAAGCGTGCAGATGAGAGTTTAGGCCTGAAGTGTTAAACTGTACAGTATTTGGTTAGAAAAGAGAAAAGATAAAATAAAAGCTTGAAAAATAAACTATTTAGCGAAGCAGTGTTTTGTTTTTTTCTTATTTCCCTGCCTGACCTGCAGGCTTGAAACCAAATCTGAATCTTGGACGTGTCTAACAATTAAAACAAGATCCATTCCCTAAAAAAGTTTAATTAAAAAGAGGCAGAACTTTGGAGTGATTCCTGGAGTTCAGACTTTGTATTGTAGCTAAACTACATTAAAATAACCGTATAGCATAAATCATACATATAAGAAAATCAAAGTGCATCCAAGATAAAGTGGAAGGTAAATAGGTAAATAACTTACCTTCCACTTGCTCTTAGCAAAATTCTTCTTGATCTGAGCACTGACAGACTCATGGATGTTCTTGTCTAGGGCTGTATCCCCGGCAATCCTGACAAACAGAGGAGTAAGGAAACATAAGAGTATGTCTGTGTGCAGTGGATAGAGGTCACATGTCCAGTCACAGTCATAATCAGAACTTGATAGAGGCGTGTAGGACCAGTACCAGGGGTGCTGCAGAGCCTGCTCACAGGTGTAACGTATGTTAGGGTCTTTCTCCATCAGGTGGACTATGAAGTCTTTAGCTATAATGAAAAAGAAAGGTTAAAAAGTCAATATTACAAAAGTCACCAGTTGCAGAAATATGTTGCAGTCAGTTTTTGTAGGCTCGTCAGTTTAAAACTGGAAGCTGATGTAACAACAGCAGTAAACAAGAGAAAACAAATCTTGAGGTAATTCCCATATGCCAACAAAAATTCGCCCGGAGCAGGGAAACAGGGACCCAGTCCAAGAGCCAGGACTTGGGGAAAAAATCAACATGGGATCATTGCCTTGACTTGTGGGCTCAACACCTGCAAGACTTCAGAGACATCACCCTCTCTGTATAAGGAAGAGCTTGGCTGGCTCTGGAAACAAACTCTTGGATAAGTTTTTGAGATTTTCCAGGACACATGCGGGGTCTGGAATCTACATTTCAAACCTCACATCTGATCACAAGCTATGGGTTGTGACTGAAAGAATGACATCACAGATACATAAGCAACAAACATATAGGATCTTCACCTTCTGAGGCTCTCTATTTTTAGGGGAGGGAGAGACATATTAACTCTGCTGCATTTTATTTTTGAATGAGGCTATATTGTGTTAGAAATAACATTGATTATGAATACAAATAATATTCAAATATATTTTGGCATTGACATTTGGCAACTTGGCATTATGCTGCGCACTTAATGTGACTCCCACAGGCTGGGGGCGATGTTGGACTAATGTTGTAACACTGAGGGACAGTCAAGAGAAACTGTGTGAACGTTAAGCCTCATCTGAAGTCAACTAAATAACGATAAATGTTAAATGCTAGTGACAGTTGTTAGGGTGCTTTTTGTGGAATAAATATATATATACATAGCAGCTAGCGTCGTTATACAGGCACCCACTCTCCGTGATCCTCACTGGTGTATAAATTTACTTGATAAACATATTTCAAAGTGATGAGTGATGAGTGAAAAAATGTACTGCATTAATTTGCTTGGCACAGTATGTAACAGTTAGATTAGTGCCCATTTAGAGTGCATGGTGCACTGTGGCCGCTGTAGTTAATCTAGAGATAACATGGTGCCCCCCCCCACTCTGTGTGAGAAAGTACGAAGTTCAGAAAGGAGGGAGGATAATGGTAATAGACCAATGCTCAAGTAGATGTGTAGGAATTCAGTAGGTTGGTTTCCTCTAGGGCTATTGGACAATACGAACTACAAGGAAAATACAGGGCAGACATGCTAAAAATCTCATGCCTGCAGAAAATAGCTTGATACATGTACTGTACCTGAATCAGATATATCGTCCCAGTAAGGGGAATCAAACTCGTATTCTGCCTTCAGGATCTGTTCAAACAGTTTGGCATCATTCTCGTCATAGAACGGAGGGTAACCACACAAGCTGCGACACACAGGAGAGCACACACGTCATGTTTCCTCAGAGACCGTAAGGACCTTTCCTAGTAGGAGCACCCCAGGCGGGTAACTTTTCATATTCAGTTTCGAAACAAAATCTTTCTATAAATAAATGCATTAATCTTAAAAAATGTACTCACAGAATATACGCTATGACTCCAATAGACCAGCAGTCCACTGCTTTACTGTAGGGTTTCTGAGCCAACACTTCAGGAGCTAAAAGAACAGGATATACAACTATACAGGTGAGATAGTTGTTTAACACTGTTTGATATTTGATGTTTAGCACAATTAGTACATTAACTATAAATATCTAAGTTGTTAATTTTGTAGTTGTACAAACTGTACAAACTAACCAGCATCCGTGTGTTGTTGTTTTTACTGCGTTAAATTGAGTAATGTCTTTAAAAAGCTTTATGAGCCTCTGATCAGCTGTAGATGGTGTTTAATAAAGACAAAGAGTTTACATTAGACACACACAGTGCCAGTAGTTAATATTGGCACTGTGCTCATATTGTGAGGTACAGCGTTCACGTCCATGTAAAACTTGTTAAGTTGAAGCAGATTTATCTAATTCAAGGCAGGGTCTGACGTCTTTACCAACATATCCAGGTGTTCCACATGCTGTCGACATCACACTATCAGAGCCCTCAATTTTAGACAGACCAAAGTCACTTATCATGATCTTGGAGTCTTCATCCATGCTGTAGTACAGCAGATTCTCTGGCTGCGACGAGGAGGGACAAAACCAAAGCCAGAAATGTTAAAAAACTACCATCACACAAATCATGCAAATGCACACACAACAGCACCACATGCACATAGTAATAACTGACCTCTATAAAAGGATTATATGCTCGTACAGAAGGGATTACAAAAACAACAAAGCCATGTTATAATCGAAAATGACAGATGCTTAGAAGACATGTTTTCAGTTTGGGGGTCCTGGCATCATTTTGGTTATTCATGCATGGTCAGTAAATGGACAGTGTGAAACTGCAGGCTAACTTTTCAACATCTTTGACCCCGGACTGACCTTGAGGTCACGGTGCACGATGCCCATGTCGTGGAGGTATTTGACAGCATCCAGAATCTGCTGAATGAGCTTACTGGCATCTTTCTCTGTGTAGAAGCCCTTCTCTATGATACGATCAAAGAGTTCCCCACCAGACACCCTGGATAAACAGGAGAGTTTCACATTCATTAAAGTGAATAGAAGCTTGTGAAATATAAAGTACAGAATGGAGACAACAACCACCAAAATCAGACTGGACTGAAGTTTCTGGAAATAATGGACAGCTAAAGATTTTACTTGTTGATGGTTGCAACAGAGGGACAGTGAGATAAAGTCTGAAACTATGAAACTATTTTTGACCAAGAAATTTTTTATTGTGGCAGTTAATCAGTGGCATGAATGAGACCACATACAGGAGGAAGTCTGCTTGATATTATAATTAAAAGCCACTAGATGGAGACCTCGCTCTGTCCACAGAAAATCTGCAGCAGTTTGTTTGAGCCTCCAATAACACACACAGACACACGCACAATGAAGAAGAAATGAGACAAGTGAAATTTTTGGTCAAAATTATGGGAGTCTAAGTCTGTAAAGGAAAACTGACTTGTAGTGTCACTTTGCTCACCTGCGATACATTACCATTCCCTTATAGGTTTTTACATCAGTTTTAAAACATTTGTTGTTGTTAGGCCAAGTAAACAATAAAACTAAATACGTAGATCAATTGCTGTGGTGAAGCACTGGCTGTTACATGAAAGAATCATGAATCAGTGGGAACACAAAACACATTGCAAGGACATACAAAAACCATTATGAGGGAACACATATATTGCCGGGGAATGCGATTACTACTGCTAACACAAACACATGCTCAAGAAAAGAATTTCCCATTAGTCCTTCTCTTGACAAATGTACACCATCCCTCTCTGTCTCTGCCTTTTATCCCTCTGATTTACTGTTGACTGTGATTAATGCATAAATGATTAATATTTTCTGGAGTCTCTCGTTGATCCCGATCTTTTCTCTTCTCTCATTCTCTCTCCCTGACATTTCAGTAGTTCAGGTGGGTGGGAGGCTGACAGGCTGCAGGTGTGAGGGCAAACTCCCCACTGGTGTCCGTGAGTAGGCAGAGTACAGTGTTTGCTTATGTGTGTGTGTTCATGCACATGTGAGTGTGTTACAGAGTGCAATTAATGGCAGGTGACATGTAGTGTGTTGGAGATTGCACAAGTAGGGAGTTTGAAACTCACGTCACACAAAAACGAACCACACAAACCCACACGTGGATACTCACAGTTGCATGACAAGGTAGAGGTGTGATTTACTTTCAAATATCTCTTCCAGAGATACAATATTGGCATGTTTAATCCTGTGAAGGAGAGACAAGAAATAAGAAAAAGCAAGAAATTATTCTTCTAATACTTTGCTAGTCATTTTTATTTAGTATTTCACAAGATTTTGCCAGCAGGTGGCAAAAATCTTACTGTGTGCTATGACAATTCCTCGTCTGCAGTTTAAAATCTTTCCCACTAGGGGGTTGGGACAGTCAGTGTATGTACCTGCCACACAGCTTCATCCAGTCACATGTACTTCTTGCTGACCGCAGAGGAGGCTACACTGTGTGGTGGCACATAGCTCCCAAATTGGCTGAACTCTGTGCTCTGCTCCCCCAGAGACCCGTAGGTGCAGTGACATGCGTGAGAAGATGATTCACTACATCTATGTACTGTATTACACTCAATGGCTACTTTATTTGAAACACCTTTACAATCTAATGCAATTCAAAACAACAGCTCTGTTTACAACCGAGGTCATAGTTAAATGTGTTAATATACATGAATTGGGGTTAAGGAGGGGAGGTGGGAGCAGAACATTAAAAAGACCTTGCAGTCCAGTACAATACCAACAAACTGAACGGAAATCTCAACGCTGAAACACACAGTTGCATCTCGTGGGAAAGTTCATTATGAGCACCAGAACCAGACCGAGAGATTATAGGCTCAGGAAGTCTTTGCAGGTGTTTTGAGTTAATTAGCTGATTAGAGCTCTTCTCAGTCGACAGTCTGTTCTTTATTATTTATTCTAAAATTCTAATGCATTTTGAGATACTGGATTTTTGATTTCCATGAGCTGTAAGCCGTAATCATCAAGATTATAACAAAAAAGGCTTGAAATATTTTAATTTTTGTGTAATGAATCTAGAATATATGAAAGTTTCACTTTTTAAATTAAATTTCTGAAGAAAATAAAGTTTTCCACGATATTCAATTTCTTTTAGATGAACCTGTATGACTGAATTAATGCCTCTATGGCAGAGTCAACAAAAACTGAACATTATAAGCATTTAAACACACATCCCCAGGCTGGCGAGGAAAGCTCACAAACAACAACAACTGGGGTGGTGATGGCTAATAGATAAGATGCTTGCCTTTAGTGTTGGAGACCTGGGTTCGATTATCACTGTGAGACATCCACCATTGTGTCCCTGAGCAAGACACTTAACACCAAGTTGTTCCAGGGGCGTGCGACCTCTGACATGTATAGCAATTGTAAGTCGCTTTGGATAAAAGTGTCAGCTAAATGAATAAATGTAAACAACTGTATTTCGTAAGAGAACTTAAGTGAAATTCCCGTGCCAAATTCTTCTTAACTTTTACAGAGAAGCAATAGAAAGCATCCTGAAAACTGAAAACATCACTAACTGGCATGGGATGTGTCCGGGCCCAGGACAGGAGGGCTCTGCAGCGGGTGATTAAAACAGCTCAGAAGATCATTGGTACCCATCTAACAAGCATCAGTGATATCGGTGAGGTGAGGTGCCTGCAGAGCCCAAAGGATACCAAAAGACAGTCCCCACCCAGTCACAGCCTGTTCACCCTGCTGCCAACTGGCAAGAGATACAGAAGTATCTGCTGTTGCACCACCAGACTGCAGAGCAGATTCTTCCCCCAGGCTGAGAGACTCCTTAATTCATCCACAACACTGCACCATGTAAAATACTTTTTTTATGACTTATTATCTATCCACCCATCTACTGTATATAATGTTTGTATGAAACCATATTATCATCTGGTTACTGCTGTTTATATTCACCCCAGATGCAAATTCAAAAAATGCACTGTGGAATGTTCGGGGTGTATACGTGTATGTATATGTATTTTAAAAACTGTATATATTGTTTTATTTTATTTTACATGTTACCATAATTTAATATAGGCCTACACTTAATCGTATGTTGTGTGTGTAGCATCAAGGAACTACAAATTTCGTTTTGTTATGCAGCCTTGTGCTGTATAATGACTAATAAACAACCTTGTACTGCTTTTTGAGAGTAGCATAAAGGGAACTACAACTTAATTTTGTTATACAACCATGCATTTAAAATGATAAATAAATCTAGTTTGTTCCTTGTGAAAGTTAACTTTATGGCAGAGCTATTGTTTTGGACTGGATTAGGTGGTAAATAATGAAGTGACATGCTTTGGCTTCAATTTTGGGGCGAACTGTCATGTCGTCCATCTTTATATACAGTCAATAGTGTGTACCCTTGAGTGAATTTCCTTTATCATAAATACATCTAAAATATTGCATTGTTTATATCCATGTTTATTTCCTCCCAGTCTCTTTTGATGGCGCACTGCTGTGTTTGTTGACACGTTACGTCACCAACTGTGGACCAGTGGAATAGCATTAAACCGAGGTCAGGATGTCAAACATGCCACTTGCGTACTGCATGTTTGTCCTCGTGCGCATGTACGATACAAAGAAAACGGGGACCGACGCACAAAAATATTGCTCCATAGCACTACTTATGGTCAAAAACTAGACTAACTTTTCATACTTTTTTCAGTGTGTATTTGAGGATTATTGCGCTGGCTTGAACGTAGGAAGACAAAGAACAACACAAAGCCATGTGTCTGAGCTGTACTGGAGGTAACTGTGTATGCGTTGGCCTAAACTCATGCTGGATTACAGCAATGACTCTGATCCAGATTGTAACAATGCATGGACACCTTCATTCATCTGCTTAGCTCAGTGTGGACGGAGAGATAGGGACCCAGTGAGGGATGAATGCTGGATTAAACCTGCCGAGTGAGCAGACACGTGTGAATGCGCATGAGCTTGAACGTGCACAATTACAGAAGGTCAAATCCAAGCAGTAAAGGTGCAGCATTTACCTTGAATCTCTGTGCAAGTGTGTTTGTGTTTTGGTGAAGACCTTATGGTGAACACTGTTTGTTGTGCTTGTCAGAGAGCCGAAACGTCTATTGAGGGCTGGTGAGTCATATGTCAGCATCTGTGGGTCTCGCAGGGCATCGCGCAGAACATAGAAGTCAGCAAATTAGAGAATAGAGTTGCCAGCTCTGCAGCCAGTAACGATTTCATCTGACACCTGGGTGATAGTGGCAGATCTACTGATTCTTGAATCATGTTCTGATAGTTTCTCAAAAAATACAAAGTTTATTGATTTATTTAGGGAGGCTTTTAGATTATTTTTTTTTATTGCTCGCTAAATCTCTGAATGTTTAACAGCCGTGAGTCTAAACACAGCTTCTGGTACTCTGGCATCACTCTTTTTTACACACTTGCTTTTGTATTTTATTTTTTCACTCAGTGCTAGCCATGAATGAATGGATGCCTCTCACAATATGTGCAGGATCTTAAAGTTCCTGTGGTGGGAGGAGTGTTTTCTAAAATGTCTTGTGGTTTCTGTAGAGTATTTGCAGGATTTTTCCTCTATTACAACAATAACAGAGATAGTTCATTTCTCTGGTCAGGAGGAATTCATTCATTAAAGTGAAGAGAACAGAAATATTCCCTTATTAGGAACTGAGTTTCTGGTTTACATGTTAAAAATTCAGGTCACTTCAGAAAGCTGTAATATGATTCCTTAGGTTTGTGTAAATGTACATAAAGATACTAACATTGGTTAACATTTTCAGGATATTGATTAATGAATGCCCTGTGTTCCACATCATGCTTTCCTGAGAACTTCGGGCCAGAAAGTCCTGTTTGACATTGAACAGAGTGTATAATCACACTACTTGCTGAGCAGCTTTTTTCACACATGCACTTTTAAACAGTGTGAGACAGTTTGTAAAAAGGGACATTTAGTGTTTTCAGGCCCAAAAAATTGGGGTCAGAAACTCACAATTATTTGGAGTCCAACATTAACTGAGATGGATCCACTTGACATTTGTAGCTCAAACAGATGTTTCAGGTCTGCTGTACAGTTAGCCATGTTAACAACAAGTACATCCACGGCACACAACTTCACACCAACTCCTCTGATTGGCACGGCTACAAGTGACTTAGTCACTGTATTTGCACATGTCTGTCTTTAAGTAAATATTTAGTCTAGATAAAATGGGAAGAGGATGAACAGCCCTCTGACTGATGTGATTATTTCATATCGCTACATTTGTCACAGTGCGTGCAAACAGGGTACCCAGTAACACGAGGAGTAGGACCCAAATCCAGACTCAGAGGTAGATTTGGTACAGTTCAATGATTTAATGGCACAAGTACTCAACAAAGCTTTCAGGGATAATGAGGCAGGCGTAGGTCAAGAGCAGTGGTCCAAACAAAGGCAAACAAATCCAATAGGGGACAGGCAAAATCCACAAAACAGGCAAGGTTCAGGAAATACAAAGTAAAAGTCCATGCCAAATATAAACACAAGGGACAAAGGGAATACACAGACTAAATACACGGGTTAGGGGAGGAAAACTAGACACAGGTGAAATAAATAAGACAATCACACAGGCAGGAAAACACACAAAGTTAGTGAAGTTAAACATGAAACATAAGAAGGGGTGAGAATTTCAAAATAAAACAGGAAATAACTAAACTAAACCCCAAATAACTACATTAGTGGTACATCAAACTACCATTAGGCTGGACAGCCATCTTACAAACTGAGTGATTAGAACTGAGATGAGTTTATCCATTGGGGATCAGACACTAAATTGATTGACTTCTTTGTATATAGACTGTTACAACTGCTTTACCAAGGTTGGAAACATTAAATAACCACCGATAAATTTACAGCAAGAGAGTCATTCAAGAAAAGCCATAAAATGTTCTGCCACCCTTTCTGTCTCAGAATGCTTATTACAGATTAACATTTTGTGTGGAGCTCCTGTGTCTCCTGCGGTCAAAAACAGGTGCAGGTTTACTTCACTGTAAATCTTCTTGTCTTGTGCCACCTTACAATTAAATTATTTATTTAGGAATAGATAAGACAAAAGTAGACAGTGACAGTAAATTTAATTTTATGGGAGTAGTATATTGATGGTGGGATTAGATTTTCAGCATTTACACAGACACTTGATCAATTTTGTGTTATTAATCAGACTGGTTGTTGGTTGGGTGTGGGTATTGTATCCAATACAACTGGCTATGATGACACCTTTAACTGGACTGAATAATCTAAAACGATGATATGTATAATCTGATGATTTCATGACTTCCCAATGGAAATCAGCAAATGTTAGGATATTGACAGTTTTGCTTAAAATTACAACTGAATGAGACCGATGAGGGCGGTGAGACTCACTTAATCTAAACAGTAACATCTCGAACAATAAAAAACAAACTAATGATCTGACAGACTGCAGAGCTGAGCAGAACTCTCTGTGGGTTCATCACTATGAGTCACGTTACATGTACTCATTTGATCTATTGTTAATATAAAAATATTGATTATTGCAGCTTTGCCTTTATATACCACTCAGTCAGACCAAATGCTCTGTGTGGGGATGATGTGTTAAGTCATGACACCAAAGTTCAGACAGAGCAAACTGTGATTTTTCAGGCCAAGTTTACCTCAGTTTACACCATACCTGATGCTAACTAACCCCCACTGTGTTCATTCCATCGTCCTCACCTCAGGAGGGATCATAGCTGTATATCGGCTGGAGTTGTATCTACTGTAACCCAGGCAACAAGAGCTCTAAAAATAACTTGGGGCCCAATGTAGATCAGCCATTTTCACCGTGGCCTGCAATTCCCCACATTCAAAGAGAAGTATGTTTGAACCACTCCACAATAACAAGTAGTGTTACTGTCTCTTGCCTTTGTCTTTATATGATACAACAGGGATTTTCAAAGTGTGTGGGCGGGCCTCCCAAGGGGGGCCCCAAACAGCTTCAGGGGAGGCTCAGTGAACGGAAGTGAAACAATATTACTTATTGCGTTAGTTCAAAAAGAGATCACATAGAATAGCCTACATGTGTGAGAATTCAGAGATACAGCAGTTTTTGGGAACTGTTTTCCTTACATTAGAGTGAGAAACTAATGACTGCCATAGGACAGACCTTATTAAAACTATTTGGTGTAGTCAGAAGTTATGTCAAACAGCAATATTAGGCTATTTTGGCTCAAATGTTGAGTGTCTATGTCAAATACTATAATTATGATCCCATAAGCATCCCGGAATTGAGCGAAACTTACCAAGTAAACTAAAGATGTGGTGGTGGGGGTGCCATTTCTCAAGCTTTGTCTGAGAGGAGGCCCGCAGTCTCAGACTTTGAAAACCCCTCTGATACAACATTTTATCTCTTGCACAGGTAGAAAGAAAACATGAGCATGAGCTGGGTATAGAACAATCATGTGCAATAGTTTTTGGTCATATGACTCCATCTTACAAGCAAAACCACTTATATTTTCAACATGATAAGTCTAGAAATGGTTATGGTACATGAATTGTGTTTAGGTCAGATCACAGTACAATTTGTACAGCACTGTGATCTTCAAGAGCTTAACGTTTATTATACTAAACAAGTTGACTGATATGTGCTTTGCTTTCATTGTTGTGCGTGCTCAAGTTAAAAACCCAACAACTGCAGTATCTCTTTTCCTGTAGCTGCTGGTAAGGTTAACCCTCATGACATGTTGTCATCAGGCTTCAAAGAGACAATGTCTTCAATAGGAAGTAGTTCCAATGAAAACTTAAGCCTGGTCCAACCAGCCTTGTATTGGGAACACCCCCACGATTGTCAGGAGGGGTGGACCGGACCCAAAATCTGCCCAATTATGCTCAAGTGTGCGGCCAGCATTAGTGTCATTTGAGCACCACAAATTATTATTAATTATTTATTCACCTTTAGTGTACCGTACTTGTGAAAATAAAACCGGAACTATCCAGATTAGCTAGATACCAATAGAGGTGAGTGAGAAAATACGTTTTTTTGTCAGTAATGTGGATGAACTGGACTTTTAATTCCCCTTACAGAGAAAGGGATGGTTCTTTGCTGAATAATATATGTATCCAAGTCTCACAGGGACCATGTGAAGAGTAGATAAAGTTCAATATGGTGCGTACTACATGCATTACAGTTGATCACATTACCACAAGATACAATATCATATATCGATATCTTGTAATGTGATACAACTTACATGATGCAGTGATGGAGATAACGGTGATAACAATTAAACCATCTTGAACCTTGTGGCTAGTTTTTCAGATGCAGGCTAATGCTGCACAAACGTCTCAAGGTTTGTGGTTACAATCCAGACTGGCTTAATAAATACATGCAGTTTTATTCGATATATTACTATACATCATGTTATATTAACTAATAAAGAAATCAGGGTCTACTGTTGCTAATTTCTCAGATCATTCCACTTACTTGTGCAGGACAGCTATTTCATTCTCAATGCTGTTTTCTTTGCCTTCTAATGCCTTCTTGGGGATACACTTGATAGCTACCAATTTCTGGGTCCTCTTTTCCTCAGCCAGGACCACCTCAGAGAAAGCTCCCCTGAAACACAAACAAACAGGGCAGTTAGTCAGACCGCAGTCCATTTATCTTCGGGGGTTCAGACAGACCTCTTCACATGCATCTGGAAAGAGGAAACTCCTCCTTTGATGTTAAACTGGCTTTTGTGATAACCTGGCTACTTACATCTAAGTGCTGGTAGAAGTTCTAGCCTGTTGATGCCAGATTGGATTTATTTTTAACGTCAACCTCCTCCTGAAGTCTTTGGGTCGCTGCTGAGTCAAGTTTTGGAGAGGGAGCATCTTGGTGGGATGATTTGGAAGCACCAGTATCAAATGCGGAGTTTCGTCTTGGTGACACATTTTGATACTGGCCCAAAACAGTCTTAAATTTAATGTTTCACCCTTGTGATGCACACTGAATTATTATCATCCTGTGGAATATACTGTAGAGTAACTGGTTTCTTTCATTTTCTTTCAACATGTTTTACTAAACATTACTAAAGTTACTAATAATACTGCACTTTATCTTTGATACACCAGGAATTTCTTAAAAACATATTTAACCAGATAAGTGCACACACCAATAGTTTTATGCTCTGTTTTAACAAGCAGAAGTATGCACAGCTACTAGTTCTGGCCTGATGCCTTCTACAGTAAAATACAACATTGCTTTCTTTGTGTCTCCCTACCAACTAAAAACAATAATGGAAACAAGTAAAGCAACAGAACTCAAACTGGCAAAAAAAAAAAAATGTTTATAATTTTCCCATGACCCATTTGACAGTAGGAGGCAGACATTTCTTAGGAACTCGTGTGTTTTGGCCGAGGTCCAGAGATTTTAGGCTCAGATCCAAAGCTGTACAATAACTACAAGGAATCCTGATGCATAATTATCGGTTTACACTGAACATTACACTGATACGATTAATAGTACATATGCAATGAGACATGGTACAGGAAGGAAATTAACTTTCTTACATGAATACTTATTTAGTCAAGTGCGAACAGAGTGTGAATTACATAAAAAATCCCCAACAGTAAATTCCATATCGCCTAATGTTTTACGTCTTTTGTGTGACAAAATAATTGATTTAATGGTAAAAAAAAAAGGTCTACAGCGGCCTCCGAATTTATTATATGAATAAATTCCCTGGTGGAAAAGGCAGCATAGTGTCTATGCTGCTTTAAATTGTCATGCCTTGTGATGACATTTGATTAAAAACTTTGAAGTGTTGAAAATGTTGTTGATTTCCTTTTTAAAAATCACATTGTAGTGGTTATTAATGTTTATGTGGCTGCATTAATGAAGCTAAATATCATGCTCTAACTACACTGGGAGAGTCAATCATATGCTTTTACTGTGATGTGATATGATATTAATTTGTACGGCTGGTTTTCTGTTCATTTGGCTATATTTCAAATGTTACTACAATAAACAATAAGAAGAGCTTTCACACAATGAGATCTACTTACTCTATTTTATTCCATACACTTATGGTCAAAGACCTTCTTGGGGCAAAAAGAGAATGAAAGAAGGCAGTAGTTAGCCCAAATGGAAAACATCTGTGTATCCCACAAACACGTCATATGGGATGGATTGTGAAGATAGCAGAGATTCTCGTTTCTGCAACCTGTTCGTTTCACCGGAGAGCTCAAGACTGATCAACATATCAAGAAACCAATCTTATATATTTCTATTTTAAATCACAAACATTCACCAAAATTAGGTTACTAATTAACACTTTTTCAGTAGCTGACAAGAAGTCTGGCTGCCTTCTCTTGCTTAACAGTTGACTGTCTGACTGAACAAGTGCTACAACGCCAATAACATCTCTTTGAGTTTATTAATTCATAGTGAAGCCTTGTGATATGAATGTGCTGCACTGGATTAATCAGAAGAGAAGTATTATTAGATCTCTGGTTCTTCTGAAATGTACTTAACTTTAAAAAATAAATTCATGTGAATCTCTTCCATCACTGTTGGGAATCATTTATAAACACAACCTCACACTACTACCTGCTGGTAAAGTGTAAAAATGTCCCCAGAAATTTTGTCGTTAAAAAATTTTATGTGTGTATACTGTATGTACTGTATATGTGGCATAGGGTGACTGTCAGCTCTCAGTCTTGTGTCTTACAGTATCTCTTCCGCCACATATAGCTGTATGTGTGAGCAGAGAGGAACCATAACTGCCCGACAACTAGGTTTGCAGATGCTTTATCAGCTCTACAAACAAAGAAGGCCTAGATGGCTCCATGCCAATGTGACCAGAAAAGAAAGAGCATGACCTACAGACCACAACTCCTCTATGAACAATGTCTTTAGTGTAAGGGAGCTGCTGTTTAGAAAAAAGCATGCTTACAACAAAAAAGACAACAAAGCAGAACCCTCTCCTTGGTTCAAAATGTGTCAGAAACAATGCAGGGTACTTACTTCCGTACTTTACAGGTGCTTCATAAAGTAGCTTGACCCTGTAGTTGCTCAGTAGTAGTGGACTATAACTTAATGCTTGACTGAATGTGGATCTGAATGAATTCAAATGTGTTTTTATTATTATCTTTACAATTACAATGTGAACCTGGATATTGGAACATTTTGATGTTTTGATCCAAAGTGTGTTTGACTACTTATAGGCAAACTATATTTATTCTACTACTACTACTACTACATTAGTCAGCTCTGAACTGGAAAATGATCTCTTCTCCTCAGGCAGAATCTCTGGGTAAATGATAAATGAGCAGTAATTACTACTATCTAACTTACAGTATTCAAAATGTTTATCTAATCACTAGTTCCGTAACAGCCTTTATCCAGAGTGGCCTACGTACAGCTTCCCTGCCGCTGTTAACCTCAAAGCCAACACAACACGGAACCCATTTCCTGATCAAAGTAACAATTATCCAGGGAGTGAGGCCTTGTGGTCACATCTCAACAAGAATGTAAAACTGCCACAGAAAGGCCATTAGCTTTGACAGAAATCCTGCTGCGTGGAGGAGGTTGTCAGTGCTGCAAATTCCTCTGTAGCATCTGGAGGATTGAGTTGACATTCTCCATGCTCCCACTGACAGACAAAGGGGCTCTGGGGAAGTGTCAAACAGTGGTTCACACAAACATTGGGAAAATCTGAGAACAGTAATGTGTCTGTGGCTATGGAAATGGCCCATTGTCTGGTCGTCATTTTTCAAGAAAACACCTTCCAGTGGCACATAATGAAATAATGACATAATGCAGTAAATGTGTCCCATTTTCTATCATATTTATAAGTGACATTACAATTTATTAAGTTGGCTGTACCTCTGGCGCATTGGTGCTTGCAGTTGCAAATTAAGTGAAACACCAACTCAGCCCAGTTTGGCTGGACTGCAGATAATGCCTGTGCATTGTTTGTCAGAAACAGAAGCCTTTTACCTCTTACTTCCTGTAACCTGGACATTGCTTTCATATAATACCAGAAAATACTTCCTTCTTTCTGAATGTCTGAGAACTGCAGGGTAATGTTGTCATTGTGTTGGGCAACAATCTCTTTTTGCCAATGAGGATGTTTATTCTGGGCATGAGAACACTAATTATAATCGCTGGCGATGGTCTGCTTAGTTCTACTGCCAAAGACATTTGCTTACAATAACAACTCACCACTGTATTATCTGATAGAATAGATAGAACGACTTCACAAGCACTGATGGAGAGGCAGCATAGGCTCAACCTTTCTACAGACTATACTGTTTCTACTGCAAGGATGGAACAGAAGAAGATCTTCTGAGAACCAGCTGTGGGACAGACATTACAGTTGATTACTTGATATCTCTATAAAATTGCCAACCCACAATGATAACATTACCCCTGAATTCACAGAGACAGGGCAGAAAATACATTCTAGTGGAGAAAAACAATAAAAGTCAAAGTTTACCCTGCTACTGACACAGTGCAGGATTAGAAAACATGAAGAGCATAATTGTGATGAATATTTGATGGCAGCTAAGTAGTGTGGTGAGTTTGCTGAAAGCTTAATCCTAGCAAAGGTTTCAACTGGAATCTGGATTATAAGGTAAACAACTGTGTTTACTGAGCTGTTCCTGGTCCTAACAGGACATTCTTATCACCACCAAGGGACCCGAGTCCAGGAAGAGGATGCACACACACACACACACACACACACACACACACACACACACACACACACACACACACACACACACACCTATTAGCCAGTAAACACTCAATACTAGGACACGCTTTCTGCCACTATCCAAACAGTAGGGCATGTTCTCAGAAATTCACTGTGCAAATACTTTACACAAAAGTTTAAATATGGACAAACAGTAGCACAATTTAAATGTGTGGCGCCTCAGAGTAAATATTTGCATCCCTATAATAAAAAATACTGTAGATTTTCCAGTGATCAACATTGTGCACAAATCCTGTAATCCAAACACTTTCTATCCTGCCCTAACAGTGGACAAAAGGCAACCTTTTTACTTTCACTGCTCAAAAAGTTCAAACATTAGCATAGTTCTTTCACTCACTTGATCTCTTTATTACATCACTCTCTTCTGTCTTTGAGTAAGCCGCTCGCTTAAAATATAGACTCGGTGTTGCTTAGTTTCTGTCGCTACAAGCAACCTTTTCATGTGCGTATCCCACGACGCCTCACTCGGTGCATCAAAGGGATTTAAAATCAAGGAATTAGGATCTCACATGCCATCATGCACGCATTCTGGCTCACTCCCGTGCAAACAAAAAGCACACAGAGGCACATAACACACATGCACTAACAGACCCTTAAAAGAGGCTGCGGTTACATCCACACAGATAAAACCAGATAAGCTCAAAAACAACAACAACAAAGACTATTAACATACTTTTGAAGCATTACTGACACACACAAGTGAGGCCCACTCTCTGTGTGCAATCACTGTCATGTTCTTGTAACAGCTGTAATTTCTTCTTGGATTTAACAGAAGTTCAATCTCTGTTCCTTCTCTTTTTATGAAAACAGTTTTCTTTCTTTGTTACCATCTGCTTTGTCACATATGTGTCTGTGCCAAATGCAGATATTTACAGTACATATGCCAAATTAAAGTAATCTCAAATACATGTACATGCTTTATTTCATATTATAATTTCGATGTTGATTTTGATATAAAATAAATTTGAAAAAAATAGGGAGTGTTCCTCGCATGCTGTAGTGTTTTGAGAATACAGACATTCTCCTTGACAATCTGCCATGTATTTTTTCCCCCCGTTTCTCAATGTCCAACCAATTGCGCCATCTGTCCTGCTGAGAAGTTGGTCAAGAAGGTATGTAAGCAGATGACAAAATGGTAACTGTGGAAAGGTCAAAGAGACATAGGGAAGGACCATCTGGTCCAATCAGAGCTGAGCGATACCCAACTGTGATACTGGCCCTGAAACATAAAAAGACCATCTTTGCTCTGTGGGCCTTCCAAACACAAAGACCTGCAAAACCAAACCACAATCCCTCTGTGAACCAACACAATAAATAACAACTTAAGCAATCACTATTAGCTAGATGTAGTGTTCCAATGCAATATATAATTTAATTTACTTTAATCTAAAATAAATTGAAGGGAAATACATAATTGTAGGAGCATAATAATTCTCTTTGGATCCCTTAGGGAAACGTGAGACCTTGAAGCTGCTATAAACATATTTTTTTATATGAACAACACTTATCTACTGAGTCATTCTAATTATTAATCTATTTGTCTAATTCTTAACATATATCCTGTGGTGTGGGAGTCATGGTTCAGTATGTTTTTTGTTACAGTGTGGCAAGCAAGAAGATAAATTTCTTGTCATTTATTTAGAAAAATATAACACTTAACAGTGGCTGGTGGGACATAATTATTTTCTAAAAATCCAGCCATTCGAACATTTGTGTCAGGTCAGTCAGAAATAAAAAAGTCAATATGTCAACCTTGCTTTAATTCACCTATAAATCTATGTGCTATGAGCAAATTATACTGGTACTGAAGCACTCTAAGCATTTGCTTAAATCCTGTGTTTAAAGTCATATATCTGCAATCTCTGAGTTCTGACCTGAAAATCTTTCATGATGAATACATGTACCGTTACACCCCAAATATCGCAACTGTAATAAGATAGGGATTAATTTAGTTTAATTTTAACTGATATAAAATATAATCTGCTGGTATCATCATGTTTTGTTCTCTCTCGTTTTAATAATTCCTAAATATGAGTGTTGCCATGGTGCTGGTATGTTTGACTTGACTCACTGCCAGTTACTTTGTCCTTTGGCTGACGACCTCAGTGCACTCCAAGAAATAGAAATAGGAGCAATAAAGAGATGCATTGACAGGAGTTCAGTGATCAATCAAATACGTAAAGACAAATATTGCCCCTTGTGTATCAGTGCCAGTGGAGAGTCCGACAGGGACACCGTGATTTCCACCACTCCTCCCACTCCCACATACTTCACAAACATATCATCTGTCATCTGTAAATCTGAATGTGGGAACAACTAACAATTTACATTTAGACAACTGGTGTGTACATCAGATAACATTATCTAATACCATCAACAACTGTAAAACTACACAAGTGTAGAACAATGTTTTGACTTTGTTAATGGCCGTTGCAAAATTACGTTTGATGCGTCCTGATTGCCGAAGTTTCTAGTACACAGAGAATTATAATTCACTCTGCATCTCTAAACAGATTCTAAGCCATGTTTAGCTCATTGTTTTGGTTTTCTGGTCTGTCTGTGCATTTACTAGATTCAGTCTCTCACCTCACACAATACAGTTTCCCGCAGCAGTAGGCCAGTCACAAAAGCTCTGATAAACTTAGCAAGGGGCTGAAAGAATGTCGAACATCTAGCGAGCACAAATATTTAGCTCAGGAGTTGGTGGAGACAAAATGCAGCTAAAAGCAGAGCGAAAGGTGGCCTTAAATTTTGTCAGGAGGATTTGTCAGGACTCGAATGGAAGGATAATGTGGTGGATGTGGGCAATCTGCTAACACATTAGCTGTGGGCCTAGTGGACCTAAACTCATTTAATGAGACTTCAAGTGCTTTATTCTCCATGGCAGAGAAGAATAGATCCAACTCTTCCACTGTTTCAAGTCCACTTACTGAAAAGAATTGCTTTAAAACGCACACATGAAAAAACAGTAATCCGTAACCAAATTGTATAGAGGATTGTAATTAAGCTGCAAGGCAAAGAACATGCTTCCCTAAGGGTTTCTCTGACCAGAGATAAAAAGAGCAAGTCTTTTCAAGCCAGTTTGCTAATAGTATGCGGACAGCTTGTCATGTGGGGCTATATGGGCAATAAGGGATTACAACAATGGAGAAAGACTGTGGGAAGATGTACATGACAAGCCTGCACGAGTACTTAAAATTGTTAGGGGGATATATTGCTGTGAGCAGATGGAGATGCATAAGTGGGACAGACAGTGGGCATATACTGTATGTATGTGTGTGTGTGTGTGTGTGTGTGTGTGTGTGTGTGTGTGTGTGTGTGTGTGTGTGTGTGTGTGTGTGTGCGCGCGTGTGTGTGCGCGTGTGTGTGTGTATGTATTCCAGGAACAGCAGGCTATGCCATGCTGAGCTGTGCTATGCTGAGACACAGGCTTCTCTTTGAATTAGGTCAGGGCAGGGCTGAAGGGCTGAGGGTGCCATAAGCAGGGATGGATTTTCAGGACTGGGATGAAGTTGGCAATGGTTCCAAGATGTAATTTTTCAAAAGAAAGGTTAATCTCTCTGCATTTATTGTCAGGGTGAATCAACAATGGACTTGACATTTATTTCTGTAGTGATCTTACTATGCTAGGTAGCTTAGCTTAGAGGTGACCAGGATGGTGTCTGCACACATTTTCAGCACAAATAATGTGTGAGCACTGGAGCAAAAAAAGACGCAGAGAGAAGAGGAGACAGATGAAGAGGAGACAGATGAAAGAGAGAGAGAGAGAGACTGAGACAGAGAGACAGAGTAGCGTGCCACAAGCCTTACTCATAACTCCTGTTTGGTCTTATCAGTGGCTGAGACAGAATTACAACGGCAGTCACAGTAACATGTTGTCCTGTGCTTTGAGGTCCAGTACAGGAGCAGGGCATTGTGTAATGAAGGACGGTCTTAGCGCTCTCTCATCCTACAGCTTAGGCACGATCAAACCTTGTAATAAACGATAAGCAAAGCCAGGAAAAAGAAAAAGAATTCACTTTTTTTTCTAGAAAGGCCAGTGGTGTGCATATGGGGCACCTACGTAGAGAAACAGACACGATCAGGGGAAGATAAAGACAATAAGAGATATCACGGGAATACAAAGGGATAAATATGATTAGTGGTAAATGATGGGGAGAGAGGGAGCGTTAGGACAGAGACAAAAGAGAAGCATGGAAAGAAAGAAAGACAGATATGAAAAATAAATGAAGTGGGACAGCTCTCCTGCTGGGAGATTTATCTGCTCCATAAAAGGTGACTGCTTCCTTTTGTCTGAACTACTTTGTTAATCATCATTTTGAATTCATTTGATTCTGACTCAGCATACAAACACTGAATAATGAAGAAGCGACAAAAATAGCACCCGAATAGTCGGTCTGGGCTAAAATTCCCTCTAAACCCAGTTTCTGGGCTCCTCGCCGTGTCTCCACCTAAGCTAAATTTTAGAATCACATTAAAGTATGGCGACGGGGGGTCATGGGCTGCTTTGCCTCTTCATGATATGGAAATCAGGAAGATAGACATCACAGCAATCGAAGCGAATGAAGTCTGATAATAGAGATTCAGAGTAAGTATTTAATGTAAAGGTCTATAACTTATTAGTATCAGGCAATAGTTACTTATAATGTTATTGGTATGAAGATTGATTCAAAACAATTCACAATTTGCTGTACTAAATATGCATTTTCATTATGTTTGGCTATAATAAGCTGTTTCTGTTTAAATGTGATAATAACTAACTCAGTTCTGAATGGACGAGGTTCATATACAACCTTCAGTACACTCCTAATAACTGACTGTAAAGAGTTAAGAATAGGGATGCTTAGGAACGATAGGAACGATTACCGGTTTAACGGTAAACCATGGTAAAATTCCCGACGGTTATTATTACCGTACACATTTTAATTACCATGATAATACGGTTAACCGCGCTATTATAATCTCACGGCAAACACTGTCCATCGTCTCCCAGAAGCAGGCGCGCATGCGCAGAATGCAACGTGGGTTTGTTTGGGTCAATGACAGCACGGCGGAGGACAACGCTGCAGAGATTTTTCAGTCACTCTTAAGTCCGGTCGTATTTGAGTTTTTATGAGAGTGCTGAGGGAAACTTGATTGAAGAAAACAATGTTATAGTGAACGCAGGGTGAGTTAACTTTTAGCTTTGGTTTGTCTCTCTGACTTGCTAACAGCGTGTAAACTGAAGCTCTCAGTGTTGCTGCTCTTTATAAAAACGCTACACGTTGTTCTGTTGCTGTGTGCGTCGTCGTGTCTATTCGTCCACTGCACATGATAACACGTTACGCAGTTTATTCAACCAACCAGCATATTTAGAAACGCTACAGACTCCTCTGTATTCATGTCAGTTTTTGGGCTTATTGCAGTTCACTGTCACTGTCTTCTACAGACCTATTTGTTATCATGTAATATTTCTGGCACATTTTTACACTACTGTGATAATACTGATAACCGTGATCATTTTCACGTCACTATAATTGTGATATATTAAATTTTCATACCGTTTCATCCCTAGTTAAGAACTAACTAAAAAAGTTGCAGACAAAAACAAAAAATGGGTAGCACCCTGACTCACTGATCACCTGCACTGACTACAACAGTACAGTGGGCAGATATTATTAAAGTAAATAAAGTACAAAAAATATACATTTGTCCAAAATATATAAGTTAGATTAGGTGACTCACTGCAAATGCTAGTGCGTCTTGCACCTCAGTTTATTAATAGTAACATCTAGCACTTGGCTGGTTGTACCCCCTGCACATACACTTCATAGACATACTGTACTCAGACCAGTATTAAAGAACTATTTTGTTTATTATACTTCCTCTGAATAGTTCCAACATACGGAGAGGTCCAGGAGGAGGACAAAACATGGGCAATTAAATACAGAATTTGCATTTTATTATACCCTAATGATTTGAGTGAACTGACATTTTGTTTCACCTCACAGGTCTGAACCACAAAGCTGAGATGAAATGGCTTTAAGAAATACAGTACATACAGCACATAACCTGGAGCTGGGTCCCACACCTTCAATTAAGTTTCACAACACCGGGAGATTTGTAATTTACTTAGGACTATCACAATTTAATTCAAGTGCATTTGACACTAAGGCCGAGTCACAGCCTCACCTCTTGTCGCACACATACACCCAAATGAGTGTTGAGTTATTGAACCTTTCCACTCAGAAGCAGATAGCCCTCAGACAGAGTGGCAAATCGGTGTTAAAAGCTGATGAGGCACGAGCGAGAGGGAACTAGTGGAGCAGAAGGTTCCTGTTTTTTTGTTTTTAAAGCATCATCATCTACTGTGAGCATACTTATCTAATGAAAATACCAAGCACTAAAACCATAGGTATTTTGTCTTTGTGGTCTTTTATCCACTGAATATGGATAAAAAGGCAACGTGGAATATAAGCTCACTCTGAAGTTGTGATGCACAAAAAATCCCCGTGAACGGTTTTAATGAGAGATCTTCAGTCTGTTAAATCAAAAATAACAGGCCGTGGGCAAGATGGCTCCTTGCTTTGTAAAAAGAGAGGTTGTGTGATGAATGGGTGCTATGTGTTCATTCAGAGAGGTGGGGAGAGAGAGAGAGAGAGAGAGATGGGAACACAGGAGGCAAAGGTCTTCGTAAAGGAAACACAGAGAGGACAGACACACGGAACTACTCTGAACCATCAATTACAAACATATGCGCTCTATGAACGTACACAACAGTGCAGAGGAACAAGTGTTGTCTCCCTCACCCACACATAAACACATATTACTCTTCCCAAATCAATAGTGGCCAATAGCTGATCATACGACCAGCGCTGGCAGGGGCTGCTGGGTCACCGTTCGACATGAGTGACAGAAACAGGCAAGGGTCAATCCATCACCCCTAATGATTTTAGATGATTACGCCAGGCTCCCATACGCTTAGCCTCCACTTCCTCCCCTGCCCCGTCTCTGTGTTTTGCAATGTATTCTGGGCTGAAAATGCAGAGAATTTCCCCTTGCTGATCTCGGCATGAGAACAAGTGCAGCCATTGAAATGCCAGAAAGGGCAACATGGCCTGTTTGTGCAGTTTGTCATCAGTAGGGAACCATTAAAGCTGGCAGAAAACAACACAGAGCTGCTGTTTGCTGTATTGAATTAAATCATCTTTATAATACTGTATTCCAAATATTACATTAATATTACAGAACATACAGATGCAGAATAAAATTTATTCTTAATGCACCTTCTGTACCTGTCACAGATGTGTGAGCTGTTCGAGATAGAAAGTAGAATTGGTGCAATGCTAAAAATAGTTTCTGCCGTTACATAAAAGAGTTATTTTTACAGAAAATATCAATATCAAATTTCCAAATACACGACCTGTGGATCAATAACCAGCCAGATTTGAATGATAACATACTGAACAACACAGGCTGGAGAGTGCAGTGTAGTCAGTATTTTAAATACAGTCATGGGAAGCGCCGCGGAAGCTAAGGGAATCCACACTTTCTACTAAGCAAGAAGATCTGGATGGGTGGGTTTGTGTGTGTATGCATGAAATTTCTTTAAATGTTTTGAGAAATAGCTAGTGTTCTGTAATGCAGATAATTGTGACAGAGGTTTTTAATGTTACCAACAATTTAACTGTAAGAGTAGGTTGTTATTTGACTGTATACAATGTCTTATTGACAATAAGGATCAATGGTTCTCTTTATATGCTTGGTTGTCTGTGTCCTGGTCCCTGTATAATGAGAGCTTTAATTTCAGCTGAAAATCAAAGGGCGGAAGGAAACACCGGGATCCCGGTTCCACAGCGAACACAGTGTGAAGCCAGCAAACAGTTAAGAGAGCAGGTGACGGGGCTGAGGAGCCAAAATGGAGCTGGATTTCTGACAGCAGGGATGTGGTTTTGGGTTGGATTGGACAGAGATAGACACAAAAAGAAAGACAGAGAGAGAGAGAGAGAGAGAGAGAGAGAGAGAGAGAGAGAGAGAGAGAGAGAGAGAGAGAGAGAGAGAGAGAGAGAGAGAGAGAGAGGGAGAGGGGGGGGGGGGGGGGGGGTAGATTAACATACGTAACAGACAGAGATGGAAAAAAAGAGGGACGGCCAAAGAGGATTTGAGTTGATTGCGGTGAAAGTGCTGTTGCCTGTGTGTGCATTATTAATGCCCATCTGTTTTGATTACAAAAACATGTGGCAGCAGCTGGGGATTCACAGCACAAACCCAAACATCCCCTTGGTACACAGTTCAAACTCCCCCTATCATTATCATTTGTCACTAAAGACAGACATTTGAAGGACCATTTGTTTGTGATGGTGTATTTGACATATGTTAATGTGCCCTGAAAATGTATTGCTTCTAAACATAGAAACAGGATAACAATTGTTTGGTTTTGTATGCAGAGGCCAATGAGTGATTATGTTTTTTATGATGTTCACTGGTTTGCCACAAAGAATATAGTGTAAAGTATACAAGAACCAGTTTTAAATATACTGTACATTATTCTGTATTGAAAAATTGAAACGTATGGGCTTTTTTGTTTGAGATATGATGAACATTTCATTAGATTATGAGGTGATTTGTAGCTCCTACAGTGCAGCCCATTTATGGGAAAAAAATATGAGTGATGGAGGCTGAAATACATTTACAGAAAAACGTCTGTATGTGTCATTCTTTTCCTCAGTTTTCTTGTAAAAGAGAGAGCAAGTTTATCTCTTGCACAAAGCACACATATGCACCCGGTGGTGGATTATTAATAGCAAATCAAAAACTTTGTTTCCATAGTGACTGTTTGAGTCCATTATGGAAAGTGTTTCCTGTTGTTACCAAGACAACAATCCAGCAATGGCAAATGAATGCGGCTCACAGTGACATGCGGTGAGCCGGTGATCTCTCCATAAACAAGCTCAGCACCAAACCAGGGGGCATGTGGAGGACTGGAGGTATGACAATGAGAGGGCTTAAAGGATGTGAAAACATTTTTACATATGCACCCATCAGTTGTTGTATACACTTAAACAACCCAAGTTTGGCTTGATATTGCTATATTTACCTGCACATAATATCCCACTTTTCACTATAGGATGTAAAGACGGCGCAATAAAACAATAATGATGATTATCACAATACGATTTTCCTCAATAACAATATATCACATGTCCAATAAGTGTTTGATTTAATTCATTTGAATCATGAATGAATTAGCACCTATTTATTTTATTAAGGAAAAGACACTGAAAAAAAGATTTTACTTAATTTTACTCATGCGTATTTGTTGATTTTTCTTTTATCACAATAGTTTTGAATGTTCTATCTCAGATCCACTGTTTGGCATCACGTGTTTGTCATGTTCTGACCATAAAGAAAAGTTCACAATCACAATTAACCATCTGGTTTCTTAACTTTCACTCAGCCTTTAAACTTGAAAGAAATATGGATTTGACATTTATCGTAATAATTATCGATATCGAATTATATGATTTTTTTTATTGTTTCATGCATCAGACTAAACGTAACTAACATTTTGCCTTTATTAGAGAGTTTACAGTAGAAATACAGACAGGAAAGAGGGTTAGCGGTCATCAAGCTGGTATGACATATTTATAACTGTGGTTAAGTTACATTAGATTTTAACTCATTTTCATTAAGTGCTTACAATATTTGTTCTACCCTCTGTGCATCAGTGACTAAAGAGCATAAGGATGGTTTCATAAACTCACAAAACAAGCTTAGGTTTCATCTTGTACT
The DNA here is from genome assembly GCF_014851395.1 of Micropterus salmoides. NCBI lineage: Eukaryota > Metazoa > Chordata > Actinopteri > Centrarchiformes > Centrarchidae > Micropterus > Micropterus salmoides. The sequence continues at coordinate 26,003,267 of NW_024043372.1, forward strand.
AGTGTTCACACAACTTAATCCTGGACTAACAAGGATGTGGGTGTATCTAAATGGTGCTTCAAGTAAGACACCTTGGATAAACATCCTGTCTTATGACTCTCAGCATCCATGCTTAAGGATTATAAAACAAAGAGTAGTGGGATTAAAATTTACATTTAACTGCCATGCACTCTCAAGATCAATTTGTTCTTTGAGAACAAACTAGGGTCCAAATTGCGTCTGCCCATTTGGTAAAGTTGGGGAAACATTTCACTGTGGGATGGATAGCAGGACCATTTAGACAGGAGGACCAAGTCAACCTCAGGAGGAACTCGAGAGGAAAGAAATGGTCCTGTCCTGGTGATGAAATATGCTCTATTGTATCAGGTTCCAAACTACATTTGGGTTTGGACAAGTGTACTGTATAGCTACCAGAACGGTGTTCCTGCCATATAAGTTGGGCTTGAGAGATGCAGAAAACGAGTTACGGCTACAAGTGATAAGCAGCGGGCATGCCATCATGCACTCCATAAACCAAGCATGACCATTTTGAGACAAATGGATATCCCACACATACGCACGCACAGCACACAATGTCCTCAAAAGTTAAGAGGTTTAAGAGAGATTCCAAGGCACCAAGAAAATCAGAACAGCAAATAAGGAGACACAGAACAGACACGTCCAACAGAACTCAGGGTAAAATATCCCAACAGTATTCTACCGTATAACACTCCTCTCAGAAAGTACTGCTAATATGGGCATATATATATAATAACCTGGCAATATCTTGCAACAAGGCAAGCGCTGTCATACGCTGTCATCCATTTTTCATTTTCAAAAATACTGAAATAGGGCGGAAAGCTAAAAATCAACATTTAGAAAACAAATCTGATTAAAATCACTTTCACAACATTCAAATGGACCCATGCCTGTTCAAATCCAAAAGCATAAAGAAAAACAAATATATATGCAAAGATCTTGTTTGTGGCGGCTCTACTGTACAACAAATGTGGGCCTGCAGCGTGACTGATCCCAACGCACACACATGGGACTGAATGCGTCTAATGTGTCACTGTACGAAGCTACTTCCCAGGATGCTGCGGGATAAGGGGCCTTTGTTCATGCATTGTCACCTAGATGGGAAATCCTTAGAGCAAAGAATCTTGCCCTCAAAATGAAAATTAAACTCAAACCCCGCAGTAAAAATGCAGCCCCCCTTCTCCCCAAATGTCTCATACAGCTATGCAGACATAAACACACGGTGGAAGACAGAGAGGCTAGATTCCAAGGTTGGAACTGGTATTGAGTAAAACTCAGTCCTGTAAATTACTACTTTTTACATGTGGTTAATCTTTACTGTGTCAATCAATAAGTGTTGGAAATAAGGAAAAATGCAGATATTCAACTAAAAAGTATTTTTAAGAACCATAGCACACATTTTCTTATGTTTCGTCCATTCGCACGTTTTCTAAAGTTGTGAATCTGAAATTATTGTTGATCAGTTAGGTCTAGCTGTCTTGTGTCTGTAAAGTCTGTTGGGAGATCCTTAGGAGTTACCAGTTTATTAAACACACCTGTACAATCTAATGTAATCCAATACGACAGCCCAGCAATAACTCCTATCTTTGGGAAGTGTATCGTGTTCAGTTTTTGTTGACACTGTGTCAGAGGTATTGACTCAACTCTGTGGTAATTTATGAGGTTGTATATTTAGTGGTGCTGTTTCACAGCGAACTGCATTTATCTTAAGAGAAGCTTTCTAATATTCTGTCTACAATCATTTACGTGCAGGGAGAATATCAGCCTCTCAATATGATGCTTTGTGGCTGGTTTGTTGACACTGTGTCAGATAGGTCAAATCCACAAGTTTCTTGATAACAGTGTCAACAAAAGGGAACATTATAAACTTCTATTATTTAAAATCTACTGCAGGATTATTGTATTAAATTGCATTAGACTATACAGACTGATCGCTCCCAAATAATCTTGTTTACTTGACTGACACTATCCTTTTAATTACCTGGCCAAATGGTATTCAGAGTTTTGCCCAAAGAAAAATGTCACAAGATCTGTAATAGTGCTCAGGACAGTCTGGATAGACTGTCTTAATTGCTTTAAATACAGTGTTTTAATGTGTTTTATAATATTTTGTAGTGAGTTTCAACTAAAGCACAAAAATAGCTGTTTGTGCTAACATTGCAATATGAGGTGGACTGAGCAGCTGAAAATGCAGGTGCAATGTTAGTCCAAAAAAACCCCCAAACAGCGCTGCACCACCTGATCTGCATTACAACAAACTCATCTGTGCCACTCCACCTACCTTAGCGTAAGCACATTTGTTTTGAGCCATGAAAATACCAAAAGGTCTGAGAAAAACAGCATTGCTGCAACTGCTGGCTTTGCTCTAACACAGGTCACACACACACATGCTGCTCGCACCACATCAGGTTCATATTAGAGCCTGTTGTGTTCCGAATTAAGCATCAAGTTGTTTATCTAGGGACACTGACAGGAGCAGTGACACATTTACAAAATAGAGCAAAACATTGTCAGGAGGCTAGTTGCACAGAAATAAATTCACGGCCAATCACTCCTTACCAAGTCGAGCCTATCTGGTCATTACACAGCAATAATTCCCTGTGCAAATGCTTGCATAATTAAAAAACATTAAATCCGTAAAAAAGTGTTGGGATCAGAAACAAAATAAATGCAAATTTTCTTATTTTGTCCATCCGAGAGAACAGTTAAACATTATATGCATATTGCATAACTTAAAATGGAAAACAAACCCTTTATTCAAATTGTGCCAATGTTTCCCAGAGTGTGAAAAAGCCACCATAGAAAGCTGAAACACAAGGGTTTTTTGCCGCTGGCACTGACACACTTACGTTCCCAGGATCTCTTTGAAGTCATACTGATCCTTCACATCTGTAGTCTTCTTTTTCCAGGGATGGCAATCGTCACCCAGTGGCATCTTCTTGTTGTTACGGTCAGAAACAATACTAGTGAAGAAAAAGAGGATAAGGAGGAAATGCTTGTTAATACCAACAGTTTAACTCCCTCCATCCGCCACCTGCAGTAAATACAATACTGCTCACCTTTCTTAAATGGTTGATTATTATGATGATGATGATTATTGTTGTTTTATAACTTGGATTACTGACATCATTGGATCTATTACAGAGTTTGCCACTTGTGCTGACACAGTGTCCAAAAAACATCTGACATTATAAGGAAAAAAAGCTTTATTCGTAAAGCATTTTTCAAACACAGAGGCAATTCAAAGCACTTTACATTAACCAAGTGTAAAAAAAACAAAACAAAAACAGAATCACTTGTTAAAGGCGGGCCCATGTGAGCTTAATTATGTTGTGTTTGGAATATTTAAATTTTTGGTCTTGACAGCTTGGGTTTAGCTGTTGAGGCGTTGATTTTTTTTGCCTTGTGGATGTGTATCAGAGAAGAGCACTTCATACAAAGTCACATAATGAAGTTGAATTATTGTTTGTTCAACTTTCGTAAGGAATTGCATGATGCCAAAAGAATAACCTTTATTCTGCAAGTTCAGTTGAGGAACTGTCCTAAACTTGCCATTGGTTAAAACAAACTTTACAAATGGATTGTTGCAAAAATGTGGTCAGTCTGTTACATACAGACAGTTGCATGTGTCTCAGATAAATCCTGTTTCTTCACACGCAAAAAACATTTCCTATGACACCTGCTATTGAACAATTCACCCATTATACTCTGATACTGATACTTGTCACATGTAAACACTGACTCACTGCTGTTTATCGGACTCCCGAGTCTGCAAGGATGTGGCTCAGGTTATTTCATCGTGGCTGTTGCAATGTTGTGGTTACTTTGGGAGTTCAACGTGGCACACAGAGCAGAGGATCTGTTCTAGATGTATAGATTATTTATATGGACATGTGAGCAATATTTATTTCCTGCAGTCATATTCAAGTAATTTTAAAACCAACAAGAGTGGAATTTATGGTCAGGAGGGCTAAAAGGCATGACCGATATCTACTAGGTTAAGTAAACTACAGTTTCACTCTAGTAACCCAATTGTTGCTGTAGAAGTAGGTTCATCTTTTTATACCGGCCATGTGTGCGGACCCAGGTCAAGTTGACAAATTAATAAGCACAGCAGCAAATAAAGATTTTCCCCTGGTGTTTACTTTGGTGTAACACTGTTGTTGTCAAACTGAAACTTTAAGATCTGTCTAAAGAGAAGCACATGTGTGGGTAACTTTACTGAGCTTGTGTAATGCTCAAGTTTAGGTAAGGTGATATGACGAATTACTATAAAAATGCTCCAGCCTTTAAGAGTTAGGAAAAGACACAAACAATGTTAATTCTTCGGTTGTCTTTCATTTTCAATTTTGTTTCACATTTTTCAGGAGAAGTTTACATTCACGTGTTTGCCCTTACCATACTCTCAAAAGCGGGACTGATCACAGAGGACCGTGCTGTCACAGCTATCATCATGAAACCCACAAAGTGGCGTATATTGCGAGACCTGGAAGACTAAAATAGCCCTGTTCATATCAGCACACCTCACTCCTCCACTGTTCCTGCTGCCTGCCTGGCAACTTCACAGTCTGTCTATATGAGACAATCTAACATATTGTTCTGGGTTGCACGGGAGCCATTTTGTTAAAAGACAATATAATAGCACAGTTTATCATTTGCCTGTCAGTTCAGAGTCAACCCATTTCATTTGCCGAATTATTATTTTATGAGTGCAATCAAGCGATAGACAGAGGAAGGCTTAACGCTGCTGTTTTCTCAGAATAAATTATCATTAATAGGACACCTCTAGCTGCATTGAGGTGCAGTCACTGATTGATGCACACACTGGCATGGATTCATAGAGCCTCCCATGTGCCATGTCCTGCCATGCGCACACACACACACACACACACACACACACACACACACACGGTGGCCCTCTCGTCGCCTTCACTAATCAGAATCCGGCTTCATACCTGTCGTCATGGAAACCCCAAAGAGCTGCTTTGGTAACTGAAAGTCTAAGTTTCTTCGGTGACTAATGGAAAGTGGCAGCTAAGGGTTTTTTTAAACAACAAAAAAAAGAATCTGGTGTGTGGTTATTGGATATGGTTTAGAAGGACACACCCAAGAAGCAGTGAAAAATGATCCAACCTGATCAGGTATACACTACATACAGTACAATTCATTAGTTATGCACCCACATGACCACTGAGGAGGTACTCTGTGTCTGTTTTTAAATACCGTATTAATTCACAGACAGTGTATTTGTGTGTCCATCTGAAATAAACTTACTGAACAATGTAACAAAAAATACAAAGCTTTCTGTTAAACATTTAAATTGACATCTGAGTCATTCGTCATTTCCTCCACTGCATTTTACATGCTATTTAAGCAACAGAAGTAAAAGGAAGTATCTCTAAATAAGGCATGAAAAAGCAGCATGCAAAGCAATGTGCTTAGGGGAAGCAGTAAGAGGAAGTCCAGTCAATTCTGCCTTACTGGGGACAATCAAACAATACATAATGACTGTAAGGCTATTTCTGAGTCCATTTTTCAACTTCACACCAGTCTCTTTCTGCAGAAATTGAGGATCATAACCAGGCATGATTTATTTCCAATGCTTTCAAAAAAAATGATCTGGAATAGGTCAAGGCGTACTAATCACTGTGTGAAAATACAATAGAACCGTTTCTGTGCAAAGATTTTTGTATGCTCTGGCATCTTGGGATTCTTTAGTCTTTCCCATGTCTGTTTGCAAAGATAGGATTTTGAGCTTGTAGTGCTGAAAGTAACTGATTGGCTGGTCAATACGGAAACAATTTGTATAATTTACTAAGTAAAAAAAACAATCACTTGCTGAGATGAATGTGAATATCTGCTTACTTATCCCTATTTCGTATTGATTTAACCGAAAATACTTTTTGACTACTGGTCAGAAAGAGCAATTTCAACAATTACTTTAGGCTCTAGTAAACTGTGAAGGAGTTAGCTTTTATTTTTATTTTACATTGAAAAGATGTAAACATGAACAAATTAAAAAAATGAAAATAATAGTGGGAGCTCTAAACTTATCTTCACTTTCTGACCAGCATTTATTAATTGCACTGTTTAAAGAGCTAAAAATAACTGCAATAGTTTGACGGAAACTGAAACCCCAGAAAGAGTGAAAATGCCTCTCACATACTGCTTGTTTGTAGCATCCCACCTTGCTCTTATGGATATTCATGGAGATTCATGTTAATTCACACACTGAGAATGGGTGGCATTGAACATCAAAGTCATTTAAACATCAAAGACATTTAAACACTATCTATGAATGCATCAAGCCTTGCTTGTCACTGGTTGTGTTCATTTTAGAAATATACAGGCAGAAACTGCGTACCCAGGAAATACCAACATGCATCTAAATCTACTTCTTAACACTTCATTTCAGTGACACAAATATCTGTATATGTTTAACATTATGCAACATCATATTAGATTTTAAATAACACATTTCAAGTAAGTGGAGCTTTAAGGACATTGTCAAAATCAGGAAGGACATTGTCAAAATCAGGAAGGGGTCTGATTTTCAAACAGGCAAAACAAGGTTCAAGTTTGAGACACGCAGGGGCAGATAGGTAAGTTTTATAAAAGGTGGTAGAGGAAAGACACATGCAGGTATCGTAAGACCATGAAGGCTAGAGGGCAAAACCAGCTCAGTTTTGACCAGTGGGTAAAGATAAGCTGCTCAAAACCTAAGAGGCAACAGGACAGAAGAGGCTTGAGATAGGGAGATGCACAATACCATAACCACATTCCCTGAGTAGTATGTTACATGCAGCATTCACACTTGTTCAAGGTTTACAGAAGAGAGTTGCTGTACTCACTGGTTTCCCATTCCTGTGATGTGCAGTAGACAGAAGAAACACACACACACACGTACGCATAACCACAGTTAAATGTAACAAACTGATGTGTAGTTAGGGTGTGTTCTTTGAACATGAAATTCAAATTTGCAATGGTGTGACGTCTGACAACACTTTAGTGCTTACAAAACACACACACACACACACACACACACACACACACACACACACACACATGTTATAATGTACGGGAAAGACTATGTTATAGTGCATGAGAGATTGAATTGCTGTTTTTTTGAGATTTTCTTCTCACAGTTGGCGCCTCATAAACAAAGACTTAACTCACACAATTCCTGCATTCCTGTTAAAGCAGATTCACTACACAAGAAGACAAATACTTTTTGAAATGATTTGATTTCTTTTCAGGGCTTGGTTAGGTCAGGTGCATAGCTAGCTACATCTATGATCTTTTAAGGCTTTCAGATGGGGAACAATTTATCGAAATCGCAATAAGGCCAAGTGCAATATCCATATTGCAGGAGCTATAATTTTTTGAGAAAGGTAATATGAATCACAACATACCATTACAAATCATTTTCTTCAGACTTTACAGACTGCAACTAAAATAAAATCTTACTATTTTGTTCAGTGAAAATTAAATACAAAAATAACCATTCCCACACCAATCGCCACTCATAGCGCAATCACAATATCAAAAACTAAAATGTTTCTATCATTCAGCCCTACTTTCAGAGCTACAGAAGACAAGGCTCTTGCTAAAATTTGAACCACAATATGAATCACCTTTCATACAGTATAGTGCATTCAGAACGGTAACCCTTTTTCTAAGTCCCAACACTTGTAATGGTTTACCTTAATGGCTTTATTGTCTCTTTGGAATCTGGGGTTTTCCAGGAATTTTGTAGATAAAAAGAGATATGCACATTGCCCAGGGTGAAATACAGCAGCTCAAAGAAGCTGGAGCCAACACAACTCCATTCACATATTTAGCACAAATAAAAATGATTCATTAGATCAAATGGTTGAACTGACAAAAGATCGAAAGTCTCTGCTGTGGTGGGTGAGTGCTTTTTCCTGTGTGGCAACTAGAGCAATATGTTTAAAAGCATGAGCACAGAGACAGCAGTGAAAAGGCAGTTTGTGATTCCCTGTTTTCTTAACTTGTAATGTCTATCAACTATTGCAGAAAACAGAAAACTATCCAATCTATACCATCCATCCCTCAACAGATGTCAACTGCTTGCCATGGGGCCTACCCAAAACTGCATGGCCCCAATGAACCCTCTGGCTGACTGACAAACAGAGAGGTTTATGAAGAGCAGTCTCATTGGTCAGCTGGTGTAAATGACCCACAACAAATCTCCTCTGTAAATGAGCTTATTCATTGATAAGCAGACTTCTTCTTACAAGACGCCATGAAGAAGTGAAGGGGGTGTGTGTGTGTGTGTGTGTGTGTGTGTGTGTGTGTGTGTGTGTGTGTGTGTGTGTGTGTGTGTTTGTGAGAGGGAGAGAGTGTGTTGACAGAGAAAGGGAGAGGGAAACTGAAAGAGGGAAGAAGAAATGAGAAATAAGCGAAGGGGTCAACACTAAAAATACTGCATCATGTCATGTTTACTGAGAAAACCTTCGCGCCATTTCTGCAGTAAAGATTAATAATAACACCACCAGGGCTCTGTCAAAACATAGCCTGTTATTATTAGCCAGTTATTTATAGATGATCAGACTGTATAAACTTGACTTCATTTTATCGTATTAATTCAGAGAGCAGTCTTGTTATACTGGTTTCTATGGAAGAGGACAAGTAAGCTATCACTTCGGTCAATCCTCATGTCAGTATCTGATCTTGAAACTGCAGCTTCAGTTACACTGAGGTCCTCTTGATGTGAATGATAGTATGCATAGCGCGACTGGCAGCTGCTGTTAACTTCAGCAGTCTCCCCCTATAGAAGAGTAAACATAGTTATAGCTTTAAAGTAATTAAATCTAAGTTCCTCTGAGCGAAAAGTCATAACACGGAGTGAATGTAAAGCGCCCGTAAGGTTAGCTAACGTTTCTCACTGATAAACGTTGCTTGAAAACGGACTATCAAACCCCCCCTGACATGAAACCGCGCTTCAACTTTCCATCTAGCCTTTGAGGAAGAGACATAATGAAAGTTTGTGTCATGACAGCGTAGCAGAAGTGGTCTCTACCTGAAATTCAGCAGTCAGTGAGGTCCAACAGTGGTGCTCAGGGTCCGCCCGTCTGTCTAACTCGTAGAGCTGTCACACGGAATCTGTACTTGGCAACCTCACCAGCAGCGCTCCTCCTGACGTCACCTCAGGGCAGGAAAAGGACCAATCACCGTCCAAAGCAGCGGCGCACAGGTAAACATCTCTGCCAAGCTATTGGTCGCATCTCTCCACACGTGACCCTCCCTGCTGTACTTCGGATAGAGGGCTTGGAGGTGAGTAGGTGGTTTGACGGTGGTTGTCATAAATGGCCCCTGCACTAATAGGAATTTAAAAATAGAGATACAGCTATATACACGGACAACAAAGCATTGTAACCACATACAAATATGCTAATTAATACATATTGAATAAACATTATGGTGATGACAGCCATTGTGATCATGGCCTACTTGCGGCTAGGTATTATCTCAAACTCTGGACCACATAATCCCTTACTTAAGCTATACTGTAGATTTGATCCAGTGGCAAAGTGTACAAACACACAGAGAGAAGCTATAGAACTATTAATAGCCTACTCAGCCTATTACATTAGCAGGCTACTCGTGGTAGTAGTAAGTTAAGTAAACTTAATAGATACTTATAAATAAATAAAACCAACACCAAACCAATTAAATCTATTTATTTGTGACCTAAAATAAAGCCCACACAACTGACTTCCCCATGTCTTTTCACTCTGCACCACTTTGCTTCACTGAATTCGTGCGCTCTCAGTTTGTGGTGGTCTAGTGCTCCACCTAGTGGGGTTGCATGGCCCCAAACAGGCAAGGTGAAGTCCACAGAAACGGTCTGCCCGAAATAAAATAAAAATCTGTAGTGGATGCAATATGAGGCAACCAGACCTTTTGATCATTTTTATATATTATAACGTTGAAATACTCGTGCCATGCAATTATAATAAGTTAGTCATTGTTTATAGTGACCACTTGCTCGTTTGTCCCAAGTGCTTAAGATTTTTTGGCTTTTTGATGACACATTACTGACATATGACATGGCAGGACGCATCTCATTTACAAGTAAGCTACCAATTACAGGGCCTGATATTTTAGTTGCTGGGTAAATGAAACGGGGTATGATAAAAATGATTTGTTACACTTGTATATTTAACAAAAAAAAAAAAAAATGAGATCGCTTTATCCTACAGCAATGTGATACAATCAAGGTACACCAAAAAAAGGAGGGGAGACTGCTTCCAGGGTTTATCAAAAAGAGAGAATTAATTTTTAAACTTCTAAATAAATGCTATCTCAAGTGAATGCAGGGTATTTGTGAGGCACGGTTGGTGTGATGGCTGTCCGGTGTCTAGATGCGGACGCCTGGTGGCGCTGTGATGCAGACGGAGCAGAGTTTCGGTCTGATTGGACCCTCTCAGCGTCGTCGGCACTGAACTCCCGGTTGCCTAGTGAGGAAAAAACTTATCGACTGCTGCAAATTTCCTGCGTTTTCAAAATCACATCTGTGACACTGAGAGCGAAGGTTCCCCGAACATACACGTACATCCCGTCTGTACAGCTGAAGGATGGGACGAAATAAACCCGCTTTTGTTGCTGGGAGTGTCGAGTAACGTTTCAGCGTTTCAGGCCGGAGAATGATGAATAATTACACTTTCATCAGGGTCGTTGGTAAAGGGAGTTACGGGGAGGTGCACTTGGTGAAACACAAAACAGACCGAAAACAGGTGAGAAACGGAAAGTGTTTGTGCAGTTCAGTACAGCCCACCAAAGTTTAACGTTAAATAAGCAACGTAACGTTATAACGTTAGCGTTATATTCACTTGAAGTTTTATAATCACCAGGCTTGACTACAAAGACCCCGCTAAGGGATAAATAGCTTAAAGTTAGCTGAAGTCGGTTTGTTACGCTCTTTCACATTATGTTGTGAAGCGAACACAATAATGTTAACGCATCCAGTGCGCTGGAAAACACAACAAAGTCATATGTTAGAGAAGAACATTTTATTTAGTTGCACGGTAATAACACTCAGTTTGACAGTTGCTAAAAGTAGTTGAATTGAACCTATATAACCTTAAAAAGCTGTAGCTGCATGATTATTACTGACCATCATGGTGACTGTCATCCACCTTCTTTAGAGAGGAAGATTTGTAGTTAACTTAAGCCACCAAACAACAAAATGTTTTTCTGGTTCATGGTTCCAATGTCAGCATTGCATAGCTTGAAAAGTAATCATTCATGTGTGGATCACTAAAATTGAAGGGAATTGTGAATCTCTGGTCCATAACAGTCATTAACTTTAGCTAAAATAATGTAATTATGTAAATGTAACCTTAAACTGGGTCCAGTTCTTTGCAGTCTGGTTGAAAATGCCTCAGTTTCTTCACTTTGTGGTGACAAACATTGTATGTTTTCCTTAACTTCCAATTCAGGAGACTGATGCATTGTGTGTGTGTGTGTGTGTGTGTGTGTATGCGCCCCCCCCCCCCCCCCCCCCAGTATGTTATTAAGAAGCTGAATTTAACCACCTCCTCCAAGCGGGAACGGCGTGCTGCAGAGCAGGAGGCGCAGCTTCTGTCCCAGCTACGACATCCCAACATTGTGACATACAGGGAGTCTTGGGAAGGAGATGACTGCCAGCTGTACATTGTGATGGGTTTCTGTGAAGGCGGGGACCTTTATCATCGACTCAAACAGCAAAAGGGAGAACTCTTACCTGAGAAGCAGGTGGTGGAGTGGTTTGTCCAGATAGCCATGGCACTCCAGGTATGTTGTGAGATTGAAAGTGGAGGCCTAAATTTATTTTTCTTTAAACGAGTACAGAACATCTGAACTCACTGTTGTGATTTTGCTCTGCAGTACCTGCATGAGAGGAACATTCTTCACCGGGACCTTAAAACACAGAACATCTTCCTGACGAAGACCAACATCATCAAAGTCGGGGACCTTGGCATCGCACGAGTATTGGAGAATCAGAATGATATGGCCAGCACGCTCATAGGGACCCCTTACTACATGAGTCCAGAGCTCTTCTCTAATAAACCCTATAACTACAAGGTAATTGATAGATTGGATTGTGGTATTGAGTTGTCTGCTCTTACTGTCTATTCATGAATGGTGATAGGCGCTGCTTTATAAATGGGTGTTGTGTTTTTTTTAGTCAGATGTATGGGCCCTGGGTTGCTGTGTGTATGAAATGTCCACACTGAAACATGCCTTCAATGCCAAGGACATGAACTCACTGGTCTATCGCATCGTAGGAGGAAAGGTGGGTTTTGTCTTTTTTTTATGCTATCTATATATGCTACGATGATGAAAACTATTCTAAACTCTCACTCACTTCCACTAGACACGCTTCACACCAGATGACAGTTGAAATAGGGATTTTACATCTGCAATGTCCAGGAGAGTCTAGCAGATTTGTGTTGGACAGCTTCCCATGAAAGAGGGCGCATCTGGACGTAGTTGTGATAGCCCCAAAGTCCGTGTGAAGTGAAGCAGTGGTCAGGTGGGGAGAGAGATAGTAGGGGAGAACTGGCTTTAAAGACACCACTAGAGAGGTTTGAATGGTTTTATTTTTAATAAATTATTTATGCTTTTCCAGGTGACAGAAACCATCGTTTTGCAACAGATATATAAATCAGCTATTAATCTGATTCTGAAGTTTGCTTTTCAGCTCCCTGAACAGACTGAAGTTGGAAATAGTCTTGTCCTTTCCCGAGTAACCACATAAGACAGAGCTGTGGGTTTATTGATCGGTAGTTTTAGCCATCTTGAGCAGGAGTTAAATAATTGTTTATCTACTAGTTAATCCAGTACATTATTTCTGAATTTTATGGCAAAAAAGTTTCACAATGGTGTGTAATATTTTCCTCTGGTTTTCTCATCAGCTGCCACAGATGCCCAGTAAGTATGATCCACAGCTGGGAGAACTGATCAAGAGCATGCTGTGCAAGAGACCTGAAGACAGACCTGATGTCAAACTTGTCCTCCGGCAGCCCTACATCAAAAGACAAATTGCCATGTTCCTTGAGGCCACTAAAGAGTAGGTGGCACAGAGAGCAGACTGGCTTGCTGTTATTTTTCATTTCTTCGAAGCTTTTAGTTTCATGCAAAAACCTCAATCAATGCTTTTTGTTTGTTTTCTTTGTATAGATCTCTATATGAATGCTGATTTCCATCCCTCCTTTGTTGTTGCTCCTCTGTCACAGTGAGCTGCTAGCAGTCGATAAAATGATTAAACTTTACTCAGGTGTTTTTGTTTTTTACCAGAAAAACTGCCAAGTCAAGAAAGAAAGCTGTGGGTGGCACTGGTGATTGTAGGGCCAAATCACCTGTTGTGTCATCTCAGCTAAAACCTGAGAGAAGTGCCCAGCCTGAACCTTTAGCCAGGGTGAAACGGGTGAGTGAATACAGAATAACGAGGCTGGTTTAACACAATATTTTAGAATATTCCCATAGTACCTCATGATGTCCATCACTCAGTGGTGAATTACTGCGTTGTCACATATTGAAAATGTATTCTGGGATTTTCTTTTATTTCTCATAATAGATCTTAAAATAGACTAATAGTAACATACAGGTACTTTCTGTTATACTCAACAATTAAGCTTCATTATGAATAGGAACTTTTTGATTTGAATGGTAGCATGTCATCGGTTAACTCAGTCCTGCTAGTTCAAATAAAGTGCCCACCTAATCATCTAAGTTGAAAGTATTGGTTTGTCACTTGGACATGGCTGTCATGGACAGTAATGCATTGGCCAAGATGAACAATGTCTTTTATAATTAATTAATTAACGGTGGGCTACTGTGCTTTGTAAATAGCCAGCAATAAGGACGACTGACATTCATATTTCTAAGCTTAATTAGTTTAATTGGGACACTGAATTAATTGACTTTTTCAATGAAAGCACTTTACTTGGTCACAGTAAGCAGGTAGAAAACATATTACTGGCACATTTCTTTACTCTATTACAGTAAAGCCAGCGAGCAAGTGTTGTTGGATTCAAGTAACATTGTGTAAATACCTTTCAGAACTTTTTATTTTGAGACAGAATCAGTACACATGTATAATGTTCATATCTTTAGATTCATAACATACAGTACATGACATCGCATTAAGGCTTTCCAAGTTGTCATGACCAATCCTAAATAAGTTCTATTATTGTATATTTTTTCTCAATGTGTGTGTGTGTGTGTGTGTGTGTGTGTGTGTGTGTAGGTTTATCAAAGTAGTAAGATAAAACAGTCCAGTGGATTGCTCAGATTACTGTACAGCTGTCGTCATGCCGGGAACCATCAGTGTTTATTATAGTTTCTGTTTTTTCTCTTCATCAGAAAGAAGAGACACAACATAAAGTCTGGAATGGCGCGACCGAGTGCACTCCAGTCCAAACACCTCTGCCACCCAAACCCTCTTCACCTGATGCTCTCAAAGCCAGCATCACATCCCTGGCAACCATCAGCAACATTAATATTGATATCCAACTCCAAGGGGACAAGGACCTGCTGAAGAGACAGGCGCAGGGGCCCCAGACAGTTGTGTCTCACCACCTGGCAGGTAATGAACCTGTGGCTCACACTGTTCACAAAGACAGCAAGGGAAGAGGGAAACCCGATCCTTCTCCCCCTCCTTCCCCTCTTAAGCCCACTCTGAAGTCTGTATCAGGTGTTTGCGGCAGGGGAGGAGATGAGAGGAGGGCATCCAATGGATTGTTAGACATTCATCCCCAGGCCATGTCAAACCCTGGGGATACATTTTCTGTCTCTGCAGAGAAACAGATGTCAGATGTGGATGATAAGAATGACACCATGGAGTTACTGAAAGAGGCTGACATGCAGAACCCAAAGGTAGAAGTGGAGAACGAGGCTGCTTTTTCTATCCCTGAGAGGAGACCTGCACACAAATCTAATATAGGAAATACTGGAGTGGTTGTGGAAGCTAATGTAGACAATAACAATGACACTGTTACCCTTCTCAAAGGAGCGCTGACACAACACCATACCTCCAAAATCCAAGTAAGTGCTCTTAGTAGTAGAGCGGTATTTCTGCTGTTTTCTTGTGAAGAATTTGTTTGCATGCGTTAATTGATGTGTTTGTAGGAAAACCTAGAATCTACTGAAAAGCTGTTGGAGCCGTTTCCTCCAACACTGGTGAGCATTAAAATTCTTGTACTCATTCTGTGGCAGCTCCTGCCAGAATAAATTAAATTGTGGGAAGATTTTCTGCCAGTTTAAATGTATTGGTGTCTGTCTAGGATCCTGTTGAGGAGGACTCACCCTTACCAGTCAGTAACCCGGGTCTGAGCACTCCATGCAAAACTCCGCTGTACTTTTCATCAGAACCTTCTGTATCCCAGCAGCACAGAGGGAGGGACACAAGATGGACACATGGCGATCAAGACAAGGTAAAGGCAGATACAGGAGCTACTGTTAGATATCTTAGCTTTAGCAACCGGAAGTGCAAAGATTGTTGGGCTCTGAATCAAAATATATAAAAAAAGGAAAGCAGTTCAGTTTATTTATCCTAAATGCTATTGCCTCATAGGACAACATGGAAAACATTTTTCCCAGAAAATCATGCAAGCTTATTAAATGCTGTGAACTGTCAAAATGTATTTTCAGATCTAAGATAAAGTCAAGATATGATTGTTGAAAATATCCTCTTTCAAGTACATTTTTCTGCTCCGGCCAGACAATAAATTTGACAAATGTGAGACTTTTATGCTTTCTGTTAGTCCAAGGTGTCTGCTTCTAGACCTTTACCTCCACCTCCTGTTGAGAGCACAGCCGTGGAGGGGAGGAAGAGGAGCAGGAGGAGTACAGAGGGCAAGAAAGCTAGTGTAGCCGCAACCTCCACATCAGTTATTTCCTGTAAGGACGGATTCTTACCACTGCCACAGGTGAGAGTGCTCCTCCACTCACACAGAGCATACAGCCACATTACTGCAAAGACTGAATATCTATTTTGCCTAATAAGCTGTGTCATAACATTTCTGCAATATGAAAAATGATTTAAAAGTTTTCTTTCAGTAGGTGTAAATCATTTGAGACCATGGTTTGAATGTAATACGAGACAATATCAAAAGCTTTGTTTCTGTCCTAATTCTTTTTGTGCTTGTGGCTGATGGTCTCGGTCGGTTCTTGCTGAAATCAGCAGATGCAGTTTTTCAATCACAAATAATGTGGGCCGATTTTATTTTCAGGATCGTCCTCTATCTGCCAGAGAGAGGAGAAGACTGAGGCAGTCACAGGAGAGTGCCGGCCAACCAGGTACTTACTATCTTCTCCTAACTAAAACATTATAGTTGGACCAATAACGAAAAAACAGTAAAACTTAAGTTGTAGAAGCTGGGAAAGGAAGGAAAAATCAAAAACAGTAATCCTAGAAAATGTACTTCCATACACACATATTTTTTTTATACTTCAGGACACCAGGAAACAAACATACACATGCACATTGTTGGTGAGATATTCTATACATTATTACAGCTCGATTAAAAAACAAAAAAAGTAGCAGTTGGTAGGTGACTGATTTTCTTGATTTAATTTTCTGCTCTTTACACAGGCGTTAGTGTGGTAAGAAGGGCGTCTTATGATGTCACTTCCACCAAGGATGAGCACTACAACACCCCAGTTACCAGATCCGTTTCAGACACTGAGACCAATAGTAAGGTACTGACACCTCATCACCGTGACATTCAGTTGTACTTTGTACAGTTGTTAAAAGGGAACTGCACTTTTTGAAAGCAAGACAGTAAAGGCTAGATATGCCTTGTGCCACTAAACTTATGTTATAATGAATGTAAAACAGAAGTCTCTGTCAAACTATTGTGACACAGCAGTGGGATATGTTTCATTACAGCAGGATAAGCTGCCGGAGCAAAGGTCAGATGAAGATGAGTGCAGCTCGTCCACAAGTTCCACAGAACGTTCAGAGGCAGACTGCAGGGAAAGGTGAGAGCGTCGACGACAGCAGAAAATAACATAAAGTGCAACTGAACTACAGTCACGCTATTGCTTTGCTATTTATATTTTTAGCTCTGGAAAGTCTCTGTTAACATATATGCTGTATAAACCACGATTTATGGGTCATCTGCAGGAAGACCGAATCCAGCGACATGCAGGATTTAGTCCATATGATGACCCAAACCCTGAGAATGGATATTGGAGACGGTGTGAGCGAGGTGGGAAAGAGCAGCAAATTTGGCTCTACGGCACTGCCGGAATTTAAACTCAACAAGAAGTACAGGGACACCCTGGTGCTTCACGGGAAGGCTCGAGAGGGAGCAGAGAACCTGTTGCTTGGTGAAATACCAAAAGGTTAGACACTTCAGTCAAACTCTGTTGCCATTCTGGAGCCTCCTTGTGTTTAACCAGCTTGTATCTCCTAAAGGCTCCACGTCTGGCCCAGCCAAGATAAGGAGAGCCATAGAACACCTGAGAACAGATCTAGTGAAGGGCCTGGGGGTCAAGCTGCTGGACAGAGTCCTGGATATCATGGAGGAGGAGGATGACAACAAACGAGAAGTAAGATTTTTAACAAGTAAAACACATCACACCAAATCATTTATACTGCACCCACGGTGTAACTGCTAAAATCTGTCAATAACATAAAATGTACAGTAGGAGCAACTAAATATATTATGTCCATCTGTGCACAATGCTTAGAGATATTATGGTTTCCTTAAGTGAAATATATTGTGCACCTCTATACCATAAGTATAATATGTCATAAAGATACAAGTTACATCCAGAAATGGCTGTGATTTTCAAATGCACTCATCAATTTGTATGTCAGACATATGGAAACTGCTTGTTCACAATTAAATGGACCCCTTTAACTAAAGAAACTAACTTAACACTAACTTCTAATCACACCTGTGAAATAGATTAACATGTCCTTGCACAGTGCAGCCAGTTTATCTGCAAACTTTAAGAACTATAATTCACCTGTCCTTTGTTTCCAAAATGATCACAGTTGGCATCCCTTTTTCTCACTGCAGCTGTGCCTTCGTAATCAGATGGGGGATGACAAGTACCACGCTTATGCTGTAATGGTGAGGCAGCTGAAATTCTTTGAGGACAACGCCTTCAAGGTTTAGAGAAAATGCTGCATACACATTTGCGTTTCCAAAACACCACTTGTGAGAACATGTTCACGAGAGGCAAGAATCTTGACAGGTCTCGTTTAACAAGAAACTTTGTCTTTGAGAGAAACGTCTCAGTCCTCAAATAGAAACTTGTACTCAAGTGAAAACCTGTCTATACTGTGAACAAGAAGGTTCATTTGTTTCCTGCCAAAAGACCACCCTGTTTGTGTGGCGTTGCTACTTTCTTCCTCCTGCTTGCATGCATTGATCATTTATGCTTGCAGGTTTTGTCACAGAATTGCCACAATGTCTGCCCTTGTGTGAGCAGTAAAAGTTAAATTACTGTTTTTAAGTTGTTTTTTTCCCACCTTATTCTTCAAACAGGATTTGTGAATTATTCTTGTAATTTTCAGGATTCCTATGCAAAGCTTGAGTTATGTTAAAGCACTCTTTCTACTTTTTGTAGTGGATACTCTATTTATAATGCAGGACAGAATTTGAACAATTGTTTTTACCTATGCTGTATCTTTGAAGACACTAGATCTCACTTCTGTTGCTGTATTGTATTTTCTTAAACACAAAATAATGTAATGTAGATGCATTGTAGATATTAACATTTCAATGATTTCTAATAAATCCTAAATGTATTGTTTTGTTTATATCCGTTTTCCATAATGTTGAGAACCACAATAAAACAATTTCATTGACAGCGACAACTGAAAGAAGAAGAAATGCATCACAGTAACATACTCAGCAAGTCCTGCAGAAAAAAAATCCCTCATCCCATTTATAAAACAAAGGCAGTATCAGATGTTTATTATTTGGACACATATGTTTTTCATTATTGACTGATAAACACTGTAACAACGTTTCCCCCCCAAATGCTTCTAATAATGGAAACTGAGAGACAGAATTCAAAATAATTTCCAATATAAAACGATGTATTAACAGCCAGGTAGGGATAATTCACAGTAGCTCAGAGTTATTTGTGCTTCTTCTTCTTGAGACTTTCCTGAGGCTTTTGGCTGGATTCGCTGCTGGTCTCTGGTACAACTGGCTGCCAGGAGAGAGGATTCTGTCTGAACATAGGCCATGGCGGCAGGGTCAGCTGAAGTCAAGGGCAGAAACAGAAGAAATTATGATTTTGGCTGTTGAAGGCCCACTGTAAGAAGCCTTCATATGGTGTACAGCCAACAATGTGCAGCAGAGAGGTATGGATTAGCAGAAACAAAAATTAGCAGAGTTAATTATTGTGGCTACACAACATCTAAATCTATATCAAATCTTCACAAATGAAGCAGACAATGCAGATAGAAACTTACCACACAGGACACAACAAAACCAGCCAATACTATGTACACCGTCCACCCAAACTGTTCAATGATCAGACCGTAGACGAATCCAATGACCTGGAGAGACGATACAAATGATATCAGTGATCCTGATAACGGCTAACAACGCAGTATCATTCTGTAGACCTATTTTGAGTTGCTAGTTTGTAGAAGTCATGGTTAGTTACCGCTGAGATGAGTATTATTCCTTGAAAAATCTGTTCAGCCAGCTTCTGGCCTTTATAATCCTGTAACACAAGGGGGACATCGTTTAGGCAACTTTAATAACACAAACTCCGTACAGGCTGAGGTAAAGAGGGTAGTGTGTCTGCAAAATAAATAGCGGGTGAGAAATTGGTGTTGTCTGATAGCGTTGTTTAACGTTACACAAATTTATTGGCAATACCAAGCTAACGGTTCTTAAACAAGGTCCAATGTAGTGAAGTCACAGGTGTGCGCCACAAGATCAAGCAACAACTGGCGACTTAGGTTCATTCACAATACATGCATATTCACTTGATATGTGGCTCTGTTAAAGCCACAACTGATCAGAAAACGATGTTTATTGTAACTTTGAACGATGTTATAACAATAGCTAGCATAGCAGCTGTTACCGATGTAACGTTAAGGTTAACTTAACAACTGCACTGGCTAGCTAAGAATTAATGTTAGCTTGACAGAAAAGCAAGAATGAACGACTAGCGTGCAGCTCAAATTATCTCTTACCATGTGAGTGGGAATAGACTTGAATATGGACAGCATCTTTTCACTTAAAATAAACACGCATACACGGGAAGAGTTTGGTTCAAACGGTATAACGAGCCGAAGCGATTTGACTTCCGGTACCAAACCGATACGTCGTGTTGTGAAGGACCCATCCAGCCACTCCTGCGTGTTATAACTTAACGTTGCGTTTGCTGCGCCGCGCAGTTTCACAGATCTATAAACAATATGAATTGAGCAAAGTGCTTGTGGATGCTTCATGTTGATGATCCATTTGGTTTGTGTTAGTTCGCCTCCCTAAATGACTTTACGTCAAAATATCTAACTACGTTTAGCTATTATATTTTAAGCATACAGTTTTTACCCGGTATCTCTCGTCATTAAGTCATGTATACATATTATTAAAAAAACAATAATTGTTTTATACAAACTGGAAACAGCAAGTTAATGTAATTTTACAATCAGGCAAACGCATGGGCATCTATTACTACGTGCAATTGTGGTAAGGGATAAACTTGTTGATGTTGAGTTGGCAGTTTGGCTCTGGCGTGAATTATTTCCACTGTCCTGTCTGGTTTGTGTTAAGAGCTGCTTTTACCTGCGCTGTATACATTTTAAACTGAATCATATTAACACACAGTTAAAAGCCTGTAGTTTGCGAACGGTCCAGTTGTGTGTCGCCACGCAGGGGTGCAGCAGCGACTCGGGTTCACCTCAGTCCTCATTAGCTAAGCAGATAATAGAGATTGGGCTGCACTGATTATTATTATTATTATTATTTTTGTAACAATTTATATTTTTATCAGGGGTACTGAAGGGACGGATGCGGCCGCTGCCATGACATTGAGGAGAGGTGAGTCAGGTTACATGAAGTGACTTCTTATTTGCGCCTCAGAAATGTGTAATTATGTCTAGAAAACGTTACTGTAGCACAGTGTGGAAACAGTAGTTTAATAGATTCTGGTAGGCCAGTGCTGAGGCACAATGGCTGCCATTTACATTACATAAAACATTACTTATTACAGATTTGTGGATACTGACACTTTACCACTGCTATTACAAACATAAGCTCTTGTCATATCTTGTAGTAAACGTGGTCATCCTTGTGCTGCTGGCCGTGGCCTTCCTGATCATAGTTCAACGAAATCTCCTAAACCTCAGGGACTTCTTACACAAGGAACATCCAGGTGTGCTTATCTTTGTGCTGGGGGAAGTATACTGTGTGTCCGCTATTCTGTTACCTACATGTGTGGGGTACACTTTTTAAATCAGAATATCTTGCGTGTTGTCAACATCCCATCAGACAAATTCAGTGCATAAAATTAAATAATTCAAGCAGTTTGTGAAACCCCCCAAAATGTCTTTATCCAGGTGCGGAGATGATTCTTCCCTTTGAATCGGAGTTGTCTCCAGACCTCAGACTAGAGTCGGTGAGGAAAGGAGAGGAGATCCCCGTCCTCATCACAGCTGCTGAGGAAAGACTCGGTGCTGTGGTTGCTGCCATGAACAGTGTCTACCAGAACAGTAAAGCCAACGTCGTCTTCACAATAGTGACCCTGAATGACACAGTGGATCACCTAAAGTAAGACAATAAAGCAGGTCTCTCTTGCTTCATCATGCATACCATTATGTTGCCTTGGGCATATTAATGCAGGTCTCATTGTTTTTACCAAAGCTAAGAGGATTTTTTTTGTTTGTTTTACCAACAGAGTGTGGCTTAGCAAGACAAACCTGAAAAATATAAAGTATAAGTTGGTTATTTTCAAGCCTGAGATCCTCAATGGGAAGATATCTAAAGATCCTCAGACGCTGGAGGCTGCAAAACCGGTGAGACAACTGAGTGTTTTCTCAATGTGCCAGAATAAGTTTTCATAATACCGTTTACCTTTCTTCATCCCTTGCAAACATTGTTTTAATTATCTATTTTTCAGTTGTCTTTTGCCAGGTTTTATCTACCTGCATTCATACCCGAGGCAGAGAAAGCTATCTATTTGGATGACGATATCATTGTACAAGGTAAGACACCACCATGAAAGGAAGATAATTAACTTGGCCATAAACGTAGTATTTTCCAGCTGCTTGTCATTCAGAAAATGTGTTTTCCGAGCACCATTACACTCTCAAAAATATACATGTAAGAGCAGTAGGAGAAAAGATTATCAGGAAGGGAATTGATGCCTGTTCTGTTGGATCTCAGGGGACATTCAGGAGCTTTATGAAACCAACCTCAAACCAGGACATGCAGCTGCCTTTTCAGATGACTGTGATTCAGCATCTGCTAAGGGCATCGTTCGAGGGGCTGGAAATCAGGTGGGCATCATGAGCTGACTTTTTTCAATTATGTAAAAAAATAAAGAGCATCATAATGTGGAGGTTCTTGGTGAATGTGGCAACATTTTGATTACACCATGATTTTTTTTTAAAATAGAAGAACTATATAGGTTTCCTGGACTTCAAGAAGGAGGCTATCAAGAAGCAGGGGATGAGGGCCAACACGTGCTCCTTCAACCCCGGGGTCATCATCGTTAACCTGACCGAGTGGAGGAACCAGAACATCACGCGGCAGCTGGAGCACTGGATGGAACTGAACACGCGGTACGTTTACTCACACTGGTGACAAGATGGGTGAATATGAGGCAGTCTGAAGGCAAAAGTCTGGAATTTTACATCAGTTGAACAGAACTCTAATATCATGGATGCTTTTTGTTCACATTAAGCTGAATGTGTTAATTTCCTCAGGGAGGATCTGTACAGTAAGACACTGGCAGAGAGTATCACAGCCCCCCCACTCCTCATTGTTTTCTACAAACGTCACTCCACCATCGACCCCATGTGGCACGTCAGGCATCTTGGTAAGTTGCTGATTGGGAACTGCAACACATTAAGAGATCAAGCTTTCCATGTGGACAAGTTTCTCTGGGAGGTTTGTGCGATACTTCCACACATACTTATCCACGTGTACTGGGCGTATATAGCCCAGACTTGTGCTGCGTGAGTATTTTGAGAAGAGATTTTAAAGGAATGGTTCAATATTTCCCCCTGCTCCAAAGTGATTATGCTAAGCTAACTGTCTCCTGGCTCTCTAGCTTCACATTTAATGGACAGATATGAGAGTGGTATTGATCTTCTCGTGTAACGCTTACTTCCCAAAATGTTGAACTATTCCTTTAGCAGACCTTCTGAGGTACTTTTTCTGTTGCTTTAATTGTACCAGAAGTTATAACCGACTTTCTTCTGTGGTCTGTGAAGGATGCAAGTATTGGTTAAACTTTTTGGTGTCATATTTCTTTAATTAGAATTTCAGAATGTTTGCTTGGTTTGCATGTTTTTGAAGCCAAATACAATGAACAGTGTCAGACATTTGAATGATCACATGATGGCAAAACATTGTTTTTCCAGGTACTACAGGCGCCGGAAACCGCTACTCCCCACAGTTTGTGAAAGCTGCCAAACTCCTCCACTGGAACGGGCACTATAAGCCCTGGGGGAGAACGTCATCCTTTTCTGACGTGTGGGACAAGTGGTTCATTCCAGACCCCACAGGAAAATTTCATCCAGTGCGAAGACACACAGGGGACAACTAGACGGGAAAATTTTGTTTCAGGAACTTTCGACCACCCAAGCCAGCCGAGTCCCAGCAGGACCACACCTCGCAATATCTCAGGAACTAAGTTAGGCCTTTTCCCAGCTCTGTACTTGAGTTCGGTCCTCCTCCGCACACGTAGACCTGTGCAGTCTCACAATCCCTTAAACACACAAGACATTTTTTATATACCCAGTGAATCTCTATTACTGCTTGGAGTGCACAAATATTTTTAGTTCAGAAACTCTGCGCCCTTAAGATTGCTTTGACAGTCGCTTGTGTAAGAGCAGTGTTTCATCCTGATGAAATGATTAGACATACGTATGCATCAGTCCCAGTCAGCAGTAATGAGATACCTTGTGACAATTTACGCTGTTTGCATACTAAATGAGTGTGTAGTTACCTCAGCCATGACAGTGAAGCAGTCGACCCCACAGTTTATAGCTTGTTCAAACACGTTCCCCTCAGAGTTCTCACTTCTGTCTGAATTGTGAACATATTAGCCGTGCACATGCCTCATTTCGTTACCTCAATTCAATACTTCCTGTGGAAAAGTAATTAATTTTTTATGCTTAATGGCTCATTGGTTTATTTGTCAGATCTTTGTATTAACATCTTGTTAAAGCTGTGCTTAGGGCAGCATTTCCATCACAATCAGACACAAAATGCTGTTTAACTCTGTTCTGTTATTCTCAATTGTTAATCCAGTGCAACTACAGTCAAGCTAATAGGACACTATCATTTTGATTTATCCCAAGTATGAATTAACTATGCCATAAATGAACACTAATTCAGTGTTGTACTGCCTCTGATGCTCAACTGTTTTTTTAATGACTTTATATACAGACCACTAAACAAACAGCACCTCTGCAGAAATGCACAAAATTCTCACATTTCATCCCCATCAGGATATTTTTGTTTTTTAAAACCTCAAAAAGCAGTCACCTTGCTGGTGCAAGTATGTCATGTTTTGTATAGTACATGAAATAAAATGTACATTTTTATCAATCAAATTTTATTTTTTTATTTGTCTGCAATGAACAGTTTTTCTTCTCTCCAGATTTGACATTGTCAGGATTGTGTCTAGTTTTCTGTAATACTTACCTACTGTAAAAGGGGTGTGAAATAATTACGAGCCAAAGGCAATGCAGTTTAAATGTCACTACTGCATGAAACTATTAGTTGTAATGTCAATTCATGGTTTTGGTAAAATACAGGTAGTTAGTAGAGGGGCAAAAAAAATAAACAGATTTAGGCTTTGTAGAGGGTTTATTACATTTATATACAGTATTCTGCATGAACACAAAATATTACAAATTACCTCTGCACATTTAAAATCGGCAGTCTTCTCGGAGAAGTTAGTGGATATCCACTAAATAGATAAATCCGTTTCCTGTGCAGGGATTAAGTCCTAGACAAAAATTCTGAAAAATGTAGTCTAGGATAAATGGTTAGTCCTTTACTGGAAACTGTCCCTGTCCTGATTCAAAGTTTGAAGGAGGACCACAAACACGCAACGACGAGCCTGAAACCACTCAACTGGCCAGTGCCTTTCAAACAGATTCTGAAGCAACCAATCAACCGGTCATGAGATGGTCAAAGACACCCTGACACTGATTCTTTGTCAGCATGTTCATGTATGCTGACAAATCTGGGTCTGCCATATCCACCAGACCACAGGCACGAGTTAAGAAACAGTGTGAAGGGCAAAGCTCATTTAAAATCTGTGTTGAAGTCATAGGCGTCGTCCTCTGCAGCTACAGAGAGGCTGGTGTCAATGGGGACAACCTGGAACCGCACGCTTCTGAGTGGCGCCGTCTGTGGTTCCTCCGGTTCTTCTGTTTTATTTACTTCCACAGCAGTTTGTTCAGGCTGCAAGAAGAGCAGATGTTTCAAATATTAAGTCCAGTAATCCTTAAGATCCACAGTGTTTTAAATAAAGAAGGGTCCAGCCAGCTGGATCAGAGTTGGATTAGAAGTCTTCATAAACAAATTAAGACATTCATTTTTGTCCTCATTTCCAGCATTATTTGCAGCAGCTGTATTGTCTGGCAGTTTTCCAAAAAAACCAAACAAAAAAAAACACATTTCCATCTAGTTACCTCATTCTTCTCATCATTCTGCTCTGCATCTGTCTTTGCGGCTGCAGCACTGGGTTTTTCTTCAGAGATATCGCTGACACTCAGCAGGCCTGCAGTTGGGCCTTTAGAGGTGAAGCCTATACTGCTGGCCTGGTTTGGGAATTTAACACCTAAAAAAAAGCAACAGGTTGTTTTCAGCAACACAGAGACTACAGTACATTGACACATCTGGAGTCTAAAAGCCCACTAGTGGCCCCAAGAGGCCATTTAACTCTTTACACCCAATGTTAAAGTCATGGTGCGTTCCATTTGATATGGAAGTTGGAATTTCCGTGTTCAAAGTCGTAAGTTTCAAAGGCAAGGCAAGTTTATTTGTATAGCACAATTTTACAATAAGGTAATTCAAAGTGCTTTACATAACACAAAAGCAACAGGGAAATATGTAAAATTTTAAAAACAGAAAATATAATAAAAGTTACAGTGTTACAATCAGGGTTAAAAGAGTTAAATAGAAAATAATAAAGAGCTAAAAACAAAGAAAACGGGACAATAAAAGTTACAGTGCAGTGTAAGTTATCAGTAAAAAGAAAATTCTTAAATATTTAATTTAAAGCAATGGTAAAAAGAAAAGTCTTCAGTCTTAATTTAAAAGAACCGACTGTTTCAGCTGACCTGCAGTTATCTGGGAATTTGTTCCAAATATACGGAGCATAATAACTGAACGCTGCTTCGCCTTGTTTAGTTTTGACTCTGGGGACAGAAAGCAGACCTGCCCCAGACAACCTGAGAGGTCTGGATGGTTCGTAACGAAGCAGAAGATCGGAAATGTATTTTGACCCTAAACCATTTAGTGCTTTATAAACTAACAGCAGGATTTTGAAATCAATTCTTTGACATACAGGAAGCCAATGTAAAGACCTCAGAACTGGAGTGATGTGATCCACCTTTTTGGTCTTAGTGAGGACTCTAGCAGCAGCGTTCTGAATCAGCTGCAGCTGTCTGATGGATTTCTTAGGGAGCCCTATAAGGACACTGTTACAGTAGTCAAGTCGACTGAAGATAAATGCATGGATAAGCTTTTCCAGGTCCTGCTGAGACATAAGTCCTTTAATCCTTGATATATTCTTCAGGTGATAGTAGGCTGACTTTGTAATTGTGTTAATATGGCTCCTCAAATTCAGGTCTGAGTCCATAACTACACCAAGATTTCTGGCTTGATTTGTGGTTCTTAACATTACAGATTGAAGTCGAGCACTGACTTTCAATCGTTCCTCCCTGGCTCCAAAAACAATAACTTCAGTTTTATCCTTGTTTAATTGAAGAATATTCTGGCACATCCAATCGTTGACCTGCTCAATACAGTGAGCCCCTGGTGAAATGGTTATGTAAATCTGTGTGTCATCTGCATAATTATGGTAACATATTGTTTTTCATAATCTGAGCCAGTGGAAGCATGTAAATGTTAAACAAAAGAGGTCCCAGAATGGAGCCTTGGGGAACTCCACATGTCATTTTTGTCAGCTCAGATGTGTGATTACCTATAGTAGTACAAAGTAGTCCCTGTCCTTTAAGTAGGATTCAAACCAGTTTAGTACTGTGCCAGAAAGTCCAACCCAGTTTTCAAGTCTGTCTAGTAATATGTTGTGGTTGACCGTGTCAAATGCAGCACTTAGATCCAATAATACTAAGACTGAAATTCTGCCACTGTCAGTGTTTAAATGGATGTCATTGAAGACCTTAACAAGAGCTGTCTCAGTGCTGTGGTGTGGTCGAAAACCTGATTGGAAGACATCAAAACAGTTATTTAGTGCCAAGAAAGCACTAAGCTGTTGAAAAACAGCCTTTTCAGTGATTTTACTTAAAAATGGGAGATTTGATATGGGCCTATAATTGCTCAGTGAACTGTCTAGATTGCTCTTTTTTAAGAGTGGCTTAATGACTGCAGTTTTCAGGGCCTGTGGGAAAAAACCTGAGAGGAGAGACATGTTGACAATTTGTAGTAAATCTGAGGCCATGCATTTAGACACATTTTTGAAAAAACCTGTTGGCAGAATATCAAGGCAGCATGAGGAGGATTTCAGATGTTGTATTATGTCCTCCAGGTGTTTATGGTTAAAATTGTGTCATGCTATATGAATTGTTTTTAAGTGGACACAGGGACAAGACATATCCTGTTACTGACATGGAGGCACTGATTGCTTGTCTAATTGTTTGAATTTTGCCTGTGAAGGAAGCAAATTCATTGCAGGCCCTGGTGGATAGAAGTTCAGAGGCTACAGACACAGGAGGGTTGGTTAGCCTGTCAACAGTAGCTAACAGGGCACATGCATTATTATCGTTTTTGGTGATGATGTCAGAGAAGAAGGACCGGCGTAACAGCTAACAGCTAACCTGGCTAGTTGTAAACTAGTTGGCCGAGCAAGGTTTCCGACTTGTTAACTGGAACACTAATATGAGAGACGAAATATACAAAAAAAAAAAAAAAACAACAACAAAAAACCCCCCACAAAACATTGAATTAACAGAGACAGTGTTGACAGGTATCCCTTCACCCACACTCCCTAAAGTGCAATTTATACTTCTGCATTGAATCAACGGCGTAGCCCCCTACTCTACACCGTCACCTACACCATAGCCTGACGTGCACCTCCTCAAAAATGTAACTACACGTCGACGCGGACCGTAAGCACTGTGATAAAGATTAAGATATTATTATTGGTTGGCTGGGTAGCCTCGCAATGCCTCCGAGCCGACCGGAAGTACCCCGTGCTTTGTAGTAACTAACTAGCAGCCAAAACGGCGGCTGTAACACCGTGGATCAATATATTTGACTGTCACAACCCGAGCGAAATGACTTGTTTCAGAATGTGATCCATTCGGTCGATAACATTTGAAAAGGCTACACCAGCCGGACGTTTACAATTTTAACCCCATTCACGTTAGCGGAGCGCTAAACCGGAAGTTAGCCTGCTTGGCCGGCAAAAGTCAACACCGTGGACGCTGTAGCGCTACTGCCGACTAGTGTTTGGGGGTGTAATTGCAGAATGACGGGGACACCGACGCACAAGTATAAATGCACGGCTACGTGCGTAGCCTACGGCGTAGCTAAGCACATAGACCCTACGCAGGAGTATAAATCAAGCTTAATAGGGGTGTGACGAGACACTTAACCGACGAGATTGATACGGGACTTTAGCACTTTTTAAAAGAAATCTTCAATGCTGAATTATATTTAGATTTTTAGCATTAAACACTTTATTTCCTGCATTCTGATGAATTTCTCTGAAATCGTTTATGGTGATTTTTTAAATTATATAAATAAAAACACAAAATTCAGGTGGCCGGTGACAAAACTGTATAGCCTAACTATAACAGAATATAAGTCAGTGCAGCTCTCAGTCATTCTGTGCTGCTTTCAGACTTTCAAATGTAATATCATCCCTCCTGCGTCATGATTTAGTCACCTCAATGATAAATTATTAAATTTTAAGTTAGATAGAAACTCCTGGACTTTAAATACCTTGTGTTTCAGCAACTTTTCTGCTTGTGGAATCTCTCCCACATATGTGCTCTCTGACCAGTGTTCATGTCCAGCAAAAAGACAGAATATTATGAGACTAACGTCATCATTTGATGAGAAGTCTACCTGCCCTTTAGTCTGCTGTGCGTTATGTTATTGATCCGCTAACATCATCCCCTTCAGACCATTTGACCGGCACAGTTTGCGACTGCATGTTGCATATGAAACCATAAGTAAATTAAACACTTTTGTTCAGGCAGTAATCTGAACACAGATCCACACACATTAACTTCAGCAGCTCAGATAAAGTGCAGCTCACAGTCACGAACAGAGCAAGGAGGCACTTCAGTTTTTGCACTTCAAGTTTATTTTGCAAACCTCTTACAGCTACATTTCCACTGGTCAAAACTGTCTTGACTCACAGCGCGGAGCAGATTCGCTGTGAATCTTATGAGCTATACATTTGTATTTCACTGTGTGAGAAAATTTATTTGTGGCTTGACAGCATGTGAAAAATGTAATTTATGTTAACTGTCACAATTTAATCTCGCGAGATCTCATCACACCCCTACTCCCTAATGAAACAGAATATCTGTTGTTTAATGAGTCAAATTAAAACACGATTACCTTTCAGAGTTTCCTCGTTGCCTGTTTTCAGTTGGTTTAGATCCCAGCCGTTCCACATCTCAGCGACCACTGCATCGGTCATGTAGGCCGGGAGGCTGTGGTTCTCCTGTGCCTTACAGAAGTAGCTCAGCTTGGCTCTGATGGAAACCAAACACCAGTTTTTGTGAAATCATGTCAAGACACAGCACTCCCTACTCTACTTTATTACATATTTGCAGTTATCCTGGCACCGTGTTGGGATCAGAGTTGGATTTGAAGTCTTCAAAATGAAATCCAGAATTGCGTTTTTGTCCTCATTTCCACACTGATGCTGCCGACCTAATCTTTTAGGAAAATACAAAAGACTCACCCTGTCCAATCAGCAAGGAAAGCTCTGGCTGCCTGCTCAGTATTGGGGACTCCACCCTTCTGCAGATACCCACGCTTTTTGGATAACAACGTTAAAAACTCCAGAGAGTTTCTGAAGTTGGGGACATTGTACTGAAGCATGACCTGAAACATTCAGAGCAGAAGACAGAATAATTAACACTAACTTGCAAGAACGCCACCACCCAAATCCATCAAACCAGTCACACATCTCTCCTCCTCCTACCTGGGTCTTGTCACACTGTTTGAGCAGAGTCTTGACAGCCTCCAGCACACTCTCCTGGCCCTCCTCCATCTGCAAGCTCCTCAGAGCCATAGAGACTGGCGGGTTGGACGGCGATGCCACGACTCCGGGGCTGTCAATTAGCTTCACATTCTTTGAGATGTGCACCTCCTGCATGGATCTGAGGGGGCAGTAACAGGTAACATTTGACTATGGGGATAAGCTACAAATAAGAGGGGCTAAGAAATATGTTAATTACAACGTCATAAAACTTAATCTGACAGTAATGCGCATAATGCTTCCAATTTGTAACAGGTAAGTCTAGTGTTTTATGCTTATTTATCACTCACTTTGTGATGCCTCTCGTGATGCCAGCATTGCACGCCAGGATCCCCTTCATAGTGTTGATGAGACTGCTCTTCCCCACATTAGGAAAACCTGAGGTTAAAAGGAGATTGCATCAATCATCAACATTTGGACTACGTACTATGAACAAATTCAAAGAACTTCACAACCAGAATCAGTACAGTATATCTATACCACAGAGCTGCAACTGACAGTAAAGGATTTACAGTCTTCATAGAACTCAGTGCTTCATCTAAATCCACAACTGACAAAGAGGAAGTCACTATATAGCTAAAAAGCTGTGCTTACCAACTATGCCCACTCTGAGTGAAGCTTCATTCTTTGTGTTTACAGCAAAACGTGTAAGGAGCTCAGTGAGACAACCATTTCCAAAGCAGGCTGCTCCTCTGGATTTGTCCAGGACTTCATTAGAGGCCGTTATCCTGCTCTTCTTGGCTTGCTGGTGAAGACAGAACCAGACATATAGATTTACTTTTCATATACCATCATTGCATTTGAAGTGACTGAAGCTCCCTCCCACTGTCTGAGTAATACAGCATGCACATATTGAAATTTTAAAAACACAATTTGTTTTGTTCACAAACACTCACATCAGCTCTGCTTGTGACAGAGCCAATTAGGAGGTGTGGTTTGTGAGTTACTCTTGGAGGTTATAACCAGTTACAGCAGCACAACACAAGCTGCTCAACCTTCTCAGTCCTCCATATTACAATGAGGTACAGACAGGTAGATGGCCCATCACATATTTGCACTGCAATTAATTAAATTGATTTTGACATTATATTTAAAAAAGCTGAATTAGAACGAACTTGTATTTGTTGAAATAGGGTTTAGAAGCCTTTCGCTCATAAATGCATCCAAAAACTGATGCGATTCTACACGACTGAAAAACACTGTTGTACAATGCACCGCGTACCACTGTTTTGTCCTGGATCTGTGTTGATGCTTTGAACGCCACAACTGGAAACTCCAGTTGTAAACACTGAATCCACCTCTCCACATTTTCTTTTGGTACTAGATCTAAAAATAGAAAATCAAAAACACACACAAACTTACTTAACATCACATTTTTCATTCTAATTCACAACAGATCATCAACATCATCTCTCTGTGTGTACTTAACTACAAAATAAAATGGTAGCCTCTCGTGTCCATTTACCTATTTTGTTTAATACCAAAATCAGTTTCTTGTTGCTTTCCCTCTGCAGTACTGCCTCCTCCAGCTGTGGACACCTGCAGCCCAGTGGGTCACGAGCATCAAGGACTTCAATCACTACATCAGATGCATCGATCACCTGAAGAAGTAGAGATAAGGCAGACGGTTTCTAAATAGCATGAAAAACATTTCCTTCTATAGTAAAACACTTACTTTGATTGGGGAGTTACCTTGTTTAATTCAGAGCAAAGATACTGTTTTGAGTTCTTGTCTGGGGCAGCCTGTTTCTCTGAACGCTTTCCAACCCCATCCTACGGAAACAAGACCAAAAGATGATAAAAGTAAATCAACAATAGAGTGATTCAATTCTGAATCGATGGATGATTATACAAGTGTTTGCCTTTTACCTGCCGAGCCTTCTTGGCCTTGGGTTCTGCTTTTTTGCTTACAGCTGTCTCCTCCTTTTTCCTCTTCTGGGCTCGCTCCTCCTTTTTGGCTTGCTTCTTTCTCTCTTTTTCTTCTTCAATCTACAAGACAAAATAAAAAAAGTTCAATGAGTACAACAGCAGAAATTCTGTCATCATGTTAGCCACTTTCAGGTGACAGGATCCACATCAGATGCGGTAGCTGCACTGGAAAAGCAAATGACTGCTAACCTGTAGCCTCCTCTGCTCGGCCTCCCTGAGGACCTCCTCTTTGAAGGGAGCACTGTTGGGCACACCAGGATCCTTCTTCACTCGTTTGCTCACTCCTTTCTTCTTTGCCTCTTTTTTTAGTTTTCTGTTGTGCTCCCGGACCTACACACAGAACACCAGAATTCAACTCTTTGTGGGCATTAAAACTCAGCCAAACAAGTTAGAAATTATGAGCAACGTTAGCAAACTCGTCTCGCTCACAGGCCTCATCCAACAGTTTTATCTTTAAAGTAGTGGGTTATAAAGTCGGGCACTTACCTTTTTCTGTATTTTATAACGCTTGGAACATGAAACCCGCTTACTGGCTTTCTTTAACTCTGAAGAAAAGAGATAAAAAAAATTTAACGTTGGTTCAACATTTAGCTAAAAACGAAGCTAATACAGACAAACTAAATGTGGCCGTTAGCCAATCATACAGTCAGCTTATTAACTAGGTGGATTAACCGAATAATTTAGCTTTATAGAGCTGTTTTAAAAAAGCGAACATATTAATAGGACGTCGCTGTCCGGATTCACTTACTTGGTCGTTTCATCGTGCAGCTGCGGACCTGCCAATGTGACTGTACTGCTCTCGCACGTGGAGGAGTGCGCAAGTTTGATGTTTTGTCACTTCCGCTCTTGTCTGCGCGTGTTTCGCCACCTGCCGAGCTGGAGTAACGTTACTTTCAGCTCATGCTGCGAGACCTCCAGTGCGTCAGTTTTGTGATGACGCTGTTGATTTGTTGTGTTTGTCAACATAAACGCATGTAATTTTCTTAATTAACTTAACACTGAATCAAGACTGTCCTATTTATGGGAACTCTATCAGCTATTTTTGTCATGGCTGCAACGGTATTATATTATTAATGGAATTAAACTGTGGTTTCATGGTTAAATTTTTGAACAAGAAATCAATGATGCTCAGCTCATACAAATATAAAGGTTAACCGTTTTCTTACCATTTCCTGACACTGAAGTAAAAATCTCACACAAATGAAGCATACTTGCATACAAAAATACGATCAGTATCTTTGTCAGTACCATTGTCAAAGTCTAGAAGTACATTCCTGCACCAGTAACCACACATCTTAAGTATAACATTCAGTTTTTATATGATTTACTTCAAGGTTGTGCTATTATTTACTGTGTCAAAATTGTTTATTGGTTAGATAATTCAAATGCATTAGACACATTAAAAGATGTTGAGACATAAGAAGTACATTGGACACAGTGTGGCACCCAGCTGAATAGCTGAAATAAAAGTATTTTAAGCACACATAGAGAAAGTGGTCACAAAGCGATAGAGGCACCCAGGGCAAGCACCTACTACCAACCAGCTCTGACATCAGTGCATGAAGCCCAAACTTTGTAGTCTGTAGAAGTCCCAAATGTATACAACCCTACATGTGTGGTCTACATTTCTAATGTGTGTGTATACAGTGCACGGATTTTACTTTATACCACCAACAATGCAGTATACTAGAGTTCAATAGAGATTGTTATCCTGGACAACAAAATTACAGTTGCATCACCAATAAGGTTTCATCAAAAATAACAACATAAAACTACCAAATATGCAATATCAAATTTAACAACAAATAAAGCCATTGATATAAATATTGATTAATGAAAAAATACCTGTATATGAAAGTGCAAAATCATGTAGACTTGCACTTGAAGCTATAGATAATTTTTTGTAGATAGTTTACATCCCTAAATAACACACATTTTACATTATACAACCCTTTTTTGTAAAATAAATAATACCTTATGCCTTACACCTCTTAGGGCACCTTGTTCTGCCACATAGCAGCAGGTGTGACATTATATTTTGTGACCCGTGACATTCTGTGACCTGATAAGTGTTAACCCATTTTAACCTAAAAGGTAGGAATATAACCTACCATAAAGGGATATTGTCAAGACTGAAACAGGATATCATGTATCATGGGGGAAAGAAAGAACAGAATAAGAATACGAAGAAGAAGAAACAACTCCGGGTCACGTGATTGGGTCGAGCATCTTTTTTTGGTCCATTTTGGATGATAGCAAGAGCTCCGTGCAACCCAAGAAAATGACCAAGCTGCAGTTTTTAAACGTATTTTTGACTGAGCGTCTCATGCTTGCTGCGCAGGAGATCTACAAATCTGTCGAGGACACGATTTTGGAGTACCAGGAGGAGATAGCGATCAGAGAGCGGGAGAACGACCATCTGAGACGCAGGCTGCGAGACGCTGGGATTGAAATATGGCCAGGTTAGCTCGGCTGAAAGCTAACGGTGCAGTTGCGCCCCTTTATGTCCACTCAGCCGAGTTTGTGAGGTTGTATTGGGGTGGTGAAACGTAAATGCCTGCGTGCAGGACCAATGTAACAACACAGTAAATAACATAAAAACGACGTTATCCCACTTCTGATGAAGTTAACTTAGCATTTAGCGAGCTAGCTGACGTTAGCAGCTGTTGTTGTGGAGCGGCTAACGCGTTAGCAACCTTTGTTTGTTAGCTAACCAGCTAGGTTAGCCGACTAGCCCTTTTAGCTATATATGGATACTTAAGTGCATTTTCACCTGCTAATTAAAAAATTAATTATTTATTTGACAGGGGCCGATTGAAGTGAATACTGACCAAATAAATACACACTATTCACCTGTTGTTTCACAGTGTGTTTATTCCGTTATGTAAACTAAGTTACTTATCCACATAATGTTAAGAAACTGGCCTGAAACTGTGATAAACTGTTGCCAAATGTGCTATTATTTAAGTTATGAATGTAAATATGTCATGCGCTCTTATTTATAATTTGTAGAGTAGTAGTGTTTTACGTAGATTTGACATTGTCTTTTTCTGTTAGCATGTTGTCACATGTCTCAGTTACATCAACTTTTAATTAATGTTAAACAACTCTTAAAAGTTCAAGGGGTTGAAAACTTTATGTATGCATCACATACAGTTTTACTGTCTAATATGTAGGTACTCAGGGTTTCCCAGACTGTTTTATAGTGGAGCAAAATACATTAAATTAGGGCGTCTTGTTTTGGCCATTAGTTTGTACCTGCATTGATCGTGAAACAAGATGTGTCAGGATTTTGGTGAATTACCGCCTCTGCTAAACTGTGGTGATGCACTGTTCATTGTACAGTACCATTTAACCCCCCAGTAAACTGGTATTGTACATTGACCAACACCGTTACAATTTAGACATTTCTATTAAAATGTAAAAGTCTGTCAAGTTCAGCTCTTGGTATTTTTGATGGGAAAAGTTGTGTGGTATAGGGGTGTTTTACAGAAGAACGCTGGCGTTGCCATTTCCATGAGCTGTGGTTGCTCTGCCATAGCGTTATAGTCACTTCCCCTTGTGTTCAACTACAACTAAGTTTTCGTTTTCACTGTGCCATGAACACAGCTGTCTGCAGCAATGTAGTTAATATTTTCATTAGAACCTCTTCCTCCTGTTGTGTTCTCAGATCGTCCATCCATGGCGCTGTTGGACGAGGAGGATGGTGAGCATCCACGACGTGAGTGGAGTCCCAGCATGGGGCACGAAGAACGTATCCCTATTCAGATTAAGGATAAAAGAGATCTCCGGCCCAACCAAGGAGATGATCAGCTTCGCAGTCACGGCTCTTGCAGCACACCAGAGAACATGTTCACTCCCCCGCGTGTTGCAAATGAATATCCCCAGGACGGTCCCCACACATCCAACCTCCCCCAGAGTCAAGGTGTGGAGAACAGGGAGAGGGATCCTGGTTCTCGAGGCTCCTCAAGGCATGTGAAGGTGGAGAGTGGGGGAGGCCACAGAGGCTCTACTTCTTCCAACAGCGGCGCTCAGCCCCTCGCGCCTGTCAACCCAAACTGCTCAAATGAGAACAACATTGACATTATTGGGGTTGAGAATGGAGGACAGATGGTTGGTGCTAAGGGAACTGGAACCGGAGCTAACAGAGGACAGGCCTCACACATGCGCAACCAAGGAGCCAATGCCGTGGACTGCCCCCATCAAAAATCACCCCTACAAGGCCACATGTCATCCTTTTGCTGCAAGGTCTGCGGTGAGGCGTTTAGTCACATTGGCCACCTGCATGTGCATGTACAAGTGCACACTCGAGAAAAACCTTACCGCTGCGGAGTATGCGGGAAGTGCTGCAGCTCCTCTGGCAGACTCCAGGAGCACCAGCGTAGCCACACGGGAGAAAAACCCTTCCGCTGCCAGATTTGTGGAAAGGGCTTCACACAGATGGCTCACCTGAAGGTACACATGAGGATCCATACTGGAGAGAAGCCATACAGTTGCCCTGTGTGTGGCAAATGCTTCAGCCGTTCTGACAAAATCAAAAGGCATCTCCAGACACATAGCCGCGAGGGAACATATTTCTCAGGGCAATGATGCAAGTTTTTAAACAACCCAGTTTGTGAATCTTATTGATGTGGGGAAACTTTCCTACAAAAGCTACAATTGCTGCCATTAGGACACTTTTTTTCTACTTTCCAAGAACTAGGGTTTCTGCAACTCTTGGTGAAAGTTTCTTATCTAACCTAATACTACTTCACGCCATAGTCCTTCAATAGAATTTGTATTAGCCAGCTTAGTATGTCATTTACCTAATTTTGTACTTGACTTGTACACCGAGTATTAAATCTCAAAGACACAATTTGAGTTATTAGCCTTGAGTTGTTAGCCTTTCTGAATTATCTAGCCTTTCCTTAGTCATATTAATAGCATGATAAAGTCTTCCACACATGCCTTGAAACTGAGGTGCATTAAGAAAATGCAACAATGTTCAGCACGGTCACGGTATCCAGTCACGTCATATCCATAAGTTTACACTTCTGCAGACATGACAATTATCTTGTAAAGAAGAGTCTGTGTAAGCGTGACATTTTCTCAGTTATTTAGAGAATTGACGGTCTGACAAATGAAGCCTGTTCGTCATCATCATCAAACAAAAAGCTACTGAAATGCCCCGTAAACAGAAGTCTGACCTGGCACTTATTTCCATTTTAGTCTTTATTTAAACCTCCTTTTTCTTCTGAGTGCTGTTACATTGTTGCCTAGCTAAATACTGCCATCTCACATGTCAGTGCTTCATGTTGTCCGTTTGAAATATGGACAAATCTATTGTGAGACTGCGCCACTATTTTGTGAAATAATGTGATAATCTGTAAAATACCACTAGTCTCACTCTACCATGCGTATAGGAATTGTGTGGTGTCTTTTCAAATTTTTTTTATTTATGACATGCACTATGGCTTCTGTCTAAGATGATGCAGAAATTCACTCAAAAATAGGGCCGTACAGTATTATCTGAACCTGTCTGCTTTTTCAGGGGTCTCAGTCTGCAAAGATTTGTGTGTGCTTTACTTTCCACCACAGTAGTCATTCACATGTGAGGTGTTTCCTGAGTGGCCTCAGTTGTGGTTGATTTTCAGAAGCGATGGTTGATTTCTCATGGAGTCATATACATACTTCCTCTGCCCATCTCTGACTGACCCCCCTGAACAGTAGACTCTACAGTTACCTTTAACCTCTCAGGACCAATGCTGCATTCATTACACGAGGGCATACCAGAAATACTAATGTCTGACTTGAAACTGCTATTATAAAAGTCAGAAACTCAGGTTTCCCGTGGAATTTGACCCTGCTGGTTGCAGGAATAAATATGATTAAAAAAAAAAATAATAATACCAATTTGCATATGCATGTCCTGCAAAACGATAAACTGAATAAAATATACCTTCAGAGTGTGTCAAAGCTCAGTTGTTGCTTTTGGATGAACACCAGCGAACCCTGCATGTGTGATGAATGCAGCACGAGACAACTACAGCACGTCCTCGCAGCTGACCAGCAACCCTTCACTCACAGTCTTCACTGGGGCAGCTTTGCGCCTCCTGCACACACACTCTACTGTACAGTGTTGTATCATTGCGTATTAAATGTTATTTTTTAATAAAGTAGTAATTGAGTATCTATTGTAATTCTCTTGTATAATATGTGATCAAAGCAAACTTTAAGAATCAAACATGAAATGGTGCTGATGATCAGTGCTACATGCTGCTGTTCTGAAAAGTACAGAGGCTAACCTCCAGTTGCTTCTGGGGCAATTCTCTTTATACAGACATTACAAAAGTTAGAAATATTACTAATAAAACCAGTTTTAAGGGACTAATGGTCTTTTAAAGAATTAATTTTAACTCAAAATCAGATTTGCTTTATTTCAGCTGAGTTGGAGTACCTACCAAAACTGAGAATAGACCTTTCTCTCTGTCATTGAAGGAAAAGCACACGTGCTGCTAAAAACATTAACAAAGCATCGGTATTGGTCTTGGTGAACCGGCATGCATCAGGTTGCTAAACTCCTAAACAGAATGCAGACAATGTTATTAATAATAACACCTGTTTGACAAGTTAAATTATTCCAAGAGAGGTTAATTAAGCAAACTGGTTCAACAGGAATATACACAAAATGTTTACTATTTATCACCTGATAAATATTTTGGAGACATGGGCACCTATACAATGATGAGATATTGACATGTCACAGGGGAGGACAGTTGAATACAGAGCCATGGTTAATGTTAACACCTGTGTTGTGTCTAATATGAAGAGGCCTGTTGGGGACCATAAATATTTTCTCAACTGCAGCAATGTAATTTTAACTTTACTACTGCTGTGGAAGTATTTTGACAAGCAATGTGTAAAAAAAAAATAGAAAATAAGATTGGTTCATAATAAAGCATTCACTCTTTGTTTTATTGTGTAGTAACATATATTCAACACCTGGTGGGGTACTTTCCATTTCAGTGTTTTGTGCAAGTGTTCTTGACAATATATTGCTATTTGCCAGGGCAAACTTTCTAGATTTTAATTTTTTACTTAAGTGATTGGCTAAATGCAATCAACTACTCCCCAACTACATTTATACTAAAATGAAAAGCAAATAAAGAATTGTTTATTAAAAGAACACGTGGGGAACAAAGGCTGGCTCATGTGGTCCAATCCAACAAACGAGATACTGTAGGTCAAACTGCTGAAAAAGTAAATTCAGGTTCTGGTAGAAAGGTGTCAGAACACACAGGGGATCACAGTTTGTTGCATACGGGCCTGCTTAGAGGTAGACCAGTCAGGGTGCCCATTTGGACCCCTGTCCACTGCTGAAAGACCTTACAATGGGCATGTGAGCATCAGAACTGGACCACAGAGCAATGGAAGAAGGTGGCCTGGTCTGATGAATGGCATTTTCTTTTATATTACTTAGATAGTCGGGTGCTTGTGCTTCGCTTACCTGGGGGACACATGGCACCACGAAGAAGGCAAGCTGGGTGAGGCAGTGTGATGCTTTGGGCAGTGTTCTGCAGGAATCCTTGGGTCCTGCCATTCTTGGAGATATTTGACACGCACCACCTACCCAAACATTGTTGCAGATCATGGACACCCTGTCATGGAAACAGTATTCTCTGATGGCAGTGGCCTCTTTCAGCAGGATAACGTGCCCTGCCACAAAGCAAAAACAGTTCAGGAATGTTTTGAGGACTAGTTCAAGATGTTGACTTGGCCTCCAAGATCTCAATCTAATCTGTGGACAAAAAGTCCGATCCATGGAGGCTCCCACTCAAAACTTATAGGGCATAAAGGATCTGCTGCTAACGTCTTGGTGCCAGATACCACAGCACACCTTCAGAGGTCTTGTGGAGTCCATGACTCGACGGGTCAGGGCTGTTTTGACAGTAAAAAGAGGACCTACACAATTTTAGGCAGGTGGTCATAATGTTATGCCTGATGAGTGTAGCTTGTATGTTCACTGTTGTCTACACATTATGAATTTACTGACTGAACTGCTATTTAAATATATTTGGTTGTATGCAATGTTGTGGTGGATGATGTATTTATACTTGGAAGCCTACAAGCTTAAGATCCTTGAAGAGAGGACATCAGTAAGAGAGACAGTCACTGAAAACTTTATGCACCAGTTAGTCATTTCACAAAAGTGCTACAATATGTTTTCAGGGGTGTCTTATAGGGGGGAAAAGTTATGACAATTCCAATTTTTTTGTAAAAACTAATATAAAATTATATTATATTATACATTATATAAACCATTATCATTGAGTATATATGTATTTCAAATATAATAATAAAATTAATTTGACCACCCCCCTGTATCTGCATGAAATGGTTTGGTCCTGCCTTAGCGCGCTTATCAAGAAGGGTCCAGCTGCAGCCTGCAGACAAACATGACGGAAGTTGAACTTCCATATATGGTTTGTCGCAGAAGCCACAGTGCGCAAAACGTGATGACGTTTATTTCGGCTGCTCGGCCCACGCATAGCTGTTAAATAAAAAAAAGAACCATTACTAAAGAGATGTCAACTGTCAATGTAGTAATCAGTGACCATTATGCATTAATATTTACTATACCATAATTATATATTATTAATATAGTATATTAATACTATAATTCCTGCAAATATTTATTTATAATAGCCTAATGATAATAATAAAGCAATGTTTCAATTCATACCAATGTTGTTGTATATTTTAAGTTTCATGAACCAAGAATATTCTGTAAAGTTACATCACGAGCCAGATGTATCTTGATTTAGGTTAAAACTTTACAACATTACTGAGAATTTAATGATAGCATAACAGAGGTATGAACATTATCAGCTGTTGCTGGACACGTCTGCTGTGTTGGTTGCAGTGGTCTGTGTGACTGGGCCTGGGGGAGCTAATCAGAGCTAGCTAGCTAACTATTCCTGACAGCCCCCCGAAGTATATTACTCTTAGTACAACCATCACAGTGTGTGTGCCAAAAGTTATTGATTGTATGCATGTCGACCGATTAACCCTACAGTGGCGCACATTGGCCGACGTGCTAGCAGATAGGGTTAAATCTCCATTGTGTTGCCGTGTAGCCTCCGTTAACGTTAACTGCAGCTTCTCAACTCCGAAAACGTTTGATCACATTTTCAATTTGCCGTCAATTTTTGTAAAACTGCTGATATTTGAAATCTACACTATAAGCTAACTTTAGCTAGCTACAGACTATTGTTAGCCTACATTTCATCAACATTTAATCAGTGCAGGGAAACGTTTAGCAAGATATTCATATTAACTCAGTGTCCCTGCCCCTTTTAGCAGACTTAACAGATGAGTCAGCAGCACCCCAGTCTCCCCATAACTGTACCCCTCCCTGTCCCGGTGAAGAAGGTGAGCAGCATGGTGTTAATGACTTTCCAGTTAGCATCATTACAGGGAGTCTGTGGGGATTTCTCTGCCTCTCTAGCTCTTTTTACCATTACAAAAAAGAAAATCAAATATTTATTAATGACAGAAATTCAAGCACAAATTATTTTCTCACACAATGATCATTATGAAATAAATAAAAAAACTAAACAACCTACAGTGAGTAGTTTACCTCAGCCTAGTTACAGACAATATTAAAATAATCCAGTTTGATACATTCATTTAGATAGAATTATGGCTCTTAAATGACATCTATAGATAGGTGTTAATGTTAAGAGAATTTTATCTCTTAATTTTACAATAAAAAAGCATTGAGAGAGTAAAAGATTGCCTTAAGGACATTTTTTATGGTGGCTTTATATATAATAGTGAACTGCATACTGTATGCAGACTTGCATGTACAAATCACCAGCAGTAAATATTGTGCTAGTACTAGTATTGAACTTCAAGAAGCAAGACAGTTGCAAGCCTTTAATTAGAGTTAGCATTATTATTATTATTATTATTAGTTATGTAAAGCTTTTGATGGGACAGTTGGGTCCTAGAGATGTGGTGACAACAGCTGCGCAAAGGGGGCCCAATCTGATTTTTTTGTCATGGGGCCCAAAATTCCTAGCGGCGCCCCTGTGACACCTTCATGATATATGCCTCTTGACATGCGATGGAATACTCACTTATTGCTGTGAAATTCATCACAGCCATAACAATTTAATCTGCTTCTATGTTGACATTAAAGACATGTCAGCCAGCAGCCCTGAATGTTGAGACTGATTACAAAATCAAGGCGAATTAGCAGATCAAACTTTGATTTGCAATAAGGTGCCACGTCTCCTCTGGGCGCAGGCATGCAGGAAATGGTGGATGCACGCAGCAGGAAGGGCCAGGAGGTCCAGTGCAAAGAAGCCAGGAGACTGAGAGAGATGCAGTTGATGTACTACATTTCATTTGCTCATATCAAATTTCAATAGCTGCCAAACAGAAGTCATGGGGGTAAACTTCCCTTTTAGGCAAATCAGTCTGGTTGTACAAGACAATCCAAGACAATAAGCTATCTACTTTTTTAGTGCATGAACACATTACCCAATCACAGGCAAATCAGAACCCTGCAGTGCAAATCAGCCATCAAAATCAGATGATGGCCCATGTAAAGGGATTCATGAGAGGATGCCAGTGTTAGCTCCCACCACTGAATGAATACGTTTCTTTTTGCTGCTAACACA
The DNA here is from genome assembly GCF_014851395.1 of Micropterus salmoides. Lineage (NCBI taxonomy): Eukaryota > Metazoa > Chordata > Actinopteri > Centrarchiformes > Centrarchidae > Micropterus > Micropterus salmoides. Next base: position 26,046,523 of record NW_024043372.1, read on the forward strand.
GAAATGTACATTATACTCAAAGCAAAAAAACTGTTAACTGTTACCATAAAAGCTTGCCCACTTCAGCATTTCATTAATAAAATCTACTCATCCATGTGTCTCTGTGTGACAAAGAATTCAATTATATTTCACAATGAGCTTCACCTGGAGGGTCGTTAGAGAGTAATTCTAAACTCAGTCATGTAACTGATGCATAAAGTATGTGAAACATTTTCAAATGTATGAAAAATATATGTTTTTGCTTACTGTGCCTCCGGTGGTATCTGGCCAAGCAGAGGGGTTTGGCTTTATTTGCGTATGTTTTGAGCTATACATTACTGATATATCTGAAGGTATCTGCCTCCAACCCTCCCCCCCAAAAAATGAAATTTGAGTGGAAGATTGTTGTCCTGTATGAAAAAGATTGCATGAAAACGTTTATAAATTTAAAAGCAACCTCTCTTGCTTTGACCTTTAATGATCTTTCAAGATAACTCGTAAGAATACCAAGCACTGAATGGAGTACAGCACAGCAACAACAATACCAACAGGCATAAAAGAATTTAATTACCGTGCAGCTATTGAGCTGATTTTTTACACCATAGCTCATGTCTGTTGGTACACCTTTGCAATTACATTCTTAAAAAGGCCACTGTAGCCTATGTTTGTCAGACACTTTTATCCAAAATAATTCTAGGAACAGACAGTGGTTTCCTAACTTTCCATTAAGGGGACATTAATTACCATTCCTTTCATATGCAAAAGAAAATAGCAGAGAGCATCAATATTTTATGAGCTTTCATGAGGTTTCAATGCCTGACAGCTGCTGACTGATAGAGCGAATGGTGAGATGAGTATTCTCCAGGGATCGCATTCAAATGTTGAGGGTCTCCAGTTTAAGCACTCAGCGAAGAGATGGCAGCGCATAGCCAATGAGGCTGACATAAATATTAAATCTCAAAAATATGATTTGTGGTCAGGCTAGAATCAGAGGGCATTGGAGATGAATATCAGCTAAAGGGTATAAAACAGCGTAATGTGAAAGAGAAATCTGAGGCCTTGACATTATGCAACACATACACATAATGTGTAGTGCAGTGTATGTTGTATGTGCACTTGTTGCTTTGCTTGTACCTGAATGTGGTGGTCTGTCCCTGTTTTTGCTAGTCAGCTTTATGTGTCAGATACACATGTTTTCTAGACAACTGCTGACTTTTCTTTCACTCCAGGGGAGCAGCTTTCATCTCTTCAGACTAGACAGGGGAGCCTGTAAGCTGTGGCACTGCAGGCAGCCACTCCACACCTATCCGGAGACAGAGAGGCAGAGTTTCTGTTAGCCCAGTCTATGCTGTTATTTTCTGGACAACACTCTGTATGTAAAAACATCATAATTTATTATGAGAACTAAAATACTTAATCCGCCTTTACAATATTGTGTGAGGGAACACACAATATTTATATTACAACAGTAATTTTAATAAAATAGATGTAAATAAATAGAACAAGGGGAAGGTGTTTCTCTTAGAAGGATTCTGTCTAGAAGCAGCACATTTTGGCACAATGGCATCCTGACTCTGGTTCAATCCACTTCTGTCCACAGCAGATCCACAGCCTGGGAGTGTAACTAGTATAAATGAGTGTATTAACACAAGACAGTAGTTAATCAACCAACATTTCTAATTTTGGTTTCATCAAATCCAAGAAAAATATTCTACATTGGTAGTTGGTTAATACTTAGTACTAATCCAAAGAAGGTTTAAGTCAAGGGCAACTGGACTTGGTTGAAGATACTAGAAGACGTTTCGTCCCTCATCCAAAGGACTTCTTCAGTTCTGACTGACCGGTAGGGAAACTCAGCTATTTAACCTCAGTGGGGTCGTTTGCCAGGATCGTCGATACTGCTGGTTCCTTATTGTTCCTGACTGTTGTAACAACAGTCATTACAGTCGTTAGGACTACCTGTAGCCAAGACTGAACGACCATCGTTGGCATCTTCACCTGAGGCCAATAGGTTACGTTAGTTGAGTGTCCAGGGAAGTGATGAAAGGACAGCATTGTAAGTGGGGAATCCTGTGTTCAGCAACGGCTTCTCGACACTGGTGTAGATGGCTTCCTTGAAAGCTCTTTCAAACCATCCATCTTCTTTGTCTAAAATGTGCACCTGGTGGTTCTCAAACAAGTGTCCTCTGTCCTTCATATGTAAGTAAACTGTAGAGTCTTGACCTGAGGAGTTGGCCCTTCTGTGTTATGGTTGTTTAGTCTCCGCAATATACAGGTCTGTGCATTCCTCACTGCATTGGACTGCATACACTAGATTGCTTTTCTTGTGCTTGGGGGTGCGGTCTTTTGGGTGTACCAGCCTTAGCGTGTTCTTGGGTTTAAAAAACACAGGGATGTTGTGTTTGTTGAAAATCCTTCCATAGTTTCTCTGACACTCCAGACACGTATGGAATCACAATGTTGTTGCGTTTGACCTTCTTTTCTTCATCCCCTGTAGTTTTCTTCCTGGATCTTGTGGCTGTTTTCACAAAGGTCCATTTAGGGTATCCACAGGCTGTAAGTGCCCCCTTCAGGTGGTTCTGTTCCTTCTATCTGGTTTGGGCGCTTGTTGGTATGTTTTCCGCTCTGTGGTGCAGTGTTGTCATGACCCGCTTATGCTCCAGTGGGTGGTGGGAATCAAAGAGTAGGTACTGGTCTGTGTGTGTGGGTTTTCTGTAAACACCAATTTGCAGGCCCCTGTCCTCTTCAACGTGTACAGCACAGTCCGAGATGGCCAAACTGTTGTTGTGGACATCTTCTCGTGTGAACTTGATGTTATCAATCTACTCGTCTAACTCTCAGCAAAGAAACGAAAAAGCGCTTACAGTTCACATGATGAAAAGACCTGTTTCAGTATTATAACCATCCTGGTGGCAATGTATCTATAATGTATCGCAAGAGAATGATATCTTGTAATATTGATTATTTGTTATTTGCAGAAAAGACAAGACACAGTTTGGAGATTCTTCTCATGCTTGCTTAAAGCAACAGTTGGTAACAATTGCACATGCAATGCAAAACCTTCTGCGTCTCTCTGCTGCTCGTATCACTCTGCTAAGCCCCTCCCACCAAACTCACATGTTCGGACGGCAGCAGAAGGAGCCAGTTGCCCTGCGAAACCCCATCCCACATAAGGCTCGCTCTCCACGGCTAGAGTCTTGCCAAGACCCCTCTCGCTTTGACCTGTCTTATCAAAGACGCTCCACCAGCGCTTCGTAGCCCAGGGCAAAGCGCCCGAGGCTTCAGTGGCCGCTGTGACAACATCTAACAGTGGGATGAGAGGCTAGTACGCCACTGCCTTCCCTCAAAAGTTATTCTCCATTGTTTGTCATGCCTCTTTGCCACTTGCCATGGAAACAAACATAATGAGCCCAAACTCGGTTTGGAGCTGGGACATGTTCACACACATGTTTTGTACTATACACTGTTACTAACAAAGGAGGGATGGGCAGCTCTTTAATTACTGGTGGTTGTTTCTCACCCATTGTGTTTGCAAAACTTCTGAAGCCATGTGCAGAAGATATTGAGCGTGACTGAGTGAGAGCATGTGCGAGGAAGGGCTGCGCAGCGTGTGCACGAGCAGTGGTTGACGCTGCGTAAGAGACTGCTCCTGGCTGTGATTTGTTGTTTTGACTAGCATTAAGATCAGTAGGAGGAGCCAGATGAACTAGATATGTTTTTTATGCTGGTTATGATTTTGGCCCAAACCATGACTGACTCAGAGTTTTTACCGATGAGCCGATGATTCGGGGTAACCTTGAAAACTCTTTACCTGAGTAGGTGGGATAGACATGGAAAAGTGCCTCAATGTTGCCCTTTTTAATCAGAAATATTCATCACTATATTATTGTTTAGCAAGCATGAAAATAATCTCAAACCTGTATCTGTAACTCCATGATAGAAAATGATCAAGTTAGGATGCTTTATTTATCTATGTATTAGTTTTGCGGTAACTGTAACTAATCCTGAAATGGAACTGGGTTTCAACATTACACTGTAACACCACCAATCACCACATGTTGAACAAAAATCGACAGAAATCCAGTGTCACAGATTAGAGTTCTCTATTTTGGGGTACAAATAAATAACTTTAAACTCTAGACAGTCAATCGATCCAAAAGTGCTAAAGGCAAACATGATATATCTGGGGATGTTTTCATTTTCCAGCTGTCTCTGGTCCTACCACAGACACTCACACACATACACATGCCAGCTGAAAAAAATGAATGATATGTTATAATAATAATAATGATTAGTTTCTCACACCTCACATATCCTGCAGCTTCTGTCTGTCTGCTTTCTGACAGATCGATCTTTTCCTCACAGAGAGGAGATGGCAGGATTATGGCTGTATCTGTATGATCCTGGTTTTATCTCAAGCTACAACAACGTCTCTGGGAGGACTGGGGAAATGAAAGCATATATTGTATGCTGGCAGGAGCTTAAATTATTTCAGGACTGGCCAGAAAATGAATGAATCAATCAATCAATCAATAATGCTTTCCTCAGTAACTACTAATGTGTAGTCAGTAATGTGTTGTCAATTGACTCAGTAACTCAGTATTTTTTTTTTTTTACATACTGTGAGAGATAATTAAACAGATGATTATAATTTAAACTTTATGTAATCATTTCAATATAGAGGAAAATGTATGTTGGGTATATGGATTTAGATTGCCCTTTCAGTGTTACCCTAAAACTAACATTGAAAACTATGTGTCCGAGCAATCCCGGGGCTAATGCTACTTTACACGAAAATGATCCCAATGAGTTTCCTACAGTGAAGTATATAGATTTTATATTTGGGAATGGGAGTCCTGATATCACAAGAGAAAAAGTTGTATTGATGCATCTCTGTTTAAAAGTATAAAAATGGTGTAAAATATCCATGATATTGGATTTACAGTATCTCGCAACAGTGAGTCCACCCCTCATATTTGAGTAAATATTTGATTATATATTTTCATGTGACAACAATGAAGAAATGACACTTTGCTACAATATAAAGTAGTGAGTGTGCTTGTACACTGTAAATTTGGTGTCCCCTCAAAATAACACATCACACAGACATTAATGTCTAAACCCCTAAGTGAAAATGTCAGAAATGTCTGGCTCTTTAGCTGCTAAATGCGCCACTATGTTCACCAGCAACTATGTCTGTCTGCTGTTTGGTGCTGAGCAGGTAGTGTACAGTGGGTTTTTCATGTGGCTTCATCACTATTATTATAAAAAATATTGCTCAAAATATTGATCGCTTCAACTACGTCACCTGCTGTGACCTGTCTGACCTGTGCCTTTTCTTAAATTTTTATTGCGAATACCTCAACAATACAATGCCTTATGACAAATATTCTATCACAAGAAAACCGGTTCATTTGTATTTGTTTAAGATTACTGCAAAATCCTTCTGTAGAAAAGATCTTCATTCTGTTTTAATAAGGTGCAGGTTAAACAAAGGTCACACGTCAAAGTATTGTTGACGTATATTGAAGGCAAATATGTACCAGCTGTTGAGACTGTACATACCAGTAAATCCTTCACAGTAACTAGAAATTAAGATTAAGGTGACAAAAATAGACTGTTCACATGACTGATTTTATTACTTGTCTCCCTTGAACTGGCACAGTGAACATGCATGATCTAAGGATCAGAGACTTTTAAAGGTATGCAAGTGTATAAAATTAGTTCTTGAAGCCAACAGATTAAAACTCAAGGACTAATTATTAAGTAGTCCTTCCCTATCCAGTTTGGCCTCATACGTTACTGAGGCTCTCATGCTATAAAGGGCTGCCGCTTTACACTAATATGATCTGCCATGTGGACTAATTACTATAAATAATCTCTCTGAAAATCCATAATAAGCATTGCAAGAAATGAATTTGTTCATAATAAGATTAAAGACGTCAGTCACAAATACCATTGACAGCACAGTACCCACTTCACTTATGTTTCTTCCTCTTACTGCCAGCTTTAGGAAAGAACAGGAGGGAAACCCTTGGATATAAGATGTACCAGAAATTCAGTTGTTCAGAGGCTCACAGGGTGAAACACATAATAGTGAAACAAGAATGTAAATTGGAGAATATGTATGAAAACAAGTCTCAGTGTTAAGAGTTATTTGGAGAACCACTGTTGTGCAGGAGAGACTAAGAGAAAAAAACATAGAAAAACAAACACAGGACTGATGATTCTGTCTTCTGTCTTACTCACATTTGTTCATCCCACAGCAGAGTTACTCTGAATTCAAGAAAAATATCTAGAACAAGTCAAGTTCACCACATCAGGGTTTCAAGAGAGGAATGCATGATCAAAATGCATTGCTCATCTGCACAGTCAAGCATCTATTTTTTTAGATCATGAACCAACAGATCAGATCCACTGATGCACAGAAAGTAATACTTTAAGACAACCAATAATGAAACTTTCTCAGTGCACAGCTAATAAAACTAAGGCCGATTTCACATCTAGGCCTCATCCTTTTATCCATCATATTTCACAGCGGCCTTTTAATGTTGATGTCAGCTTACATGTACATGCAGTGTCTAAGGCCATAAGTCTCCAGCATTACAAACGCAGTGATATTTATGATCCCCCTATCCAGGCAATCTGGGAAATTTGTGTATTTTTCGACCTACTGGCCGTTCTCACCTGTAAGTGGCAAAATACATCACCCAGCATCAGAGTTTAATGATGCTGTTAGAGATAGAAAATCAACAGGCAGTGACAAAAATACGCATTAGATGTATCAGATTAGCATTAGATCAACAACATGTGTGTCCCCACCTGCAGTTTGACAAACAGATCATGCACTCCAGGGGTTTGCTGGTTATATCTGAAAAGTAAATTCTATAAGGTTCTATTTTCATATATGACACAGTATATTTCACAAAGCAAATAAACTGGAGAACCTTTGGGTAATGCTAAACCCTACCCGAATAGAGGCTTGTCCAATCATTGCAACCAGGCATGGCGAGTGTTATGGTGCGTTCCATTTTATATGGGAAGTTAGAATTTCCGAGTCCAAAGTCGGAAATTTCAAAGGGAAAGCCTTCTTAGGTCGGATTTCCGACTTGGGAAGTCGGGAGAACCGCACTACCCCGACTTTGTGATCCAAGATGGCTGCTCTGATTATTAGTTAGTTAGTGAAAGCTGTAGTTTATACTGTTTATTAGCACTGTGTACTTCTGTCTCAGAGAAATTTTTGTAAACAATGTGCTGTCCAACTGCTGTGTGTGGACATGTTGCTACAGTATTTAGAATGTGTAAATAACGCACAGTGCATTTTTTTTAATCAACCGGTGTAACAATAGCTAACCTGGCTAGTTGTAAACAACAGCTGGCCGAGCAAGGTTTTCCGACTTATTAACTGAAACTCGGGTGTGACGTCGTTCCCAGCTCTGACCTCCGACTTTCGAGGTAAATGGAACGCACCATTAAATTTTTTGAGGCTGCAGGGATTTTTTAATTTGCATTTTCACAACCAAAAACATGAGCAAAAGTGACAGGAATGGATTAAACAGTGTGCTTATCTGCTCTATTACATTAGGTTGTCTTTAGTAAAGGCAAAAGCCAAGGAGTATACAGTTTCATTATTTTGTGAGGTTCCAGGTTACATAACATTGTACGAAGTTATGAATTCATGTGTAAAGACTAGAACATGCACAGTTTAATGTGACGAAAGCGGCTCCATCCTGCTCTTTATTTGGTTTCGGGAAGTTTCCCTCAGATGAAGGTGATTTACAGCTGCTCTGACTGGGAGTCTGACTCCAGGGACGACAAATAATAATCCTTATTTTGACAAAGACACAGCGAGTTCAGGTGGGGACAGGAGAGGCATCAAGCAGGAGGAGAGCGAGAGGGAGCTTGGGCATTAGATAGGCAGCGACAGTGTGTAGATCTAAAATATTTTCACAACCTAACAATATGAATTAAGGGTTAATTTTGACCAAACCAGAGCTGATGATTGCTGGAATGTGAGTTTTAGGTTTGGTTTTACCGTGAGTGAGCAAGACAATTATTTCAGTGAAAGAGAGACACTTAAAATCATCATGTAGTCATACACTGCATCACATGCTGTTTTACAAGATGTTTTTCTTCTGGCCTTTCTGCTTCACTAGACAGTTTAAGTCAGCGAAGAATGGGCTGGTGACATGAAACATATCTGAGTCATACACAGAAGCTAGTCTTGGTCTGCCCCTTTCTCTAAATGTCTGCTTGTCTAGGTTTGGTATCCCTTCAAGCCATTATTCCTATTTGGATAATGGATGTAATTTATCAAGCAAAGTCATGTGTCAACTTTCCCAACAATATTGAATTTGGCTTCTTCCACATTGTTTAATTTTAGATGGTTATCAATTTCAGTCGCAAGCAACATCTGGGCAAGTTATGCAACTTAATAACAAGCTTTTTTGTGTGAATCAAAACTATAAATAAGGTAATTCTCCCATGGCAAAATATTCTAAAGTTACTGTTGGTAGATACATGACTGTAATACTACCTACCTTTACTCTGGCTAGTACTTTGTATCGACAGTACAAGAGGGAGAGAAAAGGGGCAAGAGAAAGAGAGAAAAATCATATGATGGGGCGAGGGAGTCTTGGTTCACTGGGCACTGGGTTTAGTGGGCCTCATTAGAGATGAAGCTTCATAATGGAAGATACTCTCTAACAACCCCAGTGCTTTGACCCAAGTAGGGCAATGAGGTTCAGAGAGGACAGACTTGGATGAATACATCAGGATTAGGGGTGCCCCACTCAGTTGGGCCCCTCTGTTGTTATTTATCTCGATGAAAGAGCCACCCTGAAAATCAATAACATTAATAGACTAACCCATTAAATGAACTGGCTGAGATCCACGAAAGGATAAAGGATTTCAGTCACACAATATGTGATGGAAGTGATTTACTGCACTTTAGCTCCAGCATCCTGCCAAAAGCTGGGTTCTTAAACACTATTGACAGCCGCATGATGATTTGGAGACAACACATACAGTATAACCATAGACTCTATATCAAATGAGTATAACTTCAATAGTTTCAAGCCAAAAAAAGACAACCATTCTGTACATAAAGCTGCTTGATTCATTTTGCCACCATAAAATAAAATTGAACAGAAATTGAGGATACTAACTATCTAACTTTGTCAGGGAAATGCCAGTCTTTTAGAAGATGGGCTCATCTACCTTTTGAAATGGAGGTAAAAGCTAACTCCTTTAATCAAACTTGCATAAAAGTCATAAATTTGTGGAGCATGAATGCAATTAGAGGCGGTTTAGAAAACTATGTCAAACAACTGATAAGATCAAGAAGCTCTACTGTAAAGCCACAATGGTAAAAGTTAACTTGCATTTTCTTAGAGACTGCTGCTTTTCCACTGATGAGACGCCTTTAATCAAACTTGCACGATGACGGAACTTTGGATAAAAGCGTCTACCAAATGAGTGAATGTAAATGTAATGCACTACCCCTTCCACTCCCCATTAAAACAACCATCTCTCTTTCATCCTCAAATCTATGCAATTTTGAGATATGCTGCATCATTTCCTGGTACTCAGATGCCTTATACATTATTATGCTGTAAGGGCTCTGGTGAGATTTATATCGAAATGATAAACTCCCCCACAACAAGTTTATAGTGACCTTGTTCAGGACGGGGTCCTCAGACAACCTCAGTGGACATAATTAAGCTTGGTTTGCTACGTGCATTCAGTCTTCCTATTACCTCTTTGGTATCCCTCTTCTTATTTTTACATCTGCTACATGGCTGAAACATAATAACTACACCCTACAGCTACCCTTTTATCACGTTATGTGGGCATTTATTTTGTGCAGCGTTGGCATATAATTGGAAATTGGGTATGTGATTCATGATATTTGTATGTATTTTTAATTGTTCAGCTGGTACAAGGGATCTTTTCTCATTGCTTAAGATACATTTATTTTGTCTACGACCCCTTACAAGATACATTTTCATTAAACATGACAGATATGTTTACAATTTGCTAGTTTATTCAATAAACAGACAGTTTAGCAATGACAGTACCTCAGGGAAACAGATGAAACTGTCAGATTAATATTTATTATTGTTTATTTTAATTTTATTATTGCGCTTTAGCAAAAATCTTCATCATGTCTTAGCACGTTACATTATAAACTTATATAATATTTAGAAATTAGCATTTTTTTTAAAGAGCACACAGCCAAAACGTGACAGGCTAAAACCGTAAAAACAATCTGGTTAACAGTGTACATTTTGGCCACATCGATACAAATATCCCTCAGCGTATCCTCTGCAATTCTACATTTAGTCCAGTCAGTCACCGAGGTGGGTCAATCAAAATGTCAGAGGGAAACACAGGAGAGACCTGAAGCAGAGACACAGACGCCTTTCAGTCTGTGAGCGTCTCAGCTCGGCTCCTCAGAGAGGGGCAGTCAGTCATGGCTGTGTGTTTCTGCATGAGTGGTTCGACTGTTCTGTGAGGCAGTGACATATCAAGCAAATGTCAGAGCACTGCCCACCACATATCCAGCGCTAACACTGCTGGAGCCCACAGCTGTCCAAACCGACAAGATTTCAGCTCTCTCTTTTCTCTGTATAATATCCCATTTCCCTTTCATGTGCTCCGAACTACGTATGGTGAAATATAGAGCTCTCGATAGACACAGTCCGAAGAGTGAAGTAGTGCTTACCATTACTTTATAATTTACAAGCACCTGGTGTGAAATATAACTTTGAATTTGGTGAAATGCTTATCTTCTCCTAATCTTTGCTTGAGGTAATCCCTTTTTTTGTCAAAGTAAATTAACACGGGATTCAAAAGACGGGTTTTCTGTCTTCCTCCAATCAACCTTTTCATTTCTAAAGGTCACCTGGATGGATGTTACATGCACTTTGACCTCTTCCTGTCCTGCATGTTTTCCTAGTCTGCAATCTATAACCAACATGGTGTCTGAAACCCTGCAGTGCTGACAATGCCGCTGTAAAAGTGTTTTTGTATGCATCACCGACACAATGACCTACCTGGGGAGAGAAGGACACAGATAATTTGAAGACATTTTGTTTCACTGCCATATATTGTTAAACAGTGAAATGCAGCAAACATCATTTATGGAATTCAGCTGCCCAAGTATCCAAATATTCAGCAATGAAAACAAACACTAACCCCCCATGGCTGCATACAGAGCAGAGTAAAACAGATATAGAGCTTCCTGATGGTTTTACACAACATAAAAAAACACACTAAGAGCAAAATGACGTTCACAGTAGAAAGCCTCTCTGGATAATGGGAATGAAGCAAAGCAGCTGGAGGCTGAAAAAAGTGAAGGGAAGCTCAACTAACAGAGCTTACATCATAAACTAATTATTTAAGGACAAATCCATCCTTTTAAATTAATAGTTTGGTATTTTAAGCAAAACGTTTAAAAAGGTCAATACCACTCTTGTGTCTGCATGCTAAATATGAGGCTTTAGCCAGAAGATGTTTAGCTTAGCTTAATGACTGTAAATGGCAAAACAGCCAGCCCAGCTCTGTGCAAAGGTTAAAAAAAACATTCCCACATAATTAGTATTTTTTACACCGTAAAGAGCCGGGCTAGCCGTCTACTCTTATTTCCAGTCTTTGTGCTAAGCTGACTATAGCTTCATATGTAGCGTACACACGTGAGTGGTATTGATCTTCCCATCTAAAGGCCAGTTTATACTTCTCATCGTCAGCATTTATACTTGCGTTGGTGTCTGCGTGGCAATAACACCGCAAAAATGCTAGTTGGTGGGATTGACTTTCTTCGCTGCTGTTTTGAGTTGAGCCACTGTTGTTGTTGGTGTAGGCTACTAGAAGCAATGGCCACTAAAGCCAGACTTGAAGTTGGAGCTGATCGATGTTGAACAGCAGTTACTCTTTGTGAAATGCCTAAAATTCAGAAACAAGAGAAGGCTGGATGGATGAAGGACAAGCCTCAAATGTGTAGGAGGAAATGCGATACTACCAAGCCGACCAATCACAGTTTTTGTGGTCTGCGTAGGGTAGGTGCGCATCAGGCTACGGCGTCGGTTAAGGATGTAGGTGATTGTGTACGGTACGGCGTATGGTATGTGGCTACGCAGACTATGGGTCCCTACGCCATATATTTGACACAAAAGTATAAATTTGCCTTAACTCTTGCAAAGAAAGACAATAAGTGCATTTTCCCTTTCCACCTTTCCTTTAATGTTAATTCTGACTGTTTTTGCAACTTATCTGTGGCATGTTGCTGGAGACATCATGGCAGCAGAATGTCAAAATGCCAAAAATCCACTTCCACTGGCCTGAGCATATAATGACATGTAAGAGTGTCCTATATATAGTATAAAAATTACAAAAGGCTTTTCAACTACCACCAACATACATAAGTGATGGTATGCTGTCAGCAAAGTTCCCATTAGTGAGTGACAAGAGACATATATTTAATCATTTAAGAGGATACGATTTTTCTGTGTGATTCTTCACTTTAATGTTTAAACTAGGCCACGTCAAACTAATATAAACATTGTAACAACTTATTTGAAATAATACATCCTGTTGTCAGGCTTTTTTTGTCTACAAGAACTCACAAAGCTGTGACTCTGTTGGTGTTTGAACCCAAAAGTAAAGGATAAAAACAATAAATGACATCCACATATACCGCAGATGTACATGGAGGTCAGTTCAGTTAGGGGAGACAGTGTTCTGTTCCAGTGCAGCTGTGTGCAGCATTACAATGAGCTTCGGCTCTCAGTCTGTCTGAGTTGATTCTGGAGGAGAAGAAATAGAAGGAAACAGAAGAGGTGAGTGGTCAGGTAAGAGAAGAAAAGTAAATTGGGAGTGACTGAAAATGCTGAGTAAAGAAAGCAGAAAGTGATTTGTGATTGTTTCATGGGGTTCTTTTAGCCCTCTATCAGGTATTTTCTGAGCAACAGAGAGGATAAAAACAAAGCAAAAAGGTCATAGCATACTGGGGAAAAGGAGAATATTCTCTATTTTCTACTGACAGAAATACAATCGAAAATAAACCGAATAAATCATTTGTTAGGTTGGATACACTTTCTTCTTTTTCAAAAATAATATTTTCATTAATTGCCCTAACACTTGTTTCGGTTCACTGACTGTCTCACTCTTTGGGCTTCCCTGATACATGTGTCCCACCAGCCGTGACAGGGTCTTGATGGTGGATGAATACTGCCGGAGAGTGAAGCACATGTTGGACAACAATTGTTTTAGTGAACAGCCATAACAAAGCCTCTAAACCATCTGCTGACAGCAAGGACTTGTGTGGGCTAAGTCTGAGCATGGAAGACGTTGGCAATTTACAATTAATCTCACATCAGTCTGCCATAACATGGTGAGCCAAGACAGTGTGTTGATGCAGTTGTCTTAGTTAAGCAGTTTTCTTCATGAAATTGACCTTCAGCAAAATTGCTACATTGGCAAATGCCACTGTTTCCTCTGGATGAGCTAAATTATTTTTATTACTATGTGGTTTTAAATTAATAGTTTGACATTTTGGGAAAGTGTTTGTTTAATCTGTAAAACAATTAAAGGGTAAACCTCACGGTGACAACTCACATAATGCCCTGTAAAACTACAACAAGTCATTTTGGCTTCCAGTTTTTATACAGATTCAACAAACTAGTTATAATGTATATAATGGTAATAAAGAGCTTAGGTGAAAACAGAACATATTTCTGGAAGTTATTAAACGTCATTCAAAATTACACTGACATTTGTAAAAATGTAAATAAATAAATAAAAACAGCCTCATGGCCGAACCTTCGCAATATCATTTGGTTCACTCCATGTGTTTACATAAGGACGGTCATTTTTTGTTAAAACTTGTTTGAAATGGTAAGAAAATTAAGCTGATGTTTTTTTCTAGGTCCAGACTGCCAGTTAGTAATAAATGTGCTATTACCAAATTGTATGGTGGAGAAATTGAACAGGTTTCTGCATATAAATACAGTGGAATATATTAAAAATCAAGTTAGGCTTCCTTTATAGAAACAGGACATGTCTGTCATCAGGAAACAGAAAAAAATGTTTAATAAAAGGCAACTTTTATATCAGTCTCAGACTTTGGGGATATTATATATATAGATGCTTCAGCTACCACATTAAAACTACTGGTTGCTATTTACCATAGTGTGCTCAGGCTTATCACAGGTGACTATTATGTAACACATCACTGTATCTTATATCAGCATGGGGGATGGGACTCTCTCTCTGTAAAGTGTGAGCCACACGCTCTTTTATTTATTAAAGCACCTCTCTACATATCCTCCTTAATTTCCACTATAAATAAATATAAACTTTATTTTACTTTACTTTAGAGATGATGTTGTATGCAACTGTTTATCTTGAATTATCCATCTTGGTTTGGGATGTTTTAGGTCATTTTGTCAACAAAAGCTAGTACCAGGTTGGACCAACCTTTACCATGATAGCATCACGCAGCGCAGATTTGTCGGCTGCACGTCCATGATGTGAATCTCCTGTTCCTCCACATCCTAAAGGTGCACTATTGGATTGAGATCTGGTGACTGTGGAGGCCATTAGAGTACAGTGAACTCATTGTCATGTTCAAGAAATCAGTTTGAGATGACTTGAGCTTTGAGACATGGCGCATTTTCCTGCTGGAAGTAGCCATCAGAAGATGGGTACACTGTGTACGTAAAGTGATGGACATGGTCAGCAACCATACTTAGGCAGGCTGTCGCGTTCAAAAGATGCTCAGTTGGTACCAAGGGGCCCAAAGTGTGCGAAGAAAATATCCCCCACACCATTACACCACCACCAGCAGCATGAAACGTTGATACAAGGCAGGATGGAGCCATGCTTTCATGTTGTTTATGCCAAATTCTGACCCTACCATCTGAATGTCGCAGCTGAAATCGAGACTCATCAGACCAGGCAAAGTTTTTCCAGTCTTCTATTGTCCAGTTTGGTGAGCCTGTGTGAATTGTAGCCTAATTTCCCTGTTCTTAGCTGGAGTGGCACCCGGTGTGGTCTTCTGCTGCTGAAGCCCATCCGCTTCAAGGATCAACGTGTTGTGCGTTCAGAGTTGGTTTTCTGCATACTTTGGTTGTAGTGAGTGGTTATTTGAGTTACTGTTGCCTTTCTATCATCTCGAACCAGTCTGCCCATTCTCCTCTGACCTCTGACATCAACAAGGCACATTCTGATGCTCAGTTTGAACTTCAGCAAGTTGACCACATCTACATGCCTAAATGCAGTCAGTTGCTGCCATGTGATTGGCTGATTAGCTATTTGAATTAACAAGCAATTGAACTTGTGTACCAAATAAAGTGGCCGGTGAGTGTATATTCACTTGTTTGTGTGTCTACTGTACATGTTAACATGTGCAGGGTCATAGCCTAAAAAGATACTCAGGTCTCAGTTTGTTTTCCCTGTTCAATTAAAATAAAAATAAATAAAATTGCTGTTTATTCTATATTTTTTTTATTTTCTTTTGCCGATTTTCTAGAAATTTGGTTAAGATTTGCTCTCCATTTGGATAAATACCTGACTAATGACTTTAGAAGACAGTGTTGATGGATGTTATGGATACAGATGTAACCAAGTTACGATGATGTAAGTAAGTAAGTACTGCAGCACCGGTACATTTTCATTGGAGTTGTAATTTTTTGAATGGTAATAAATTGGTGTATTAAAACTCACAGATTTCAACTTCTAATAGCAGGCCTTGTTGCAGATGCCATTGTGTTTGAAAACGGCAAGTGGGTGGATTCCAAAATGTCAAACTATTCTTACAAAGTCACACACACAAAAAAAGTTTTATCAAGTTCCCTTTTGATGAATAATGTACAGCTAGTTTCACATTGAACTTACAATGCATTTCCAAAGCCTCTAAACCGGCCTCTAAAACTCTAATCCTATTTTTTTCACAATGGCTCACTTTCCCCACATGTCCCGTTTAAAGTCAAAGAGTTTCTGTTAATGACAGCTTGATTTATTGCAGTATATTTAACCCAGAAGATTTGTGGTATCTTTTGGGGCTATAAAATGTGTTTTCCTCACATACAGTCAGAAAGAAGGAACAGGGACAATTCAAAGCCCCAACCAGTAAAAGTTTTGGATCGGAGCGCAGCCTTTACAATGATCAAAGTGAATGTCACATTGTGTACTGAAAATGCTTAATAAAGTGAGGATGAGCTTCTTAAAAGTGAAAGAATTAAAACATACATGGTTCTATGAATTTAGTCCATCCTGCAATATTTTTTAGAGGGCAATATAATGTCAAAGGCCTTTTTGGTGGATGCCTCATTCCTTCATGTTCTGGCCAGATCAGATGCTGTGCACAGAATGACCTTGTGAGGTGTGATTGAGTAGATATATTGTCATGCAGAGCAAGATTCTTTGTTTGTGCTACATCTTGATTTGCATACTTTTCAGATTAAAATACAAAGTCTGTGAAATCAGTTTAAGCAGCAGAAGAATAGTCTGGGTGAATCAGATGCTTGTAAGTGTCCATTTTATTTTTTCATTTAAAATAATGCTTGTATTATCTTCTCTTTGGACACTTCAACACCTATTCGCAACAATCTGGTGAAGTTGTTTTTCTTGCCTTCTTGAGACTCTCTCCAGGCCACAAATTACAATGGCAGCATTCTTGAATCACTCTCCAATCAACCCGTTTCTCAGAGAATTTTAACATTTAACTGTCTAGTGTTTTTTCTCAGTAATCGTGTCTGTTGTCTTATTTTATGTACAAGAGGTTCTTTGTGAATTCACAAGCAGATGTTACAGTGTTTCAGTCATTTGCTCAGTTTAATATACTTCAGCATCGTCGAGAAATACAAGCTTGACTTTATGGGGTTTTTTCATAGAGGGGGGAGAGACGTGACATGAGGGTCGCAGTAGGGTTTCACACTAAGCCAGGAGGCAATATGCTGGTGCAGCAGCAAGGCTATAAAAGTACACCACTGAGAGGGAATGATTTTGTGATTTGGTCATAAGGGAGAACAGCTATTTTTAGCCTTGACTGAATTGAACAGCAGCATGAGAAAAGAACGCTTGCTTTCTCATCTCTCGTTATTTCACAGTGAAAAACTACGTGACGTACGGATTAGGTGGCGAAGAAATCTTTGAATTTATCCTTCAAGTATCTGAATTACTTATTTGTTTGTTTTTTCCGTGGATAAATCTGCCTGCTCGACCTTATAAATGCCTCAACTTTGACACAGTGTTCATGTTCATTTGAAACTCTGACACAAATTACAATGTAGACTGTGTAAATTTGCCTAACTGTGTGCAAATCATCTAATTCTTGGAAAAGGGCAAACACATCATTTTCATATGAATGCCCACACTTCAAACTGTCTTGTTGGCAGATGTCTTGGACTGGAACTTGTGAGATTAAGACTTTGGAGAGCTCAGTGAAGAAATGAGACAAAATCTATCTCAATATAAATCGATTTACATCTTACCACTAATGCCCAACATCCTTTATTGTGGGCAAACTCATTTTCCTGGGGACTCATCTGTATGATAGATGGACATGCCAAGGTAAACCACAGACTCATAGTTCACTGTGGGTGTGAGAGAGAGGACAGAGTGGTACAGAATTCACCCAGAAATCTTAAATCTATTCAAGGAATGCAAAAGCATAAACTCAGCCCGGCAGGGAATATGTCTTGTTTTATAGCAATGTTTTCACACATAAAGGCTTGCTTTCGCCTTATTAGCTGTATTCAGGCTCCAATAAGAGCTTGGAGTTTTATGAGCACACGCTCATGGGACTCAAGATTTTAAATCCCGATGCTTTGATAATGCATTTATTGTGTTTTATTATAAGCATGGAATCACTCAGCTATGATGTTACGACGCTAAGATTAGTCAGTAATAAAGGCACATGCCATGGAATCCAATTCCTAACAACACCCCTTCATTACCAAAAACAATTCAGCACAAGAGCCAAAAAGGAAATATCACAAAACTACTAGGCATCGGAGGCTGTTGAGGAAAAAAGAAAGTGCTGTGTGATTTGAAGCTTATAAAATATCACAGTGTAGGCTACTTGTCCTGATGAGTTATACCCCAATTAAGCATGCTGATCGATGCAAAGAATAGATTTTGATAATACAAATGATGATGAAATGTGTAGTTTTTGTTGACAAGATGGGACTAAAACATTAGTGGTGGGCTCTCTGACATTTAAAAAGTGTGTGACATTATCCCCTAGTTGTGCATCTCGGTCAAAATATAAACAATGCATCCCTGTCATATACTGATGTGTGCAGATGATGTAGGATGTGCAGATTCCCTGAATCACAGCGTAGTTATTTGACTAAAGGTACCCTTCAGTGTCCGTATGAAGTACGCAATTTGCTGTCACAAACTTAGGCACAAACCCCTGTGATGGTTAGGGTTGGGTAAGGGGCTTTGGGGGCTGTCAAAGCCTTTAACACAAACATAGCTATCTAGCCAGCTAGCGCTTCCAGTCTGTATGAGACGTCTCACACAGACGCTGAAGGGTACCTTTTGTGTCAAACAACAACGCTTTGTCACCCTTTCTGAAAGCATCGGTATTTGACGCCCTGGAATGAGAACAGGCTGTAAGAGAAACTTGAAGGCGCACGACCCAGCTGTTTATGCCACAGTAACATAGCTAACTGTAAGTTCTAATGTTAACTAAGCATTTGCTAACTTTAAGCAAATGTTACCGGGCTGTCCACTATGTCAGCTTGTGGCTTAGCCTGGCTGGAAGCCAAGTTTTCCTCACAAAAAAACTTTCAGTTTGTAATTTATGCATTTGCAAATGAGCTAATGAGCCTGGCTTCCAGGTTAACATTGGCTTGGTTAATGTGTTAGCTTATGAGAGAAAGGTGCAGAGCTTGACAATTAACGTTGTAACTTGTCTGGGATAAGTAAACATTTTGGTCTGACAAGTGAAACGCTTCATCATGTTGTCCTATCGTTCGAGTGAAACATAACCTGTACCCCAAACAGTCTTGTTGCTGTAACGTTTATAGCCTGCAAGTTTATTTATTTATATTTTACTAGCAAGGACTACGCCATTTAAAGGTTTTGAATATTCTGAATTCAAATGGACAAATAAATGGATGTAAAGGGGAAGGGTGGTGGTGGAAGTAGGATGCTGTCTGATAGGCTGGTCTTTGAGGATTTATGAAGACCGGGCAGAGGAGACTCAGAGTGGGGGTTCCATCTCGGAAAGCAACTTACTGGCCCTCCAGACAATATCTAGATGTGACATGAGAGACGTGTGCATCGGGTTGAATTGGAAGAGATGAAGGGATGAAGAGACGAAGGGGTGAGGGGATGAGAGAAGAGGCGATGAAGGGATAGGGAGACGAGGATGTCTGTAGCGATAAATGGAGGGAAGGATGAAGGTGAATGGATGGATGGAAGGGGAGGGAAAGGGAGGGTGGGTCGAGCAATCTGAGACAAACGGGGCTGGCTGAGTAGCACGGGTAAAGATAGGCTTGACAGATGATTAAAGGTGAGGTTGAGGCGTGGCCCCGCTAAGTTAACAAATGAACTTCATATTTGGACAAGCATTCATCTATATCTATCTATATCTATATCTATATATCTATATATATCTATATATATAGATATCTATATATATCTATATATATCTATATACACACACACACACACACACACACACACACACACACACACACACTTTATTACATAAAAGGAGACTAAAATAGCAATGCTTTTGATGAACTAAAACTATGAAGGATAAAATGTCAATGGTTTTTGGTTGGTTAATTGGTTTTTCAGTTATTTCCAGTGTTTCTATGTAGTTCCTGGGTTCCTTTACTACTGTTCTGGTCTTGTTTTACTGTGTCTGTGTTCTTTGCTCTGGTAGGTTTTGTCAGTAAGGCACTGATGTTAAGTGGTTTGCCCCTTCACGCTGTGCCAGTTCATTGTTTTCCATGCCTGACTTCTCCAGTGTTTCTCGTGCCTCTGTGTGTTTTTATTCCCTTTGGATTTAGGGGATTTGTTTTCTGTTGGACTAAGGATTTATTCCCCCTTGCTCACACAACCTCACCTGTAAGTTTCACCGTTTTGCAATAAATGTTGTAAATGTTTAACTTATATAATATTAACCATATGCACCAGAACAAACATCATCTGCCTATCCACTAGCAGCCGTGGAGAATAAATCCATCTGCAATCCAAACATTGCTCTTAACCCCAGGTCCTGGATTGCAAAAAAAAAAAAAAAAACTAAGCGTAAAAATCACAGATACTTGTGTCCAGAAGCAGATGCTGAAGCCATTCAATTTTCCAGGACACAGCACAGGAGCAGACAACTACAAACAAGAAACAGGCTGGCAGGTGCCAGAGAGTCTTTACAAAGCCCTGATTGGCCAAGGCCACTTTCCCTTCCCAATGAGCCAAACACAGATGATGTAATGGGCACCATCAAAACCAGCATTGTAATAGCGCCATTTACTTAATTGGGGTACAGAGACATATGCTGGGCAAGTCGCTGGTTTATCACACTTATACCGACAATAATAGCTATGGGCTTATGTAATATTATGTGCCTCCAGATATTTCATTGCAGGACATCAGACAGAATTGTGTTTTCAATCTTCAGTCTGAGATGGCAGTAGCTACTACTCTGGTAAACTAAGCTAGATACCGGATGTCTATGAAGATTCTCAGTCATCCAGGTCATAGTTATCCAACGAAGGTTAAAATGAAGGGCAACTGTCCAGTAGCTTCAACCAAGTCCAGTTGCCCTTCATTTTAACCTTCGTTGGATAAGCTAGATACCTTTTAGCCAGACTTTTTTGTCATCCTGATGGTTTAGCTACTGCTCCATTTAGTTAAGCGGAATAAGCTAATTTGATCAAAGAGAGCTAGGGAGAAAAAGAAGGTACATGTGTCTTAAGCTAATGCTAGCTATGGGTTATTAGATACTTGATACATTTCTCTAGAATTAGTTTTAAAAATGTTCATATATACTGCAGTAACTTCTGGAGTAAAGAGTTTTACTTTGAGTTATACGTCACGTGATGTAACAGAATGGAGAGCGGCCACGTTAGTTTCATATACATATGACAGACCATAGCCGCAAGTAATTATGAGCCTGTTAAGAGTCCAAGAGACCAGGAACAAACCAGGATTAGAAATAAATAATTGCCATAGGAGAGAAATTGAGTTGTGGTGAGAAAACCAGTGGAGAATTGGACAGGCGTCCTCCAAACAATATCATCACAGTATTAAAAAAATATCACATCTCTGCCTATAACAAAACTAGAATTTGTTGTCTAACACTAGCAGGAGTATTGATACTTACACAAATTTACGCAGTGCATAATACATCCCACACTACAATTTTTCCAGTGCTGTACACAACAAACCAAGACATGTGGTGCACAGTTCACATTTTGGTCGGGCTAAATATCTGATGGATCTGTGACAGCAACTGTGTGTGACTCACAGATGCAGCAGTTAACTCTTGTCTCTTCACCTGCACAACGCGCACCCGGGCACGAGATCTAGTGCTGGGACTCCCTGTAGACTGGGCCACGTACTTTTTTGTATGCAGCCTGTGAAATCTCTGGCTTAGTAACAAACTCTCTCATCACATTGATGGTGATGATGTGATATCCCAACTGCTGTTAGACATTACAAAAAATATGTCCAATACAGGCTGCAAATAATCTGCCAGGTCCTGCTGAGAGTAGAGAGTCTGATTATCTAGACCGCTTCCTCAGTCAGAGGTGTATTACTTCCACATGTTTGTTGGGTTGTTGTTAAAATGCCATGTGGGACTGAGACAGTGTAGACTGATGGACGGGTCACCAGAGGAGCACTGTGCTCAGAAGACAAACAACGAAGAAAGTACACTCACCCCCTCACTCTCACCAGGAGAGGAGCTGACAGGTGAGGGCTCAGCTGGCAGTCTGTATCCCACTGATGTTCAGTTCTGTCAGAGTGGCTGGCTGAAAAAACAAAGGCAAATATTAGGTTCTGGGCAACATATACACATGGGATCATTTCTATATTGTAAGCAAATCTGCCTAACTTCTAATGGAAATAACACACACAATAAATGTAGCTATATACATTTGTTTAAAAATGTCAAATAGGAAAAGAAATTAAAGACACTGGAAAAAGCAATGAGGAGACACGAGTACTATACTCATGATAGTCTCAACAAACAAGTAACAGTAAAGAATACAGAACAGTTATAAGGACATATTTCAATAGACAATTAGGATCTGGATGCTGAAATAAAGATGTAATAAAATAACTGTAATAAATATCTAATGTGGAAATGTTTCTGTGGTAATAAAATGAGCTGATATGTGTTTTTTGTCTTCTCAGGAGGTATCCACAAGGTGAAACCAAATTTAGAGGGATTTTAAAGATCCCCATATTTACAGACCGTTGATCCAAGGCATTAGCTTCATGGTCCAGAGAACCCTGGTGAATGTCAATAATAAGTCACACAGAACACCAACTTGGCTCAGAGCTCAGTGTTTTCATATCTCCTGAAATGAATGACGTCAGTCTTGGTTACAACATTTACGTTTATTTATTTTTTTGTAATTTGTGAATATCTATTTCAAATACACTGACAAACAAGTAGCTGTGAAGCTTGATGCTTCTGCTCTTAATAGTTCAGTCCCAGCTCCTGGCAGCTGGCCAGCTTCTCTGTTCTAAATCAACAACAACCTATCTTATAATGTTACAGTACCACTGCCTCCACCAATGCCGCCCTGTCTCCTCAAAACATATTGTAAATAACAAATTAGTAGGGGTGTGCATCTTCACTGGTCTCACGATTCGATTACGATTAACTGGTCAACGATTCAATTCGACATCTCGATGCATCACCTCAAGGGTGGGAATTTCTAGGCACCTAATTACGATTATGAGTGCTACAATGGGATTGTAAAATTTAGTAGGTTGGAAATGCTACATGTTTAGTTTTATGTAAACAGACACCCCCATTTTTTTTGTTACAATTGATCTATCCTAATACACTAAGTCATAACATAAAGGTAATGTAATTACTCGGCAGTAGATGGTGCTCTGATACTGCTGTGGATCAATTAGGGAGACTGCAGCTACAAGCTCGCTCATGCGCAGCTCAGAAATAAAGGAGCTCTGGCTTGAGCAAGAAGCTAACTTTGGTCATCACTCTATTAATCCACAGTGGCTACACAGTGCTCCCTAGCCTGTGTAACCTTTGCTGCCGGTCCAGATTAACCCTAGGTCTGGTGCCTGTAACAAAAACAAATAGGATAAAGATGTATTTTTCTCAATGTTTGACAATCCTACTTGGTACTTTTAAAGCAAAGTATCTGTAATAATCCAAAGAAGTAGGTAGTGATGAAATGCAGAGATTTAATGTTACTTCATATAAGTGTATAGCATTGCTACATTATTACAGCATTACTGACCTCTGCTGTTGCAGTATACAGTCAGATGGGGGATGAACTACGCACTTTACAATGCTCCAGCCAAACCATGTTCACTCCACCTTAAAAATGTGGTATTATGGTTTTAGGCTTTTCCCCTCTCCTTTATTGAGTTATATACCTTTTTTGTGCATATACTAGGTTTGCAAAGTCCACCCCAAAGTGAGTTCCCATCTCCCACAGAAAACACTGCTCTGAACTGCCTGAAAACAGCTTGTTTGCAGTCCTTCCCTTTCTTGTGAGGTCACAATGAAAATACTTGTCATAATGCTCACTGAGCGACTACTCCGACACGCCCTCAAACACACCGGTGGAAAAACACTGAGCTGCAGCACACCTCTCCTCTCCAAACACTAACTACCCTCCAAGCAGTCAATGGACATAAAGTTGTTACTGTGATGTAGAGACAGAGCTCAATTAAAACTTTATGGATGAAAGATACTTTTGTTACAGATTAATAACTCACCACTCTGAAACTCTCGCTTTAGTCCATGTTGCCAACCTGGTCGGCAACATGTAGCCTACAGCTGAATCAAAGCTGTTTACCATCTTTTCGCTGACCTGCCCTTCTCTGCTTCTGATTGGCTAGTAGTCCTTAACTAGGAACTGCGCATGTGCAACTCCCAACAAAGATCATTTAGAGACAAGATGCATCACTCCATAGCTAAAACGAAGCCTTCAACACAGGGTGAAAAGAGGAGCTGCAGCAATGTGCAGTATGGCAAAAAAATATGGTGTTTTTTGAAAATTAAACCATGTTAATCTGCTCTGGTACAACCCCTAAATAAGATTTTGAACCTGAAAATGAGCATAATACCACCTCTTTAATATATCTGTTCCTTTTTTGTTGTCTTGTCTAGTGTAGTTACATGTTTGTTTCTTGTCTTATAAGTTGATTATTGTAATCTTGTATTGGGCCTTGAGAAACGGCATTTCGTTCATTGTGTACTCAATATGTGGATGAATGACAACAAACAAACTTGAATTAGCAGCCAAAAGCGTCCTGCTCAGCTTCCAGACTGCAGTCTGAAGAGGAGATGTTAGCTAACGTTAGCGCTAACTGCTTATCAGCAGTTGGAAAACAAAAGACAGACTTTAATTAACGGACACGCTGTGACCTAAAGTAGTGAAACGTAGTGCTCATGTTGTCCTCTGGCCGCTGGCTTTCACCGTCACCTACTGTTGCCTGTCATGTAGCTGTCCTTTGAAGAATGAGCGGAGGACAGTAGCTAAGCGCTACAGCGCTGCATAGTTTGAGGGAGAAAATCATTAACGTTAGTTGCGCATTGATTTCATTGATCAAGTTTAGTAGCGACAGTTCACTCAACAGCTGCCTGTCTGGGCCAAACAGGGAGAACCACACGTCTCCGTTGTGTGCACACCACAGACAGTCTGGAGCTGCACTTCCACCTTTTTCGTTCCGTCAACATTAAGTTATCAATTAACCTCTAGATAATCGATTATTGACATTTGTGAATCGATTCATAATCGTCCAAGTCCGCATCGCAATGCACTTAAAAATCAATTATTTTCCACACCCACCCATCCACTATTAGTAGTATATAAACTGATACAGGGTTGACAAATAGGGCCTGAGGTGAATGAAGACGTGAGACACACACAATTTACTCCTTTAATGTAAAAAAAAAATTGTGCAAGTGCAAAGCTAGTGTTTGTTCATTATTGTGGTCCATGTGGGATCTGCTAAAGGAGATACTGTAAACACTGCAAGATGCATAATTAGCATGTTGTTTACCAGAACCTGAGACATGAAACAACCTGTTTCCTGAGTGGGTATAATGAGAATGAAATGTGGTGATGAATAATACTCTGCAACTAAATACATTCGCATCCATAATAAGACAGTGCAGTCAGAGTGCCTTTGTGTATAGCTCAAAAGGGTGTAATGAACAAAAGTGAGAAAAGCAGTGATGAACACACTCTGCCCCACATAGCTACAATCATTATTATTTCATGCTTCTACATTCTGTGTTAAAGTTGCACGTAAAGCATTGGCGTCTGTAGCTACCTGTCGGAGGCTCTGTCTAAACCTGACTTTTATCCAATTTTAATCCACACTTTTATGTTACATTTTTTAGATAATTTTTATTTAACTTAAGTTTTTAACTTAAGTTTTATGTGGGTTAAGGATTTTAGTCATCTGACATGGATTTTAAGCTAGATGACCGTAAAAACGATATCAGCGCTACTGACCACAACAAAGCTCCGGCAACTATGCTAGCTGAGATAACTCTGTGGACTGCTCACTCCTTAAAAAAGCGAACAAAAAGATTGCTGACCTTAGGAAGACATATGACAACTTTCAGAGGAACTCAAAGAGAAAGATTCCCTGCTGACTGGCTTTATGGATGTGGCTTCAGTACAAGCCAAACAGATTGTTTCTCTTAGCACAACCGCTAACATCCAGGACACCGTGCTATGGGACCCCTCTACCCTTCCAAGGCTTTCCTCCTGCTCGACTCCGAAGCATCAGTCAACCTGGGCTGAAGTGGTGGTCCGTGGCTGCAAGAGAGGCTCGGATGGGGTTGCCTCTCCTCCGCACATCGGCCTCTCCAGCCGCTATGCAGCCCTGTCTGACGATACTCCGGTCCATCCAGCGGATGCACCTGCGGCTTCGAGTGTCCCTGACACGGATCCCTTTTGGCAGAAAGTGCCTGCCGACACTGTTGCATCTCCTCCACCGGCTACATCTCCTGCACTGGCGGCTAACGGTGATCGGCTGGGCCGCCGGTCTGCCGCTGGGCCTGATCGGCAGCCGTCAGCTCCGCTTCCCGTCGTAGGATCCTGAAGGAGGCCGTCTCTACCCTGTTACTGCTACTCCAACACAACACTCGGCAGCTCACACACTCCATCCTCAGTCTGCACGCAGTGTTGAAGAAGATTCTGCTCAGTCCTGCTCTGGAACCACACAAACTGCATCTCCTTGTCCTCTTTTCTCTCCAACCACACTAATAATTGGTGACTCCATAATCAGAAACATCCGTTTCTTTAACGCTAACGCTACCACTCACTGCTTCCCTGGTGCCACCACGGCTGACATTTACAGTTTACAGCTGAACTGTGTCCGCCTCAATATGTTTGTTTTAGTCAACCCAGGGTCAGTGGTCGTGGTGGTGGGCTAGTGAGCATGCACAGGAAAAATTTTAAATGTCATCAAGTACGCTGTAATGAATTTGCCTCCTTTGTAGCTCTCTCTTTTAAAGTTGGTGGCCAGCAACCTATCATATTTGTCATAATTTATCACCCCCCAAAACCACCTAGAGGATTTTTATCAGAACTTCCAGAATTTTTATCTACTCTGGTTTTAAATTATGACAAAATTGTTCTGTGGCGATTTTAATATTCATGTTGATGACCTCACAAATGTTTATGCAACTGACTTTTTAAATATAACCACTTCTTTTAACTTAAAACAACATGTCTATGGGCAAACACATAACTGTGGTCATACACTGGACTTGGTTTTTACCCTGGGTGTTAGCATTTCCTCTGTGGAATTAGTAGACTTGACATATCTGACCACGACTGATTCCAACACCAACGACTTGACTGATCATGTTACGAGGGTGGTGTGGTGCGGGGACAGAGAGGTCCCAAACACAGCACTCTGAGCGAAGGAGGTTTATTTAGGGGAAAAGGGGGTTGAGGGACTAAGTGGAGGGAGAGGAGGATGCCGGGGAAACACTGGCACGGGGAACCGAGGAGACTGGGACAAGGGAGCCGGGGAACACTGGGGCCGAGGAAGGGAGGATGCAAGGGAGAACTGGGAGGATACCGTGGGGGGAGCCCGAAGAGGAGAGGTCCAGAGGACGAGCCCAGCCGACTGAACGGAGGACGAGGGTGAGTGAACCTGGGAAGGAAACAGACGGAGAGACAGGGTTAGAGATAACTGAGACAAAGCACAGGGAAAATGTGAGAAAACAAGAAACACGAGAGCCTGAACGTGGAGGTGGCACCGGGTATGGAGCAACGACGACCAAGCAAGAGTGGTGTGGAGAACCGGGGTTGAAATACAGGCAGGGATGAGGTTGATTACTGGCAGGTGTGGCAGGCTGACGAGGTGGCTGATGAGGTGCAGGTGCAGGTCGTTGGCTGGGCTCAGGAGCAGAGGGAGAGAGAGCACATACAGGGGAGAAAACACAGGAAGGCAGGCAGGGAACAGAAAACCAAGGAAAAAGCAGAATAACTGATAAAAAGGAGAAAAAAAACCAGGACACTCACCGTCAGCCGGGCTGTCACCACAACAGATCGCTTCAATCAAATTTGCTTGTCATCCCTAAATACTATTTCTCCTCTAAAGGTTAGACATAAACCTACAGCTCGTAAGCAACCCTGGATAAACAACAGCAGTCGCAGCCAAAAAAGGGAATGCAGGAAAACAGAGCAAAAAACAGTCTCCATGTCCATTACCTCAGTCTGAAGGATGTATTATCTAACTACAATAACATGGTTAAGGATGCGACAACACACTATTTTTCTGAACTCATTTCTACACATCAACATAATCCTAGGTTTTTATTTAAGACTGTGGATCTGCAGGTAAACCCAGCCCCTCCTTGTGCCTCAGCTGGAAGTAATGATGATTGTGAATTGTTTTTATCTTATTTTAATGATAAGGTGGTGTCAATCAGAGCCTATATTACCCCCTCTTCCTCTTACCCTGAGGTCCCTCACCGGCAACAAGAGAGTTTTAACCAGTTTTATCCCATTGACTTGTCTGAGCTTTTAAAAACAGTATCACAAATGAGAGTGTCCTCCAGCCCACTTGATGTAATACCTACAAAGTTCTTATTGAAAGTAATGGATTCTGTTGGGCCCCATTTGATCTCTGTTTTTAACAGCTCCCTATCTACTGGTTGTGTCCCTGATTATTATTATAAAACTGCCTGTGTGAACCCACTTTTAAAAAAACCTGTTTTAGATCCATCCCTCCATCAAAATTTTAGACCCATTTCAAAACTACCTTTTATAGCAAAAATTTTAGAAAGAATTGTGTCTAAACAGCTGCTCTTTGTACTGGAAAATAACAAAATATTTGATGAGTTTCAATCTGGTTTCAGGAAGTACCACAGCTGACTGCCCTCCTTAAAGTCACCTGTGACCTTTTAATGTCCGCTGATGATGGCATGTGCTCAGTCCTGGTACTCCTGGACCTTAGTGCTGCTTTTGACACCATTGATCACAACATCATGTTAGACAGACTGAGGCACTGGGTGGGGATCTCTGGTACTGCCCTAAAATGGTTTTCATCCTACCTGTCAAAGAGGAAGTTCTGTGTGTCTGTGAACAACTATGTCTCTTCATTCTGTCCAGTTAAATATGGTGTGCCTCAGGGGTCGGCCTTAGGACCCATTTTGTTTTCCTTGTATCTGCTTCTCCTTGGATACATTATACATAGACTTTGTGTTTCTTTTCATATTTACGCTGATGGCACACAAATGTATTTGCCGGTCAGATCCACAGACCCTGGCATGCTGAGTTCACTTAACAACTGCCTTTGTGAAGTCAAAAATTGGATGTCAAATAATTTCCTCCAACTGACAAAACTGAGATCCTAGTAATTGGGTCTCAGCAGATGGCAAAGAAAATACTGCCATCTGCTGGTTCCCTAGTGAATCATGTTAAGCCTGTTGCAAAGAACCTTGGTGTTTGGTTTGATAGTAATTAAAATTTTGAGCAGCACACCACAAAGCTTGTGCAATCATGTTTAGAAACATCACCAGCTTAGAAAATATATCTAAAATACGATCTATGTTAACTTTTAAGGACGCTGAAACCATTTTACACGCCTTCATCTCATCACGCCTGGATTATTGCAACTGCCTTTTCACCTGTTTAACCCAAAAATTTATTGATCGACTCCAGACTGTCCAGAACTCAGCTGCCAGGCTTTTAACCAGAACAAAGAAATATGACCACATTACTCCTATTTTAGCTTCATTAAACTGGCTCCCAGTATGTTTTAGAATTGACTTTAAAATTTTATTGATCACTTTTAAGGCTCTTCATGGCCTCTCACCTTGTTATATTTCTGACCTTCTAGTCCCATACGCACCGGCACGTACCTTGAGATCCTCGGGCAGAGGTCTGTTAGTAGTAGTAGTTTTATCACTTTCAGTGTCACCCTGTGTTCTTAGCTAAAAGACACGTTTCACAAACACAATCATAAACATGTAAAACAATAAGAGTATAAAATACATAGTACATCAATTGCAATAACCACATTATTATTTGCAAGCTCTGGTGTTATGTGTGTCCTGCTGGTGAGACTGATTATAGTTTTGTCTGAAATGTATTAACCACTACTGGACGTGAGAAAGTTGCTTGCTGTGTTATTGTTGCGTCGTAGGAAGCTGAACTGCAAAGTCAAATTGTGTAATTTCTAGGGGTGTGGAAAATAATTGATTTTTATATGCATCGCGATGTGGACTTCATCGATTCACAAATGTCAATCTAGAGGACTGTAACAGACAGGCACAGACACATCGGAGACGTGTGGTTCTCCCTGTCTGGCACAGACAGGCAGCTGTTGATTGAACTGCCGCTACTAAACTTAACACATGATCAATAAAATCACTGCGCAACTAATGTTAATGATTTACTCTGCATTTCACTACTACCTACTTCTTTGGATTGTTGTTAAATACTTTGCTTTAAAAGTAGGATAGTCAAACTAGGGCAACGTGCAATAAACATACTAGCACCTTAGCATATGCACTTCACAAACTTCAGTTCAATGGACCAATGTGCAACAACCACAATAACACTTTTTTCTTCTGTGTTTATATTTTCCTCTTGTGAAGTACAACATGTCGATGCTTCTCAGGTTCTTGTTGATGTCTTTTGTGATGTGTGATGTCTTTTGTGATATTTTTTATGAAGCAACTCTGCACTGTGCCCAAGCAGAATTTCCCTTTGGTGACAATAAAGTTAACCTAACCTAACAAACAGTGAGAAAAATACATCTTTATCCTATTAATTTTACAGTCGCGTTGTAGCAACTGAGGTGCCTAGATATTCCCACCCTTGAGGTGATGCATTGTGATGCATCGAGGAATTGAATCGTTGATAATCGTGATCGCATCATGAGACCAGAGAAGATGCACACCCCTAGTCCTTTCTAGTAAGTAATTACTGGAATAAGCATGAAGTAGTTTTTTCCAGAGGCAGAACACAAAACACATTTCCTCTGAGACATCACTGCAGGATTGATTCCATGTGGATAAATAAAATAGATAAAAAAAATTATTAGATTGTCAAGGTTGTGTTGCAACTATGAACTGGAGTTCTAGGAAAATATGATAAAATTCAACCCCAAACTATTCAAAAGCCTTCCGTATGTAATCTCAAGAATCCACTGATTGTGTAATACATGATGTTGTAACTGTTTCTTATTATGTTTGCCAAACATTTACAAGTTAAAAAAATAAAAACCTACAAAAATAAAATCGTAGTGGAGTTCTGGACATCTTGCCAGACATTTCTTGAAAGCTTCATTGGAGGTGAAGACATCAAGCGCTCATATGATTCTCTCTGATGTCTCTCAAATTGAACACTCAAACTTGAAAGAAGGTCAAATCATCTCAGTAATACTTTCACTCAGCCTTACAAAGAAAGAATGTCTTAGCATCAGCAAACCTCAAAGGAGAAAATACTGTGTAATTGCTTTCATGTATACACATCGAATTGTCAAATTATTGTTTCTAAATGCAAACATAGCCTCTATCCTCCCTCGCCGTGAATATAAATGATTATAGCGGGAGAGTAGAACGTGTGGTTGGGACTTTGTTTCAAAACAGTGAACAGTGAGCTCTCATGATGCTGCAGTTCAAGTAAACACCATGAATTCCCTCATCTTTTCTTAACAATTGATTCAGTTGAAAAACAAACATTTTTGCAAAGCAGTTAACACTTTGTGTCAGTGCAGAACTAAATCTTATTTCAGCATTGTTAACTGTAGATATTGCATTTCCATTAAGCTAGAGGGGACAATTATAAAAGTTTGTGATCCTGCACTTCCCATAATGCAACTGCCACCTTCACCAGACCCTCCCTGACTGGAAAAAGAGCCGCATATTTCAAATTCTGAGGCTCCAGTTTATAATGCAGACTTCCTGTTTGTGGTCTCCAAAGGTGAAGGCCATAGGCATCACAAAAGGAGAGTTTATTGCAAAACAGTTTGTGGATTGCATGACATTGTACAGGTGTACCTTAAATTGTCCACTGAGTCTATATTATACAAATGTTGTACAGGCTGTGAAATATTCACTGTAAAATGAGTGGAAATGAATAGAAACATGCAAAATGTAAAAGACAGCTTTACTGTGAGGTATCACCTTCCAAGAATGTTTCACCCTTACAGAAAAACCACATGATTTGCCCATGTTTGTTACATGTGATCACATGTAACAAACATGTTACTACATATTTGTTACATGTGGTAACATGTGGAAAATGTTTCCACATGTTGTAATATGGAATAACATGTGGATCACATGTGGAAAACATGGAACCACAGGACATACCATGTCAAACACATGTGGAAAATGTTTCCACACGTTGTAATATGGAATCACATGTGGAGCACACGTGGAAAACATGTTACCACAACATGTAACAAATACTGGTACATTTTCAAAGTTTCAGCATTACAATTTCAACAATTGAACTAATTTGCGTACTGATGGCACAAGGGTATGACAATCTTTGACAAATGATAAATACATATGGAATCTGTTTAAAGGCAATACGTACGTGCACCACAAAGGTGTGTATAGGCTTTTTCCATTAACTTTTTATTGATTGGGTATAGGTTTTTAAAAGTCTCTTATTTTGAGAGAATGTGCTAGTGAAGCCGGACTAGCAAAGTATGAAGAAATGACACCAGATGCAGAGTCTTTAAAGCAATGCAGTGTGTATTGAAAAAGAATTACTCACAGGATTGCAACATCACATACTATGGCACAAACTAATATTAGCTCAAGAAACAATCCTCTATTACACAATTCCATAAGAAGTTCAGTAGACTCTCATAATGGCACATGTGCCCTAAAGTGATCAAATAGCATAATAAAACAATTAAAAGTAAACATTTTGCCACCCATATATAGGAAACGTGTTAAATCAAATACTTCATTTAAACAAAATGGGTACATGGTCCTGAAGCAGTGGATCTGAAAATAATAATTACCAAATTGCATGGATCAACTTGGACATCACTCAACAACATGTGCACAAAGGTTCATAAAAGCTTGCCTATAGTAGTTGCAAAAAAGTGTAAATAATTTAAAATAGCAGTACAATATACATTGAAAGTCATGTTGGTTGGACTCTACATTTTCCAAAGAAGCTAGGAAGACAAGAATGTGTCTGTGGTACACGTTTCACAAACACAATGAAAAAACAACAAACATTTTGAATCACTAAAATGAATGTGTTACATTTGGCTTGTGCCATGTGGAGCACTTGGTAACCTGCTCTGTAATCTGAGTAACCCGCTCAGACTTTAATCTCGCTCTAAATTGTTAGGCATTAAGGAAATTAAACAACCATTATCTTTTCTATATACTACACATTTTTCGGACAGTTGGCAGATGTCTAGAGCAATCAAATCACTAAATTCAAATGGTATTGACATCACATGCTTGATCTGGCACCTAGATTCACCATAGCAGCCTTGAAGAAACAATCTAGGTTTTGTCACACACTTTCTGGCTAGACATAATGCATGTTCACAGCCAGCGTGACTCCTAACATTGGCAAAAGACACTATCTGGCAAACACTGCCATCAGATATCCTAACCAGAGTGTTATCCCTCTTAAGTTTTCTTCTGTAATTAATGCTTAGAAATATCTGTGAGTTAACTACTGCTTTGTGGTAAAACATAGCTTGATCTTTGACAGGGTATCCAATTTGTTGTTCAACAGCCTCCCTTTCATATAGATTGAGAGCTCTGAAGTAACCCCTTCCAAAAAGCACAGTGCCGTTCACTCTTCTTGCATTTTTAGTTGTATTATAGCCATCTAGCATTGTGTCAAACAACTGCCTTACTTTAGGTGGAACATTTATCATCACCATATTGCCAGTGCTCTCTACTTGTTTTAGTAAGAGAAAAGATGTTACTATCTGTAAGGGTACAGATTGAGTGCCATTGTATAGTTTCAACAGAAAGCCATTACACCCTTCGAAACTGTATGCACTGTAACACCATAAGGGCCCCCAGTTTCTGACACTGTCACCAAGATGAAGTAGAATATGAACATTGTATGTCATGTGGGATCTACCATACAAGGTCTCAAAATCACACACAAACTCATTCAGGTGTTGAGATGCATAGAAAAGCTCCAGCTGTGTAATGGATGTTGTTTGCAAGACATACACTGCTTGGCACAAAAGGAGGAAGTGCTTAAGAAATCTACTTGGAAGAATGGATTTCAAAACAATTGGAGCATAAAATAAGAGAAAAGCACGCCATTCTGAGGCTTTCCAGTAGGCTCTGGTTAAGATAGATCTAGGCAATCTTGTGATGTTGGATGGAGGTTGAAAATGTTTCATTTTCCTATCTATCTCATTGATTCTGGTTCCTATATACCAAGGCTCACTATGGTAAGAACTATCAAACCACAAGGTAGACAGTTGTCTCATCACCCCTAAATCAATGCAATGCATGGAGTCAACAATAAATCCAGAGACAACATCAAAAAAAGGCAGTGACATCAAAGGTGTGGGCCCCTTCACCCCAAAGTTTTGACCAACCACTCCGTTTTGTCCCCATTCAATCATGTCTGTGTGGCAGCGTTCTGCTACTTCTTCCTGATAAGGGTATACTTGAACATATCCCTTACCTTTCTCGACTCTATCCCCTGGATGTAGACACCAGTTGCAGCCAAATTTGCCATTGAATTGCTTGACATTTTGTAATGCAGCCCGTGCTACACTATCACATGAACAAATTATAGCATATACGTAAGATTTAACAATCTTACCCTTTAAACACCACTCAAAACCTGCTGAACCAAGAGTTTTCATTTCACTGATAAATTGTTTAAAAAACATGGAAATGGATGGTTTTTTTTACACCAAACCAAAGTCCTGCTAAAAACATGTTCTTTTTCCTTATATTAGGTGGGAGCTCATTTATGTAACATAGCAAGGGCCAAATAGAAAAAGAGGAGGATTTGAAGATAGGTACACCATCAGAGTTAAAAGTGAAGCTAAAAGAGTAATCTTTCTTTAAATTGGAGTCTTTGCACATCTGTTCATACAGTTTCCCATCCATAATGTCTGAAATTGCGTCCGGGTTTGTTGGCCTAGTCTTTCTGTAGTTCAACGACTCTCCAAGATTTAAAGTCTCTAGGACATGTTTTAGTTGGCCAATAAGAGGCAAGGTAAGTTAGTTCGTTTTTGTCAAATGCCTGATGGCAGGTCTTACATGTATTATTATCCAAAAGACAAAAGCAGTTGGGGCAATATATATGAAAAACATATTCACCCACCATTCCTTCTTTCTCAATTTTCTCTTTCTTTCCTGTGCACACTCTCCCTCTCTCTGTCATGATAGACAGATGACAAGGATGACATGATAGAGGAGCTCAAACTAAGAGTAAAAGACAAGGAAAAGGAGATCAGGCGGTTGAGAAGATTGAATCTTCAACTGCAAGAAGGTAAGAAGAAGAGACTCCTTGCGGAAACCTTTGACCTTTATCAATGATAATATTCTGACAATGATAATGATAATAATAAAGCAAAAAAACACAACTGGCAATTGGCAATTTTGAAGATATGTTCATTTCTTCTATTAATTTGATTGTAGGGCTGGCAGATACTATCACACAAACTGTCAAAGATGCTATACAGGCCACTAAGCCTGTACCCAGCCACCAAGCCCCTCTTCCTAACCAATCAGCAGAGATAAAGGTATCTCTTACATATTCAGGAGAAGTAATTTTATTTACATTCATTATATTTATTATATATATTATATTATACATATCTTGCATGTATGTTGCCCTTTTATTTGTCCAAAATGAATGTTAGTGATGCTATTCTAGTTTTCCACTATTAATGCCCGCTCTGACCTCCCACAAAACACACAAACAGGTTGTGTGCTCACAGCACATTACATCAAATGGAAACACTGCTGCAGTAAACAACAAGCCTGTCACTAGGAACTTGAAGAGAACTTGAGGTTTAAAAAAATTGGACTTCATGTACAAAATTATGACCTGTTTATTATTGCCACACCTCTGAGAATTGGACTTTTTGGGCATTCTATGATTACATGGATATATTCTAATATTTGTTCATCTTTGCAGAATGAGTCTGTCACTGCCTTAATGAATCCAACCGCTATGGAATATGCCCAAAGGTGTGAAGGCTATAAAAAACTCACCAGGACTGTGATGGACTCCATCTTTACTGTGGAAGAGATGACAACGTGCTCCGTCACAGGAAAAAAAGGCATTGTCGGAGAGAAAAGACAGAGCCTTGACAAAGGCAAAGTGAAGCTAGTAATTGGTAAGGATGTCAGAATTGTTGGGCAAAATGCTGTTGTATTAGCTTTGTTGTCATTACCATTTCCAGTGCAAATGGTCATAAGCCAGTGTAAATAATGCACTCTTGGATCACCCATTCTGATTTTACACGGTATGAATTAATTAGGCCCTTTGACCCCAAATTTGTTTGGTGAGTACTGAAGTAAATTTAATAGAATTTCATTTCATTTCTTACAGACCATGTTAAAAAAGTTCACAGAGGAATCGGAGACACTGAGATCAAGGCCTGCATGGCACAAAAATTAAAAGATACCCGGAGACGAGCAGAGAGGGAAACATGGTAAACTATTTATACTGTATATGCCAAGATACTGATGATTGTGTTATTCATAGAATGTATTTTTGATTGATTTTTAGAGGGCACACTGTATTATAGAGTATATATATATATACCTGCTCTATCTGACAAGTGGCCTGATAACTTCTGTAATGAATTGGTGCTAAAGGATCTGTGCTTATTTACATATTTGACTATTCTGAATACATAGACCAGGCATCACAATAGAACCAATCCTAGAATCCACATAGAAAAGAAATGAACCTTTACTTTGACAGAATAGACTGGTGTTGGTATTGCCCTAATCTTTGATTTTGTCTTTCACTCCCCAAACAGGAGTCCTGCCGCGGAAAACCAAGAGGACTGAGACAACACACACACACACACACACACACACACAATTAGATAAAGTTTCTTTCCCCAGAATAAATGTTTTGCCCCCTTTATTTGATTTTTGGCCCATTTTATGGACAGTTTTGGCAGTTGGCAAATAAACACTGAATTTGTATATTTGTTTTAATTTATTTAGGGGAATGTTGATCCTTTTAATGGACAGTTTAATGAATACTTGCATTGTTTGCAAATAAACACTCCATATTTATAACTTTGTTTTAGCTTCTTTATTGCGAGACACATGGCACAAGGCCTTCCTTATAGAAGAACATGGTGCCATTTTGCAGTGGACTTCTGCTTGCTCGATGTCCAATCTTCATGTAAAAAAAATGTAATTGATTTTCTTTGAATTGTGCTTTTATAAAGCCATTTTAGTCGATGGAAAATAGATAAAGATAAGCTATTCGCTCATAGAGCATTCCATAGTTCTATAAAATACAAATAATCATAACACATCTGCATGTTGCATCTTATAAAAAGAATATAGGACACTGGGTTGAAATCCCCCTTTGTATGGACAGATAATATTCCTGCTGGATGCTCAGTCACAGCTAGGACCTCTTCATACCATCAACACATACCTAAAAAAGTTAATTGCCCTTAGTTTCAGAGTTTGAGTCCAGGGGTTCATGGAGTCCTAATTTACATTTGTGTTTTGTTGGTAAGAAAATGTAAGTAACATTATTCACATGAAGTTCTAGGTTTACATATGTTTCACATGTAATCCCATAGGTTTCACGTGGGATTTCACAAGGGCTTCACATGTATCCCATAGGTTTCACCTGGGTTTCTGTTGTTTTCACATGAGAGTTTACATGGGTTTCACATGGGTATTTCTATGGTTTTAACATCAGAATTTACACAAATTTCACATGTAATCCCATGGGTTTCACATGTAATCCCATGGTTTCACATGGGTCTTTCTATGGTTTACACAAGTTTCACATGTAATCCCATGGGTTTCACATGGGAATATACATGGGGTTCACACATTACACCATGTCAATGTTCCAAAACCACATGTTTCCCATGTGTAAATTACCTTACACATGTGCAAAGAACATGTGTTCCACATATTTCACATGTGCACATGTGCAAAATCACATGTCCATGTGTCACATGTGATCACATGTGATTTTACACATGTGAAATTAATGTGGTTTTTCTGTAAGGGCATGCTTTGATATCTTAATAACTTCTTTTCTTCAGTAGCAGACATTCCTCTTCTTATCAAGGATTATCAAGCCTCCCTGGCCTCAAACACTCATGCTTCACTTAAGCATGCACCTTCTGTGTTTTATGTACTGCAACTGTAATGAAAAAGTCTTTGTATGTGAGTAAAGAATCTATTTAATTCTTGCAGCACTACAGTATATGCATTATGAGGCATCTGTTGTTGATCATCCCTACGCTCACCGACTCCCCTGAACTAATTTGCTAATTCCATCACTGACATGTTCAGTCTTCTCTTCGTCTTCTGTCTATAATCATCTGTGGAACAGTCAAGGTCACACAGTGGCACTTGACAAATTTATTTTAAAGTTTCCCACCAGAGGAAGTGCAACAGAGTCGATGCAGTATATATTCATCTTTATAATAGTGTGTGTCAGCTTCCCGCAGAGTGGAAAAGGTGAATGTTACATCTTGTGTTATCAGGCTATATGTGTTGGTTTATATATTGCTCATGTACATTTGTTCAACATTTATTGGCTGCTGCGTGAAAACAGATTCAATTTCTCAAGGTTGGTAAATGGCACGATTCTTGCCGGTCACAAAACGTAAAGTAAATCTGTTTTGATGTTGAATACATACTGTATCTATTTGTCTTTTAACTGGACACGTTGTAATGGATTGGTACAGAGCTAGCTGTCAAACCAAAACAAGGTCACTTCCAATAAAATCCCGAACAATGAGGGGGTGGAAACATGACAGTATGTTAACAGAGCCGCAAGAGACTGCAATGTGTCCCTCTGGAAAACACCATGCTTTGATCACGATGGAAGAAAAACTTTTATACTTAGCAGTGCAGTAAACCACTCCTCCTGTTCTCACAGATAGTTGGAACAAAGTGGTATTTTGTATTTTTGTTATGATCTTCCAAGGAACTTATCTGGTATGTGTCCTACTGTCTCTAGTATAAGGAACAAGATAAAATAGCATTTTGGTTTTCTTTTTGTCAAACCAGTAATGCTGGATGAGGTTGCAGGCAGCATTAAGTTCACTATGGTGTCTCCAGACTCTTTCACATCTGTCACATGTGCTCAGTGTGAACCTGCTCTGTGCTGGGAGACACAGCAAAACTTCTTGTGCCGTCACAACAAGGTTTGCTGTGTCTCCCAGAAATGTGTGGATGTGCCATCCTGGAGGACCGGGGGACCTGTGCAACCTGAATGTGCTGCAGGTACCACCTCATTCTACCGGTAGTGACAAGAACACTAGCAAAACGCAAAACTAGAGAACTATCAGTCAGGAAGGATAAGGTGAGAGCAATTCTTTGTAGCCACCACCTGCAAAACCATTTCCTTTTAGGGGGATGTCTTGCTGATGCTTTTCCTGTGCACCTGATGTCACTTTCATTTGCACTAAAACAAGTGACATTGATTCACAATCTCTTATGCTTCCTAACTGGACAGATTGATATCCCTGAAGTTTAATTGACTTGACGTTATACAGTGATGATTAAGTGTTCCCTCAGTTTTTTGAGCTGTGTATTAAATTCTAATCCTGTTCTGAATGTATTCTTTATTAAATAATTTATTTTTTAAAGAGCACTTTCGGTAATGAAAAAGAACCAATAAGAGTAATGAACCAGAGTAGTATTGATAAAATCCTAACTATACCCATCCCTAAACATGAGTTTTACACTACAATTTATCAAAAAACACACATTGTATCAGGTTCCCACAGCCGGTCATTTAAGTTGGGCTCATCAGAATCGATGGTGGCGGTTCGCTTTCTAATTTCCTCAAACATTGGTGGTGTCTTTGACATATCTAGTCTAGTTAATGTAACATTAATCTTAATTTGACCACGTGTTTGTTGATGTTGGACAGGAGAGGAGAGCAGAGACTGCACAAGAGCAGCAGGGCAGAGAATAGTAAGAGAACGTGTGTTTGGAAGCTGAATAAGCAGCAGTAGATCTAGGCAATCTTTGTGATTTTAAATTAATTTAATTAGACTTTTTTATGTACCTATCATGATATTGAGTAACATCAATAAAAATTTGTTGTCTGTGAATGTGAAAACATCTTTACTGATGCCCACCATAGTATGGTAAAGTGAAATTTGGTTATGTCACATTATGTTAAATACATTACGTTATAAATTATGTTATACATTACTTTAGTAGTAAGTTACAATAAGCCAACGTTGACTTTTGGTTTCACACAAACGGCGGTGTCCTGGTTGAATAACATGTCCATCCACCCCGACCTCCTCCCTGTGCTTTGAACTTTGTTGCTCTGTAAAATATCACCTGACATTTTTTTTCTCTCTGACATTAACGCGTAAAATGACTTCAGTACAGACTAAATGCACTGAAAATGACATGCAAAAAGCAAAAAATCTGTTGTGATAACACATGAGATATGCAAAGCAAGTGCCTCAGCTAAAGGGACAGAGTTCTGATCACAGCTCTGTGCTCAGAGTATCTGACCAAGAGCGATACAGTCTAAAACATGTTGCAACATTTGGGCGTACACACTATGTCATTAGGAAATGTGGCCTTTTCTTATAAAAAAACAAGTTAAATTCAAAGCTAGTAGTTATAATAGCCTGACCTTTGGATGATCATAGACAGAGAAACTGTATGATAGTGGTTACTGAAACTAGAAAACCTCACTTTCTGGCAGTTTCAGGAACCTGTGGTTAAACCTATCTGTGCACCCCAAAATCATCAATTCAGTTCAGTTTTACTCATATAGGGCCAATTCATAACAGAAGTTATCATTACATTTTTCAAAGAGCAGGTCTAGACCATACTTGTTGTGATATTATTAAAAGATTTAAAAAATCCTCTTCAGCAGAGAAACCTTATTTATTACTTGGCCTTGATTGACAGCTAAATTGTTGCACAAAAGCTGCTATGAGAGTTACATGAATGGTGCTTAAGTATAAAGGCTATAAAACATTAAAGATGAGTCAGTACAAACAATGAATTTGATATGATACATTGCTGCAATATAGATCACTGGAGCTCAGTTGGCTGAGAGCCACTGTACCAGAAGGAACAGACTGGCAATGAGTGTATTTGAGTGTTTGCATGGGAAGTAGATGAGTTGATTGGAGTCACTAAGGAAATAAGGCAGGTGCCAGGAAGTTAAGCTGTGTCTACAACACATACACACACAAACACATAGACACACAAGTGGATGGAGGGGAAAGGGAAATATACAGAGAGGACTGAAGTCACACTCGGAGCTGTGACCACCAGCCTCACAAGAGGACACTGTGTCGAAAGGGTGATACAGGGTGCAGTCCTGCACTACACTGTATCTAACTAACTTCCTCAGGAGATGGAGTTGGCCCAGTTATCATGGAATTGTAGATGTTAGAATCACTGGGCACTTAAAGAACTTCTTGTCCATGTTGGCTTACTGCTTACTTCAGTCAAGATTGAACTTTCCATTATATTTATGTATTTGTATGTTTATACCTAACTTTCAAAAAGTGAAACTGAACAAATAAAGAAGTCTGACCCTCATAGTAGAGCATTTGATCTCAACCTATGTATTGCACCATATTCACCACACATTTCAAAAATGTACTTACACACAAACACCCAGCCCTCTTTGCATACTTTGAGGCCATCAACTGTGGGAGTCACACATTTATATTTACTCTCTCACCCCGAGAGCAATGATGTCTTTTCATTTTATAACAGGAGATCCAGGACTCAGTGAATGCAAACCGATTACCTCAGTGCACAGTCTCAAGATGGGACGGGAGTGCATCTATGTTCTCAGAGCCCTAAGTTCCCTAATCCCAAACACTGGAACTGGGGAACACAGGACCCTGGGATCATAGGAATCACCCAGATGCAATCTGAAAACAATCTGTTAAATTACTTCATGATGACTAAAGTAAGAAAGACGGTGATTCTGTTTGTTTGTTTCATGGGAACAGCAATGACTGTGGATGACAAAGAATGCTGTAAGTATATATTGGAGGTCAAAGTTGTGAAAGATACTGCGACCATCGAACTTAGTTGTTGGTTAGCCATGCTGAAAACATTGCTTCTGCTTTGCAAAGAAGGCACACAGCATCCTCAAAATTCTGCAGATGCAATCAGTTATGTGACAATTTACAATTTAACATAAAATAACACTTCAGTCTTTACCCATGTCTGTCTCAGGAGGTTTGCAGTGGGCCCAAATAAATTTAGCAATCATCCTTCTTGCAAGCTGTTGAGCATTTTGATTTTGAACTGACAAAAACAAGAAAATCACCTTTCACTGTCCACATACAGTATCTATCACAATCAACCAACACATACAGTATCCTACAAAAAATATTCAGATGACTTGACAACTCCCAATAATTGTATAACACTGATTCCAGCCTTTAAGAACCTTGACATTTTTTAACACCCACGTGAATCTACTAAACAATGTCAAATTGACTTTAAAGGGGCACTCCACTTAATTTACACATCAGTTTACTTGTCGTGTTACTACTTAGCCTGTAAAAGCTGTTGTAACAAATTATTCATGACTCTGGAGGGAGCTTTTGAAAGTTTGAAAAATGATCTAAACGATTATCTTGCCTTGGGCTTGGAAACAAAATATTTATTTAACAGAAAGCCTATGTTACTAACTGGAGATGTGGTGTTTTATTGGAAATGTATGATGTAGTATTTCTGGAGCCTGGCCCATATTATGAACTAAAAACCAGGATGTCTTGGCCTCTACAAACTCAATATAAATTGTTATGGTAAATGGACCTACTACTTTCACATACAAACAGCTTGCATTGCAAATGTTTTGCTTTCTGTTTTTTGTGCATTTTGTTGTCTTGTTTTATAGTGTTTTGTTGTAATTAGTGACACTTACTGTACTGGATGTTCAGGTATAAGAGTCATTCTGCTATTTGTTATACAAACTCTGAAAAGGTTTATGTTTCATCTTCTTTTATTTCCTTTGTGAATTTTATAACTGTTCTTTATCTTGCCTGACTCAGACTGTACTCTTTCATTTAGACTAAAGTAAAGTAAAGTAAAATCTATAGTCCTGAAACTTAAGAAAAAAGTCCATACCATGATGAGTTTGGTTGAGCCACAGGAACACCAATTTTAGTTGTTGCACGTACAATACATTGCAGGTTTCAACATGGGCTCATATTCTGTTGCATCCTGCAGGTCAGCAAATGAAGCGCTGGTAATACGAGGCTCAACCCAGCAGTGCCTGAACAATTCCCTCCATTTACGCAGGGCTGCAGAGGGTTGATGGGGAGCTGCACGTTCTGTCTCTAAATTATCATGCTTCAGCGGCCACCACACAGATTCAACACAATAGACCTCAAAGCAAGCTGGGAAACATTCAGCAGGCCTGTGAAGGTTCACTTCTTGGAGAGACGGAGAAAGGTTGCTCTCCAATAAAATATTGTTATGAGCTGCAGTGCAGTGGTCGCAGGTGATGAAAAACATCAGCTGTAGCTAATAACGCAAAACAATCAGTCTAGCTCACTTTACTCGAATAAGATGATACCGAGATTACTTATTCTTGTTCGCTAAAATGCATCTACAAATATGTAAATCCTGGTTAAGCAGCGTAAAGCAACAACCAGCCCTGCTCAATAATCAGACTTTATCAGAAAGTGACATACTGTATAAACACAACGCACAGGGCAGAGTAACAGCTTAAGAGCAGAGATCAGCATCATTATTAGGGACACTGACAATGGACCAAATTGTGGACGTGACCAATCTCTGTGAAATCACTGTTTGACTGCATGTGGCTGGCATTGAGTAAAAACGCTGTGTTACACATGTACATGTATGCAATGTTATTAGGTTATTACAGTACAATAATCTTTCCTCACCAGTGTCTACTGAGCCTCCATATTTGCATTTAGATGACATTAGCTTTCAGTTCATTGCAGTTGCCCTGCACTCTGCACAGAAAAAGGATGTGACATGTCGTGACAATTTTGTAAACCAGCTCTGACAGTGGGGAACGTGATAAAAACCTCTTACAGTATTGTCACTTAATGCTCAGAGCATGCAAGACAAATTTGATTTCGTAATACGCACCCTGATGGGAAGCTGTACTTTCTTTTTACTCCTTGGCTCAGCCCTCCTGCTCTGCACATTTTACACGTCTTTGTTCTCAAGACAAAGAGCTCACAAGCCAAAGGTCAGGATCTTGTAATCCAGGTGGGCAACAGTGCCTTGGTTTAGGTAATCAGGCCAATGTTGAGTCCAGTCAAAGATTATATTGTACAGGATTCAGCGGGATCAGCCACAATTTCCCTTAGACATGTCAACCATGGGTCCGACATGGGTAATGAACAAATATTGACCTGAGTGGTCACAGACTGTTAACAGTGTATGAGAGCAACACAGCTCTTAGTCTGGTAGTGTAATGCTATACAAAACAGGGTGATCGTACACTA
Source organism: Micropterus salmoides (assembly GCF_014851395.1). Classification (NCBI taxonomy): domain Eukaryota; kingdom Metazoa; phylum Chordata; class Actinopteri; order Centrarchiformes; family Centrarchidae; genus Micropterus; species Micropterus salmoides. Next base: position 26,090,842 of record NW_024043372.1, read on the forward strand.
AATAAAAAATATCTCCACCTCCAAAAACAGTGTTTTGATTAGGTATAGCCCTGACAGTAAATGCATTGATGAATTTGCCAGCAGCATGAGCTTAAATTGAAGTAAATAACAGTTGGAGATCTGTGTTATACCCACTGAAACTTTACTCTGCCTGAAGAAAATACTTAAAAGTTTGAACTTGTGATCCTGATTCTGCTGCTTGAGTCAGGCAGAGGAACTGATTCAATTCCTCTGCGATTTTATTTCACAGCCTCATCCAGCCGGTGCTCTCATGCTGCCTACCAGCACCTGTTGGCTCAGTGGTGGGGACACCGACTGGAACTGACAGTCTGCAGATGAAGTGGGCCATTGTGACAAATACTCCTTGCTCCTCCTATCTTAATTAAAACAGCTTCCAGATACTGCATGACACCCCTGGGATTACTGCAGACCCCTTTTTCTTGGGTAAAGTTTGGACCACTGTGCTACACAGCACTGGCAGCAAAGGTAGACAGCAGTTAACAGGGTAAGCTAAACTGAAGAAGATAAAATCACGCAGTGCTGTTGTACATATACATACAGTATGTTTGAAGAAGAGACTGTTTTCTTTGTTGCTCTCTCCAATGACTCTAATAATAGTTTTTGTGTCATTGGATGAGGAATTTTTCCTTGGAAGAGTTTTCATGATAGCAGAAGGCCAGCAGGCTCAGTTAATCAGATAAAGAAAATCATGGTCATGTATCATAAATATTACATTGTTCCAGCAAAGATAAGATCTTGCAAGTCTGTGAACGTATTTTGTGCACTCACATACATGCTCTATGTCCCACGCTTATCTTCTTCATAGGATACACAGTATAAGGAGGGATGGAAGAAACAGTGTTAAGATTAAAGGCATTTGCATCATCAGGCAGCTGTTTTGAGCCAGTCTGCTCAACATTATAAAACCTCAGTAAGGTAAAAGACTCATAGTGATATGGATATGGACCACCCAAAAGCTGCCTGGAAGACACAGAGCCCTCATTTAAACACTTAATCTTAAAGTTTTGCTAAGATTAAGTTCCAGTTTAAAATGTCACATGAGCCTGTTTTGCTTTTTTTGGTGAATAAATTGAAGCTCTCCTGTCCTAAGCAATGAGAGCTTTAACACATTGTTCATTTAATCAGTGGGTTATTCCGAGTAAATTTTACTGCCCCAAAAAACCCCAAAAACAAAACAATAACAGTGGCCTGCTTTGGGCTATTTGAGTATCTGAAGCGACAGCATCTGCAGGTTTGATTATGGTCCTGAATGGCTGGAAACAAAGACCTTTCTTTAGAAACTTGACAATCAATTGTTGTTTTGAAAAAGGAAGGCAATTCAATGACAGAAATTGCTAAGAAACTAAAGATATCATATGTACAAGGGTGTGCACCACACACTTCATAGAACAGCACAAACTGGCTTTATCTAGGATAGGAAGAGAAATGGCAGGCCCTGATCCACAACTGTCCTGGAGGATAAATCTCTAGTCTGAGAAACAGGCGCCCCACAGGTCCTCACCTGGCAGGTTTATTGAACACTAGCCGCCAAACATCAGGGTCATCATCAACTGTTAAGAGGGTAATTGCATGATACTGACCTTATAGGGAGACTTGGAGAAAAAAAGCCATATATAAGACTGGCTAATAAAAGGAAAAGACTGTAATCGACAAAGAATACAGAAATTGAATAGGGGATGACTTGAGAAAAGTATTGTGGACAGATCAATCTAATTTCGAGGTATTCGTCTCACACAGAAGAAATTTATGAGGCGCAGAACACATGAAAAGATGCTGTACGAGTTCTTGATGCCATCTGTCAAGCATGGTGGAGGGTGCTAGGGAAGTGGGGGATTTGCACAACCTAAAAGGCTTATTGAACAACTCTCATTTTGTAACGCCATGCTACACCATGTGGGCAGTGTTTGATTGGAGCCAATTTTGTCAGGACAAAATAATGACCCCAAAACTTTGCTCCAAATGATGGAAAACACAGGAAACATACATTTTACAATATATATCATGAATAAAAGTACAGGTTTTTTTTGAGTGATTCCAAACTTTTGAATGGCAGTGTTTACAAACATGTAGACAATGGATTTTAAAAAACAATACTTGACAAAGAAAGGGAACCCTACAAAAAGAAAAAAGTACTTTCTACTACCAAGTACTTTCTGCACATAAAAAGAATTTGCTTTAGTGTGTGTGGCAATAGACATATAAATATAAAATATGAAATAGACAAGATATACAAGTTAGAAGGGAATTATAGAGACTATGTGCAAGATGGCAGTTATTTACATGTGCCTCCGATTTTTATTGTACAAACATTTTCAGTTTGTAGCCTACTGTAAAATGGGGGAGGAGGGGGAGAGGTTTGGGGGCGGGCATGAGAGTCAGTGTCTGTGCAGGTCCCGGGCCTTGTTGATTGATCGATCAGTGGAGTCACGGGGGATGGTGTCAGGACTGTCCCATTGTCTCTTAAAAGAACAGTAGAACTGATTCAGCTCGTTGGCCAGGCGAGAGTCGTTAATGGAGTTGGGGGCTTTAGGTTAATAGCTGGTGATCTGTCTGAAACCTGTTCAGACAGCAGCGGCGTCATTGGCAGAGAAGTGGTTTTGTAGTCTCTGAGTACAGTCGTTTAGCTTCTCCCACCTTATTGACGGAACATCCAGGCTGTTAGTAGCAGTCCTGAACACATCTAAGTCAGTGCAGTCCACTGACTGAGGTCCTCTATAGCTTCACTAGTCCACTGTTTTATCCTCCCCTCAGGTTTAATTTATTTTTCCTGTATGCAGGAATTAGGTGGATCATTACGTTGTCAGAGTGTCCCAGTGCAGCGCGGGGGGACGGTGTGATAGGCACTGCTTACTGTAGTGTAACAGTGATCCAGAATATTCTCTCCGGTTGGACATTTTATAAAGTGACCATATGAGCACATAATGAGCACAAATTAGGTTTTTTTTACCATCTATTGAGCCGACTACTTGCCCTTTTGTTTGTAAAAAGTGTAACTTTAACTGAATTGCACATTCTTATGTTAAAGAGACAAAGAATTTCAGGCATCTCCTCATTCCCTCTGCATTCTTTCCAGCTCAGGAATGAATTTTAGTATTTGCTTATCAGAAAGAGAGGTTTTTAAACACTGGCAAAGTATTTAAAAGTGAATTCAGCTTATGAGTTGAGTGTCCATGGCTTCATCCACAGTGGTGGGAAATCATCTTGCTTGATAAAATTCAGAGGAAATATGGACAAATGAGTGATTGAGGACAGAGAGAGACATGAATCATTCTCAGGGGAAAAACTTGTAATCAAGGTGAGAGAACGTGGCCTCCACACTGGTCCTGTTCTGTCTATGAAGAAGTTGCCAGAGTGTTGGTCTGTATATTTTTCCCACTCCAACTGGGGAAGATGGTAAGTTTGTCCAAAAACTGCAGTCCTGATTGAAAATCAAATACAAAGCAGATGAAAGCACTACCCATACTGCATCTTTGTGAACACTGCCCATACTTCCTATGTGCAGGCCATGAGATCACGTGACTTTATGCATCTTGTTTATGAGTCTCATTTGCATCTATATAAGTTTGTTTGTGTGCATCTGTCCTGCAGCTGAGTCCTGCTGTTTCACTGATACCAACCTGGTGTTTTCCACTATTGTTTTATTCTCTCCCTCCAACAGAAAGCATGTGTGCATCTGTCTTCATCCAGTTTCCTTTCTGTGCCTCCATCCTCTCCAGAGTGTCAAAGCTTCACGGGCTTATAGTTTTTTACCCACACATCATTTCAGCCTGTAAATACTGAGGAAAAACATCAGGGATATACAGTAGTGGTGGGTAAAACCCACTTAACTTTGACACTTTTGGGAGCCCAGTGGTCTAAATACCTATGTTTCGTCTAAATGATGAAAGCATGTGGACATTTGAGCGTAATTTCCAGTCCATTAAGTTATTTTAAGTATCTTTGACAGTCACACATGTGACTTACAATATGAATATAAGGGGGTAACAATTTGAACTAACTGCCTGACTGTCACCATGTCCAAACTGGGATCGTTTCCGAGAAAAATAGAAATTTGCCTGTATTGGGCCGCCTACATCATGTCCAAATAAAGGGCATACCCACAGTATCCTGATGGAGTGACTGTGCACAATACTTAAAATGGCTCAGTTTCAGCAGGAAATGACACTAGCCTATGTGGGACTAAATTTGTTTTATTTTCCCGACCTTTGACACATGCCTGACATTGAGCAAACTGTTAATCCGCGTTTTGGGAACCTGCTTGTGACTCATTCAGTATCCTGGGTCCATAGGCTATTGTCCCACCGCCAGGCGGCCTGCTGGGACCACTTTCTTCTCGGTATCGCCGTCTCGGGACTGTATGGAGACTAAGTTCGGATCCGAAAATAATTCAGATCAACGGAAACTACCTCTGTCTCTGCGGGGGAATAAAAGATGCGAAACCGGTGTCGGGGTGTCTCAGTCGGTGCCCACAAACTCAAACAGGGAACTCCCTCGCCGTGTTCGAGCTGTTTCTCCGCTGAGCGCACACTCGTCCAGTGTCAGTGAACATGCCTGCGGGTCTGCCTCACACTAAAGCCCTCTACATCGGGATGGAGGTGGTGATCGCCCTGTCGTCGGTCATAGGTAACGTGATGGTGGTCCTGGCTGTGCGTATTAACCGATCTCTGCGAGACACCACGTTTTGTTTCATCGTCTCCCTGGCCTTGGCTGACATTGCGGTCGGGGCTCTTGTCATCCCCCTCGCCATAACCATCAGCATCGGACTCCAGACTCACTTTTACAGCTGTCTTCTGGTCGCCTGCACAGTGCTTGTCCTCACGCAAAGTTCAATCCTGGCGCTGCTGGCCATCGCCATCGACCGCTATCTGCGAGTCAAAATACCCATGAGGTAGGCACAAAGGTGAATTCTTCTGAGTTTTCAATATCTTGTCTCGTTTACAGAAGCCTTTGTGTCTGGTCCCCTGCTCGGACCAAGGACACCTACCACAGCGGTTACAGTTAGAGTGCCCTGTAGGATTTTCATTTCAGATCCAAACATAAATGCCTGTAACGTGTAGTGTAAAGGTGATCCTAATCGTTTTAATTTGTTAACAGTAACCCGAGCGTGGGGATACATTGATCTGCTCTGACATCTCCATTACATCTCTACTGGAAATTTGAGTGTGTCAGTGATATAGTCAGTTACTTTTAAGGCTATGACGTCGAAATTGAAATTATATTTAGGCATTCATTATTTATTCAGTCATTTATTTTTCAACCACTTAACACACTTCACTTAATTTTAAATAGGCAAAGCTGTAAACTGGAACAAAGTAATACCATGGCCAGAAAGGGTTGAAAAGAGTTAAAATCTTATATTAGTCTTTTCATAATAAATAAATAACACAAGCATGACTCTGCTAGTCCTGCAAACTTACAGATGTTCTGACAGACTGTAGGCCTATGTTGCATTTCTGTTGCTAACAGACACCTTCAACTTGTGAATCATCACTCTGGTCTTACCTCACCCATAATTTTACTGAAAATTTAAGTTTCCACTTTAAGTTCGCTCATTTAACAATAAGCCTAGTCAATCCTTGCAGAGAATGCATGATTGGTCAATAGGCTCATGGTGGCTGGTTGATGGATTGCATAAATTCTTAAGCTGGCAGCCACACACACACGAAGAAACATGCGCATAGACACCTCACTCTGTCACACAGAAGACATTAACACAGGTTGCAGTGACACTACACAGGAACAGTAAAAATATATTATGTAGTATTTCTCTATATTATTGGCTTTACTGTTATTTATCAGCATGCTCAGCCCTTTTCATCACACAGTGGTGAAATTTGGGATTGCTGTGGTGACAGTATAAGGAAATGAACAGTAAATATCTCACTGACAAAACAACATCATGTGTCATGTAAAAATCTTGTATTATACTGATTATTTAAATATTTTAAAACTTAAATCATATTCTGCATCAGGTCATGCACTATATCTCCTCAGGATTGGCATTAACAGCAGAAAAAGTGGTCAGGTGCTTCCCCACGAAATAAACAAAAACAAAAAAGAAGCACATATTATGGAGTCAAACATCTGAGATTAAATTAATTTTAGCCAGATACTCTCATGTGGACATGGTCAGATTTCAAACACCAGTGAATATTATTTTATTGTCTAATAGTAAGTGTTTTTGTGAGCCAGAAATGGAGACCCCCCTCCCTAAACACCCCCTCCCCTGGGACTCCAGAGGGAAACATGCACTGATTGCTTTTTATAGCAGAGGTGGTTTGGAAGCACACTGTCATGATAAGGGTGGTGTGTCTGAGATTTGAAAATGTCCCAAGTATTGCTTGTGTGCTTAGCTGAAGGATGTGCATGTGGGAGAAGAGAATGGAAATCCCGCAGGTAAGTATGGAGGACAGTCGAATCAAGTAAGCTGTCTGTCTGCTAAAAATTTTTGGCAGATGGACAGCTGATCTGCATGCAGACAGTCAGGCGAGCTAGAAGACCCACTCCATACAGGATCTCTTTAAACATCCTTTCAGTATTTAGTCATCCGTCTTGTGTCTGCCTCACCCCCTTGCTGTACTCCTGAGAGTGAAAGGCATCTGAGAGAAAGCAAAAGAGAGAAGAAGAGAAAAATGTGACAGTTTGGCTCTAGCACATTTTCACAGTTTCTGTGCATGCAATAGCGAGGTTAGCAAGGGAGCAGACATGATGAAAAAATGTGCTTCACATGTGCAAGAGAGTGTGAGAGTAAGAATGAGCCACTGAGATTGTTTACCCACCCCATTCGTCTTATTGAGTCAGCGCTCACTCTGTAGAAATGAAGGTGGAAGTAGACAATTACAGACCACCACACGAAACATTCATGTCGGTTCGACAATGACTAATTCATTGACCTGTCCCATAGCTGACCGTTGTGTGGGAGAGACAGGAAGAGTGACATAGCATTAACATACCAAAGTATTGCAGACACGCAACAACTCCCACAGTTGTCCTCTTCCAAAGAACTGATATGTATTAACTTGTGTCTATGCGATGCTTGATTTGTTTCTAAGAACAAGGAAGGAGTTTCCAGAAAAGGGAGATCAAACAGAAATTATAAATTATTAGATAAATATAAATTATTAGAGGATAAAATAACCATAACAGTTGCTAATCAAGTTCAGTCCAATACGAAAACCTCACAAACTACAGCCTTAAAGCAAGATTATATAACTTTTGAAAGAAGAAATAACCCATTATTCTTTTTACATATTAAGAGTAGCATGGTCAAAAAACCCTGCACCTGTTCATCAACGTTATGTAGTCACCTTAAGGAACAATACAATCCCAAAAAAGAGTTAACATTATTAGCTTCAGAAGGGGAGTATTTCTTGTAAATTGTTTGCAACGATTTAGATGTTGCATTGGACTGATTTAAAAACAAGATGTTCTTGTTATTTTGCATATTATTTAAGGTGTCACAGTGTAACCATTTTTCAGAGATAATATATAAATGACATACAGCACAGTCAAAGCACTTGATTTAATGTAATATGATATTAATTTTGCAAAATAGTATAATGGAAAACAAAACAAGGCAGTGGAAATTAGACAGTCATCCTGTGTGAGATTTTTTTTCTCAACACTTTATCTTCTCCCATGTTGTCATAGCTACAAGCGGGTGGTGACCCCTCGGCGAGCTGGCATGGCCGTGTTATTGTGTTGGCTTGTATCCATCATAGTGGGCCTCATGCCCATGATGGGCTGGAATAACCTGCAGCGACTCCGCGACAATGGCTCCCTGATCACGGATGACCTCTTGGTGAAGTGCGAGTTTGAGACAGTCATCAGCATGGAGTACATGGTCTACTTCAACTTCTTTGGCTGGGTGCTGCCCCCTCTACTCCTCATGCTGGCCATCTATGTCGAGATTTTCTACATGATCCACAAGCAGCTAAACAAGAAGGTGAGGAATTCCTTTTCTTGTGTAACTAGTCACTTTGTTTGACATAAAGCAATCAAAAGGCAATCATTTTGCCATTAAATATACATAATATACTTGGGGTAGGCAATTTATTTCAAATAAAAATAAATCTTTACACTTCCATAGCAATCAATAAATCAAATACTCGGCAAAAAATCCTGAATCTGTGGACTGCAGGGAATAAGCACGGCCTGGCCTACCTGCCCGTGCACTCACTGCGCATGGAAATGTGTTTTGGGGGAGTAGATTTGGGGGGAGGCCTGAAGGGAGGGGATGGAATTTTTTTACAGTTGTATACTCTCAAAATCTAGCTGTCTCTAACTAGTTTCTTCTACGTTACCTACCCTAGCTTTAAAATGAACTGATTAGACTAAAGCTACATTTTTATGCTGATGATCTTCTCCTTTATCTCTCCATAGGTGACAGCTAGCCACACCGACCCCAGCCGTTACTTTGGCAAAGAGCTTAAGCTAGCTAAGTCGCTTGCCCTTGTTCTTTTCCTCTTCGCGGTCAGCTGGCTCCCTCTTCACATCCTCAACTGCATCACACTCTTTTGCCCTGCCTACGATAAGCCAGAGTACCTCATATACATTGCCATCATCCTCACCCACGGCAACTCGGCCGCCAACCCCATCGTTTATGCTTTCCGCATCAAGAAGTTCCGCACAGCGTTCCGGAAAATCTGGAAACTGTACGTGCTTTGTCAGGATCCAGTCGGTCGGCTTCCTCAAAGAGGGAGCCAGAGAGGACAGAGTCATGAGAGGAGGCTGAGGCAGAATGATGACGACGATGATGATGTGTGACCTTTGGCAACTAATTGGTTTGCTGTGTAACTGTTAAGTTTCATTCCACTGGTTAATGGAATGGAAAAGACTCTGGCTTTATTTTCATCCTCGTGCGATTACTGGTCCGTCTAATGGCATTGAAGGATGTCAGAGGGATGAAAGAGATGAGGGAACTCCATTCTGGACTGATTTCCTCCATCTAGTGCACTCTAAGAGGACAGGATGACAAATCAGCATGGGGACGGGATAAACATCCTAAATCAGACTTTGATTTAAATAAGACTGAGTATTTATTCCTCCCCTAGCTGACAAAATGATGACATGTCACACGGGGATAAGGGGCTTCTCATCAGTTTCAACACCTACCTGTTGAACTTGAATCATTAAGTGTATATCTGGAGCACATCCAGTACAATAGCAGTGTATGTTGTATTGTTTTTTTGACCTGAACTAAAACTCATAGCCCTTTTCATGTGAATGATTTCAAATAGGTAAGCATTGTATTATGTGCTACATTTACATGCTTAGTTCTGTGGCCTTATGGACAGAAAATGTAATGAAGGGGAACTAAAGTATTGTGTTAATAGTGTAAATCTGGTAAACCTGTAGTGGGTAAGCCGGACGTTTTGTGCTTTGACATGGACCAGGATACAGGATATACTGTATGCTGGCTGCATTGGGTGAAAGAAAATGTAAAATTGACTCACTTGGAATTATAACCCAGGATCTCTGGTGTGATGAACCTCTGGTTTACCAACTGTGCTAATGTCATTAGACGCATGGCCTTTACAGATGTGTGGTGCAATCCAGCGCATGTGAGATTGTGAGGCAAATTTCTTTTTTTACGTTTTCATTTGACTGACAGAACAATTAATAGAATAGAAGAGTGACCAATAGTTCAAGCAGAAAATAGCAGGAGACAAATTACTTAATGCTCCTCATTAATATGTATCTGTTAACATGGACAATAGTAAAAACCATAGCCACCTATAGTAACTATATAATTGTAGCTATGCCTGTTTTTTTTTTTTGCAGGACTGTGAATCTAAATAATGTTGGAGCTTAATTTGATCTGGGTGATAATTGTTTTCCTTCTAAATTTTCTGGCATTTTAGCCTTTATTAGACAGTGACAGCGGAAGAGAGAGGTTGGGAGAGATGGGTTGACATGCAGTAAAGGACCAGGGTTGCAATTGCACCCTGGTCACTGCGGTAAGGACTCAGCCTAAGTACATGGTACGCACTCTACCAGCTGAGGTACTCTGGTGATAATCATTTTAATCCTATCACCAGGCCCTTTCCACTGCTCGCAGGTGTTTTCAGTTACCTTTTCACATTCTTTCCCCTGATTCTTTGTGGCGAAGGTAATGTAGTATCATCACATTCTCCCTGTCATTATTTTGTTACAGGGCTGACTTATACTGATTGGTGTTGCCCTTTAAAATGAGAGAGATTTTACATGATACATGTTGAAATGGGACTGCTGACACTTCTAATATGTACTGTATGTAACTAATATATATATATGTTAATGGAAGATACTGTATAAAATTTACCTCTTGAGCAAACAGCTCTTTATCTCTGACATGTCCTCTTACAGCTGTTGATTGAGTGAGAAGATTGGGAAATCACTCCTCCAAGCTTTTTATTAGATTTTTTTTTAATGGCATCGATAAATGGAGACAGAAGAGTAAGCAAAAATTAAAAGAATATGGTAAGCCCTTCATAATGCTGCATGCGCATTAGCTGGTGGAGGCATCAAAACCCACTCTACACTACGCTATTCAACAGAAATAGCATCTTGCTTTCTCCAAGTGATTCTCTGTATCAAGGCTAAACCCATCAGTGGTGGGAGGCCATTTTTTTGTGTGCACATATTAACCTTCTGGCACTCAGCAGAGAGTGTGCTTGCGTGCGAATAAGCACAGGAGGTTATGAGGGTATAGGAGTCCAGGGGCGAGGTGGGGCACGGTGGAGGGATTGTTCTGTTTACAAGGGAACCAGAAGGTGAGAGTGCAGCTGAGGAATTCATCAAGAGTTTACATCTCGAGACATCAAGGCTGCCCTGATGCTTTCCTATCCAATAAACAGGTCTGTCAGTGTTAATATGACCATGGTGATCTCTGTCCTAACTTGTTGTGGCACTGTGTGTTACAACAAATACAGTACACACACAGACACACACATTTTTATCAGACAAATGTGCTAACTGTATTTCCTGCTTGTGATAAAGTGTCCATGTGATTCTTTTCTTACTTTGTGCTTATGTGAAATGTTTTTAAAGCAGTTATAGAATTGTACAATTTTATAAGATATTTTGGCATATTTAAGAAAAATCTGACAATCCATTAGAAAAATGGTGCAAAGTTTGTGTGTTGTTTTCGGCTCATTCATGTCTAACACAGTGTCTTTTTTGATACTAGCACAGGGGGCGCCAAAGTCTGACATTTTTAGTTCTGACATAGTGGCTTTAAGTTTTGTTTACCTTTACTGAGGAAGTGTGATAAATGAAACATGATATGTGCAATATTCTCAGATGTACATTAACAATATCAAAAGGCAGGACTATTACAGTGTCTACATGTACAATATCTAAGCATTAGATATTGTACATGTAGACACTGTAATAGTCCTGGAGGCTCAGAGCAGTAATATGGTGAGCTGTTTTGTGATTCTGTAATAATGAAGGAATAAGTGAATAAATAGGTCAAATGAGAGAGTCAAAACACAGAAAGTGGACTCTTAATCTTGGCTGAATGTGTACATTGTGTCAATGCAGATGGCGTTAACTTCTGTGCTGTTGGAAAATACACTTACATATATCATTGAGGTGTGTTAGTACTTATTCTAAATAAAGAATACCACCTTGGTTGTTGTACATTTAAAATGGAAATACAGACTGGTATGGGTATGCACAGTGTCTGTTGGAAATGTCCACCCTATTAAATGGGGAAAATGGATTCCAGTTCCTTCTGGTGTCAAAGATCATTTTCCTTCTTCACCCTGTAAAGCCTTCAGCGGTGGATCTGCCTCCCAGATGGATTCCCCTGTGTGTCTCACAGAGTTAGTGTGGAGTTGATGCAGACAGGCCAACAGCAGCACAGGGAGAGGTGTCACTGTGCAAACAACTCCACTTCGGGAGTGGTCGTTAATATCAGCTACAGCTAGACCAAGAATGCAATGGCTGTGTATCACTTCAAATCAAATGCAGAGCAAGCTAATCAGATGAAGTGTTCTGTGAAGACGGTATAAGGTGTGTGCTGTGTAAAAACTGTAAGAGAGATTTTTCTCACACCTTTGACTTTGCACCTTCCTTGCAGAGGTGAACATCTACAGTCAGATGCCTTTACAGCCCAGTGTGCACTGCAGGATCCGTGCTCATGACAGAGAAAAACAGAAAACAAAAACTCTTGCAAGCACCATATAAAATTTAGTCTGGGGCCTGTCTGGGTCTTTTTGTCCCTTACATTTACAAACTGCCCTCTCCGTCATGCACATGATATTGCCATCAAAGACTGTTTATAAAAATTGCTATGGCTGGTTTTAAAATATGGGTGGTATGTGCGCTCGACATGACGGCGGCTGACTCTCGCCGACTTGATCCAGGTTACTGCAGGAGCGGGGAATAAAAACGGCGCCGTCAAGTCGGACACATTCTACCTGCCTGAGCTTACTGTGAGAAAAATGCCGCGAGACCAGGCAAAAGTGTGGTACCAACTTGGTGCAGCCGGGGAAAAGCAACTGCAGCCGCCTTTCTCCCGCGAGGTTTTAATGTAATGCGACATGGTGACGTTTTGCAGCGCCGGCGAAAGTCGGACACAATTTCTAACCAGCATGCCTTATAGTAAGTCCAGCGTACATCACGTTAAGTCAGCGCTGCGCAGCGCCGCATGAAGTCAAACGCACATTTTCACACTGGCATCTAGTGATTGAAAGTGGTCAGTCTGCTGGTTACTGCAAATAGTAAATATCCAAATAGTGAAACAACATATGTGTCACAAATCTCCACAGCTAAATTCACTAACTCTCTCTCTGCCTGACCCAGCTCCTCACCTGCAGCTCATTATCTGTGCACTTACTGTATACCAGCCCCTATGCAATGTTTTTTTTTTGCTAGATTGCTTGTAGTATTAGCCTAGCATTCCAGCGGCCCCTGGTTAGTTTTGATTCTGTTCCATTCATGTCTTGACCTTTATGCAGTCTATGGTCTTGACACTGCTTCGCCTGTTCCCTCTTGTCTGTCAAAGCACGAAAGGCAAACAAATTCAAAATCGATAGGCAGAAGAACGTCTCGAAATTAAGCAAAACAGACACGAATTAATCAAAACTAGACAGGAACAACGACAGGAGCGAGGTGATGATCAGGAAGGAGAAGGAACTGGAATCTGAAATGACAGGAGCGAACTACATCAAAATAACAGACCAACTAAAGTAAAGTTAATGAGCTGGGGATGTTTGTGACAATATGAGGCAGCAGAGGGCGATGGAAAGTTTATATCTGAAACCAAGATAACATTTTCCTTTGGATGTTGGAGATTCACAGACAACACAGTACTACTAGATGTAAAAGAAAAGAATGCAAAAACTTATTTGTGTGACTAATTTATGAAGACAATGAAGAAGAGAGTAAATATCATCTAAACATTTTTCTACCAATGTTAGAAAATGATCCTCTTATCTATTTTTGGAAAACATTTATACATACCTATACATATTATATATCCTGTTAAACTTAATTTAAAAGCCTAGTCTCAGTTAGACTCCTGCCCCTCTTACTGGCCTGGTGTGGCTACATGTTTTGACAAAGAAACCCAATTAGACACCTGCTCTGTTGTAATAAAATTTATTTGAATGTCTAAAACCTCTTAAAGCCCACTGGGTCACCTGCTTAAGCTAGTTCTAAGCTACTTAGATTGCACATACAAATAAAAATAAATGTTTAAGTGTCAATATGGACATGCTACTCATCGTTAGACTGGTTAGAGTCTCCACAATTTAATCGGTCAGTAATTTTATGGAAACAAAGACTTACTTGCATGGTAAATAAGAGAGATGAAGAAAGCCTAATTTTTAGATAAGTAATATTCATACTGGCCTGTCTCTTATTGAAGCCTGTCCAAAATATAGGCAGGGTGGGTTTCATTGATTGAAGCAAATAAAAGCCTGGGGTATTAATATAAGTGTTTTATAGTACATAGTAGTATATACAGTACATGGTAAAAGAACAACCTTTCCCAAACAACAGATAGGCTGTCCTCAGACAGGAACACAAAACACATTTGTTAGGCATGACATTTCTCATATCGCTAGTCATCTGCAGGCCTTGTTTTCCTCCTCTGAATTAAATGTTTCCATCTTAAGTTGCTCCCACTCCCTAATGCCCAACAGAATTCACCTGATTAAAATGTTACAGTCTGGGAAGCATTGCTTGTATCCATCTTCCTTTAAATAATGAGGCAGATGCTAGAGGAAATACTTCTACAGAAACACGTTGAATCACATGTTTGGCACAAGAGGTAAAACATGTTGGAGCAGTGTGGGAACTGCATGTGTGAAAATATTCAGTACACGGAAGCTGGACACATGGGGACTGGGAGTGTAAGTTCTCTCAAGATCAGAAATCAACATCAGGCTCTCTAACAATGATATACAAAAAGGAGTTGGAGCTAAATATTTTGGCCGATTACTGACCTACAAATGCTTGTGATTTGCTTGAAAATTATCACGTAGTATTTGTTCCCTGACAAACTTTCCTCTAGTGCCACCATGAGGTGGACATTTGTGGCTTTGAATGAAATGTTTTGACAGCTGTTGAATGAATTACCAGGACATTTGGTATGCACATTCATGTCCACCTCAAGTTGGATGTATGTAAGTGAAGAGAGCGGAGGGGAATGGTACAGAGGGAAATCCAGGCAGTAGAGGAAGAGTCAAGACAGGCCAGAGCAGTGGCTGTGAGCCAGCAGGGCAGCTGCAATTAGTGGGACTGTGTACGATGGAAATCTCTGGGATCTCTAGGAAGCAGACTGCATTCAGATGGCTCTGGTTGAAAAGGGGTGAGGAGTGGCGCATTCAGGCTGGCAGGGGAGAGGAGGTGGTGACACCTGAGAGACTGAGGGGGTGGTTCCAGGAAGCTGGTTCTACTGTCAAGCCCCTCGGAGGTGTCAAGGGCCAATCGAAAAAACAGAGATGAGGTGCCCACATGAAAACCCTGCAAGGCTCTGCCCTAGGTTGATGGAAGAGCGGTTTCTTATGCCAACCACCCCACAGAAGGTGCAAGAGGCAACTCCTGCTTGGTGAGGCGGCTGCGAGACAGTGTTAAAACATCACTAGAGATAACAAACCCTGCTGCACTCTGCACCTGCACCTTTTACACTTTTTTTAGATGCCCTGTTGAAAAACTGTAATACTGTGAAATACAAAAACCATGTCAAAATTGACCTTATGATTGTCACATAAATGTGTTCAATTAAACAAGTGCATTACTGTAGACACAGTTTGTTCTGCCAACAGGGCAATACAGTAAAGCTGAAAAACACAGTGGTACACAGCAAGAGTGCCACTTTGTGTTACAAAGTGGTGGGGACATAAGGGTTCAGATTAGAGGGGTGATACACGGGTCACGAGACGTGAGGATGCAGGAGAACTATACGAGAAGATTTTTAACACTATTGTGAAGAAATATGAAATGCTGAGCTATATGAGTGTGGGTCTTCCCCCAGAAACAGTTCTTGCTCCAATCTATGGTGGAAATGTATTTATTTATATAAAGGGAAACAAAAAATTAAGCGGGCAGGTGACAATTCATTAATATAGAAATATAGCAGAATATGATGCAGCTTATATATATATATAGCTTAAGTTACTTTTTTGGAAAATGCACATTTGTTTCTTCTATTTTTAAATTGTATTGCAAGTTTTCTTTTTGTGCAAACACACCTTTCGCAAAGCATTTTCATTTGTTAGTTGTTGTTGCAAGCTATTATCCAGAACATTTTTAACAAACGCTTTCAAAAAGTTATGGGAACAAAATCAGCTATTTCAAAATGTGGTGGTGTAAATGACACCTATGATACATAGTAACGATGTGAGTTACCATTTCTCTTTATGAAAGTCTGACAATAGACGCCACAGTGCTAAAAAATAAGCCATAATTGATAGCATGGTCAGTACTATCATTGTTACCTGATTTTCATTTGAAACTTGAACTCTATTTCTCTTCCTACTGCGACTTCTCCACCACACCTGCAAATTCCACTTCCTTTGACATGTCTGTCATGACCTCTACTTTCCATACAGCCTTTGGTCTCTCTGATCCACGCCTGCAAATAAAAACACAGAAGTGGCATCTTTTTTAAAATCAGTTGTGAATAGATGTTTTCTGTTTTTTCAACACAGTTAATCAAATAGTTTGAGGTCTTTCTATGAGATCAAGATAACTGTCTGAAAAAGGGTGTGAGAAAAATGAAAAAGTTAACACATTTTCACATCTGCTGTGCTAAGAAGGTGATAATGAAGATCAAGTTGATCCCAGTTTCATTAAGCTTGTCTCAACAATCGAGAAAAACTGTAAAGCTAATTACCATGTTAGCATGCTAACACACTAAACTAAGATGGTTAGAAGTACCTTCTTCACACATTAAAATGTGTCTTGTGTGAGCCGTTTAAAAGTGGACTGCTCTAAGTGGGTGTAAATGCACCAAAGACACATTGAGGATGCATTGAGAACTGATCCCTCAGATCACATTCGGAGGTGATCTGATATGGCCACAGTGTGTAAGCAAATGTGCCCTTAGTAAGTGGCTTTGGATAAAAGCATCAGCTGAATGAGTTAAAGTGATGTTCTCCAACTTTGCCTACTCCAGCTTTAATGAGTTATTACTTTTAGGTAAGGTTTGCTAAATTTTTATATAAAAAATGTGAAATGATTTAATCTGCATATATTTTGACTGACAAATTCCACCCATTTGGCACAACAGGCATACTGAAAGAGCTATAATTTCAGGGAAATACTTCCAGTATCAATATCCAGTCTCTACAGTACATGGGTGTCCTTGGTCAATGGACTCAAGCAGCTGATGAAGATGCATTAGAACAGGACGTCTTCTTATAGCATGTTATGTTGCGGTGTGTTTCTTAATTACTCAGGCTCTATTTTAAAACCAGGCAAAGCTGCACCAACAGTTATACTTCTTACTCTGAAAGCATATGAGCTTGTCTCCATATTTGTGGCATGTTTGCATATAACTTTTAGCATTTTGTTTTGTTTATAAAATGCTATATGTTTCTCCTTTATATTTTAAAAGCATAAAATATCTTAATGCCACATCCAAAATGTAATAATACACACATGATTTTCAAGTTTTCATATTTTTATTGAAATCATTTATAAAATTACAAAAAGCAACGGTTCCCTTTTTTTAGTCTAAAGTTTAAGACACATAATACCCGTATTTTTGATGGGAAAAGTCAGAAAAACACATTCATGTTGAAATCTCAGCTTGATTCAGCACCCAAAATTTACATATCCTGATCAAATACCCCCTAGATGCCAAACATGAACATTTTACAGTGTTGTTGTTGACAGTTGGAATTGTATATAAGAAGGCAAGCAAAAAGAGACCCGTCTGCAAAATTAAATGCAATTATTATTAAATTAATGTTTCATTTAGTAAGAAATGCAGATGCCTAATAGAATAACCCACATGAATGAAAATAAATTTAAAAAAGTAGTACAGAATAGTACAGAATAAATTTAGTAGCATCATGATGGTCTTCTGGTTAACATTAGATTTATGAAAAAGAAAGGGATTTTTTTTCAAATTTTTGTTTGCTTTATTTATCAACCAGTGCATGGAGTGCAAGTCAGCGGGAAGTGAAACAGTTGTAATCCATTTGATAAACTTCCATAAACTGTGCTAATGCACGATTGCACTAACTTGTGACTTGCACACATATATAACTACAACATGGGGTTAGTGCCAGATTGTCTAAAACAGAAACTCCATTTGAAAGCTCTATGAAATTCTAATGAAGAGGTTTAGTGTGTGAGCAGATGCCCGCCTTCGTTATAAGGGAAGCCTGAACAGACAGATTACAGATTGATACAGCTGCTCCACAAGGTCGTCTGCTGGAAACACTGTTGTTCAGGCGGTCAACTTAATTACAGAGAGGTTGCTTTGGCAAGATTCAGTCTCAGACGTTTACTTTATCCTGAAAGAAACCAAAGAAACCAAATTACAGATTGGCAAAAAACTCAGTCACTCAGAATAAAACCGGACATGTGACTCATAAAACTACAACGTAAGGGTGCAGGGTGCAGATGTAGTTCTGTTTTTACTGATTTGCTTTAACTGCATGGTTCCCTCCATGTGTGGATAAAACAAATTACATTGTGCAGATGACTCTGAACACTAACGTTTCGTAATGCAAATATACTAATGGTTGGTTTTAGTGTATATTGGCTGCAGTGTTAATGCAGTACTGTATTACACAGTATGTACACATTCTAAAAGTAGCACTGTACATCTGGTAAATTTCAATTTGAAATGACTAAAAATACATGTTAATCACCAAACCCTCATTGGCGGGATGTGATACAAAAAAATATGATCAAGGAAATCAAGTTTGTGTGATAGATCAATGAGTAAGACTTATCAGACTTTGAAACACACAGTGCACAGCAGTTTTATAACACTCTAAGAAGGAAGGAATTTACAACTCTAGAATGTCATGGTAAAATCATTTTATCTGTGTTTGAGATAAATGCCAGGTAAACATTTCACAAAAGTATTGTACCAAGAATGTGTAGTTACACATATTCTAGCGCCTTGCTGGATGAGGCTGCGTTATTACGCTGCAAAAGTCGAGCTAGGTGCGAATCATTTTCTCTGACAGCTGGAAGCTAAAGCTTAATCTAATCAAAACAGATTATGAACTTCCTGATTTGAAAATTCATCCAAGACAAGAGTTCCCAATCTATTTCCTTTAAAGTCAAAGTAGTCAGGTGTATTTAAATCAGCCTGATGCCGTTAAACAAGTTCACTGCTGTGTCATTGCATAAGACTTAAACTGATAGGGCAACATCAAGGAAGTGGTAAGCGCAATGGTATGACATCATGGTCATTCAATGTCCAATCAGGCAAGATAGTTTGAAAAAACAATGGAAGAGGAAGCACTGTGACTACATAATGATTTCTTGTAAGATGAGAGAGGGTAATGACAGGAAAAAGAAACTCATCTGTGGTGACTGAAAAAGGCATTCAATGATGAAAATAAAAAAAGGTTTTATTTTTGAAGATTCAAAGACACCAAATGTCTGATTGAAATCTTCTTATTCTCCACCTAACATTGTTGGTGAAATTTCAGCTATGTTTATGAAATAAATGAATTTAATTTATATTGCACAATTTCATAAATTACATTAAATTGTTATCATAAGTTGTTCATAAAAATATATTCCCTGTGGAGGAACAATGTGAAAAGGTAACATCCTGGGTTGACAACATTTACTTTGTGCAGTATTTGCAATGCTTGCACCACTGGGTTTGGTGTATACAAATAGATGTCATAAATATCATCAGGTGCAAAGTACTGGTGCTTGACCCTTGCAACAATCTAATATAATAATATGCCTAAGATGCTGCACTTTGATCAAATTAAAATGCAATTAGAGTGAATTGATATACTTTATTATTTCTGTTTAGTAGTACTGTAACAGCAATTGGACCTGTGCAAGTGCAAAAAATAAGTAAAGCTTTCTTACCCATCCACCTTGCTTAGTCACCCATGTGCCAACACGCCTGTTAAGAAATGCAGTCATGGCCCTTCGGATTTGATTTTTCAGCTCTGGGCACGATTTCTTGACATAAAGCCCGAAGCTCACCGAGGCCCTGATCAGCTGCATCTCTGGAGCCACTTCAGCTCTCTGAGCGATATAAGTCTGACACAAGAGATCCACGCCATTGCTAAACGCTGCTTCTACGGCCTGAGGAGAGATAAGGAAATTCAATATTAAAGACATCATAGTAGACATGAAGACATCCACCTTTAACTCTCCAGTCAACTCCTTTTAAAAGTCTGGAAATGGAAAAACACTTTCTGGCTTAATGTTGGATGTATTTCCAAATTTTGTTTGTTCTCTTTTACACCTGTTTAATATTTTTCTGAAATATTCCAGAAGTTAAAATTCATGCAGTATTGAGGTACTGGTGTCTGAGGCAAGTCAGCCACAGTGCAGTGTAATGAGTTTTTCTTGATCTTTTACCACAATTCTGACAAGAAATGTAGATATGATAGACATGCATTGTATCTTGACCAGCCATAGTAATCGCTTTTTAATTGATTTTTCCTACAATATCCATACAGGGCACACAACCAAAGTTCGGTTAAGTGTTGGGAACTGGAGCTAAAATAGCCGACATGGCTACGGGGACAGGCAAAAGAGTTGAGAGATGACTCTTTCCTAGTTCAAGCAGTAGATAAATACCTTGATGAAGATTTAAATAAATGTGTTGTACAGAGTCATTTCACCCAGATTACAAGAGGTAATCTGGTATCTGGCAGTGGCGCTCAGGTTCTGAAATCTCAATTTCTGAGATTTTTGCCATCACCCCTGGTACAATTAATGTAATTTCAAGCTGAAAATTACATTTCCAACAGAGTTTACCAGCAGAGTGTCTTTCCAGGAACAGCCCCATCCCTTAGTGTCAAAAGTTACAAAATTGTTTCTATGAGAACTGCCTCAAAACATGGAAAGATAAAACTACAAGTATGTGCATAGCTGAGAAAGCCTGGAAAGAAATGAGTTGGTGAACTGATACTGTAACACATTGTCTAGTATTGCTGTCATTACTAGTGAAACTATATTTCAACCTGTTTGCGGTCACACAACAAAATCATCAACTGTAGTTTCCCAAAACTAAAGAATATACATAACCTCTTATCCTATGAATGCCACTGGTGGATTAAGATATAAAGAATTATCAGTGTGTGTGTGTGTGTGTGTGTGTGGGTGCAGATAGCTGGTAAAGACGCTACATTTTGGCTACAACAAGTAGAAAGCAAACAGTGCTTCCTCTACCCATAAGTGTGAAAGAATATACATAACCTCTAAACATGTGAATGCCATTGGTGGATTAAGATATAAAGTATTATCAGTGTGTGTGTGTACCTCTTGGGCTGCTGCTTGCTTCAGGTCACTCAGTGCAGCTTTAAATTTGTAGTCGTCGTTCAGGGCATCAGCCACACATCTCAGTTTATCAGCTATCAAAACAGGGTCAAAAGCATCTAAAAAATAAACACAGAAGCATATATCGTTGGTGTCTGAAAATGAATATGCTCTTACTGTAACGTTAGCTGACGTTGCACCGACACTGTACAGACGGTGTTAGGACTCTCTTTCTCACACACACACATTAGCACATTATATCCTTCACGAATAAAACGCCGAACTAACCCCCACTGTCAGTCTCCAGGCAAGCATCTAATTTACGACCTTTAATATCTTCCTCGTCGTCAAACAGATATTTAATTATTTCAGCTGTTTGCCTCTCGACTGTACTTTCAGTTGGAGCCATTGTTACACAAGAACATCTAAGAGAGCGCGCAGCCGCAAGAGGAGGCCGGAGGGGCGGTTACTCTTCCGGTGTGCTTGCTTTCTTTCTCGTTTCTTCACAGCCATAGGCTATATAAAGAAACTCACAGCTCACTTGTAGGTTTTGCATTCAGTTTTTCAAAAATTGGCCACGCAACTGTAATTTCAACCTCAATCATTTATACATTTTTGGATCTATGTAAAAAAAAAAAAAAAAAAAAAAAAAAAACAGAAGAAGAAGCAGGTTCTGCAGATGACAGCAAATGTATGCATGTACCAGAGCTGAGGAAAATACACCATTTGGCCATCTGTTTGTTCAGCTGAAATTGTGGCTATATAGCTCTACATTGAGGCGAGGAAAATCAAATCAATATGTGCCTTTTAGTGTGTTTATTTTAGCAATTTGTAAGAGGAAGCCTAGTAATTGTACAGGTTAACTAGGCCTATGCTTCCTCCGCCACAGGAGGAAGCCTGAACATCTGGCTTATTTCCAGGTATCAGCACCAATATTGGGCCATGAATATTACAAAGACCTCCGGAGTGTATCCATGTTCCCAGGGTCCTATCTTCTCTAACGCCCTAACCCTAGAACTGGGGAAAATAGGACCCTGGGAACATAGGACCCTTTGTCATGTTCCCATTATGTGCAATATAAATCTGGGGAACATAGGACCTTGGGAACAGGAATGATACCAAGAGCTTTAGTGGACTGAGGCCACATGCAGAGACCCTGGGAACATAGGACCCTTTGACAGTGTTCATATTTTGAACCGGGAGGACAGATGGTTTGAAAGGAGTGAAAGAGGCCATCACTTAACGGAGGGGGAGCGCTAAGACAACACTTATCCCCCTCCTACATTGCCGGCCCTTCACCACATTTGTGGTGGTGATCTTTTCTGTTTTTATAAAGCAAGTGTTCCTGGTTTTAAATTGTCATCTTTACTCCGCCTCCTCTTAATTTCTTTTTTACTCCTTCTTAGAAACGTGTGTATATTTTTGTGCAGAATACCACTTCATCTGCTGTTATCTACCGAACGGCTAATGGCAGTCGTTCAGACTTGGCCTCACGTGACTCCAACTACAGCTGTTTCAACAGCCAGGAGCACTAACAAACAAATGGTATCTAACGCTTTGATAATGACACCATAGGTTAAATCAGTCAGTCAGTACTGAAGAAGCTCCTTGGATGAGAGGCAAAACATCTTCAAGTATTGTCAAAGGAGTCCAGTTGCCCTTGATTTAAACCTCCTTAATGAACTGTAATAAAACTAACAAAAACTACTTCCAGTCTGAAGCCTGATAATTATTGCAAGTGACAACATTATTGTTATTCTGCAAATGCAGCTCAAAAAGTAGCTAGGTGTTTGTCTCTAAATAAAAAGAAGAAGATATACATTATGAAAAGTTAATTTTGTTGGTTAAGCGAGTGTTAAGATGCTAAGACAGTAACTTTGAATGACAGATAGAAACAGTAGCTCACAGAAGCTACTGACTCTCATATGCTAATGTTATTTTTGTTGCTCCCATCAGGGGAACACCACGCAGAGCACTGGCAACATAAATTATTTCTGAAAGCCAGGCCGGAAGTATACTCAAGACTTTATCATTTGACTACTTTTATTAGTTTTTTTAAATACAATTTGAAATACAGTTTGATATATTTCAACAAAATCCCATCACACAAGTAACCCCGACAACTTGTACCATTAAAATGTCCAATATGACATAGCAAACACAAGTTTGATGTATGATAATTACTTTATAAACATATAAAGGATACAAATGAGGTAAGAAAATAAAATAATCACCCGAGCGACGGTCAACCCCCACCTTCTCCAGGAGATGGCGACATTCACCCACTAATGTAGGTCTTAGAAGTGCGCCACCCCACCCTCGTTCACACACACACTGTGACAGTGAAAATAAATTGAAGGGGATCACCACAACAATTTTACTTTTCCCATAGCATCTGGATTATTTACATGCCCAATTATGACAGGTGGTCACGTGTATCTGGAAGAACCTGCTGTGCACACATATCAAGATGAGTACATGCACAGCAAGCAGCACCGTAAGACCACTGTAACACAAAACGCATAGACACTAACAAATGTTTTTCATCATCAAACTGACTGGTTCAATCACCATTATCACGGAGTATTTACATCTCGATCCAAAAAAGACTTGTCTACAAACTGAACCAACTATGCATGTGTGCTTTTGCCTTTGTGCAGTGACCTCCACTGTAGGCCAGAGGCATAAAATAAATTATTCAGTTCTGATACTATCGGGTGATTAAAAGTGTCTCTTGCTGGATCTCTGTCAACACTAATAATCCTAAAACAAAGATTAATTAATAATAACCCAGATTTTGAATTGTGTCACAAGCCAAGTCAGACTAATTTAAAGTATGAGTGAATATGTTTTAGTTTTTATAAATCTTTTAGTAGCCAAGACAAATAGCACCTATGCTGGGAGCAGACTGTCAGGGAAGATGAAAACAGTGGTTCATCCACACACACTGTAGGCTACTCTGGTATGTCAGAAAATGAGATGAAAATTGGGTTTCCCAGTCATGCAATTCCATTTCCTCAAGAATAAAGTCTTGATTAGGAATCATGCACCAGGATAATCAGCAGGGATGTCACAGTCACTTCCCGACTGTCTGACACACTAAAGTCAGTGTGATGGCATACACACACACACACACACACACACACACACATTGGGCTTCCAAGTCGCACATTAAATTAATATCATCAAAGCTCATTTACTTGTCCATAACAGGATTACCAAACGTTATCCCACACTACATCCATTGATGCAGGAAGAGGTGCTATGCAACAGTACCCATGGGTCAGACTGGTCATCATGCAAATATGAAGATTGAATATGACATTGAATATAACTCCAACTACATTATGAAGAGATCACAGAATTAATTTGGTTTACTTATTTGTGACATAACAGCAACACATAGAGTTTTGAGCCTCTTCAGTGAAAACCTTCAGAAACCTTTAACAGGAATAAATTTGCTAGGGTAAGGAAAAACTGTCTCATTAGTAAGTGAAACCAACTAAAAAGCAGAAGTAAAATGCAAATGCTGGAAACTCATTTAAGAATTTGAAATGGCAGCTGATGTAAAGACAACATGGATACCAATAGACCCAATAGATATTCTTGTGAAGGCACATTAGGCTATCAGTGTCTTGCTCAAGGACACCTAGACATACAGTAAGAGGCATGAGAGGAGATTGATGGACTAGTGGAGGTACGAGGTGAATCAGGTAAAACCTTGACACCATCACAGTTTAATGTTAAATTGAGAGTGCCTTCGCTGTGGTATCACCATAAAATGAAGCTGGTTTGAGAGTGGATGGTGTTAGTGCTGCTGCCAGCAGCATCAGTTTATTTTCTGGGTACATGGTTGTAGGACCAAAGGGAGTCATTTTGTGGGTTTTAAATCAGCATTCAGAGGAAATGAGAAACCAGAGAAGAGAGGCTTTCAATTATTTTCAGCTTAGCTGGGATCCTCTCATCTGGCTGTGTGTAATGAAACACCTGATCAATAGTTGCAGGTGGTGTCGATTTTCCTCCAATGCTGGTGCTAGTGATGGCGATGGTTACCAGCATGTCATTCTGCATTATTCCACCTTATTTCACCTTTGTGCTCGTTATCCTTGAGGTTTTAACAAAACACTTGGTCCTGGTTTTAAATTGTCATCTTTACTCCCTATCTCCTCTAAATTTCTCAATCATTCCTTTTAAAAAACAACTAATGTGCATATATTTCTGTGTCAAATACTACCTTTAGTGTGTTATTGTGTCCACTATTGTGTCTGCTGTTATCTGCTGAACAAGTATACACACTCTAAAGGATTATTAGGAACACCTGTTCAATTTCTCATTAATGCAATTATCTAATCAACCAATCACATGGCAGTTGCTTCAATGCATTTAGGGGTGTGGTCCTGGTTAAGACAATCTCCTGAACTCCAAACTGAATGTCAGAATGGGAAAGAAAGGTGATTTAAGCAATTTTGAGCGTGGCATGGTTGTTGGTGCCAGACGGGCCGGTCTGAGTATTTCACAATCTGCTCAGTTACTGGGATTTTCACGCACAACCATTTCTAGGGTTTACAAAGAATGGTGTGAAAAAGGAAAAACATCCAGTATGCGGCAGTCCTGTGGGCGAAAATGCCTTTTTGATGCTAGAGGTCAGAGGAGAATGGGCCGACTGATTCAAGCTGATAGAAGAGCAACTTTGACTGAAATAACAACTCGTTACAACCGAGGTATGCAGCAAAGCATTTGTGAAGCCACAACACGCACAACCTTGAGGCGGATGGGCTACAACAGCAGAAGACCCCACCGGGTACCACTCATCTCCACTACAAATAGGAAAAAGAGGCTACAATTTGCAAGAGCGCACCAAAATTGGACAGTTGAAGACTGGAAAAATGTTGCCTGGTCTGATGAGTCTCGATTTCTGTTGAGACATTCAGATGGTAGAGTCAGAATTTGGCTTAAACAGAATGAGAACATGGATCCATCATGCCTTGTTACCACTGTGCAGGCTGGTGGTGGTGGTGTAATGGTGTGGGGGATGTTTTCTTGGCATACTTTAGGCCCCTTAGTGCCAATTGGGCATCGTTTAAATGCCACGGCCTACCTGAGCATTGTTTCTGACCATGTCCATCCCTTTATGGCCACCATGTACCCATCCTCTGATGGCTACTTCCAGCAGGATAATGCACCATGTCACAAAGCTCGAATCATTTCAAATTGGTTTCTTGAACATGACAATGAGTTCACTGTACTAAAATGGCCCCCACAGTCACCAGATCTCAACCCAATAGAGCATCTTTGGGATGTGGTGGAACGGGAGCTTCGTGTCCTGGATGTGCATCCCACAAATCTCCATCAACTGCAAGATGCTATCCTATCAATATGGGCCAACATTTCTAAAGAATGCTTTCAGCACCTTGTTGAATCAATGCCACGTAGAATTAAGGCAGTTCTGAAGGCGAAAGGGGGTCAAACACAGTATTAGTATGGTGTTCCTAATAATCCTTTAGGTGAGTATATATATATATATATATATATATATATATATATATATACACACACACACACACACACACACACACACACACACACACACACTCACACACAGTATCTCACAAAAGTCAGTACACTCACATTTACATTTACTCATTTGGCAGACGCTTTTATCCAAAGCGACTTACATTTGAGGAACAACATACAAGCATCAACAGAGCATCAAATACAGCACAAGATCTACAACTGACAATACATATTAATAAAAGCAGCAATAAATGCTAGTAAGGCTAATGGCACATATCGCATCAATGGGGTAAATACCTAGGGAAAGAAGTTAGAGTTAACAAAAAGGGCAATCAATACAAGGTAATTGTAGGGGATACAAGAAGAAGAGCACAGGAAGTGCATGTTAGATGTTAGGAGTTAGTTGTTATAAGAGGAAGTGTTCTCAGAAGAGATGAGTTTTCAAGAGCTTCTTGAAATTAGAGAGGGACGCCCCTGCTCTGATGGTAGCTCGTTCCACCACAGTCCCACCTGTTTGTCACAGATGCAAACAGGCGGGACTGGGATTGCTTTGTGTGAAGGGATGGCAGAGCCAGGCGGCGTTCGTTGGAGGAGCATAGTGGCCGAGAAGGAACATAAACTTGTATTATGGAGATTTATCAGGAGTTTTATCAGAAAAATAAAGGTTCTAACTGGAACCAAAAATGGTTCTTCGGAGTAATGCCATAGAAGAACCATTTTTAGTTCCAAGAAGAACCTTTTAGCAAATGGTTCTTTAAAGAACCATTTCTGCAAATGCTTTTTGAGGAACCTTTAGGGGTTCATTAAAGAACCATCAAAAAATGGTGCCTTAAAGAACTTTAGCAAAAATGGGTTCTTTAAAGAACCTTTTTCAATAAAGTTCCATGGGTCCCAATTGGTTTATTAAAGAACCCATTTTAAATGGTTCTTTAGTAATTTTTAAGACTAAATTGTTCTTTAAGCATTTTAATACTAGTTATTAAGGGCAGGTTGAAAAACAAGTACATGAACATAAATGTTAGCTGTTTATTGACATTCCTTTTCAGAGAAGCACAGGAGAAGTCCAAACAAACAGAAACAGAAATCAGTCACTGTGATGGAGAACATAACTCCCTAAAATGTCACTATTACAAATTACTGTTTGTCAGCTATTGGCATACACTGTTACACATTCTGTGCAAAACAAGTTTTCGGGGGTTCTGTAGGGTTCAGGGACTTTAAACTAAGACATTTTACATGTAACAGTGTACTTTAATACCCATTTCACAGGACCACAATACAGCCAAAGCATGAACATGAATATATATATACATATATATATATCTTGTGATGTCAAAAAGAATAATGATGCTGTACTAAGTACCTGTTCACAGTAACTTTCAGGGAATACAAACACCTAACTCCAGTGCCATAGTAAGGGACATCCATTTGCCAGTCTGCAAAGCACTGATACTCTGGTAGTTGGGAGTATCAAGCTTCAAGATAAATCCTCCAAAAATGACAATTGTAAAACTGATAAATTGCCAGTACCACACTCACAGCCAAGGAAATGTCAAAATCTCCATTGTTATTTTGTGCCCATCCATCGGGAACTTCTGTTCAGGATGATTGGTCCTGAAACAACACATTCAAGATCAAGAACTTTACTCTGTTACATTTAAACATTTACAATTATTTACTTTCTAAATTAATTAAGATACCCCTATGGCTACGATTAACAATTTTATGTGAAATCTGTTTATTAGCTCAATTAATTGATTATTAATTTGGTGTAATGACTAAATAAAATAAAAATGTCTGAATGCTATTAGCCTTCACAGTAATGTTAAGTGACGTTACCAACGGTTGGTGGAGTAACGGTAGATAACGTTCGTCCCTTTGCATCTCTATCCTCTAGTAACGTTAGTCAGATACGTTATAGCATGCTTACGTTTGCAGTGCTAGCCAATTCAGTCTTCGGTGACTCAGCTAGCTTACTAAACTCCAATAGATGGCAATTTACTAACGTTAGGTAACAAACTGCCTGTGCAAACACGACATAAGAGATATTAAAGAGGTGGTATTATGCTTTTTGGCTTTTCCCCTCTCCTTTTATTGAGTTATATAACTTTTTTGTGCATGTAACAGGTTTGCAAAGTGAAAAAGCCCAAAGTCCAGCCCAAAGGGAGTTCCCATCTCCCACAGAAAGCTCTGCTCTGAACCGCTTGAAAACAACTCGTTTGTAGTCCAGCCCTTCACTTCCTTTACTTGTGACTTCACAATGAAAACGCGTCATAAAGCCAAGCGGCTAGCGGGGTCAGGCATGCCCTCAAACCAAGCTAGTCTGAGCAGAGGCCCTTTGGCTCAACTTGCCTTTGTTTGGTTTTCCATTGTAGAAATGTTGTACCTGCTTCCAGGTACTTTTTTTTGTATCACCTCACCTCCGTTGAAGTTCCAAGCGAGCTGAGGGATACTAAAATGTAATGTGAAAACACGACAGACTGCTGACTGGTCAGAGAGAATATACACTATTCACTGCATCATCATTGCATGTGCTTTTTTAGTTTTATATTTTACACTTTTCGTATGGAATTTCATCACTAAATCCACTTCTGAGAAGTTTTGAGGTGAGAAATCAGCTGTGTAGATTTCCAATATTGACAGTTTTATGAGAAGTGATGGCAGAACAAAAATGTGCTTGAATATTTTCGGAGTTGAGGAGCTCCGCAAGTGGCGGCGGGGGATGCCTGTGCCAACCCGCGGGAGGAGCGCGTGAGGCCGGCCAGCTGCCCGCTCACAGAGCCCCCTGCTCCCGCCGTCACACAGACCGCTGCAGCAACAACGGCAGAGGAAAACACAGCTGGAAGGTTTTCATACCGCTTATCTGTCTTTACATTCTGAGGAATGTTGAAACGTTTTAACTTAAAAAAGAGAAAGCTGTGTGGATCGCTGGTGTGTGTGTCGCATTGAACATTATGTCGCGGCAGTTGTGTGTGGCGTCGCTCGTCGATCTCTGGGTACTACCTGCAATAGAAAACAGAGCAGGGCCGAGTAGAGTCGAGTCTATCGATTTGCGCTACGGTAGCATTTTTCGACAAGGCAGCATAGATCGTCAGAACACCGGCAACAGTTCAACGTTTAGTCCTGATGGTAAGATGTGGAACAATGATGTTGTGGACTTGAGTAACTTATACCATCTGCTAGGTTACGGTCTCAGTCTGAAGCGGCTTTGATTTGGATCAC
Organism: Micropterus salmoides; assembly: GCF_014851395.1. NCBI lineage: Eukaryota > Metazoa > Chordata > Actinopteri > Centrarchiformes > Centrarchidae > Micropterus > Micropterus salmoides. The sequence continues at coordinate 26,120,515 of NW_024043372.1, forward strand.
ACTACCTTGTTTCTTACGACCCGCCTTTCTCTGCTTCTGATTGGCTAATAGTCCTTACCTGGAAACTGCGCATGTGCAACTCCCAACAAAGATTTTGTACAAGTAAGATGCATCACTCTGTAGCTCAAGAGCGGAGCGTACAACACAGGGTGAAAAGAGGAGCTGCAGCAATGTGCAGTATGAGAAAAATATGGTGTTTCTTTAAATTTAAACCTTTCTGGTACAACCACAAAAAATGAGCATAATACCACCTCTTTAACAACAGAGATACGGACTGTCATACTAACTTTCCGATAGTGATCCCATCACATTAACTTAGCTAACGTTAGCTGTCGGTTAGCTGTTAACGTTACAGACATAGTTACAGAGCTTATTTCAGTCTATGGAACACACAAATGTTTAGGAACATTGCCAAACAAGTACATTTAAGGTCTAACGTTAACAAGTTGACACTTAAAGTGAAATGCTTACCTCTTCTCGCCACAGGAACCAGATAGTTCATACTACAGCTCTATAACGTTAAGCGGGAGTAAAGACCGCTGGTGCGAGTTGAGCCAAGCTATAACGACTGCAAGCTATTTTTATCACTGCGCCTGTGGGTTGACGATGAGGTGCGCTCGCTACTGTCTCCTATGTGCGGACCTTACGGGCAGTGCACGCACTCCTTAATGTGTGTTATTTTTGTTTCCGCCCCCCTTACTCATGAGTGAGCAGTTATCTCTTTGCAACCGTCTGCAACGTATGTCAGACTAGATGAACGATTGGATGTTACTTCTTGAATAAAAAGACACCTAACCTTAAATAAACTAACATTGTTATTAAACGGTTTTAAACTATTTTACACACCTAGGGCGCATGCTCAAGCGGCGACCGGCAGCAGGTTTTCTAGGGGGGGCGGGCGGGTAAGGAGGGTGGGGGTTAGGGGGTGGTGGTGTAGAGGCACACTGCCATGTTCCTTTTAGAAGTTTTAGGCTTTGGATATTTTATAATGTTCTATGCTTATTGTTTGTTTTGATGTTTTTATGTATGGATTGCCGAAAGTCTCCTGTCTGCACAAAAATTTTACCCTTGGGTACTAATAAAGACACCTTGACCTTGACCTTGACATATAATCTGAAGTTATAAGAAATATCTCCCACCATACCAGTGTGTGTGTCTAAATTATTAAAGGAGTAAAATAACATAATTTAAAAAATTAACAGTTGTTTCAATTATCAAGTGTATCTTGACAATAAAGCAAGCATATATTAAATATTAAGCATAAAGCTAGTCATCAGTTTATGCTTAATATTTATTGATTTTGTTTGTGTGTTGTCTAGGCTACAGGCCTATGTGTTTTTTTTTTTTGTTTCCACAATCAGTCAGCCAAACAACCCAAACAATTGAGACATGTGGTTTTATTTTTCACATAGTGATGCAATGATTAGTTCATTAGTCAATTGACAGAAAATAAATCAACAACTATTTTGATAATAGAACTTGAAAGTCGTTTGAGTAATATTTAAGCAAAAAAAGTCAAATGTAAGAATTTGCTGCATTTAATTATAATAGTCTACATTAAAATTTCTGGACTGTTGGACAGACAGAACAACGTGTTTTAAGATGTCAACTTGGGATTTGGGAAATTGTGATGGGCACTTTTCAGTGTTTTGTGAAGTTTAAAGACCAAATGATTAATTGAAAAAATAATTAGCAGATTAATCTATAATGAATGTAATTATTAGTTGGCCCACAACCTGGCCCCGGATAGGCGGTTGAAGATGGATGGATGGATGGATGGATGGATGGATTAGTTGCAGCCTAAATCTCATTCTATTAGGCTATCTGCCACCAAATAACTCCAAAAGCAAGGAAGGACCTTTATTACTTTGAAGAACCACATAAAGTACACAAAGAACCATCCCCGAACCATCTTCAGTTGGTGGTGATTCTTTGTAGAACCAGACAGTCATTTGAAGAACCAGTTAAGAACCATTATTTTTTATATTTCTGAGTGTACACCCCTCACATTTTTGTGAATATTTGATTATATGTTTTCATGTGACAACACTGAAGAAATGACACTTTACTACAATGTAGTGAGTGTACAGCTTGTATAACAGTGTAAATTTGCTGTCCCCTGAAAATAACACATCACACAGCCATTAATGTCTAAACCATTGGCTACAAAAGTGAGTACACCCCTAAGTAAAAATGTCCAAATTGCGACCAATTAGCCATTTTCCCTCCCCGGTGTCATGTGACTCATTAGTGTTACAAGGTCTCAGGTGTGAATGGGGAGCAGGTGTGTTAAATTTGATATTATCGCTCTCACACTCCCTCATACTGGTCACTGGAAGTTGAACATGGCACCTAATGGCAAAGAACTCTCTGGGGATCTGAAAAAAAGAATGGTTGCTCTACATAAAAATGGCAGAGGCTATAAGAAGATTGCCAAGACCCTGAAACTGAGATGCAGCACAGTGGCCAAGACTATACAGCTCAAGAAGTGCTCAGTGTCACATCCAGAGGTTGTCTTTGGAAAGTAGGCATATGAGTGCTGCCAGCATTGCTGCAGAGGTTGAAGGGGTGGGGGGGTCAGCCTGTCAATGCTCAGACCATACGCTACACACTGCATTAAATTTGTCTGCATGTCTGTCGTCCCAGAAGGAAGCCTCTTCTAAAGATGATGCACAAGAAAGCCCGCAAACAGTTTGCTGAAGACAAGCAGACTAAGGACATGGATTACTGGAACCATGTCCTGTCGTCTGATGAGGTCAACATAAACTTATTTGGTTCAGATGGTGTTAAGTGTGTGTGAGGTGGCAACCAAGTGAGGAGTAGAAAGACAAGTGTGTCTTGACTACAGTCAAGCATGGTGGTGGGAGTGTCATGGTCTGGGGCTGCATGAGTGCTGCCGGCACTGGGGAGCTACAGTTCACTGAGGGAACCATGAATACCAACATGTACTGTTACTGAAGCAGAGCATGATCCCCTCCCTTCGGAGACTGGGCCACAGGGCAGTATTCCAACATGATAATGACCCCAAACACACCTCCAAGACAACCACTGCCTTGCTAAAGAAGCTGAGGGTAAAGGTGATGGACTGTCCAAGCATGTCTCCAGACCTAAACCTTATTGAGCATCTGTGGGGCATCCTCAAACGGAAGGTGGAGGAGTGCAAGCTTTCTAACATCCACCAGCTCCGTGATGTTGTCATGGAGGATTGGAAGAGGACTACAGTGGAAACCTGTGAAGCTCTGGTGATTTCCATGCCCAAGAGGCAGTGGTGGAAAATAATGGTGGCCACACAAAATATTGACACTTTGGGCCCAATTTGGACATTTCACAGGAGTGTACTTACTTTCTTTGCCAACAAAATAAAAATATGAACCTGAAAATGAGCATATGACCACTTTTACTTGCACAAAACTCTTGCTCAGCAAAGATAGGAAATAGGCTACAATCAAATTGTTTATTTCAACCAGTATGATTATTATTATTAGTAGTATAAAAATTTGGCTTTTTTCTTCTCTCTTGTAACCATAACGGTACATCTGTATTCTTTCTGTAAAATGAACTGAACAATTGTGGCGAATCTAACCAATCTAACGTTGTGTAGCATGTCCATATTGAGAAAAGTTTTAACATTTATATTTGTATGCACAATCTAAGCAGCTTTGAACTAGCTCAAGAGGGAAACCTGGTGGTCTTCAATAGGTTTAATACCTCCAGAGAACACCCAAGGCATTTAATTGAGACCTGCGTTTTAGAAATTGGCCATTCTGCTTGTGTAGCTTTTATTTTTGGTTATTTAAGTATATTGTAATGCTAATACTTTCTGAAAGTAAATTTTGAATGCATGACTCTTACTTGTAATTCTGCAGTGGTATTGCTATTTTTACTTGAGTAAAATATCTGAGTTCTTCTTTCACCACTGCTACACTCTGTACTCCACTTGCTGTATCAGCTATCAAATGCACCTTATGCAATGAGACGGGCTATTCAGACTGCCACTCTAACATTAGATATACCAACTGCTGCTGCTCCTTTGCTAGCTAGCACTGCTATAACTTTGTTGCAAATCCACTTATTCCATCTGCTGCAGGTTCAGTCATCATTTAATTTCTAGCATGCCCACCAACCATCTGATCACGTGGCTTCACAAAGGTTTGAAAAGGAATGATTGCGATTGTGCTGCTGCCAGCTGCTCTTTTGCTTGTATAAAAAGCTGTTTGGCCTCACTTCAAGCCAGAATCTTTCTTGTTTGTGCTGTGACAGCTCTTACCACAGAATTTACCTTCTGCTCAGATACCTGGGGCTCCACACCAACAAGGTAAGTTCTTTCTGTTTGTGCTAGTATGCATGGCAAGAATGAACATAGCTTGGCAATATGAGGCTGAGGTGATCTATTTACGATGTCTTGGTGTTTGCCCATGTTTACGATGTCTTGATGTCTGCCCATGTGCAGTACTACTTGGAGGTAGTTTTTGACACATTTATGATGCCTCATTGCGGTGCTTGCCTGCTGTTAATTGGTAAGGTATAAATATTCAGTTATGGGCTGAATTGATTTCCCTGCAGGTTTTTACCTTTGCTTATCCCACTGCACTCAGGTTGCTAGTAAAAGGTTTATTTTAAATATTGGCTTTAGGGATGTAAACTATTGTCTGGACTAGCGAACAGCTCAATTACATAATTATTTCCATGTGATATTGACTTTAGGGTAACTCAACATGGCTTCTGACTGTTGTACATAGGACATTATTTCCTCAACACACTTTATAGCTAAGAGAAATATTTCAACTCAGTGTCTTGGATCAATGTTTTGGCTTGCTTTACTATTGTGACAAAGTGGGTTTGCTTATCACTTATCCCATACAGGTTATTATCTATAGCACACCTTCTAGTTTATACAAGTGTTTATTTTTTGTAATTTACCATAACTTGTGTAAAAATGCATCACTTACTTTCCCAGGTTGTTTGTTATGTTACAGTCTATAGCAAAGCATTTTTTTTTGGTTATTATAAATAAATGTGTAAATATCCCTGACCTGTTTTCTAGTCAGTTGGAGCGGAGTGAACTGGTAACTGAGTTCCAAATGTTAAGAGATTTCTTGGTGTTAATGTTATGGAGTAGATCAACCTGCGTCAGAATGGGATGAGCTGAAGCAGTTTGGGTGTGAATTGCACACTCTATAAAAATGGTGGGATTTGTGCTCCCAAGGGCGAAAAAAAGGTGAGGCTGTGCTGCTGTGAACACTTGCCTTTTGTTGACGTTGCTATGAGTTTAATGAGTTATTTTCTTAGGTCTGTTTGTTTGTTGAGTTATCAGTGTACTGCAGACCACTCTAAATAAAACAATCACCTCTGGGAACATATGATGTTGGAGTCTGCCTACCTACCGCCTTCCTAGGCACTCTGGTCAGGCAACACCACAACTATTAATATCATAAATACATATACTGTAAACTGCTTAGCTCCTGTTTTACAGTTTATACTGCTACTACAGTATACCAACTTATATCCAAGTACTGAAAGTTCTCTGCTTATTCCACTACATAACAAAAGAAAAGATTGTCTGCTTCAAGTTCTTGCCAAAGGATGAAGAAACTATATTTTGTTAGTCAGTTCTTCTGTGTGGAAAACATGTACGTAGTGTTCGTGACCTCACCCACAGGTTTCTGAAGAGCGCTGTGAAGCTCAGTGTGTGCGGCTTGGCTCCCGGCAGCTCAGGCAGTCACCATCTCGGCACTTTTGGCAACTTTTGGGGACTTTCGGGGAATTTCTCTGATGACATTCATATCATGAAATATTTCCTGCATATATATATATATTTATTTAGAAATGAGCATTACATACAGTATCAATAGACACCATAACAAGTTGTTCCCTTTTTATTTTGGATTCAAAGTCCAATGCAGTGGCGAGGGTGCAGCTCATGAATAATTGAGCATAGACTGGATGATTGACAGTGAGGTTACATGATAACTTTTCCTTGACGGTAAATATAATGACTCATCTTATAATTGTGTATTTTGGTTTGTTTGTATTTTGGACTTCTCAAGGATCACACACTTAGTTGTTGCTTGCTGCTGCTCCAATTGTCCGCTTCTCATCACAGCGGCCTCTTACCCTCCTCTTTATATACAGTACCAAACAGTGTAGCCCTCCAGGCCGATTGTACAATTAGGGTACTGTATGGCTTGTTCTTAATACATTTTTAATTGACCGTGGTGTTGATGAATTAAATATACCCTCATGTTAACCCTAAAATCCCAAAGTTTGTTATATTATGAACATTATAGTTCTGTTCTATAAAATGTAAAACCCTTAAATGCTGTGGTCACATATTGATGTTGTAGCATTTTTCCACATGTTGGCTATTTCTGTTGGTGTATATCTTTTGAGTAAGACTGAAACTTTTTTTGGCTTCAGTGTTACATCTGAATATCTACAGACATTGTGACCTCTCTGTGTCACCTCACATGTATTATGTCGCATGAAGCTTGAATGGGAGAGAGGGAATTGGGGGTTTGCGGGATGAAAGTTGCTGCCCTTTCTGGGTATGAGTGCCCTTTTCAAATGGCAAATCAAAACATTTTTCCTTATTTGTAGAACAAATGTCATAAATGATACCAATTTAGCCAAAATGTTTTGTTTTACTTTATATTCAAAAGGTGGTTGTAAATCCTGCTCAGGATGAGCTCAGTTTTCATCAACAAACAACATAAGGGGAATATTTAATACAATTTGAGTCAGAATTATTAAAATAAACTTTCTCTAGTCTTCCGCACCCATTAGTAGACAAAGACACAATCAGATAAAGGTCAACAATTAATCTGGAAACCAGCTAATTGGGAAGTTGAACACATGAACTATTTTACAAGCTTTATTTCCTAAAAGAAAAGTAGCCATACTCTAAAGTTCAAAAGAAAAAAAAAAGCAGTTGGAAATCCAGGCCAAAAAGAACAAAAGATTGGATAGCCACTGAGCCAACCACGCAATGGGCCGTCACAGACAGCTGACCCCCATTTAAGCTACGTAAAGGGAATCTGGTAATCTCCAGTCCAAACTAAAATAACAAAACCCCTGACAGTCTAGACCATGCGGGGGAAAAACAATTGGGTCAACTCCTCCACACTGATCTTCCGCCTCACCCCCCCCCCCCTAATTTCTGCCATGTTCTTCCTTTCTGTAGGAAAGATGGGTAGGAGAAAGAGAGTGAGAGCATCCAAGAAACAAACAAACTAAACAACAGGGTTCCACTAAAATATGTTAAATAAAAAAATATATATATATGTTAAATAACGGGACATTAAAACTAACAATGCAACAACATCATCTTGACATTATCACTACTCCTAACATGACATGCAAAAAGCAATAGTTTGAGTTCCGCATTTGATTAATAAATACAAAGGGATTGTGATCAGTATGAACAACGGTAGGTGCGCTAGCAGAGCCAACAAAGTGTTTATAACAATATAAAACAAGAGCAAAACCCTTCTTTTCAACTGTGGTATACACCCGTTAATGCGATAATGCAATTTCTTATAAAATAAAAGACCGGGTGCTCCACACCGTCATCTGCTGCTTGAATGGATCACTTGCGTCAACAGCTAGTGATCCAGCAACCACATAACAGGTGGTCAAATGCAGGCGCAACAGGTACTCGGGCATTAGTCAGCAAAGCTTTTACACACTCAAATGCACACTGGCAACCCTACAATCAGTGATATTGCGTTTTGGGGTTCAACAAATTGGTAAGCGGAGCTGCAACAGGAGAAACGTTTTTACAAAAACTTCTATAATAGCCTGCCATCCCCCAAAACCGGATTAGCTCATGTTGAGAAGCAGGAGTGCAGAACGACAGGAAAGCTTCAACCATGCTGTGCACCGGCTTAACTTTCCCCCAACATACAACTCTGGCCAAGTACATCACTGCAGCCTGACCTCACACTTTGCAAGGTTAAGTGTGAGATTGGCTTCATGGATCCTCCCAAACACTACGAAGTTGCTGAATGTGATCATCCCACGACCATGAATAAACTATGTCGTCCGCCAAATGGCATCACCGTGTATTGGTCGAAGGTGTCAGGAGTTACAAATGCAGAGTTCTCTTTTTATATACAGTCTATGCTTTTGCCTGAGGGGTTAATGGCACCTGCCAGTATCCCTTTTGAACTGGTCAAGTTTTGTTACATACTTTCCAAAACTTCCACAAACTACAACTCCAGTATCAACTTGGATGTGGCTATACCCCGAGGTCCTCTCAATGTAGGTCATGCCAGACACTCCTTCAAAGGTTGCACATCCTTGCCAGGTGTCTAAATCACCTCAGCTGGCTTCTCTTTATTGTGAGAGGAGCAGCTGCACGAAACTCCTCACTTTTTACTGCACAGGGTGAAGCCAGTTCCCCTGCAGATGAGCCTGATTCGAATGATTATATCTGCAGTTTCTTTTCACTACCCAGAGGCAGTAGCCACAGGGAAACTTCTTAGTAAGTTTGTAAGTTTGCGGCAGCCACTGCCATAGCCACGAAGACAGGAACATAGACTGTGAAGTTTAATTAACTCATCTTTAGGGTGCATCATCAGTTTTTCTATGAAATTACTTGAAAAATCAAATTTTCATTGCCTTATTGTCAGTGGGCTCAAACCTCAATCAGAAATGAAGCACACGCCTGTTTTCTCTGTTGCTTGCATCAGCCACTATTCTGCTATAAATGTGACGAAACCAGGTCGGATTCAGCAACTGTGCGGAAACACGGAGAGAGTCGCGTTAGCTAGCCGGCTAACAATTTGCTATCGTTATCCAGTGCAAAGTCGTATTGCTTTCCACATTAGTTCACCAACTAACGTGACCCATGTTACTATCCTGTGTACTGCTGGTATGATGTCAAAGTGGTGATTTAGCCTTCAAGAAATTATGTAACTGTACAAAGCAAATGTGGAGCGATTTGTTAACTAGCCTTGATGCAAGGCAGGAGCAGCCAGCTAACGCTATTAGCTCGGACCTGCCGCTGTTTGCTTTGTAACGTTCAATTTAGATTTTAACTGATACTCAGGTACACAGCATATCCACTGTCTCAGTCACTGTAACTAACGCGTGATACTTTACAATAATACAACATAACTGCGACAACAACACAGAGGAAGAGCCATCCACTAACATTACAGTAAAGTTACTTACTGCAGTCTAACTGTTGTAAAGTGTGACAACAATCTCATTATAATATTCAATCTAGCTCACTAACCGTTCTAACGTACATGCATTGGATGATAACGAAACGGTCCAATCCAATGCATGTACGTTAGCTGTGTTGACATCGCTGTGCCTCCAGTGAGACACACAGATAGTGAAGATAGTTACTGAAAAGCAGCAGGCGAGCTAACGCTGTAGCACGTCGGCTAAATGCAGTAAATGTACTGTAATCATGTAACAAGCATGGATTAGTTCAACCTCCAGCTGATAAAAATATTACTGTAATGTTGCATTAGGAGTATACATGAGTTTCCAGCATGTTGTGTGGAGCTGTCTCCCTGTCTGTCTATAGCTCACTCTGCCTTTTTTTGAGGGATTATTGTGCCAATATGCCGGCTCGCTGCCCTGTATGAAAGGTATGGAGCCGGGGTTGAGCTGCCTCTGAGTTGGGAACATTGTAGTAACAGAGCCGAACATGTCTGGAGAAAAGCCACAGACTGAATGCTGGTGTTTTTGCATTTATTGCAGGATTTCTGTATTAAAGCGATTGTGTTTTGAATTATGCTCATTCATGAGTCCAAGCGAGCTTGCGTACGAGCTCACACCTGGTTGTAAGTATGTAAGTAAGTAAAGTTTATTTGTATAGCACCTTTCACTAATAAAAATCACAAAGTGCTTCACAATAAAATGTAAAACAATACAACATAGTAAAATACAATGTATAAGAAAATTTAAATACGTATGGAAAACATAGAACAAAACATAAAAACCCCTCGTATAACTAAAAGCCTGCTTGAATAGCAGCGTCTTCAGTTGTGTTTTAAAAGAATCGACAGAATTAAGACAACGTAGAAAGGGAGGCAATGCATTCCACAGCCTAGGTGCCATTGCTTGAAATGATTGATCCCCTCTGGTTTTAAAATGAGGGTGGGGAACCACTGACAGCCTCTAACCTGATGACATCAGACTCTGGGTCGGAGTATGAAGCTGTATCATCTCAGCTATGTAGGGAGGAACCTGACCGTGCAGGGCTCTAAAAGTAAGAACCAGGATTTTAAATTGAATTCTATGCTGGACAGGTAACCAGTGAAGTGCTGCTAAAACAGGTGTGATGTATTCTTTTTTGTTAATGTGAGTTAAAAGCCTTGCAGCAGAGTTCTGAACAGTCTGGAGCTAGTAAAGCTCCTTCTTGCTCAAACATGTAAAAAGACTGTTAAAGTAATCTAAACGAGAGGAAATAAAAGCATGAATGACCATCTGTTACCCTTTGACACCAGTGTTCTTAATTTGGAAATATTCCTTAGTTGGAAAAAACAGTTTCTGACTAGTTGTTTAGTGTGGTACTCCAAAGACATCGTCACCAATATGCTGTTTAATCTGAGGGATTCTACTTTCAGGGGCAATAATTAGTGTTTCTGTTTCTCTGAGTTCAGAAGCAGGAAGTTGTCACATAACCACTGTTAAATACTGGTCAAGCAGTTAATTAAAGAAGACAATTTGTCGAACTCAGTTTCCTTTAACGAGCAGTAAAGTTGAATGTCCTTCGCATACAGATGGTAAGATATGTCACTGAATTGACTAATTATCTGTCCAAGAGGAAATATATACACAATGAACAGAATGGGTCCCAAGACAGAACCCTGAGGGACCCCACATGACAACCCTGCAGTTTCAGACATGATCTGATTTACATAAACACTGAAACGTCTACCAGAAAGGTAGGATGAGAACCATTTTAAAACTGATCCAGACATCCCAACCAGATCATGGAGTTGTGATGAATAGTATCAAAAGCAGATGAAAGGTCCAAGAGGATCAAAACTGTGTATTCCTTAGTCAGCTGACATCAGAATGTCACTAGAAACTTTAAAGCCCCCCTCCAGTGTATTTTGACATTTCTATGATATTTCATATTTTTCTGAGTCATTTCCTTACAATGTTGGTTACCCACATAGTTCGCCAAATATTTTTTGACAAATAGCTTACTTTTGTGCTCAGAGTTGCAAAAGTTGCTTAGTTGTTAAAACGGGGTTGTGACGTATGACTATAGTAATTCCATAAGTCATTCTCCAAACTTGCGCAGGTGCACTGTCATGTCACGCTGCCACGCATTGTTAAGTCAGAGCATCAAACCGATAAACATCGTTGTGAGCTAGCTAACCAATTTATCATGTAATTTACTTACAACTTACAGTAGGTATGTTCATTATAGCATTTGTGCGTGCCGTGTTGGAGGACAGATGACAGAAAACGCTTCGCATTTTCACCTGCCACTGTAAGTAGTGGGTAAGTAATAGCTACTCCTGCCAGACAGTAAAGTGTACTAAACTTTACAGTGTAGTGATGTTAACACAGCATATCGTTAGTGAACACTCCAGCTAGTCAGTTTTTGGTTGTCATGTTAATTGATTACATCCGACTATTAACCACACCTACATTCTCTGTTTGAGAAAGAACGTTAACCAAAAATGGCAGTTAAAACTAGCTGGAGGGGGTCTTTAAGTAATGCAGGAATTTGTCAAACAGCTTGTGATTCTCTAAGAAAAGGGTGAGTTGCTCTGCTACAACTTTTTCTAGAATATTTGACATGAATGGAAGTTTGCATTTTTGCCTGTAGCTCCTAGGTTGTAATGGATCCAAACTGAGCTTTTTAAGTACAGGGTTAACAACAGCATGTTAAAACTAAAAAACTAGGAACAACACCAGTTAAAAGTGAAGTATTAATCATCTCCACAATACAGGCCAATAGAATGAAATGCTTGCACAAATAGCACTGTAGGGAGAACATCCAGAGAGAACCTTTCTGCAGCATCATGATTAATAATCCGCCTTTGGTCCCTTGTAATCTTAAAACCGCACCGCTAATGGCCGCTGAAAACGACATAATGCCCCTCTAACATAAACAAAGAAATTAACTTATTGGCTCACCTGCCAATGTGACTGGTTGATGCAAAGCATATCTTTCACCAGCCAAAATAATAAATTGCCTTTTTGCCAGGAAAGGGTGGCTGGGTGACTGTCCGAACAGATTTTCCCCACTCACCGACACACCCACTGAGAAATCAGAAACGTGAAGTTAGCGAAGCCAGCGGCCATAGTTAAGTGCATTCCTGGGGCCAGAGCGGGCGACATTGAGTCTTATTTGAAACTGCTGGCTAAGGATAAACGTAAATACAGTAAGATTGTTATTCACGTCAGCGGTAATGACTCCCGGTTACGCCAATCGGGGGTCACTAAGATTAATGTTGAGTCGGTATGTACATATGCAAAAACATTTCTAGAAATCTGGCCAAGTTTATTAGTGGACAAAATCCATGACAATCCAGAGTTGAGACCAGGAGGCAGAGTTGCAGTCTAACACACTTCTCTGCTCCTCCATTCCAGGAGTTACTTAGTGAAAACCCTATAGTGATGGTGTCTGTCCCCCGACCATTGAAATTATTTAAATCAAGGTAAACATGTAAACAGAAGAGGAGCTGTGCATAAAAACCTCATAAAAATTCAAACCACAAGAGCAATAGTGTACTCTTAAACATCAGATCTCTCTCTTCTAAAGGTGTACTAGTAAATTAACTAATATCAGATTATGATATTGATTTATTTTGTCTTAATGAAACCTAGCTGGGTGATGGAGAATATGTTAGCCTAAATGAATCCACCCCTCCCATCATATTAATACTCACATTCCTCGAGGCAAAGGCCGAGGAGGTGGAGTTGCAGCTATCTTCGACTCTAGCCTACTAATTAGCTCTAAACCTTATAACTCATTTGAAAGCCTTGTTCTTAGTCTTTCACACCCAAGTTGGAAATCATTGCAACCAATTCTTTTTGTTATAGTGTACCGAGCACCTGGTCCGTACTCTGAATTCTTATCTGAATTTGCAGAGTTTTTGTCAACTTTAGTCCTTAAAACATAAAAGTTATTATTGTAGGGGTTTTAATATTCATGTGGACGTTAGGAATGACTTAGGAAAGCTTTAGTACTGCGTTTATCTCTCCATTCCATTGGCTTCTCTCAATTTAATAGTGTTCCCACAGAATCCCCCTTTATCTGACCATTGTTTGATAACTTTTGAGTTTGTATTGCTGAACTACACGCCATTGGGCAAAAATTTCTATAGAAGATGTCTGTCTGATAGTGCTGTAGCTAAATTTAAGGATGCGATTCCATCAGCTGTAAATTCATTATCAAGTCACAAAGTAGCGGAGGACTGTCTTGGCTAATCTCAGTCCCTCCCAAGTCGATCATCTTGTTGATAGTGCTGCAGGCTCGCTGCAAATGACACTCGACTCTGTAGCACCTCTAAATAAGAAAATAATAAAACAAAGACAGTTAGCTCCATGGTATAATACTGAAACTCGCAAATTAAAGCAAATATTGCGGAAACTCGAGAGGAATTGGCGTTCCACCAAACTGGAAAATTCTCATTTAATTTGGAAGGCCCTCCATAATGCCAGAGCAGCGTACTACTCGTCATTAATAGAGGAAAATAGGAACAACCCTTTCTTTTGAGCACTGTAGCCAGGCTGACAGAGAGTCACAGCTCTATTGAGCCTGAAGTATTCCCATAGCTCTCAGTAGTTACAACTTCATGAGCTTCTTTAATGATAAAATTCTAACTATTAGAAACAAAATTTACCAAGACCTGCACTCAACTGGCACCGACTTATCTCCAAACTCAGGAACCTTAGAAACAGCTGTAAAACCAGATATATGTTTAGACTGCTTTGCTTCCCTCAATCTTTACCAACTAACTTCAATAATTTCTTCATCTAAACCAGGGGTGTCAAACTCATTTTCACCAAGAGCAACATAAGCATTATGGTTACCCTCATAGGGCCAGTTGCAATTGTAAGACTGTGTAAACGTAACTACTCCTTAACATATTGTTAAATAACTGTCTCTTTGTTTGATTATGTATTCAAGTTAAGGACATTATCAGATATAAAAATATAGCCTTAGTAAGAAATTTTCTCTGTGTTATTAAAACATAAATAAATGAATTTATCAGATTTAAAAACCCTCATTACTCCATCAATCAAAGATCAAACATTTCAAGTAAATAACAAAAAATAAGACAAATATCATCAAACATAATCTTTTACAGTAACTTTTCACTTTTAACAGTCGTTATGTGTGAACTATTCAACAACGCATCAAGACGACTCCCCGACACATTTCTGACCCATCACTGACGTCTGCCAGATATCTAGCATGCCAAATATCTGGAGAAGTCGGCCGACTTGACAGCCACATCCAGCCAATGAGTGCAGGCAGCTACTTTTTCACTGCAAAACACATTTTACTCACCTCCAGCTCTCTCTGTAGCTCAGATGATCCCTGCTACCTGCGTGTGCTAATCCATTCTTTTACCCATACTCTTTGTCTTTACAATTGCTGTCTTACATATAACAAATAACAAACAACAGCTGTTTCCCGTTTCATGTGTGTTTTCTTGACAAAATGTGGTTTGGAGACCAGTGTCGAGTGACAGTCGTTGTTAGCTCTTGTAGTCTGTGATCCCCTGTCACCGATCAGTCACTTAGTGTGAACGCCACTAAACTTCAAGACTCCCGTCACAAGACGCCATGTGTGAACAACACAGCCATCGGCCGAGGCTGAAAGTCGTGTAGTCTGCACGAGCCTTAACTAACGTTGATCCTTCTGATACTGCCTCATAACACAAAAGACATAGGCCTAGCCTACCGGTTTTTCTCCTTGAAGCACAAACATGTATTCACTTTCCCACCATTCATGAAATTACCTTCCTTCTGCATCAGTTTTTCTCATCTTGGACATTTAGGGATTGTTTGTATACATTTCTCATCTTCACTTGTCGGAAAACTACCGTAGTGGATGTGGAAACATTGCAATCTAGTGGCGGGATGCCCTCACTTCTCGGGTCACAAAATCGACATGTATGTTGGGAGATGTAGTTTATAGCAGCATAGACTTTTATTTTAGGACAATCATGACTCTTTAAAGCTTTTGCGGGCCACATAAAATGACGTGGCGGGCCGGATTCGGCCCGCGGGCCGGATTCGGCCCGCGGGCCTTGAGTTTCACACATGTGATCAAAACCATCAACCTGCCTCTTAGACCCCATCCCGACTAGGCTGCTTAAAGAAGTTTTGCCCTTAGTCAGCACTTCTATACTAGATATGATTAATCTATCTTTATCAACAGGCTATGTACCACAGTACTTTAAAGTAGCTGTAATTAAACCTCTTCTGAAAAAGCCCAACCTTGATCCAGATGTTTTAGCCAACTATAGACCTATATCTAACCTTCCATTTCTCTCTAAGATCCTGGAGAAAGCAGTTGCCAAACAGCTGTGTGACTTTCTACATAGCAATAGTTTATTTGAGGATTCTCAGTCAGGATTTAGAGCTCATCATAGCACAGAGACAGCACTGGTGAAAATTACTAATGACCTCCTTATTGCATCAGACAAAGGACTTGTCTCTGTACTGGTTTTATTAGATCTTAGTGCTGCATTTGATACCATTGACCATCAGATCCTATTACAGAGACTGGAACATTTCATTGGCATTAAAGGAACCGCTCTAAGCTGGTTTAAGACCTATTTATCAGATCGATTTCAGTTTGTACATGTTAACGATGAATCCTCCATGCACGCCAAAGTTAGTCATGGAGTTCCACAAGGATCTGTGCTCGGACCAATCCTCTTCACTTTATATATGCTTCCTTTAGGCAATATTATCAGGAAACATTCCATAAGCTTTCATTGTTATGCAGATGATACTCAGTTATATCTATCGATCAAGCCACATGAAACTCATCATTTAGCTAAACTTCAAATGTGCCTTCAGGATGTTAAAACCTGGATGACTTGTAATTTTCTAATGTTAAACATGGATAAAAGTGAAGTTATTGTTCTAGGGCCCAAGCACCTCCGTGATGCATTATCTAAAGATATAGTTTCCCAGCACCACTGTGAGGAATCTTGGAGTTATCTTTGATCAGGACATGTCGTTTAAGTCTCACATTAAGCAAATTTCAAGGACTGCCTTTTTTCACCTATGTAATATTGCAAAAATCAGGAACATCCTGTCTAAAAATGATGCAGAAAAAACTAGTCCATGCATTTGTTACTTCTAGGCTGGATTACTGCAATTCCTTATTATCAGGCTGCTCGAAAAAGTCCGTTAAGACTCTTCAGCTGATCCAGAATGCTGCAGCACGTGTTCTGACAGGAACCAGGAAAAGAGATCACATTTCACCTGTTTTAGGGCCCGTGTCCACCAAAGCGTTTTTTTCTGAAGCCAGCGTCTTTTGTCAATTCATTCCAATGGGAGCGCTGCATTTTTCAAAGCTGGTAAAAATGCCAGGAGCGTGACGAGGCGCTGAGCGTTTTTTTCAGATCTACGTATCATAGCAACAAAAGCAGTCGGAAAAAACGCTGCTCCTCAAAAATTGCCTGCTAGCGCTCCCTGCTGGGCGTTTTCAGAAGAGCATCTGCCGTTTTCAGCTGCTGAAAAACGCTTTGGTGGACACGGGCCCTTAGCTTCTCTGCATTGGCTTCCAGTAAAATCTTCCCTTTCCTGTAGTCTTGTCCTCTCTCTCCTCCTATCACTTCCTGCAGGGCTTTCTGGAATCTTGAGCTGTGGAGTCTGGATCTGTGGTTGCGAATCACTTGCTTGCCCCCGTGTTCCTGCTCGACACCCTCTGTTACAATTATTGTTACTAGTCCTATTGTTATTATTGTAATTATAATCATTAACATTACGATTATTATCATTAACACTATTGTAAATTTCTGTATAGCAACATTACCTTTACTGTCTGTACCTCTGTGTGTATATTGTGTAGGCTGCCTCCCTCCTCTCTCTCTCTCCCTCTCTCTCTCTTTCTCTCTCTCTCACCCCCAACCGGTCGAGGCAGATGGCCGCCCACCCTGAGCCATGGTTCTGATCAAGGTTTCTGCCTCTTAAAAGGAAGTTTTTCCTTGCCTCTGTCGCCTAGTGCTTGCTCTTGGTGGGAACTGTTGGGTTTCTGTAAATAGCATCACAAAGTATGGTCTAGACCTGCTCTAAACTATTTTACATAGTCATGGGGATCGCAGCGTGATATCTCCGAGGGCGTCGGGACCGCTGAGGCCTTTTCCCGGTCCTCGTCTGCTGACTACGCCTCCCCTCTTCCCCGTTCGGGAGCCCGTTTCTCGGCTTCTCCCGCCCGAGGTATGAGTCCGGAGAGGCTCGCACAGTCTGATTCTGAGGAGTTAGACATGCTTAGCATCATGGAGGATGACTTCCAAAGTTTTATAGGCAATTTAGATATTTCAAAGTCACATGTTATTAAAAATGTAATACCTCCCACTTTATCAAAGATATATGCCGGTAAGGAGAACCATATCTCTTCACCGTTCCTCAAAAAAGATTGGAGCCATTTAACTTTCAATATTCCATTCATAATTTCAAAGTCTATTGCCTTTATGCCACCTTCCTCATAATTTTTCAACAGATCTCCTTTTCTAATGTAGTGATGTTTATTTTTCCAAATAAAATTAAAATTGATTCTATTAATTTCTTTAACTTTGGAGAAATAGCAAGAGAGTAGGATGGATATATCAGTCTGGAAATAGATTCAATCTTAGTCAACATCGTTCTTCCAAATAATGTTAAATCTCTTTGTAGCCAACTGTTTAATGTTTTTCCACATTTATCAATATTATCTTGGATATTCTTTTTTTCACTTGTATCTGATGATTTGGAAATCCAAATACCTAGATATCTAATGTCATTTTTGACTGGTATATTATATAGTGAGGATTCAGAGCAGTTATCATCAATTCACATTTAATCAGATTCAGATATAGACCCGATGCTAGTGAAAACCGCTCTATTACTTTTACAGCTACTGGTATTTGTTCCTTATTTTGTAAAAACAGAGTTGTATCGTCAGCGAGCTGACTTATGAGTAACTTGTGGTTGTTTATCTCTAAACCTTTAATATTTGAATTTTTAACCGCAATTGCTAGTAGTTCAGTCACGGCAATGAATAAAAGAGGAGAAATACTACAGCCCTGTCTTATTCCTCGTTCAATCTGCTTTAAATCTAGGACATGTACCTTCTGAGAGGGAAACACAGCTATTAATATCCATATGCAACATAATTATCATATCAAGAAACTTATTTCCAAAGCCAAAGTGTCTCAGTGTGTTAACAATAAATAAGTGTTCCACTGAATCGAATGCTTTCTGGAAATCCAAAAAAAAGATAAAACCATCTTCCTTGATTAAATAATTATAATCAATAAGATCCAGGACCAGGCGGATGTTATTATGGATGGATCTTCCTTTAAGAAAACCAGATTGTGTTGGGCTGATTAATTTAGATATACCTGTCTTTAATCTTGCTGCCAAAACTGTTGTTAGAATCTTGTAGTCTGTATTCAACAGTGTAATAGGTCTTAGATTGCTTAATATTCTTTTATCTTTTCCAGGTTTTGGAATCAATTTTATTATTCCTTGTTTCATAGTTTGCATCAGTTCTTTTTGATTAATACATTCATTTATAGCCTGAAACAGTAGGTGTTTTAAGTCTTCCCAAAAGTGTTTATAAAAGTTAGATGTAATACCGTCTGGACCTGGCGAACGATCAGATGCCATTTTTTTCAAATTCAACAATTCTTAGTTCCTCATCACAAACTTCTTTAAAATTTTCATCAATAACAGGAATCAAGTTGTTAATTAGATCAAAAAAAGATGAGGCATCTTGTTCTGAGTAGGAAGATTTATAAAGATTCCTATAAAAATTGAAAACTTCTTTTTCAATGCGTTTGGGTTCTGTACATTCTTGTCCATCAACTGTAAGACTACAAATCGAATTATATTCTTGTCTGCGTTTTTCTAATTTGCAAAAGTATGCAGTATTCTTTTCCCCTTCTTCAATCCACCGGGCCCTGGATCTAATATATGCACCTTTAGCTTTATCTATATACATTCTATCCAATTTGGATTGCAAATTACTTATTTTTTCTTTGTCCTCTTCACTCCAATCTGATTTACTATAAAGTGTCATGAGTTCTTTAACCACTGTTACTTCTTGAGCTCTCTTTTCTTTATTCACTTTTTTACTAAACGTTATTGAATGCTTTCTAATACTAAATTTCAAAAATTCCCTTTTTAGTATAGATGTGTCTAGTGTATTGTCATTCTTTATATCAAAAATATTTTTTTTAATGGAATGACAAAACTCTGAGTTTTTTAGTAACTGAGAGTTAAATTTCCAATAATCTTTTGGTTTGTTATTTTTATTACTGTTTCGGATTTTCAGGTTAATAATACAATGATCACTTAAAGGACAGCTAGCAATTTCTGTTTCTGTGACATGATCTGATATTGAGTTTGATATCAACCAATAATCAATTCGTGATTTGTTTTGACCATTAGGTTTATGCCAGGTAAACTGTTTCACTCCACTATGTAAACTTCTCTAGATGTCTATCAATTGGTTATTATTAGCAAAAGCTTCCAAAATTGTGTTTCTATGTTCACTCAATAACTTGGAAGGCCATCTATCCATCCACTCATCAGGAGATAAATTGAAATCCCCTCCAACAATAATATGATCTGTGGGGAATTTTGCTTTTAGTTCTATGATAACTTCTTTATTTGATGTATTTGTATATGATGTATTTGATATTTGATGTAACAGATTTCTATTTTTGGTATCGTTGTTATAACCATATATGTTAATCAGAATAACAAGATTAGCATCAATTTCCAAAACACAGGCTACCCAATGTCCCTCCTTGTCTGCTTTTCCACCCAGAATCTTACCAGGGCATCTGTTGTAACATATGGCTCCAGCCGACTGATTTGTCCCATGACTGAAGAGAATTTTATCTCCCCATTGTTGTGACCAAAACTTAACATCAGATATATCAGAGTGAGTCTCTTGAAGAAAGGTGCAATGTGCTTGTTGCCCTTTGCAAAACAAAAAGACAGTTTTTCGCTTAACTGAGTCTTTAAGTCCCCTTGTATTAAAGGAAATAAAAGAAAGGTCAGTATTTAACTGAACTACAGAACACATGAACAAATGAACTTTTTGTGAAGAGAAAAAAAAAACAAAAAATGAAAAAAGTAGGGAGGTGGAGTAAAAACTTTGAGGTAGAAGTCCCATCACCCGAACTGATCCACTATGTATTCATTTTAAGCACTAGTTTCATCCCCTAACTTAAGTCTCCTCCATAATACGCTTGCCTTCGATGAATCCAAACGGGCCCCTGAAGCCTGCAGCCTTTCCTTCCTTTCTAGCCTGGTCGATTTTGGGCCAGCGAGCCTGTCTGGAACGCCAGTCCTCTTGAGTCAGATCTTCAGTAAAACAAATCCTCTCTTCTTTGCAGATTGGAGAAGTTTTTTTCGCCTCCAGATGTCATCTCTCACTGCTCGTCGCACAAATAAAATGATTATTTGTCGTTGCCGGTTGTCCATCCTTCTTCCCACTCTGTGGACAACGTCGACTGCTTCATCCAACTTACCACCAGGTCCGGTGCAATCCTGCGAAGAAGCTCCACCACCCCCTCTCTTATGTTTTCATTAGCCGTTTCTGTTTTCTCTTTGATGCGCATGCACCACCGTCTTTTGTATCTGTCATTATTCAGTACTCGACCCCTCATGTCTTAATTTTCTTTAGTCAGTGTCTCCACTTTCTTTTCCAGGTGTTTTATTTTCGTTTTACACTCTTTTAGCTCTTCTGCATTGAACTGCACCGATTTAGCAATAGAAGCTAGCATGGAGCTGTGCAGTTGCAACTGCGTGCTAAATTCTTCCATGCGGTCGTCTACACGTTGACCGAGAGAGTTGATAGCATTCAAGTATGGTTTCTGTTTATTTCTTCTTGAGACAAACCTTTCGTTTTCTTCTCCAGGTGTGTATTTTCGGGGGTTTCTGCTGGAGTTGTCGGCCCTCGTTTGTTCTTGCTAGCGTTAGCCATATCTGCATAGTCGTGTACACTCATCAACCCACAGCTTTCAATTTCGATTTTTTTGCGCCGGAGGCTTTCCACTGTTATGTTTCTTCATTTTCGTGCTGAGAACTGGACAAATGGCAGTTAATAGTGGATATGTCTTTTTAATTAACTATAACATCGGGACTTCTCGAGGGGCTCAGTGAGATGCGACTGCACGGACCGCCATCTTACCGGAACTCCCCAGGGCCCGGTTGTGAAGAACTAAAGGCGGGCCGGCAGTAAACTAAATGAGCGTTTTCCGCGGCACCGCGCACCGCCCCCACGCCGGTCCTTGCCATTCTTTCCTGATTTGCACAATGAGTTGTGTAAAACCCTTCTCTGCATGGCTGACTATTTCCCCTCTGCTGGATTATAGCAATGTGACAGAGATTAAGCAGCGTGGCTACGGAGCAATGCCTCGGGTTGAGGAGGCATTAGCGAGCTACCTTTCTCCCACCCTAGCGTCATCCCTCAAGCCGCCAGTCTGGGTCCAAGACGGAATTTTCTACGACCTCCTAAGTTTTCAAAAGATGACATCGGAAGCATGTGTCCTTGTGATGTCAATAGACACAATCCTATAGCTGTAATAAACAAGATGTTACATGGTAGATTTATTTATCATTTTACAAAACAGGAAACAAACTTTAATTATATAAAGTAAATGGGTGAATAAAAAGTAAGTTATAGAAATAAAACTATTTTACATGATGCTGCGGATGAATTAAGGAGTTTCACAGCCTGGGGGAAGAAGCTGCTCTGTTGTCTGGTGGTACGATGGCAGATACTATTTCTTGCCAGATGGCAGCAGGGTAAACAGGCTGTGGCTGGGTGGGTACTGTTTAGTCTTTTAGTATCCTTTGTGCCCTGTGAAGGCACCTCACCGAGATCAATGATGCTCGGCAGATGGCTATCAATGATCTTCTAAAAAGTTTTAATTGCCCGTGCACAGCCGATGCCAGTTAGTGATGTTTCCAATCGGGATGCTTTCTATTTCTCCTCTGTAAAAGTTAACTTGGCACGGGAATTTTACCTTCTGACATTTAATCCCAGGAACCTGAAACTGTCACCTGCTCCTCTGATCTAGACAGCTGTGTGTGTCTTTGCCTCCTTTTTCCTAAAATCAACAATCAGCTCTTTTAGTTTTGCTGACATTGCGCAGTTGATTGTTTTCTGTGTACCACTCTGCAATATGAAGTCTCATTGTTGCTTGAAATACGGCCGATTTTTGAGTTCTCTCCATGTCTCGGACTGCAGTCGTGGATGTAGAATGTGAACAGGACGGGGCCGAGCAACCAGACCTGGGGGCCTCAACTGTCTCAACTGTGACTGCCAATCCGAACTGTCTGGGGTCTGTTAGTGAGTCCAATATCCAGTTGCAGAGTGTTATATAGTGTAGGAGCCACGAATGTATGTTGGATGCATATTCATGTTCTTCATTTGTATTGGCATACTGCATTGGCACTTTGGCCACATTGGTGGTGGGTGTGTTTATGGGTGTGTAGGATGGGGGTTAGAAGTAGGTGCACTCACCTGTTCACCTGATTTTGGCTTGAGTGATTATGGGGGTAGAGTGAAATTTTCTGTTGACTGCATTTTAATCTACATTAGTGCATTTGTGTTGTCTAGTGCCTTAGCATTTTCCTTGCATGGCTGTATGAAACAATAGTTAAGTGGAACTGTAGTGCATCGCTATGAAATGGAAAATAAATGGGTTAACTGGTCTGTCGGAAATGTATTGGAGTATCATTGTGTGTGCGTCATCAAGTTTTCTCCCGTGTTTAGCCTATACCGTGGCTGTTTTTCTTCAGCGATAGTCAGCCGCAACATATATAATAATTGTTAGTTGATGTGACCTAGTGCAGAAAAAAACGTTTTCCTTTTTAGATTTTCTAAGAGCGACAGTGAGGAATTGTGACCCTAACAAAGTGCACAAACAAACAAACAATTTTTTCTCCCAATAACTGAACACAAGTTGAGGTACACGTACTTTACTTGAGTATTTTTTTTTCATGCCACTTCTACTTCACTACATTTCAGAGGGAAAGTTTGCACCTTTTACTACATTCATCTGACAGCTTTAGTTACCAGTTACTGCACAAATGAAGGTTGCATTCAAAAGATACAAAGAACATATGTTCTCTTTGTGGAAATATGTTATTTATAAACTGAACTACCCAACAGTATATACAAGTATAGCTGAAACTATTAGTCAGTTGATTAATCAATTAGGCAATCAATTGCCATCTATTTTGACAATGATTTTTCATGCAAAAACAGTTCATGGTTGCAGCTTCACACATTTTGCTTCTTTACCTTGAAAAAAACAAGCATTGTGAATATGTTGCTTTGGGTAATTGTGAATAATCCATAATGAAAATAATTATGAGTTGCAGTCCTATAAATAGTTAACATTAGCTCCACGTCAACCACCTAGAACAGTAAAAAAAATTCTGCTTTTAACTATCTAATGATATATATAATATTCACATCATTGTCTGCTTTGAGTACTTTTAATATAATCAGTACATTTTCCGGATTAGACTGACATACTTTTTCGTGTAACATAGTATTTTTACAGTGTGGTATTTGCTTAAGTAAAGTATCTGACTTGCAGTCTTACAGTCCCTGATGGGCAGACTGACAGCAACATAGACAATCTGACAAATGTCTGGGAGTGACTGTCATCCATGTTAGAGAACATCCATCTATCTATTCATTTTCTAAACCTCTAGGGGGCTGAATGTATCTGAGGATGTCTAGAGGGCAGGTATGGGAAAAGAGGGCCACAATGAAAAAGAAGGACAGACACACCGAGACACAAGCGGGACAAATAAAGGCAGAAGATGTAGTAGCATCAGGTGTCATCATGAAAGGTGTGACATATGACAAGGGTCCAGGGCAATTTTTAATCCATACTGAGTTAAAAAGTGCAGTGAGACTGAGCAGCTGAGCAGCAAACAAGTTGCTGTTTTTAGGAAAACTTTTCAGCAGAAAAAGGATTTTCACTTTATGTAACCATGTAAACAGCTTCAGTCAGACTGTTGCTTTACTCACAATGTTGGCTGTTGTCTTATTATAAATGTTATCACATAGGGACTTACAATTTGTTATCACTTTGGTTCACAAATCATTTTCAACTGCACATCTTAATTTGAGGACGGATTTCAACATCTCCAGAAATGCAAAACCAACTTGCAGTCTGCTTATGGTAGGCCGTTTTGACCGGTCTCGACTCTATAAGTTACAAAACTGAAATCATGGATAATAGCCCCTAGCTCACTACCATAACCATAATTTATTCAATGGTCACAAAAAAATCCATAATAAATAATGATGATATGAAAATGTTAACTTGTGTCTGTGCTTTCAAGGACTCAGTATACTGTGTTTCGAATATTTCTTATAAATAGAATGTTATGGTTAACAATGTTGTACTCACATTAAAGGTCCAGTTTGTACTATTCAGGAGGATCTATTGACAGAAATGGAGTATAATATACATAACTATGTTTTCAGTGGTGTATAAAGACCTTACATAATGAACTGTTATGTTTTTATTACCTTAGAATGAGCCATTTCTATCTATATACATGGAAGTCGCCATGTTGCTCTGCCATGATTCTACAGTAACCCAAATAGGCAATTTGGGTTACTGTAGAGTGCAGACAAAGAAGACGATGTTGTTGCTGCCTGATTAACGGCTCTGGTTAGAAATAACAAGAGAAGTCAAAGTTGGAAAATTATTTAGCACAAGAGCCGTCAGCCACAAGCTTGTAGTTTTTGTAAACCCTTACCACTAGATGACACTAAAACTTACACACTGAACCTTGAAGTAGTAAAAGCACAGAATTAGAAAAATAATCAGTAACACGCAGGACATAATTGGCATTGGAATCTCTAAATCCTGTCAAAAACTATTTTAAATCCATCGTTATGGGGAAGGTAATCATGCCAGCCATCTTGTTTTACAGATGTTTTCCCAGCTCACTGATGATTGTAGATGTGATTAGTTAATTCAAGGAACACGTTTCATTTACTCATTGGCAGAGACATTTGTAGAGTGACGTTTCTGTGTACTTTCACAGTGATGTGGCCGCTGAGAGAGTGTGTGAGAGAGTTTAGGGTTCAGTTAAGGTGCTCAGGGCCTAATTCAGCTGAACATCTGTGACTCCACTGAATGCCAAGTCATATAATTGCTTTTTTGGCAGTAATCAAATAATTGTTAACATCCCAACTGCTTCTGCCATCTTCATCTCATTTGTCGGAGACTAAAGACACTACAGCAGTGTCCGAGTACGACCACAGAACTGCTGCAAAAAAGGTTAAAGGCCAACCTGCAGTCCTGTGCTGAAGTGTTGTTTGATGCTTGCCATGCATTAGGCAACACAGTGAGGGCAAAGATTGAATCTGGGTGAACTGAAATAGATGTGACAGACAGTTGAAGTGTTAATTTATGTGAAACACTCCAGTGGCCTGAGACGGAGGCCGTGGGGAAAAACTTTGTAGAGGAATCTGACATTAAGCGGTGCCTTGATGACAATTTGGGATGTGTAAGTTAATATTTTAAATTATTCATCTTTGTTGTTTTTTTTTTTAACTTACGTACTTGTTAGATGAGGAGATTGATACTAATCTCACGTCTGGCCATTATATATAACGCTACAGCTGGCAGCTGGTTAGCTTAGCTTTCCACACAGACTGGAAACAGCTAGTCTGACTCTATACAATTTGCCTACCATCTCATCTAAAGCTCACTAAATAATACATACATTGTTTGTTAAATCTGTACAAGAACCCAAATGCAAAAATGACAAGTGGTGTTTTAAGCTAACCAGCAGCAAGGGAGGGAATAACCCATTTCCCAAAATGTTGAACTCTCCTGTCTTTGACAGATGTCTTTGCCTTGTGTGGTTTTAGTTGCAAATCATAATGGTACAAACAGAAATTGTAGTAATAACAAACTGAAGACTAATGGCACTGAATTTTTGCAGATACAGTATATTTGTGCTTGACACATAATTTGGTGGTATTATATTTCCAAAAAGCATGTTTTGGTAATAATAAGTAGTTGCCTATCAGTTGTAATATTACAACCTTTGATGCTCATTAGTTTCAGTTTGAATTATTAGGTCACACTGTGAATGATATAAGGCAGTAACCTCCCAAGTACAAAAAAGTCCATCCAAAAACTTTGGCAATTACTCTTTTTTCCCTACCTTGTTATTCCTTCTTGACCCAGAAACTAAATATACTCCAAAAATCTCTGGATTGTGTTCAAGTGTATCCCTTCCTTACAGCAAATTCCACTTGAAAGGTGGCCAGGAAAGCCCAGTTAAATACCATGCTTGTTAGAAATAATATGTTCAATGAGATAACTTTTTTGTGATGACTGTATATATAATAATAAGGCATTTTGCAGTGGAGCATACACCACCTACTTGAGAGCAGCAGTACTGTGCTGCTGGGAAAGGCTACTGTCAGTTGGAATGAATGGTTTTTTTTTTTACATTCAATTTTGGGTTTGATTCAGTTTATGACAGCTGCCACCCCCACCACTGCTGAGACAAGACATGTGCATAGGACGTAATGCAAACTGAATAATTTAAGAAGGATGAACTTGTGTGAGCTGGAAAGAAACTGAAGACTGAAGAAGTTTCTTCCACTTTTCGTGGGGAAGAACCTGGAGTAAAGTTGGTTGTCCAGCACTCTCGTTTATTTTATTTACACTTACACTTGTGATGTTTAGAGGAACATCAGCGCATTTAAGTTTTATAACATTTTCTAAAAGGTGTCTGTGTTTTCTTTCTTAAAAGGAACTCCAGTTTACAATCCAGAAATTGTCATAATCAGTCATATCTACAAAGAATTGTATTGATTACAGTGCGCCACATACACTATGAGCATTGTCAAGGGCATACATCTATCTGGAAGAACATTTAGATAGTATAGATTTAAGAACTGATTATGGTAAAGACGAACATAACCTTTCATTTAGAGCTGTCATCATTCTTCTCTCATTGCATCTTGACCATCTTGCACCCATTAGGACTTGAAAGAACAAAGTCACAGTCTGTTTCATTATATAAAACAATGTTTGTTAAAAGGTTGTGTGTTAAAAAGCATAGTTTTCTTGTGAAGATGAGGGATGTTTTGATTCTCAGTGGTCAAGGCAGGAAGTAAAAGGAATTTTACATATAAATAGATTTTTTATGTTGTCCTGTGTGAATTTAAAGAAACAACATACATTATGACATGACATGTTATTTTGTATGCATATAAGTGTTGTGAAAGTGAATACTGTGAATGTTTATGAAGAGTTTCCCTCGAGCAGTTGGCACTCAGCCCCTCTCAGCCAATCAGCAACCAGCAGTCTGACTCCATTTTTAAAATGGACCTTCTCGTTGCTGCTTTTGAGTAACAAACACTCCAAGAACTTTTATAAAAGTAGTCATTTTTTAATTAATTTTCAGTTAAGGCAATCCAATACAAAGCATTTCACAATATGACAATAATCATGTACAATAAAAACCCATTTAAAGGAAAATAGGAAGTCATGCAAATCAGAAAACTAAAGCGATATAAACAAGAAATTGTGGGATTAGAAAAAAAACTATTTTAAAAAAAGTGATAACTGTAACATGCTAATTAGCTACAGTTTA
Organism: Micropterus salmoides; assembly: GCF_014851395.1. Lineage (NCBI taxonomy): Eukaryota > Metazoa > Chordata > Actinopteri > Centrarchiformes > Centrarchidae > Micropterus > Micropterus salmoides. The sequence continues at coordinate 26,148,337 of NW_024043372.1, forward strand.
TAATCACTGGTGAGACGAGAAATGTTTGGAGAACCAGGCACAAGAGAGAAGAAATAGCAAACAGTCCACAGAGCTTACTGCCATGTTTGGCATTGACATGCATGTAATCTGGTTGGGCTCATTCCTATTTTACAGATGGCGGCACTGTGTGTAAAACACTCGATGTACCCCAAGAAAACATGCAGTCGATCCATCATACTAATAAATCAGTGCTTTAAGAGGAGATGAAGTCGCTGTTATATGACATAGACGAGTGATGGCTTGTCATTCAAACTCAAAAAATAAATAAATATCTTCCAAACAGTAATATTCCCAAAAATATATCAAACATATACAATAAGCACTCCTCTTGAAGATAAAGTGCTGTTGGGATCTATATACAAACCAGCTGTTACATACGCTTTATATTCTAATATAACTTTTATCATTTCACTCTTACACTACACAAAGATTTACAGGCAAATTGCTGTTTGCCATTTTGACCACAATTAATTAATTTTCTCGACTCCCCCGAAGAGCCGTACTTCCACCTGAACAGTTTTTCAATAAATGAGGTGGAGTGACTGCCTTTTACATTTTTAAGGCCTTTAGTTTGCTACATTAGACATTTGAACAGAACCTTTTCAGCTCAGATTAATTCTGCTTCTGCATCGTTTTGTCAGTTTAAAGAACACCTTTTACAGTCCATTATACTCAATGTAGCATCAATATTTTCGTTTGATTACTCTCTACACCAATGAGAGGCTCATGAAGGTCAAGATAGTCAACAAAACAAAGTGAAACAAAAAAGTTTAAATAAGGTTTAGAAGCGCTATATGTCTATGTAATGCTAAAGAAAGACACAAACAAGATACAGCCAAATGCTAACATCAACATGCTAACATGCTCACAATGACAACACTAACGTGCTGATGTTTAGCAGGTACATGTAGTGATAACTACGTTCACCACCTTACTTTAGCATGTTAGCATGCTAACATTGATGAATTATCACTTGAGACAGATAACAGCTGAGCCTGATGGGGTTATCGTTTACTTTTGTAGATATTTGGTCATGAATAAAAGTACTGATGATGACACTACAGGAAAAGTTAGGGGATTACAAAATGTCTGAACCCAAATTTCATGACAATCAATGATGTTTTAGTCCTGACCAATGTGGTGGACTGTACAACATTGCCATCAGCTCCACTGCTAGCATGGCTAAACGTTCAATACGAAAATGAATGAATGTTTTAATGCATTTAATGCAATATTTAATGTGCATTTCTGCTGCTTTCTGTCAAATGCATGATTTTATAAGGGCGTCCTGTTCCTAGAAAGACTAACGATGTAGCGAGTGTCACAATAGTCAATGAGAAACAAAACAAATTGGGAAAAAACATTTGTTTCTGCTACTTGTAGCAGAAATACTACGTGGTTTGTCAGATGAGAGGCATGATGGGAGAGAAACAAGCCTCGAGTGTTACATTATATTCTGTACTTCTATCAAAAACTCTCCTCTATTTGTGGCTGTTTGTGTTTTTCATGACCAAAACATCCCTACATGGATCGTATACCTTCATTTTCATCATGATATTTCTCTCTCTGTGTGCATTTTTGTAAGGCAACACATCATAGGACTGTCAGGGATTGTTGTTGCATCATGCATCTGAAATGACAAGCTTCGTTACTGATGCTGTAAATTAGATATGCTCTGTGGAAGCCGGCTTGCTTTAGTTTTTTGTCACTAAACTGACGTCACAGATGGTGGGAAGCTACAGAAAGCCAAACTAAGATTAGCACAAAAAGATCTGTCTTTACCCTGTGGTATAGACAGATTGTTAATGTGTTTGAGAGAATTACTTATGTAATGAAAGTAATGAACATCAACCCATTTGTGAACTGTCTCCCACCAGAGACACTGCGGCAAAGGCTGGGCTGTATAAAAAGTAAATCTCCGGCAATCTCCGTGAAGTCTATGAGTCTATGAGGTTATGTGGCTGCTGATGCGTGGCTGTGGGGGGCTTACGGTTTTGCACAGAGTCTCTGGGTTACAGAGGTGATGTGTTTGGGATCATATCAGGGCTGAATTAACTCTCTATTGGGCCCTGGAGCAAAAATAAGATATGGGCTCCAATTAATCAGCCCGCCCCCACATCAGTTTGCAAAATAAACCATCAGTGTTCCTGCATTGCTGTGTCAGATTTTTTCATAAAACACACATTATCATTACATTAATAACATGTAACATGCATACTTGTTACATATAAATGAAAAATGGAAATAAATGTATCAAGCGAAATAAGAAATATATGAAAACTCAATTTTGACACAATGCCTCTCTACAAGTCATCAAGACTAACCATTGCTTTAAGACCCTTATTTTCCATGTATATTGTACTTTTGTTGTATACATTACCAAAAAGAGGTAATTAATCAAATTATCACAAAGTAATGTGGAGCAATTGCCCACTTTGCCAGGTTGGTACTCCAGCTATGACCAGTACTTTTTTTTTTCTTTTGCCTGCTTCATGGTCTGTCTTTTACTTATGTGGAAATGTATTTGGTAGTGTCTAGGGCTGACCCTGAATAGTCTAAGATTCAATGCTTCAATGTGCGGAGCCTGATTCAACTGTCAATCTCACAGTCAAAGCTTCGCAGTAAAACAAGGATCTTGCCATTTTGGCGATATGGGGGTGCTCAACGTCTGACATTTCATAGAACTACTAGTTTTCTCCCAATGAGTTAATATACAGCCTATTACAATATACATTTCAACGTTATAATGCTGTAAATAAACATGTAAAAAGAATAAAACTTTCAATAAATGTTTAAATAAATCCAAAATTGTAACCCTAACTCTGGGTTGTCAGTGCGCACGTGTAGGCGTAGCATGTATGTGTAGGTGCAGAAGAGACGGAGCCCCGGCTTCACTGGTGTTGTGCCGAGTTGTCCACACCTCGCAGGACTTTCGTTTAAAGTATCACCGTTGATTTTTAAATAGTCGGCTACTTGAAATAGACCCGCAAGGAGCCGCGACGTGCATGCAGTTGTCGGCAGCACGGCATGCAAGCTAAAGTCGGCACAAGACCGGTGAATGACAGGCGAGAGAGAGAGAGAGGGTCAACAATTAGCCTCAGATTAACTGGAAATTTTCAGTGTAAGTGGAATGAAAAGAGACTGCAGCTCTGCAGGTTCTCAAGCGGAGCTACCGTGTGTAATGTAACCTTACTAAATGACAACCTTAAACAAGCCTGGGTCATATTTAAAACATTTTATGTTGAACTGCAGCTGCAGCACAAAGATATCTGACTTGCATGAATTAATGAATGAATTGGGTACTTTCTTGAGAAACAATGAATAGCAGCACTCAAAATTATTAAATATGATTAACCTGGTAGCATTATAAGTCTGTCCTTGGTATAGAGACAGGTTGTCTTGTGCTTTTAATATGCAATCACTTAATAATAATTGGTGAACACTTCAAAACGGATAAAGTTTACATTATTCAAAACAGATCTATCAAATGCCCATGCCACTCTGAATAACATTTGAGAATAAATACTCTGGGATATGGGGAACATACAACATGCTCTTATAAACATTTACTTAATAAAGAGGAGAAGATGTGACACCTCATGGTATGAAAAGCCTGATTCATGTTCAACGTAATAAACTGTAAAAACTATGCACCTGCAGTTTTTCTCCATCATAACTGATGCAGTAGCAGATATGGAGATAGTCCCCAAATATAAAAACTAATTCCAGAAGGGAAAAGGTGCCTAAAAAATATCACTGTATTAGGCCACACCAATGACTGACGAGCAAGGTTTAGGTCAAATTTCACATGTCCTGATACACTTAGAGAAACAACCACAGACAGGCACAAGTTTTAACCACAACATGACCTTTTTCAACCAACCTGCTGTCAAATCAGACGAGAAACAGTCACTGCCTCAGTGTCGATTAAAAGGCTTTCACTAACGAGTCCTGGAAAGTTTGCAGCCTCTCTTTAAGAGAAATTAGCCAAATGAACATACCACAGAAAACACCCTCCCTCCCCTTACCCACCAAAATGCTGCTCCAATAGTCACTGGGAGGATACGGAACAGAATTCAACATCCATTTCCTGGTGTGTTAGCTCCTGTTTGAACCAAAAACAGGAGGTAGAGAGTTCCCACTGGACACTGAGTGGCTGCTGCATGCTGTCAGTCCTCAGCGAAAAAGCCATGAAAGGAGGGCTTCAGATCAGTGTGTGGTGGTGTGTGTGCCCGGGTGGTGTGTAGGGAGGTGGCGCCGGGTTGGGTTTTATCCCACGGCTCTTCATGTAAGAGATGAACTGGTCAGGGATCTCTGCTAGCACGTCTTTAGCGAGCCGAGCCATGCTTAACACGTGGTTGCCTGTTCTGTCCATGTAGTCTCTGAAGGGAACGAACTGAGGAAGAAGAGAAGAAAATGGAACAATATGCTTATATACAGTAACTTCATGCTCATGAGGACAAAGAATGTCATGGTGTAGTAAATAATCCAAAATATTAACTTTTTTCATTTTAAAAATGCATTGTTGCACAGGATTTGACAGCATATGGTTTCCTCTGCCTAGCATAATACCATCTGGAGGTTTTGGGCTATTGTTGTAGTGATTCATGAAAAGCTCCAAATACCTTTTGACAATGTACACAAGTATGTTTTGGAGAGCAGTATGGTATAGTGCATGGAGAAATCCACAGGGCTCATGTTTAAGCCCCAATGTTAGTCAACATTTGCCAGATCCCGCAAGCTTTAGGATGCTGATCTGTCACTAATCCCATGCTCTGGCTTATGCAGGAGTGAGAGGAAATAAATGAGCTTAAGTGAAAAGATAAGTTTTTCTAGTAGGGTTTTTTTTTAGGTTTTTTTTTTTTGGTAAAACACACAAACCCTGACAAATCTCATCTAGTGGTCAATTTAGTTAGTACAGTATTTGATGGCCAAAACAATAGCCATCAAATACTATAAATTGTATTTGGCACTGGCCCACCTCCACTATAAAACACATCGTTGGTTGACCACTATTCAGTCACTTTACTTTTTTTTGACATAATAGAAACAGAAAGATGATGAGTCGGTTGAAACCTTGATAGTTCTGCGAATAAGATAAGATGTAACTTTATTAATCCCCCATAGAGGAAATTTCAGAAAGCAGGCCCAAAAGGGGCCTGCTTGTCTTCATGGGAATTCACAGGAAGCACACAGATGCCCTAATCTGTTGAGCTGCCAGTGCCAACAGATGGTCCTTTGTCAGAAACAGACGTTTTAATGTCCCAGCACAACTGAGGTAATCGTATGAATGTAAATGTAAAAATATGACACAGTGTGTACTGTAAATCAGTGGACACTGTTGCCTACAAATAGTGATCCGTTTGAGAAGTGTTTATTGACGGTATTGTCTGTTATCTAGACTGGACATTTATGAGCTATTCCTTAAGTTCGGTGAACTTGGACACCACGCTTCTTTTCCAGTTCCTGGTCTCGACATACATCTGCAACAAACACAGTTTCTTTCATGCTGTAAAGAGCAGTCACCTGAACAATGTCCCTCTCTGCCAGTTTCCCCCGGGACGAGATCCTGATGTCATCACCATCCAGCTCCACCATAGCTGGAAGACACAAGTTTGCACACATGCACACAAACACACAGTATGACAACTAAGCAAAGACAACATTAGCACAAGACAGCACTGGCTTTAGGACAGAGAAAAGGTTGATACACCACTGATGTAAAGGTTTAGTTATCATACATCATATTAATCCCATAGCCTTAGCATCAGTAAAGGAGTGTGTATGTGGAGCTGTACGGCTGTAATCTCTCTTCATTGCATGTTTAATCAACTAATAAATCCTTTTATTATAGCCTCTGTGCAATTTAGATTCATTGGTACTAACAAGCAAACCCAGCAATTAACCTCAGCTATTTCTTCTACAATTATGCCTGCATCCACCTACGCATTCCCTTCTCTACTGACTCAAATGAGTTTGTACAGTAATTTTCTTTCGGGTATTTCTCTGAATCAGTGCCAGAGAGGGTAACGCTGGCTGTAACAGTAATACACTGTGAGTTATATGAATTAAAATGTAAATTATTGGCTTAAGGTTTACAACTTGATTGATGTAGATGGTATAAAAACATCAGCACACTGTATATTACACAAAACGCTTTAGAGATTTAGATTTACAAGCTTTTTTCTTTACTAATAAAATGACCACATTATTTAATAATTACATTCATGCAGCAGTTACAAAAAACACTGTACCATCAAACTCAGCCTGACCCACTCCAACTATGATGATGGACATGGGAAGTTTGGCACCCTGCAGAGAAATCAAAAAAGGAAAATATGTTTTTTCTTAACAGACAATATACACATGTAAACATTTCTTTAATTAGAGGAGAAACTTGTCCACATACACCAATGACCTGTGTAGACCTGATGTTTCATTACTGTACATCAGACATTATAGCAGTTACGTGCTCACCCACGTAGGTTACAATCACACTAACGTTTTGCTTCACCCTTTAACGAGCTGAATAACCTTTTAAGTATGACAAGGCCTCCAGAGAGAAAAAGAGAGTGAGTTAGAGACAGGAAGTCAGAGAAAGAGCACGAAACATGGAGATGCTTAAATAGAAACTTGTTTTTCTTTCTTTCCTTATTCCAGATATTTTATGAAATCCAATTTTCTGTCTTATGAATGCTCCCCAGCTCTTATCTTGGGATGACAATTTGTGTTTGCCCACTGAATGCTGGTTATCAGGCTGAGGAAAGGAGATTAAACTCACTGACAACACTAACAGCAGATACTGTTCAGTAGTATCAGTACTGAAGCTGTTTTGACAGCTAAAAGCCAATCAAATTTATCCCCAGAATTCCCAGACTGGATTGACGACATGCTGACCTGCAGAAAGAACCATATTATTTTGACGTTATTCAAGATCTAAGGTTAAGGCTAAAAGAGACATTTGTTCACGGGAAGGTGGGGGGGGATTAATCTGTTGGCAAACACCTCGATTAGCTCCAGGTGTGCCATGGTGGCATTTGTGAGCTGGGAGAGGAGGGAGAGGGAGGAGGTGACAACTTCAGTCAGCACAGCATCCATCCTCAGTCACCCGCCCAGCCACTCCCAAGCCACACCTCAAGTCAGACAACATGGCTGTTAGTTTCGCTACCGTGACGGTTTACTGTCTCCAAACTAAGGCATAATCTGGATTGAAAATCAGACAAAAGATGTCAACATTTACAACATGTAGGGCTGGGAAATATTTGATATTATGCTATACTAACTTTCAAATTGCATTGTGATGACAGGTACCTACCGTTTTATCGTTCACCAAATATCTGTTCTCCTAATGAATGATCTCAAGAAAAACTTCATTTAGACAAAAGTCTGCAGCCATGCTAGCGGCTTTGTAGGGCTGTCCTTAGCTACAGCGGTCCTTTTTTGCTAAACTGTAATGCCAGCTTGCTAACATGCTCACAATGACAATGTTAAGAGGCTGATGTGTAGCAGGTATCATGTTTACTATCTTAGTTTAGCATGTTAGCATGTTAAAATTTGCTATTTAGCACTACACATAAAACAAGATGTCATTATTTTTGCAAGCATTTGGTCAAATATCTGGCTAAAAATATATGATTTATATTTTACTTAAATATACCAAATTTCATGGAAACCATCTAAGTTTTGTCCCAACTGACCCGACATCGCCATCCACTGAGCCACATGGGCTCTAAACTGATATAGTCCCTCAACACTAAAAAAATGCTTTTTTACTTGTTGTTACTTCACTTGAATGTTTAACCCTCCCTGTGCAGAATGATGTATGTGCAGAGTAAGACGTTTCCGAACAGGCCCTACAAAGAGTGGTTCGTTTTGCTTAATGTATCATAGGCAGCACTCTACCCTGCCTAAAGGACATTTACACCAGGCTGATCTCAATCACCCAGATAACAGAAACGCCTTTCCTCCCTGCTGCCCCCCTACTTCTTTTAAAGAATATTTTTATCTTACTTACTGCTCAAAGTTACTTACTAAAGTTACTATAGTTTTTTATTACTTATATATTCTTTATTCTTATAATATTTTACACTTATTTTTTATTGCACAGTTGTGGGAGCTTGTGGACATAAATTTCACTAGGATTGCAACCTGTATGATATGTGACAAATAAACTTGAGCTTGACACCAGAGGGCTGTCTTCACATTTGGCTGCTGAAGGGGTAAAGTTTGTCTGTGCTCACCTTAAATCTCTTTTAAGACGTTTAAGACGTGTATGTACAAGCTGATTTAGTGACATCACAACTAGTGTGGGAGAAAGTATTTTTAAATGTCTTAAAACATTTGAGAGGAGATCTTTGCTTTACATATATAAAGATGTTATCTGGCATTAGATATACAGCTATCAGATATAAATATCCTTTATATACCATCCATCGTCAACAGCTTATCCTGCGCACAGGTCACAGGGGGCTGGAGCCAATCCCAACTGACACTGGGCAAAAGGCAGGGTACACCCGAACAGGTCGTCAGTCCATCGCAGGGCCACACATAGACAAACAACCAGTCACACCAAAGGACAATTTTAGAGTCACCAATTAACCTAGCCTGCATGTCTTTGGACAGTGCGGAGAAGCCAGAGCACCTGGAGAGAACCCACACAGGAACAGGGCAGGGCAACTGAGGTTTGAACCTGCAACCTTCTTGCTGTGAGGCGACAGTGCTAACCACTGAACCACCGCCCATCCTTTACATACCTAATTATATAGTTAATGTATATTTCAGGCAAACAAGCTGTATCATACGCTTACACATCCTATTTTGTGTAATGTATGTATATGTATTATAAACAAACAGTCCAACAAAAACAACGTCCTTCATTCTGTTTGAAAGGTTTTTATGAATAAAATTGAAAGTTTTTGATAGTCTGACTTGTATTATATGCAACTAGTGATACTGACTGCATTGCACTCTGATAGGCCATGTTAGTGTCTGCTGTTGTAATTTCCAGATAGATGGCAACATATACGCTCAATGCAAAAGCTACCACTATGTGTAATGAGTTTCCTGCAGTCACATATTTTCACCAAGCATTTATAACAAGTGCAGTTTTATCTCTTGCACAAGACAAATGTACTGTGGTAAATCAGGCAACCTCTTTTTCCACGGGGATGAGAGCACTTTCTGTCGACACCACCTCAGCCACAGCACATCAACGCGATTTATCAGTGTTCAACACAACTCCCGTCAGTGCCTGTTCTCCCACGCACACACAAACAGAAACATGCACACATATACATGCGCGTGTGCATAGCCGGAGACATACACACACATCAAATGCCACCAAAAATAACCTGGCAATCCACCATGCCCCACTTTTGCCATTCTCCTGTCACCCTGACTGGCAGCCGAGAGCAAGTGTAATGAGACGACGTAACAAAGCGTCAATCAACACTCATTACTCCAACAGCTCACTCTGGATGTGCCGCTTAAATCCAAATGTCATGCATGTGCATGCTTTGAAATGTTTTTTTTTAATTTGCAGCTAAATGAATGTAATGTAAAGGGACAGCTTCAAAATACACAGAGTTTCTTGTTCCACAGCCTAACTTTCCACACAAATTTGGATATCCTACTAATTCTGGATATAAAAAACTAAACAGAACAGAAGGCCCTTTATTTGTGAAGCCTAACCCTGTTCATGTTTCATAGTTCATAGTTTAGCCAGAGATTGCGAGATAGTAACTGTAACAATGTAATTTATTACTTTAGCCACGGCAGTTTCCTTTGGCGCTGCTATGGCGACCAGCTAAATTAAAGGGGCACTGTATCTGCAATGGAACAATGGAGGACAAGCCATAAAAGTAGAAGTACCACAGTGTGCTGTACACTGATCAGCCATAACATTATAACCAACTGCTTGTCATAGGCCTCCCTTTTGGCACCAAAAGAACCTGTCGAGGCATGGACTCCACTGTGATGCCCTGTGTGTTCTGACACCGTTCTCTCTGAACCGGCATCAAATTCGTCACCAATCTGAACTACAGTAGCTTGTCTGTTGTACTGGCCAGCCTTCGCTCCCTACGTGAAATGACCCTGTCCCGGTTAACCTCTTTTCCTTCCTCGGACCACTTTTGATAAGTACCTACCGCTGCAGACCGGGAACAAGAGCTGTGGTTTCGGAGATGCTCTGACCAGTCGTCTAGCCAACACAATGCAGCCCATGTCAAAGTTACTCAAATCCTTACTCTTGACCATTTTTCCTGCTTCTAACACATCAACTATGAGGACAAAATGTTCTCTTGCTGCCTAATATATCCCACCCACTGACAGGTGCCATGGTAATGAGATAATCACTGCACCCGTCAGTGGTCATAATGTTATGGCTGATCGGCGTATTTGTAGTTGTTTTTTGTTTTCTTGGTTTCACCAGGTATCCCTTTGCCTCTTACACAACAAAGTCCTGCATCCTATACAAAGTGAATGGAGGTAAAATAGTTGTGACGTGAAATACTTTTGGTGGGGTCTGGCACTGATAAAGAGATGAAGCACAAAGCACTGACAGATAACAAACAGAAGATGAGAAGGGAAAGAAATCAAAGGCAGCAGAGGATTTTGTTATCGAATGTATGTGGTGACAGAGGTATGGAGAGAGCAGATGAAGATAAAGAGATTTAGATCTTTGAGAGGGACTGAAATGGAGAAGGACAGCAGGAGTCTTTGTATTTGTGAGGTAAGGTGTCTCACGGCTCCACAGAGAGAAAAACGAGGCAGTGGATGGACCAGAGCCGTGAGCAGAGGAGGGAGATGCTGGGTGATTGATAAGTGCACTTCTGTAGTATAGCAGATTCTCTTGTGACTGATAAGCCCCGTTTGTTCCACCACATTGATCTCTATTACTGTAAACATGGAGGACAAACACTCCCAAACTGTCCTGTCACATGTCTACACACTGAGCGAAACACACAAAAACACCCGCATGCCTTAATGCAAAGCCACTCCAGATGTTCATACTCAACATACAGAGAGTGGTGCACATTTGGGCTTCCTCTCACTCTGTTTCTCGCTCTTTCTTGAAGATACCTTCCAGCATGAAAAAGTACAAGGAAAGGCTTATATAACCTCAGCAGTGTGTCCTCCCTTGCCCGGGATCCGTGGAGAGTAAAAGGGAAAGCAGTGGAAGTGGCAAAGCATCAGCAGACAGTCAGAGCGGAGGTAGTGAGATAGAGCAGCAGGCAAGATCTTAAAAGGAAGGTGTGGCTGTTCTAATGTTTTGACTAACAGTCGCAAATTCCCTTTAAATCCAGTCTGCTGGGTGTTCTGTGCCTGCGGTGAGCTGAGGAGGAGGAGGGGAGAAAAAACGAGGACACCAAGGAAGAGGAAAGGAAAGGACGCCAGGCACCTACTATTCAAAGCTGGGACAAGAAAAGAGTTAGGACAGGTTTTTGGGAAAGCTCAGAGGAATAAAGCACAATGTTGTCTTTTTTATTTACTAGAGCAGTTACATATTTTCAAATGCTTCACTCACAACAGTGAAAGGACCACATTTAAGGACAGTAGAGGATTCATTAAATATTACCTGGGTGTTGAGCTACTTTGGTAGTTGTCAGGTGAATTAATTAGTTTATATCTTGAGTGTGTTTTACGTACTATTTGGCACAAGCTATGACGGTACAAAAATGTCAGTTATGTGAAGCCATTACACCTCTTCTTTTGCTTTACAGTTTGCAGAACAACTGCTTCTGTCACATGCTCTGTTTAAATCGGAGTGACAGCCACAATGAACATCTGGGCTATTATTTGTTTTTTCTGAGAGTGAATGCCAGAGCTATTCAGAGACACGGTATCCACATGCTCAGAAAAAAATCATTACTAGTGCTAAAACAATTAAAAGAAGGAAAAGTTTGACGTTTTGCATACTTAAAGTTAGATAAAACGATTGATACCACTCTCATGTCTGTACAGTAAATAAGAAGCTACAGACAGCAGCCATTTACGTTAGCTTAGCATAAAGAATGAAAAAACAAGCTACTCTAGCCCTGTCTGAAGACAACAAAATCAACCTACCAGCATCTACAAAGGTCAGTAATTAACATGTGATGTCTAATTTGTTTCATACCTACAAAAACTGAATGTTATAAATGACAAGCTATGGTTTTATGCTGGACTTTTTCTTCGCTGGGAGTAGTAACTTTCTAAAAGTCTTGTCATCACCATGAAGTTACCAGGCCACCTGAAGAGATTGTATTACCTTTCGACATTGTATTACCTTTCCAGTCTTTATTCCAAGCTAACCCAACCGGCTACTATCTGTGGCTTCATATTTACCGTACAGGCATGAGAGTGTTATCAATCTTCTTATCCAGCTCAAACTAAATGAGCTTATGTCGAACTACTGTATTTGCTTTAAACCCTTCATTTCATAGCACCATTCACTTCAGAGGCATTTCCTTCTAGTTTATACCAGATGAAATCCAGCCTTATATAGTGCAGTAAAGCACTGTGTCTCCCCCCTTTCCCATTCTTACATTTACAATGGCCTCTTTGGTCTGGGCCATGTCGGAAATGACGCCATCTGTGATGATGAGGAGCACAAAGTACTGAGAGCCGTCCTGCACTGCAGCCGCATACCTGCGTACACATGCACGCACAAATACAGACAAAAATTAGAGGGTGTCGTATGATCTCGTCAATGCAAGAACAAATGTGACTTATTGATGAATTTATCGAAATGTTATAAATCCATGACAAAACATGCCTTATCGTGCAGTCTCACCGCAGGCAAATTCAATAACAATTTTCTTTGTTATTGCTGCACTCATTAAAATGCCTCACAAATACACCCTGATTAATCAGTCCAAACAATCAAGTTTAAAACAAAGCTGGCTTACACTGTTTGATTAGCAGAGGAACGCCTTTGTTAAAAATCTCTTCCTACTTGAGTTCACCTGTTCAAATGCTAAATACAAAAACAGCCGTGGCTCCCTGCAGCAGTTTAGTGTGACTCCATTTTATCAGAATGACATTTTTAATTACAACAGAGCACTGGCGTGATCAAATGGAGAATTGTTTGGATGTGGCTGAACAAATGAGACGGAGAGGGAAGCAGTGGCAGTGAGAGGTGGAGGCTGGTGTCAGGGGGGGCACAAGAATCCACTCAGATCATATCAGAGTTTGCATACTTTTTTAATGTGTTGTTAACTGCGAGTGATATGTCAGTATATGTAAATAGCTACAGGCCCGTTTGTCATCTGTTCCATCAGCTAAATCCGCCACTCTTTTGATAGCTGTCAGCCGAGCATATTCATACACATTACATTCTGTTTGTTGTGTCTGGCAGGAGGGATATTGCCAGTGTACTGGGTCAGAAAAGCAGTGGCGCAGCAAATTAAAGCCAACAGCCAGCAGTCAAAAATGTTGTTGTGAGTGTTATTTTGATAACCAGAATCTTGTAGATCATTATCTTGATAATCTGTGTGCTAACCTGGTGGCACAAAACAGAATTCTTGTTGACAATAGACAGATAAGTCAGTAGGTCTTTTAGAAAAGCATTGAACATTGTGTACTGCTCTCTGCATAGAAACACGTTTAGAATATATTTGTGTGAATATCGATCCAGGTTTCACAGTTTTTATAATTGTGTTTTCAGTATTTGAATGGAAATATGGATAATGTAAAAAATGATGATGAATCACAAGCAGAATAAATTAAGAAGAACATCCATGGGGATGAAACAAAAAAGTCCAAACTATCACGATATAAACTATGAGACTTCCTGTTTCTTTAGGATGTGGTTGAGAGTAAAGATGGAAAATGCCTCTGTACAGCATCTTACATTTATTCTAAGAGCAGCTTTTTGTCCTTCTTGTAGAAGAAAAAAGTATAAGCTCCACAGCAGCTCCACTGTTCTCTCACCTGGCAACATGATTCACCACAGGAGCGAAGTTAGTTGGCCCGTACAGCTGCACTGTCTTCAGACTCTGGTGGTATGCCTCTAAGATGCCCTCAATACCATTGCAGTACGGATTTTCCATGTTTCCGTTCTGAAAAGGAGAGAGCGTGAAAATCAATTTCACAGGCTTGTGAATGCATTTATCAAACAAAGAAACACTGAGATCTTTATCAAAGCACACTGGTTTCATTAGATGCCATTTACTTGTTATCCAGTCATCTTGTCATGCACAAAATCCATGAATTTGAATTAAAAACATGGAAATAAAAATAATTTAAAACCTTTGATAAAATCAAATTAACTAATTAATCATAGGTGAAATAAGGAGAGGTTAACTTCACCAGTGGAAACTCATGTGACACCCGTCCATCAGGGGGCAGTTTGGCTCCAAAGCCCAGAGCAGGGAACATCTTGTCGCTGTCGTAGTCCTGAATGATCTCCCCAACAGCTTTCAGGGCCATGGCGTAGGCGTTCAGCTGGTAGGGATTCATGTAGTGCAGCGAAGTGGACTGGGAGGGATTACCTGTCGAACAATCAATCAATCTCAAGCTCAGTGGGGGTAATGAGGGACAAATATGTCACTTCTAGAATGCAAGATAGTTTTTGAGCACCTCTTATGTCATGACGTGACATTAAAAAAATATATTTTGTTGGCTGCAGCCATGCATCACAATTAACATGATTCCTGTCAGGTAGAACATTCATGTCCATTGTTCAGAGGTGATGAATCGTAACGTTTAATTCAGAAGTTTGTGACACAATCAAGGGCAATCCATTAACAGCGGAGAGAATTCAATACTTCCAAATGCCAAATTAATTGAGCATTTAGAAATCTCGTCAATAAATGTGACCTTCCCAGATATTCCCTCCGTAATGACACATCATGAAGTCGTTCAGTATTAACGGCACGGCTTGGATATTCTGGACGTGCTTCTGATTGATTGAAGTTGTTATCTTTTCACCCAGTGAGCTTGCTCACCATTTGATTAGCTTCACCTGCTATCTGATAGCAGAAATCCTGCTGGTTGCCTGGTCAGGTTGTATACTCACAATATGTATTACCAATGATATTATCTGGAGTCCAGAGTGTAACAACAAATTGTATGTCACCTTGAGCACCACGGTTGGAAATCTCAACAGTTTGGGGAAATTGACTGTTCGCTAAGCCTACCTACTTGCAATCGCCTTACGTTTTAGCAAATATCTGTCTGTTTTATAATGTAACGTGGAAGAAAATTTGAGACTTACTACAGCAGTCTGACAAACATCCACAGCTATGTACATAGTGAAGCTAATTAGATCAGTTCTCCCACACAGGGCTGGGAGCAGCTTGTCATGTTGCTGTTATAATAGTCATTGTGACTGGTCAGAAGGTGTATTTGTGTTGAGGTTGTCTAAGTGCGGCCATTCATGTTATTAGAAAATATCTCCATCCAGACATGGTTAGTTTCACTATAACATACTTTTCCCATGATATGGGCTTATTATTGTGGAACAAGCTGATTATTCCTAATTATATTATTAATAAAATATTACATATTGCGTATTTGGGTGAAAAGTTGTATTTTAACTATACACTTATAAACCACCTTCCAGACCTGTTAATGATCTATGTAGAAGACATGACACATGCATTTCACGTGCATTTCCAGATACATTCCAAATACTAAAAAGTGAATATGCTAGTCATGAACTAACCTGTAATGTATTTGTATTTTAGCAAATTACATTTTCCTTGGCCTTGGAAGTAATACTAGTTGTTTGTTACACGCTAACATTTATGTTGTGTTTACGTTAGAGCAGATAAACACACAGTTTAATTTATTGCTCACACTTTCCCTCTTGTGTTTTTGATAGCGTTAAGGCAAAAAGAAAAATACCACATCCTTCACACTGTTTCTGTACCTAGTATTTCTCTTACTGAAGCCCCATGTACACCTTTTCAAAAACTGGACAAATCCAAAGCCTGGCAGACCTGCCATTCCTAGTTAAGGTTGCTAAGCTATTATTGTACAATACCTGCTCAGGGGATGAATTTAGCAACAAATTATTGGGAAAAGGAAAATTCACATTTTCCTCTAATAACTTCCTTGCGGTTAAGTCTTTTACAGCATTGTGTTCAGGCATAATTAGTAGTGGTTGGTTAAATGCATGCTTTGTACTGTGTGTGTTTAAAAGTGTATGTGGACATTAAAGTTCATTATCAATAGATTATTATCAGTGTGGTCCTTTTCCACACAAGTCTTTAAATCAAGCTGATGGTTTTACTTAAGCGGGAAGCTCTGGGTCTGAAAAGAAGCCAATGGTGAAGTGCCTTAAATCTGCATTCTTTCCAACAGGGGGCAACTTCAATGGTGGCATAAATAAGTCTGATTGCATTAGACTGAAAGGCAAAATAACTACTGTTCACTTGATTTATTAACTCAGTAAACACTTTCCTAACGAGTTTATGGTCTCAATCGCTAGTTTCAATTCTTCTTTAATACAGCATGATGTAAATTTAGTAAATTATGGTCTCATTTAGAGGAAAATAGATGATAAAGCAGGGGATGCTTTAGGGCGGGACTATCTTGTGATTGACAAGTCGCTACCATGGTGACCTGTCAATCAGGCTTAAGGCGACTTCTATCCACTGCAACTGTCTAAAGTTAACCAGCGCCATTGAAAAAGCTTGTTAGGAGTCGGCTGTTCATTTCTTCCGCTAAGTACATTTTGTTTTAAGCCTTTTTTTTACTAGCCAAAATTAGCATCCGAGTTAATATCACAGTTAACGTGAATTATGTATGCAACTTGCTAACCAAGTTAGCTAGCGCCAGCCTCTCCTCCAAATATTGTCTAGTTCTAAAAAAGCAAGATGGCAACGGTAGTCCACAAACCATGTCATGGTGGCTATGTCCACTTCTTTTATCCATTTGCTTTATTTCGTTTTTTGCTGAAATGATTGATTTAACCTTTATTTAGAGTGTTTTCACAGAGCATTTAAGAGGAAGAGCTATCCAGGAAAGGCTATCACTTACAGGTGAAAATATGTGTACAGTATGTGTGCCTGCACCGTCTGCTTGTGTGCTTATATGATTGATTCTGAAATCGGGGATGCCACGTTCAAAGAGCACTACTATCTATTCTTGCCACCCCCCCCCGACACAAACACTTTGCCATTAGTATCACTCACCATTAGATGCTGTGAAATCGATGGCCACTGTGAAATTGATCTGCGTCCTAGAAGGGGGATAGAGAAGAGGACATGGAAGAAAAACCCCCGACAGAGACCAACCAGCAATGACAACATGACAGGCCTCATTAAATTTCAGTACTCTTACATCTAGTCACACACGCATATTTTCTGATACAAGAAAAGATGATACCTAAAATGGAGGCACATCGTACATAAATTATGGCAATTATTTCTTATGATGATATAGTTACAAACAGATCAATATTTAATTATTATTTCTTGTCTTTTTCATCTGAGTTAAGACACAAAGTGCGGCCTCTTAGTTGTCAAATAAGATTTAAGTGATTGCAATCCGCTGTTTGTCTGATTTTCACCTCCGTGAGACGGAGTAGCAGGAGGTACTGAGGAGCCTTTGAGACACTGAGCTGGGTAACAAGCAATTAGACTGATGGAGCACTTAAGAACAAATCATAATCCAATTTTCCCTGCTGGTGAAACACTCCCCTATTCTTGTTAATTTACGACAAAGAGACAAGGCCTTTGGGGGCCCGAACGACAGCCTCTCATTATCTATGAGAGCCACCGGAGAGGGAGGCAAAAGAATGATAATAAAATGGACACGTTAAAGATTTACATTAACCTTTCCGTTTGGGATGGGGATGAAGAATATGCCACAGTCTGACTCTCCTAACCTTAGCATTAATTAAACCTGATTTTATTCATTCATGAGGACCCTTGAATGCATCACTATCTCTGCATGGGAAGGCAGGCTTGCAAACTGTACATCTGCACCAGGAAATGGGGTGCTTTTCACTGTGAATCTCTTTTTTTTCTTCAGTTGAAATTTTAGGGTTCATGTACACTCTGCGTATGTGTGTAAGTTTGAGTGTGCATGAGCCTTTGAGCTAAATGTCAGTATTAAAAAAAAAAAAAAGAAGCTCAGACTCTTGTCATTCTGTTAAACCCCTCACCCGCTGAACCCGTAGAATGAGCCTTCTTGACACTTTGTCTTGTTATGTAGTAGTTTAACTCTCGATTCTCCCATCTGCTTCTTTCCTTATTTCCTGCTGCTGTCTAACACAACTACAGTGCAGCAACAGTTACATTATGTTTTTCTCTGTGGCCAAATTTGAGTAAAATATCAACTTTTGCTGTAGTTTTACTATCATTTTTTAAACCATCACACACTCACCTTTTCTGTTATAGATTTCCCTTTTAAAATGCTATTTCATCTACTTCATCCTAATTTTAAATTCTAGGGAAGTAAAAGCTAATGTTTTTCAAATTATTAACCTGATACAAGTGCACTGAACCAGTCAGCACAGAGAGATGGCCCCTATCATTATATTACAAGCATATTATGTCTTCTTGTCCCTTATCCTGAGCTGTGTGAGAGTGCAAAAATCAAATTCTGTGACATTTAATATCACCTCAGTCAACACTGAGGTGAAATACAATTGAGTTATTTTAATAGCCAACTTTTTATTTGTCAAATAAGACATGAAAGCTCCCAGAGTTCACTTTGCATCATGATCAAAGCCGTAACACCAAGTATTACAGAAAAGTGCTTTAACAGCTAGAGCAGAAAATATTTTTTACATACGGTGTTTCTCCTGTTTGCTGTGAAGAGCTTGGGCAGTTCCTAACTTTCATCCATTTTCTAAAGAGCAAAAGGCTCCACGTTTACAAGAACCAACTCTCGCATCATTCACTAAGTGCCAGAGGGTAGGGGCCAGACTGATGAGGGTGATATTTTTTAAGTGAGGCCACTAAACCTAAGGTTATTGTATCGCAGATCAGCCAAAGCCAGGAGCTGTCAGTGAAATCTGTCACACTTGTCAGCTCTGCCACAGCCCATAAAACCCATGACCACATGACATGTGATGGGACAATGGAGTTAAAAGTGCAGTCCCACTTGCCTGAAAAGCACACTTCACCTGAAACATACTTGATATTCACATGTCATCCAGCTCTAAATGCCACTGCACTGTGAAGATAGTTTGGCCTTAGCTAGCTCATTTAAAATATGCTTGAAACTTACTACAAACAGCACCTGTGAACTTCAGTTTAACAAAGTTCTGGTGCAACCACATGAAAGATAAATGGATAAAGATATATGCATTTTAATAAAAAGTTTAATGAAGGCTCTAGAGATATATTATATTCTCAATTTACTAGCAAGACGACTTTCTATAATAATTTAATAATCATCAGGATTTATGAAACAGTGCAGCTTAATTATTATTTTAGTACACTAGTTTTGGCCATAATCGCTATCGGTAATTAATCAGAATTATGCTTTAAAGCTGCTATAAGCAATATTTTCATCTTAACAATTGCTCAAATGACTACGTGACTACGGTTAAAGGAGTCAATTTTAATGAAAGATCCACAGAAAGTTATCAATGAACTCTGTGTTTTAGTGTGTTTAAGCTCATTGTTTAGGTTTTACGGCCCACAACTTGTTTGGTTCAGTCTCACGCGCCATTCCAGATACAGCAAGCAGTTCTGATAAAACCACTGTATGCTATCTGCCTAGCTCCGAATGGCATACAGATAAAGTTAGTGGCCAGCTGATTAACAAATAGTGGAGTATTTAACAGCTAAAGAGCCAGATATCTCTCTCAGGAGTTGGTGGAAAGTAAAACATAGCTGAAAGGAGAGTGATAATTTAACTTACATTTGCCATGCCAATGCTGCTCAGATGTGTGAATAGTAGGGGTGTGACGAGACACTTAACCCACAAGATCGAGACGAGACGAGATTTTAATACTATTTTGAAGAAATCTTTAAAGCTGAATTATATGAAAATTTTGAGCATTAAACACTTTATTTCCTGCATTCTGATGAATTTTTCTGCACCAGTTTATGGTGATTTTTAATTTTATTTATGTAAAGAGAAACACAAAATTCAGGTGGCCGGTGACGATTCAAAATCTATAACCTAACTATAATATAAGTCAGATCTGTTTCTCCTGTAGATCATCTTATTTAATATCATCCCTGCTATTCACAGGCTCCGCCCTCTGCTGGACTCTATGGGTACTACCTCCTCCAATCACATGCACGCACTTGCCCACTGAAAGTTTATCGTGCACATAGCCGACCAATAGGATGCCGCTACTGATACGTGCGTGACGTATAAATAGCAGTGTCCCTACTGCCTCAGCATCCTTTTTTCTTCAGCAAGGGTGTGAGACGACAGCGACCGGTATTGTGTCTCTCGGCGCCTCAGTAGGACTTGCTGCATGCGTTGGTGGCTCTAATATCTGCACCTTATGAGCCCCTGGAGCAGTCCTCATTGAAAATGCTATCTCTGAACAGACCCACCCTTAGCAGTGGGTGCACATTCCACTCGGAAGTGTGGAACTGTCTACGACCCTTTTTCAGCTGGGTGTGTGTCGAAGAGATCTGCACTATGGCATCTTGGCCCTTACTGTGCCCGTTTGTGCGTTTCTATCTCTTGGGTATGTCGGGCTCCTTCTCGGGATCCAGCTCACAAGTGCGACCTAGGATTTGAAAAGTGAGGATCTGGTGACTACTGGGTGTAGAGGGGGAACATACACTGGCAGTGCCTGATGTTTCAGTGAGAAGTCAGGGCAGTGCAGGTGTTAATGGTCAGTCCAAGCACCTAGCGACCTTCTCAGGGGTGTCCCACCATTCTGTCACTAGGTGATGTGGTGGTTGGGGCTTTGGCTGGCCTGTGGCCGACCGGGTTGGTGTGGTGGACTTTGGCTTTTCTTTCTTAGAGGGCGGAGCCTGTGTGAGATAGAAATAAGGTTACGATATGGTAACCCTAGTTCTATAAGCACAGGCGGAGCCCTCTACCGATGAGCCCTGCCGCTCTGATGCCGTCTGCTGAAGAGGCGGTCGGATGCTGAGGCAGTGTGGACACTGCTATTTATATGTCATGCACTTATCGGTAGCGACTTCCTATTGGTCAGCTACGTGCACGATAAAATTTCAGTGGGCAAGTGCATGCACATGATTGGAGGAGGTAGTACCCATTGAGTCCAGTAGAGGGCTGTGCCTGTGCTTATAGAACTAGGGTTACCATATTGTAACCTTCGATTCATGATTAGGGCTTAAACGATTCGAGTCGTTTAATCCATAACTATATAGCACACTGTTTCGCACGGACAATCATTACTGTCGCACTTCGTGCTTAGAGAGAGAAAATAGTGATGTATGGGATTATTTCAAACTGTAATTTTATTGTCTGTCCGACGTCAAGCATCCATCCATCCATCCATCGTCAACCGCTTATCCTGCTTGCAGGGTCGTGGGGGACTGGGCCGTCAAGCAAAAGTACTTAAACGATGCACTGATGAATTGATAAAATCTGTAGAAGCTTCGAGTACTAAAATCATTGTTAGCTGCAGCCCTATTCATGATTTAGTCTACCTTCCTCTTTGTATCTTTGTTTGGGGAAGTAACCTCTTTAAATGTGACTGTGGCACCTTTTCACCATAATGATAAATTATTTTATTTAAATTTAGTTATAAACTCCTGGACTTTAATAGCTCCTGTGTTTCAGCAGATTTTCTGCCCATGGTCAATACTTTCTGCACATTCACAATCTCTCCCACATAGGCTATCTGTGTTCTCTTACATCCAGAGAAAAGGCAGAATATTACCAGACTAACGTCATCATTTAATGAGAAGTCTAGCTAGAAGTCTAGCAGTGCATTATGTTATTTATTCGTTGGTAGTAATGTTATCCCCTTCAGACCGTTTGACCGACGCAGTTTGGCACTACATGTTGAAACCGAAAGTTAATCTCACCACAAATCCACACACGTTAACTTCCAGTGCAGCTCACAGTCCTAAACAGAGCAGGCTGTGCTTCAGTTTTTAGATGTTTATGTTGCAAATCTCTACCAGCTACATTACCACTCGTCACAGCTGTCTGGACCATTGACTGTATATAAAAAGGTCTGGACTCACAGCACGGGTGGGTTCAGCTGATTACTATCATAGTCACGCCCTAGTGAATTGGCAATAGTTTGCTAACATGCTAGCCATAATAACTTTATAAGGCGATAATATGTCGATGTTGTGTTGACACTGCCCCCAAGTGGCCAAAAAAAAAAATCAATAAATGCAGTAGAACAAGGAAACTGTATTTATGTTCTCATCCTACAGGTAGTGTGAACAAAAAACCTAACCAATAAAACCATCACAGTTGTTTTAAGTAGTTCTGCCCCTCCTATCAAATTAAAAATGATTTCTCTCCTTAACTGGGGTGGTGATGGTGTAGTGGATAATATGCATGTCTCTGGTGTGAGACACCTGGGTTTAATCCCCCACTCTGACATTGTGTCCCTGAGCAAGACACTTAAACCCTAGTTGCTCCAGAGGCATGCGACCTCTGACATATATAGCAGCTGTAAGTCGCTTTGGATAAAAGCGTCAGCTAAATGAATGAATAAATGTAAACTGATATTCCATTGGTTTACACTTGAGAATGAAATCTTGTTATGTTTAACCGCATTAAGTTTCTTAACGTAAGTGAGTAAACTTTATTTGTAGAGCGCTTTTCACAGACGTAGGTCACAAAGTGCTTCACAAATAATTAACATACAAGAAATAGTCAACACATGCAGACAGTCATTCCCACTCACCCTCCTTTGATGTAATCTAAGAATGTGAACTCAGACTCCACTGAGAACGAAAGCAGGGTCACCTGGAATTAAAGACGAGGAGAAAAATTTTAAACATGGATTTAATTATTAATTTCTCCTAAATACAAAAAGGACTCCACATCTTGGTGTGGTTCAGCACACGACACTTTGGTAAAATATGTGAGACTGATGACTGATTAATTTACATTGCCGGACGCATGGTTCGAATTACAGGGGGGATTCGGGGGGTTGGACCCCCCGAAAGAGGCAAAAACAACAGTTCAGGGGGGTCTTTCTTACCTGTCATTGTAAATATTTCAAAATATTTCCCATACTCATGCCTTTTGGATGAGATGCCTTTTTATGCATTACTTGCACATGCCCACACTGCTAGGAAAGTTGTGTGAAAATTGGTGTCTTAATTGGCCATTGGTATCGCCCACTCTGACGACTCAGATCTTATGTCCTTGAAGTTTTGCAGCGCCTTCATCTTTCATTTGGTCTGCCAACCAAAGTATACATCTTGCATAGTCACTTACAGTACCAAATATTGTAGTATATAATGCAAAATGTATATGTTTGTGTGTGTGAAGGTAAAAAAATAGGTAAGCATAGGTGAGTTATTTTGTTTTGGCTAAATGTCAGAACTACAGTTGAATCAACAAAGCCTATTATTTTGCAAATGTTTTAATTACTTAGTGTGTGATATGCAAATTAATGAGGAAATCTACTTCTGTTTTTTTCCCACAACTTAGAAAGCACAGATTGGCATCTTCTTCCAATCAGCACTCGCATGATAATTAGAGGGAATAATTTAACAGATGAAAAGTAGGTGTGGAACTGAAAAGAGGCACAGTGCCACTCCTGGTTTGCTGCTAGAGCATTACTCACTGTTCCAGAGTTGACATATTTCTTTTTCTTCATTTTCTTCTTGGTATTAATCACCTAAGAAATAAACAACAAGAGATACAGGTGATTTTAACCTCCAAAACTGCTTAGAATTGATATTGTGGCTTTGAAGCAATTATAATACATATGCATTTTTTATTCAAGATAGGTACTATTCACATACATATTTGTATATGAAATAGACATTACTATATGTACATATGCTGTATACAGGTGTGTACACCAGTGCCAGTTATTCAACATTTGAATTTTTGTTTTAGTTTTGCTAGTGGTTTCAAAATATGATAATAATTAAAAAACCTAATAATTAACAACAATTGTAAGAATTATGTTACATATCCATCTTAAAAAACTGTTTTCAAAACCAGACTAGGCTCTTCAGCTGAAAATGTTTAAAGGAAACTCTGGTACAACCAGTCAACCTGTAATGCATCCAACCAAAATACTGCATTAGAAGTGTATAATCATAAAACTCCTTATAATTTCTTGTTTGCTGGATTTGGCTAGTAACTATGAGTTTTACACACATTAAGAACATTTAGAATTCCTATTACTTATCTCACCCTCTTTTACATACCGTTTCACACCCTGTTATTTTAATATATTATTCCTTCCTTATTGAAATATAGGGAAGTCGAGTATGTGGCCAACATGAGGCCATTTCATAGAGGTATGCAATTTGTAGGCAGGATAAACAATGAGCTGGTCCATGTGTCTGCCATATTAAGGAAGGAAAGGGTGTGTGTGCATGAAGTAACACATTGGGCATTAGGGGAAAGCGTAGCTCATGTAAGATCACTTATAAACACTTAATATAGAAACACTTCATCTTGCGTTTACACGTCACTCACACTATTAAAGAAAAAAAGTCTGGAAATTCAAACACAAGTCTGAGGCTACGGAGAATCGATGGTTGAGATAGGCCTAAGCTACAAGACTTTACAAGAATTCCAAGAATTTACATTAGTGGTATTACATTGGCTCCAGAACAAGAGAGAAATGTCAATCCGGAGATGTCTCAGCTCATTACCTCATTTCTCTATGGCTGCTAGGCATGAAAGTGACAGCCCCTAATTTAACATAGAGGGATGGCAATTTGTCTGACACACTGAACAATCTGCTGATGCAAAAACTAAAGGGCCTTTCAGTCTCGCTGGGAGGTTGAGAGGAATCAAGAGTAGCGTATAATGAAGCTGACATCCAAAAGACAGGTATTTGTCCTTTTGCTGAAGGCCACCACACCACAGAGGCATGAGGGTATTGGCATGTCCTCATTTTATGTAAGATTTTGACTTTCAGATTGGTGAGATTGAAACTTTTTTTAGGGTTGATCTTCAATGGTAGCCTCAAACTCAAAATCTTATAACTGAAACTGTAAAAACTTTTGTTCTTAAAACGAACAAAGTTATTATTGTAGGGGATTTTAATATTCATGTGGACGTTGAGAATGATAGCCTTAGTACCGTGTTTATCTCTCTTTTAGATTCCATAGGCTTTTCATTCAAGTGTTCATGATAACTTTTGAGTTTGTATTGCTGAACTACACGCCATTGGGCAAAAACATCTATACAAGATGTCTGTCTGATAGTGCTGTAGCTAAATTTAACGATGCAATTCCATGAGCTCTAAATTCATTATCAGATCACAAAGTAACGGAGGACTCCTATGCTAAGTCCCTCCCAAGTCGATCATCTTGTTAATAGTGCTGCAGGCTCGCTGGGAATGACACTCGACTCTGTAGCCCCTCTGAAAAAGAAAATACTAAAACAAAGACGGTTAGCTCCATGGTATAATACCGAAACTTGCAAATTAAAGCAAATAGGAATTGGCGTTCCACCAAACTGGAAAATTCTCGTTTAATTTGGCAAGATAGTCTTAAAGCTTATAGGAAGGCCCTCCGTAATGCTAGAGCAGCGTATTACTCGTCATTAATAGAGGAAAGTAGGAACAAGCCCAGGTTTCTTTTCAGCACTGTAGCCAGGCTGACAGAGAGTCACAGCTCTATTTAGCCAAGTATTCCCATAGCACTCAGTAGTTACAACTTCATGAGCTTCTTTAATGATAAAATTCTAACTATTAGAGACAAAATTCACCAAGACCCTCAATCTTTACCAACTAATTTCAATAATTTCTTCATCTAAACCATCAACCTGCCTCTTAGACCCCATCCCGACTAGGCTGCTTAAAGATGTTTTACCCTTAGTCAGCACTTCTATACTAGTTATGATCAATCTATCTTTATCAACAGGCTATGTACCACAGTACTTTAAAGTAGCTGTAATTAAACCTCTTCTGAAAAAGCCCAACCTTGGTCCAGATGTTTTAGCCAACTATAGACCTATATCTAACCTTCCATTTCTCTCTAAGATCCTGGAGAAAGCAGTTGCCAAACAGCTGTGTGACTTTCTACATAGCAATAGTTTATTTGAGGATTTTCAGTCAGGATTTAGAGCTCATCATAGCACAGAGACAGCACTGGTGAAAATTACTAACGACCTCCTTATTGCATCAGACAAAGGACTTGTCTCTGTACTGGTTTTATTAGATCTTAGTGCTGCATTTGATACCATTGACCATCAGATCCTATTACAGAGACTGAAACATTTCATTGGCATTAATGGAACCGCTCTAAGCTGGTTAAAGTCCTATTTATCAGATCGATTTCAGTTTGTACATGTTAACGATGAATCCTCCATGCACGCCAAAGTTAGTCATGGAGTTCCACAAGGAGCTGTGCTCAAGGACCGCCTTTTTTCACATACGTAATATTGCGAAAATCAGGAACGTCCTGTCTAAAAATGATGCAGAAACTGCAATTCATTATTATCAGGCTGCTCAAAAAAGTCCATTAAGACTCATCAGCTGATCCATAATGCTGCAGCACGTGTTCTGACAGGAACCAGGAAAAGAGATCACATTTCCCCTGTTTTAGCTTCTCTGCATTGGCTTCCAGTAAAATCCAGAATAGAATTTAAAATCTTTCTTCTTACCCACAAAGCTCTTAATCGTCAGGCACCATCTTATCTTAAAGAGCTCATAGTACCTTACTACCCCACCAGAGCACTGCGCTCCCAGCATGCAGGGTTACTTGTGGTTCCTAGAGTCTCCAAAAGTAGAATGGGAGCAAGGATATTCAGCTACCAAGCACCTCTCCTGTGGAACCAGGTTCCAGTTTGGGTTCAGGAGGCAGACACCATCTCCACATTTAAGAGTAGGCTTAAGACTTTCCTCTTTGATAAAGCTTATAGTTAGGGCTGGCTCAGGTGAGTCCTGAACCATCCCTTAGTTATGCTGCTATAGGCCTAGACTCCCGGGAGACTTCCCATGATGCACTGAGCTCCTCTCTCCTCTACTTTCTCTCCCTCTGTATGCAACCTCATCCCATAATGCATGTTACTAACTCGACTTCTCCCCTTTCCCGTAGTCTTGTGCTTTCTCGACCCTCTCCTCTCTCCTCCATATCACTTCCTGCAGGTGTTTCTGGCTCTGTAGCTGTGGAATCTGGATCTGTGGTTGCGAGTCACCTGCTGCCCCCGTGTTCCTGCTCGACACCCTCTGTTACAATTATTGTTACTAGTCCTATTGATATTATTGTTATTATAATCGTTAACATTACGATTATTATCATTAACACTATTGTATATATCTGTACCATTTTTCATTTAGTCTATAGCAACATCACCTTCACTGTCTGTACCTCTTTGTGTATATTGTGTAGTCTGCCTCCCTCACCTCTCTCTCTCTCCTTCCATCCCTCTCTCTCTCTCTCTCTCTCCTTCACCCCCAACCGGTCGAGGCAGATGGCCGCCCACCCTGAGCCATGGTTCTGCTCGAGGTTTCTGCCTCTTAAAAGGAAGTTTTTCCTTGCCTCTGTCGCCTAGTGCTTGCTCTTGGTGGGAATAGTTGGGCTTCTGTAAATAACATCACAGAGTACGGTCTAGACCTGCTCTTTTATGAAAAGCCCTGTGAGATGACTGTTGTTGTGATTTGGTGCTATATAAATAAAATTGAATTGAACTGAAACATTTTCTAATGAATTAACACAATAAATTCTGTTCTGGACACACCCATGTCATTTTCAGGCATTGCCCATCAACCTTGGATTCTGGCAATAGACATTTAAATGAGCTGGGTTTGTAATTTGCACACAGAGCTGTATCGTGTGCTATTAAAAAACACGGTAAGCTGTCCCTTGAGAAGTGCTGAGAAATGGCTATGATCATTTTAAATCCCTGGTTTGTTCTCCTAATAATCCTGTTTCATGCTGCTGCTAATAGCTCCATTTATATGTGTCAGCATCCAGGTGATTATCATGGAATAATAAATCTCTAAGTTTGAAAAGGAGAACATGGGCAGGAGAAATATTTAATTGAATGTATAACTGCTTGGGGGAAGCTGGGGAGACGTGCACAAATGATTTACAAATGCCCTTTAAAGAAATGAAATAGGAATGTATGGAATACAAAATGCAAAGGAATGTGCTAGAGTAATGGAAAACAGTGCAACAGTGACGTCAGAGATAGAAATGTCACTCGTGTCAAAAATAGGATCCAAGACGCTCAGCGTAGAGGGATTTCAGATCCCGGGAGCCAACAGGCATGTTGTTGAACTGTGAAAACACTGGAATTACTCACCTCGTACACATTGAACTGACTCTGCCCTCGAGCTAGCTCTCTGTAGCTAGTCGTAAAATCCCCAATGAAGTCGTGGCTGGGAAAAGGAGTAAAAGAAAAAAAGGACCAGCAGTAAGAAAAAAACATCACACAAACACCAGGAGTGATGTTTGGGACAAGATGGAACTTTGGGACAGAAAATCAGTTCCTCGGGTGAATATTTCTGAAATACTTTGTTCACGTTTAATATTCACATGTAGTTCTTATTTTTCAATAAAACATAGGTAGTTTTTTTTAAATTAGATGTTGAATTGCAGGTTAAAGATTCCTCAATTCAATACCAGGAGTGTCATCACCATCAGTGTCATTGTGGCAATCAGACTCACCTGCCATCCCTGTCCCAATCGTACACCTCCACCTTGATTGTTCTGGGGGGGAAAAATTCAGACATACACACAGTCAGCTTAGATTTTAACGTAACATGCTAGTTGGTGAACACTCTTACCACAAGGTCTTTTTTAGGAGCTCGTTGTGTGTGCTTTCAATCATATCACATGATCTTCCTTATTAAAAGGTGTTTTGAGTGAGTGAGGTGAGTTGTGATGGCATTATAAATGTGGAAACCAACTGGGATGAGAAGTCCTAAAAATGTGCTCAGAAAAATTTAAATTTAAACATCAACAGACACTCATTTAAGCATAACTGTATGAGCCCGTCGGCAGAAATGATTTTATTTGAACAAGAGAAAGTATATTTGAGCACCTTTCAGCTCACTAAGCTGAAACATTGCTGGGTCCTCCTATCTGTTAGTTCCATAGTGACTCCATATTGTTCAGTGAGTGGCAAGGCTTGGGCGATATTTGGGATCAGACTAGTCTGCTCAGAAACTGATATTTTTTGTACTAGGGGAGGGATTGATTTTTCAGTCGACAGCATGGTGAGACAGCAGGTCTCTAATTTTGGCATCAGAAACATTTACAGCCATTTTACTAATGTAGCAAAGTCTTCTGCTGCTTCAAAAAACATTTTAAAGTGCCCTCTGGAGTTTTGTATAAACACACTGCTCAAAAGGGGAACACTTAATCATCACAGTATAACATCATGTCAAGTAAACTTCTGGGATATCTGTCCAGTTAGGAAGCATAAGCAAATGTGAATTAGTGTCACCTGTTTTGGTGCACCATGTGGATTTGCTGCACTTTGCCATGGATTTATAAACGGGAACTGGATGCACGCTACATTCTATGAAAGTGGTGCATGAAGCCAAAAAATTAACCTGATCTTCTGCATAACTTCTGCATCTGTGTTGTGTCATCATAACTTGTGCATCAAAGCTATAACACAAGTGTGCTAGCTTTTCCTTTAACCCTGCCTCTCAATCACTTTGTAATGCGGTGCAGTCCTATGGCTCTGATGCCTATAAAATAACTCCAGATTTGGTTATTAATGCTTGTGGGATCCACAAAATCAATTAAAACAGATGTCACTTTGTTCTAAAATTGGATTAAGGCGGAGCAGCTGGCTGCATCTTGCAAGAGAAAAAGTCAACTTGTATAAGCACTCCATCCAAATACTGTTACTTGCAAACTGCAGCGCATGTTAACTTCCATCATTCAAATGAACATCAGAAAGAAAAGACACTGACGACATTTTAAACAAATGCAGCAGAAACAATGTCTCAGCAGAGCGGAGAAAAAAAACACAAAACTTTCTTGGCACTTTCATTACTGAGTCAGATTGATCTCACCCCCATGTCTCCCCTCTCTCCCCACTTCGTCTTACACAAGTACTGACACCAGCCCAGATCCAAAGAAAATAGAAGCAAGTGGCACATCAGAGACTCTTTCCTGTCACTGAGGAATTGAAAGATCCCTGAAATAAGCCCAACTTCCTCCCTGCCACCTGGCCCCTGTCGGTCTGTGGTGACAGTTTGTTCTTTTGAGGTTATCTTCAAGGCTGTGAGCTAGAGAAAATGTGCTTGACACCTAGGTGGTAGAAACACGATGCTTCTCTTCCACTGTGGAAAAAGAGAGGCACTAGGTGGAGGTAAAATAGATACGGAAAGATAATCGCATCAGAAACACAGAAAAGAAGGGAACGGCAGAGACCAATCTACACACAGTGCTGATGCTAGTGGTGGTGCAGTTTTAGTGCACATCAATTTACTCAAATAAAACCAGGAACATGTCATCATGCCGGCTCAAAGCCTTTGCCATCATTTTATTTCTAATCCTAACTTTACAGCTGCTTCAAAGGACTCAGATGCTCAGATCCTTAAGTGGCCCCTTGAACAATATACACTTCAAAACTAATCTTCCACAGATATCTTTAGCTACTATTCTAAGGCATCTTTAATGAACATGACTCATTTTCAGTAATGGAGGTGCATATAATTGAGGCGAAAAAAGGAGACTGAACAATTCTTCAGCACCAATTACACAGATCTGTCTGTAATCTTTTGCCAGGGATGAAAATAGACGATGTTTGGGTCACCCGGGCAAGTTGTTAATGAGAGAGAATTGATATTTTTGATGTTTATAATGAATAATTAACATTAAAATACATACCTTATACACAGACGAAACACAGGGGATGTGAAGGATGTGTATATATAGAAAGATGGATTTTTCTTCACACATTTGTTGTTGAGCAGAATACACAGCAACTTGGAAGCATCTTCCATTTCCCTCCTCTCTCTTCACATTCCCTCATCTTCGTCTCCTTGACTTACTCGTCTGGAACAGGGTCTTTGACATATTGGATTTCTCTTTCTCCGTCTACAACACTGCAAGTATACTTGCCTTTGCTGCCTCTTATCTGTTATTCTCCTCTCCTTCATTTCTCCTCCTGTCCTCACCCCCTATCCCTTTCCCTACTTTCTTTCTCTCTTCTTTGCCAAAATGTAGTCTGTTGCTTCCTGAGCAGAGTGTATGTATGTATGTATGCAGGCATGGATTTTTTCAAGGATACCTCAAATGCTCGCTGTCACCAGAGACTGAAGTGGATCCTGCCACTTGAAGGACAGCTTGCCTAATCACTGCGCCACCCTGTCGCCAGCCAACAGAGTTGAAAGGTGAAGGTGTTTTTATCCTTGTCTGCGTGTTTTCAAGATGTTTTAAAAGGTTACCAGCAGATCTGACTAAAATATGGTAGACAGATAGCCTTTGGCGAT
Source organism: Micropterus salmoides (assembly GCF_014851395.1). Taxonomy (NCBI): domain Eukaryota; kingdom Metazoa; phylum Chordata; class Actinopteri; order Centrarchiformes; family Centrarchidae; genus Micropterus; species Micropterus salmoides. The sequence goes on from NW_024043372.1 coordinate 26,179,799, forward strand.
GGTTCAGATCTGGGATTTCCGAGTGTTGTTTCCTAGCAATAACAAGCAACACCTCCCCAATGACAGATTTTGTGCAGCAACACTTTTGCACAGTCCACTCTAGCCTTTGTTCAGTGTTGCTGCACATTGTTATGGATGTTGGATGGAATAATTTTTTTCTCTGTAACAAAAAGTTCTTTGTAACGGTGGTCATTAGGGATGCACTGGTCCCACTTTTTCTGTCCTAATACTAATACGGAAAGTAATTTTATTGGCCAACACCAGGTACTGATCCAATGCCAGAGCTCTTTTTCGATTTAAAATCTGTATTCTATACCTCACCGTGTGAAACTTTTCATCATTTTATGTGTGAAAGATGAGGCTCTAACTACACCTCACTTCTTAACTATGAAAGGAAATGTGAATACACCATTATTCCTATTGGGCTTGTGCAAATTTTAATTACATTGTTCTTGAAGGTTTGTAAGTTGTTACAGAACAATTTTCAGTAAACTATATTTTATGGGAATTTATCACATTTGGATACCTGATCTGCTTAATAATATCAGGTATGCCGCAGATGCCAATGTATTTGATCGATACATCTCTCATGGTAATGTGACATATAACTCTTGGATATCTTGCTTATTGCGGGGCCAGGTTATATTGAGAAATATGCTGGTGAAGTTTTTATTTTATTTTGTAAAAAAAACTTGCCCCCCTCAACTATAAGTGCTTATAAAGCAGAAGTCCAACACCTTCATCATTTCTGGCTAAGAAAAGTTTTCAAATAAATTATGATGTCTTTTTAAGTGTTAAGTGGGTTTTTTTTTAAGGTGAGTTAACAAAAAAAAAAATCAAAGTACACGTCAAATTTTTACTCCTAAAAAGAGGGTTTCTGTCGTTTTAGATCATTCTTATCACAATGGTGTTTGTTCAAGTGTTAATTTTTCTTTGTAAGTTTGGTTTTAATTTGGTATTGGATGTTATAAAATAGGGGTTTCACATCATGATTGACAGTTGAGCCCTGCTCGTGATTGAGTCAGACAGATGAGTGGGACCTTGACACTGTAGCTCCAACCCTGTTCGATGATGCTTAGACTCTGGCTCCAAATGATGTAACCAGCGCAAGATCGCAGCACTGGTATTCAGGATATTTTGACTTCATTTTTGCACAGTGGAGATGCGCCGCCCATATTTATATACAGTCCATGGTTGGGATGCACATCCTTGTTTTTGTTAACAGCACTTTACACCAGGCACAAACAAGATGCAACACCACACTGGCCAGGCCAGACAGAATAAATAAAGTGCAGATGTCAGTGATTTCTTTAGAGTTGGTTCCATCCACATCCCACAAGGACGTTAATTGTTTATAATGGACTGAGTTGCTGAGAGAGACCGTGGAACTGAAATGCAAAATTAGTTTTTCCATCTTCTGACTTGAGAGTTTGACAGTTCCATAGATACAATTCTGAAGTGCGCAATCTCCCACATACTTGAAGGAAAAAAAGAAGAAAGTGGATATCACATCAGAGTAAATAGCACTTTGTTCCAGCAGGCGGAATAGAGTGCAGCACTATTTTTCAGGTGTCTATGGTATCAGTGCTTTTTTGTCTGGCTCGAGAGAGAAAGTCATGCAATCGGCTGGAAGGATGCGTCGCCTCTCTCAGCAGAGACATTGCATCTTCCATTCTTTGTTCCTTTACAGATATCAGACGAGAGAGCAGAGTGCCTCTTTTGGAAATGCCCTTTGTTGAACTCGCTCCAACTTCTCCTTTTGCCCTGTGGTGCATCTAACAAGAGGTACATGTCCAAGCTAAAGCACTGATCTAATTAGAGCAAAGTAAATCAGCAGTAGGTCATCCACTGACACACTTGAGCGGGGCTAGTACTCTCAATAGATATAGGTGTTTCAATGCCTTCTCCAACATGCGCTGGGCTTGGGGCTTGGAGTGAGAGAGAGCAGAGTAAGTGCCAACCCAGATAACGAGCAATTGGAGTCACTGTCACTCCCTCTCCACCCAGATACAACAGCACACACATAGTAACATGCTTTTATACATGTAATCTGTATCTTGTCTTGTCTTGCTATTTAGAGTCATATCATTTTCCAACCGCAGAAAAATTGAACAGCAGCCTTCTACAGAGACAAGTATGATTTTCCTCTATCTATGACATGAGGATTCTCCGTTGAGCGTTTAATGTGAATTAACATTAGCAGTCTTTAGCATCACATATAAAGGGAACATGTTAATGTTCATACAACCATAGTTTTTATACTATGTAAGATACAATTATGTATCTTGCATAAGTTGCCGACATCAAAACAGGGAGGAACCGTCCAGAAAATACTTATAATATACCTTTAAATACAAGATTAAAAATTTAAATTATGCTCCATGGAAACAATCAAGATATTAACGCTTAGGCAGGCCATTCTTTTAAGAGACATTTTTTGTTATACCGTATTTGTTAAAATTCTCTTTACATCCCGTCAGCAATCAAGAAATCAAATGCTTTGATACAAAAATGACAAGAATCCTGAATCTGATTTGACGTGATGGTGGAGAGCATGTCACCATACGTATGACAAGAGTCTCTGAGGGTGGACATTTGGATTCAGCCTTTGGCGAGAGCTCTTTCGGTCCTGCAGTGAACCAAAACCACAAAAGGAAACAACAATAGTCTCTCTTTCAAACACCTTGTTCATACCAGTAAGTACGGGACATTCGGTCAGGACAGCCAGTCTCTAATTATTAAGGCAAAGCTTATTTAAGTCGACAAACTGATCTTTATCAGCTGAAAGAATATGATCTTAGAGAGTTTAAACATATATACTTTTGACACATGTAATAGAAATTGGTCTGAACTGATTTAGTCCTTTTTCATAGGCACCACATTAGCACTTTTTAAATCACTGGAAGCTTTCCCTCAGTTGATGGATGTAAACAGTAATTACATAGATCAAAAGCATTGACAGCCATTGGAGCTGTGTTTGTTGCATGAATACAGTTCTGATGATAATGTACCATCACATGGGTTGAAAAATGTGTTTTATTTGTGAGTCTCAAGAACTATATAATTAAAAGGACAGACAGACAGACCTTCCCACTCCTCCCTCATAAAAACATGGACACGAAAAAACAAGCCAACACTGACACAAAGTATATTCCTCACCCACGCACAAGTATATAACCTGTTTATAGCGCTGTCTTGGTGATATTTCAAGACTTGCAGCATTTCAGGCTGTTTCAGCTCGTGGCTTGTCACATTTTATTATCCTCGAAGTGTGGGCATGTGTGTGTCTGTGTGTGTGCATGTTTACATGTTAGCATAGCACAGGAACATTTTAGGAAGTGCCTTTGATGTCCAGCTCAGTCCCTGTGTATGATTGATTCTGACAGGGTAGTGACCCCTTTTCGAGCTCATGTGTGATTGACTTGCTCACACAATTTCACCTAATATTTCCCAAGTATCAAATACTTCTGGAGGCAACCCCATATATCTATGTGACAGCCCCTTCAGTAGTACTGTTCCTGTTTGGGATTCACCGTAGTTTTCTGAGCACACACCAGGTTCTCAGCGTTCTCAGTAATTAGAGTTTTAATGCGCACAAAGAAGATAGGACAGACACCTTTTGTGAGAAATACAGTATGCCACATGAAACATTTCCCCCCACAAAAGTAATCTGTCTGTCCCTCCTTTTTCATCTTCCCTCACAGCTCCTTCATGATTTAGCTTGTTTTCTTCCCAATGCTATCTTTTAAATTAGAGGCAGGCAGATAAGCTGGGAGAAAAATGAATTCATATTCTCTCTGACATGACGTGTCTACATTAATTATGTGCCACCTGAGAGGAGCAACCCATCATTACTTTAGATGTTCTGTCAGTAATGTAATCCATTGTTTTCTGGGGCCCAAAGCGTAAAAGCGACAAGATGATAAATAGATCAAATTATATAAAGAGTATTCAAAATATTTGCAGTTTTACTCCCTCATATTAATTTTCTTAATAATGTTTTTTTTCATCAACTTATCATTCGCCAAGCCATGGCCTTCTTAGTTACTTTTACAATGCCTGACAAGCTTTCTGTTCACATGCAGTTTGTAGTGATAACTTGGCGGTTATAACGTCTTTTTTGCCCTCCAAGGGAGCATTTTCCTTGGAATGTGACTGTGTATGAAAACTATGAATAGGTCCCAGACAAAAAGTTAGCATGTTCACAGGTTGACAATCCATTTAAGCCATGTAAATAAGGAGCAGCATTGTTCTTGTATTTCAAGTAAGAGCTTGGTATTTTATAAATAAAATGTGAGATCAAACCCATACTTCATTCTAACACAACCCTGTTTGGCTGCTTAGCTTTTCATATTTGAACAAATCAAAGATGATGCTTTACTTTTTCTATAATAGAAAAAAGGATTTCAAGATGAGTACTAATGAGCTGCTGCTTCCTCAGATAACACGTTTGGCTGGGGTTACTGGACTGTAAACATCCCGAAATCCAACAAAGAGCATGACAGTAGACTAATGTCAGACTCTGGTTCCAAATGATGTCACCAGTGCAAGATGGCTAGCGCCCATATTTAGAATTTGGACTCATTTTTGCGCAGTGGGAGGAAGTGGAGACGTCGTCTATCATCCATTTTTATATACTTTCTATGCAACAGTCCCATGCACACCCTTCAAATTGTGGCGAAATCCTAGTTACAGTTACTAAACTATGATTGGATTGCCGTTCGGGTCAGGGGTTTAATGAATGTCTATTTACACACTGTGTTACACTAGTACATTTATCTCTCTCAGAGATTATCTGAGGAGAATAGTGTTAAAAACAAAAACACCACGAGGAGGTCATTAGAGATTAGAGAGGCTCATTGTGGCTGACCCATGCTACTCTAGATCAATAACGAGGGATGTCCTGAGCACACATCAGCAGAAATAACGTGACAGAAGAAAGAATGGGAGGCATAACTCTGCACTATGTTGAACTTGTATTGATTTCTGCTGGTTTAACTCATTTACACCCTCAGGATGTAGTAATGGCTGTCATTTATCTACCGTTTGACAAAGATATTCTGATTAGAGTCATGAAGGAAGTCAATCAATGAAGGCAGAATATGTCATTGGGGAACCACAATGACTATTCAAAGTGTGTGTGCAAGTATTTGTGTGTGTGTGTGTGTGTGTATGTGTGATGAGGTAAAAACAGAGGGGATAAATGGTGCCAAGAGCAGCAGTGAAAGGATAAACAGCAGCTCTGGGGATCACAAAGTGTAAAGAACAGGGGAAGGTTGCATTGTACCTGTCGTAGTCTCCATTGCAGAGCGCTCTTACTGGGATAGTGAAAGGCTGCCACACTGGATTTAATGTGTTCTTCACCACCTCTGTTTTATGGCAGATAGTAAACCTAGGGGAGAAGGAGGAGGGAAGTTCGGAAAAGATATGTTCAAAAGAAGCAGAGATAATTATTTGTTAATTATTCACGACAGGGAGAGAGAAAGATATGCAAATAAGGGGAGGAGCATGCATCTGAAGAGACAGAGGCACGAGGAAAGACAATGTCAAATCCTACAGTGACAGGAGAGATGCTTTAAATAGGGCTGTACCCAGCTTTGTTTACTGCTTGGCCTGTCTCCCAGCTATATTGTATTTTAGACGACAGAGAATAATTTAATATTTCAGTCTGGCTTTTAAATCCTGTCCCTTGACCACAAGTGTGACAGTGATATGCAAATAGGTGCTCACAAACTCCTATCAAATACCCCCTCAAATGTCCTCTCGAAAAGCACCAATGCATATCACTTCTCTTTTTCTTTTTTCACCCAAAGCCTTGGATTACTTGCTCCACTAAGTGCCTCAAGCCTTTTATAACCCTGTTCTTCTTTTAGCCACACAGGCCTCTAATTTGTACCTCCCTCTTACACCAACAATGGATACCTCTGGCACATCTGTGGGGATCCATTTCCCCACCCTGCTGTGTATGAAAAAAAACAGAAAAGCTAGAAGACTAGGCTAATGAAGCACTTGCTAAAGCATCCCCGCCTAGATAGGGCTGACGCTGCCAGAACTACGTAGCCCCTTGGGAGGCTGAACAGCTCTCTGGGAAAGCGTGAGGAGATGGGTGTTATGCATGCCTACGTGAATTGCCACAGAAACTGAAAGTGTTTTTCTTTTTGATGGAAAAATGGAGATTGTGTTTTTTTTTTTGTTTTTTTTACAGTAATTGTCTCTCTTTCCTGTTTGCTCTCCTGGAGTCATTTATGTAAGGCATAGTCATGAGACTTGCGAACAGGATGCCTCTGTATGCAGCTTCTTAATACTGTACATACATTTCCATCCCTCCATACTGTATCTCTACTAATGCCCCCACTGTTTTAGTTCTTTACCAGATGATTTCCAGTTGACATTTTTGTTATGTTACTGTGATATTTATGATATTGTACTATAATTTTTCCCCCATGTGTCAAAATAGACTTTCGAGGCTTTCAAAGAAGCTAATTTATCCTGCTTTCAGACTAATATCAACTAATATCTGACGATGTTTTCTTACCATGGTGTTTGGAAAGCTTTTTGGTAACACAAAATGCAGAAACTGTTATTTAAGTGTGGTGTTTGATTGCAGTTACTTCACTGTACTAGGAATACATATCAGTGGAGTGTCTCAGGGGGCTTCCTCCAACAGCAATCCCCCAACAGCAGCAGCCCTCGCTGGTGCTGCCTTTTGAAAAGCTTGGAATGACGAAAAAAAAACACATCAAGCACTCACGTTCCATCCTCATTGCTTCTGTAGAAGACCATGAAAGGGTCTGACTTGCCAAAGAAGTCCTTCTTGTCTAGCTTGTTGGCACAGAACTGCATAGTGGCACTGTCCTGAAAAGACAGAAGAGGGGAGAAGTGTGAGGTAGGCTGGGGAGAGGGGTATATAATAAGTTCATTCCGATTAAAGAATGGAAGGTATTATTTATGTGGCCTATTTTGCTTTTCTTCCCCTCCTTCTCTTTTATCTTTATAGCTTACAGCGGGACAGCAGGTAGAGGCAGCTGTATCACACAACAAGATAATTTGTACCTACTGTATGTGTGTATGGGTGTGTTAAACCTTATTTAGAAACCCCATTTCCAGAAAAGTTAGGATATTTTCCAAAATGCATTAAAAACATAAATTCACGTGAACCTTAATTTAACTGACAAAAGTACAAAGAAAAGATTTTCACTGATTTTACTGACAAGCGTAACTGTATTTTGTCAATATTAACAAAGTTAAAAATTCATGCCTGCAACACTGGAAAATATTCCAACTTTTCTGGAACTGGGGTTCCTATATTTCCTGTTATTGTGAATATATTGTTTTTCACAGAAAAATAGAAAAGGTGGAAGATACTTTATTTGATTAACATCAGAGCAACTAGTATGTTAGGACAAATAAGTCAATCCAAGGTAAACATATGTGTAGATTAATCCACTCAACCACTGCAATAATAGCCAAACTAGCAGACCTGTGAGGCTGTAATGGTGGTGACACACCAGAAAATCTTTACTTATAATGGGGGGCTCCACTGTAAGCCCAGAGTAAAGAAACCAGAAAATATTAACATTTAAGATCCTATCAGACTGAGTAGTCTTTTAACAAAAAAGCGAAAACTCTGATGGATTATCAAAATAGCTGCAGATTAATTTAACAGTTACAACTTATCGATTCCCAACCATAGCGCTACATCCACCCACAAGTGCTCCTGCTAACATTTGTGCCAGCTGCTTACAAGTCTAATTCTAACATGAGTAATGGTCATCAAGCTAACTTCTTCTGATACCTGTCACAGCATCTGGAACTCATCAAATGCTTCAGTTATATTTCAGCCTCAGAGAAACATCAAACACAAAGCGCAGTTTCTGCTTTGGGCTCTGTGGTTTTCTAATATGTTTTGAAGGCTGCGTTGCTTCCTGTTTTAGCAAAATAACTAGATGGTGTACTTAATGTTGTTCTCGGGTTAGAGACATATTCAGAACTTTTCATTATCATTTAATTTTAATGTTATGTTTTAGATTTAGATTATAAATTATAGCCATAGTTCTGCTTCAGTAGCTATTAAACAAGGAAATTCTAGATCAAGCCATCATATTGTGAAAAATCTAATAATAATATAAGTAATTACCTCTAAATAAGGGTTGGTAAAATATAACTTTGACATAATTTATGTTATAATCATAATTACTCCCCATTATGTCCTTGGTTAAAATTATGTTCCAGATAGTTTAACACGGCATGTTTCTTCAACTTTTTGAAAGATCTCTTCTTAGTAGTGGGAAAAAAATAATTTATATTCACCTTCTTCATAACTATTGTAATATTATAAAAACAACAATATACACCTCAGGTCAGAAACTGCTCAACATAGTTTAGGTCACCGACACACAATATATGGTGCAAATGAAATAACTTCAAAGAGCAGAACCCTCTGTAGACACAAAAGGCTTTGCACATCTTTTTTCACAAGTACTTCCTTAAGTCCCATAAACAGACTGTGATGTGTAAAATCAGTATCAGAGTTCTCCTTTAAGGTTGTGATGAGATCACAAGTCTTGAAAAGTCTTCCTTCTATAAAGCCATGAGATTTGTTTAAAAAAAAAAGTTTTTGAAACCATAAGCATGCAGCCTTTTAAATCTGTTCATATCAACAGGCCAGCAAAACATGATCATCTCTACAGTGGCTCCTCATTACGTTTTACTTTGAGAACAGCATGCTGCTTCTCTACTGTTCTGAAATTGCCCTTTACATAACCAGATTAAGCCAGACCTTTAAAATGTGTCCTATAATATCACCGGGATCCCCAAAATATAAACAAAGCGATTGCAGTTACAAACAGCAGATGTGATTTTCACATTTAATTGCATTGCAATATCATCAGCAGCTACAGCAACAAATTTTTTTGCGGTGCAGTTATATATTATATGAAGAAGTAATGACGTCTGAAGGCGACCTAAAGCTACTGTGAATTTCTGTACCTTAAATAAATCAAAGACCAGCAGCAGATGCTGGGAGATTCATTCTCTCTGCAAACCAAGTCTTACTCTTTCTCTGTAGTACACCCTCTCCCTCTAACAAATAAGCCTGGTTGTGCATTTTCTCCACCAATTGTTTATCATGAAAATTTTTATCAACCCAAAATATAAATCACTTGCCTGCTTGTTCTACTTGTTTACTATAACTTGGCTCTCCCTGTGTAGTGAAGTGAAGGTTCCCGACTTATCTCTGGCATATGGACTGTAGCTATGGTTGAAACAATTCAATGATTCATTTGATTACTCGTTTAATCCATATAACTATATAGCGCACTGCTTTGCACGGACATTTATTACTGTCGCACATCGCGCTTAAGCTGTATGAACACAACGTTATTGTGATGGCGCTCTTTGCAAAGTGGAGGAAGAGAAAAAATTGCGAGGAACGAAGAATTAAGTGTCCGAAGTATGGGATTATTTCAAGCTAAAAGAAAACAACAACTCTGTAATGTTACAGTCCGTCCACCGCAAAACGAAACTTATGTGGCCTACTGCAACAGCAGGACAGAGTAAGTAAGCCGCAATCCTCAGGTGAAAATGTACACACGTGAGTTTATTGTTCTCCGCCTGGTTGGGCCGTGAGTTTGGGTTGTAGCGTCACAGTCATGAGTTGCACAGCTGATCCCGGGACCGGGTTGGGTGCCATGCCGGCGTCAAGCAAAAATACTTCTTAAACCACCGGTCAGCAAATAAATCTGGCATCAGGCCAACTTTTTCAAGCCGTTACATGGCGGGTCAGAACAAAGTCAAATTATTTAAAATCCTTGTATGATTGTGTGCAAGTTTAACTCAGCTGGTACTGTATAGGACTCCTGTTTGGAAGGTGGTAGGATTGGTTCCAACTTACTGCGGATATTTTTTTCTCCCCTGTTAAACAAATTGATTATAAGGACACTTTTGCACATGCTCACAATAAAGCATGTGCTGCAGTGTGTGTGTTTCCCAGCGTTTGATCCGCATTCATAAACCTACGGACGCTTTTTTTCAGTTCCCTGTGGAAATTCAGGGGAAACCAATCTCACGTTTACTGACGGCTTTTTCAGATGTGTCAAGCAAGCTAGAGTCTCTTTTTAATGTCGTTCAGAACTCTTCAAAGAAAAAGTTCTCCAATAAACTTAGCGTTGCTGTACAAAAATTTCTCGTGCTTTTATTTTGGAGGCACAATCACCTAAGAGGAAGTGATTGTGTGAGTAACTGTATCTGTCATGACTGAGATCTATTTCAGCACCAGCCGCTATCAGTTTATTTATTTTTTATTTTTTCTGCTATCAAAGCAATCTGGCCGATACTATTAATGGCGGGCCGGTTCTGGCCTGCGGGCCGCCTATTGTCTTAAACGATGCATCGATGAATCAATGAATTAATCTGTTGCAGCTTTGAGTACTAAAATCATTGTTAGCTGCAGCCCTAACTGTAGCTAATTTCTGAAAGACAGTGGGTTCATGACAGTATGTTCAGATGCTGTAACAGTAGATTGTGAGAGCCCTATAGGCCTTACACTGGGCAGCCATGGTGCCACTAATGATAGTGTAATAGCTTTTTAATGTTGCAGCTTGCACCTTGCGTCTGGCTGTGTGCCGAGTGGCAAATCAGCAAAAGAATGTGTGTGAGGTTGCAAGGGTGTATGAGAGTGTGAGAGTGTTTCTGTGCACATATGTTTATGCCAATTTGAATTCCTGTACGCATCTTGCCACAGTGTCCTCTCTGTGTCTTTATCGCACACAGCCAGGCGCCGCACAGCACACACTTCCCTCCGACACACTGATGAACACATCCACTCCACTCCAGCAGCGAGAGGGGGGACTGTATTCCTGCCCTCGCCCTGAGGACATATACACACCACATATCTGCAACTTGGCACAGCCCTCCTATACAGAAGACTTACTATCTCACTCTATTTCATTCTCTTAAAAACACTACCTCAATCCTCACAGGCAATGTTGGCTCCCATGCTGTGTACTGATTGACACACAAGCACATGAATGCTCATGTCATCTTAACATGTGAAAGTATAAATATTAGATTTCATTTGCAGTTTTTCTCAAAACTAATTGTTCAGCCTCCACATCATCTCGTCACTTGTGCACATCATAAAAGCACTTTCTCATTGTCTTGAACAAATTGCAAATGACTTGACACACTGATGCAAATGATTATGTACAATCGTCTGCTGTTTCCTACATTATCAATTGCTTATGTCCTGCTGATAACAATGAATCATACCAGTCTCTGTTGAATAATCTTACCCCCAAAACATCTAGACATAGGTTAATTGCATTAGTCACTACATGCAAAATGGTTGAACACTTTATCAAAAATCTTTCTTAAGGACCATAAACAAAGTAAGAATAGACCACAACAACATCACAATAGCAACACTCATACCAATACTCAATACCAGTAAACAGTAACAATACACAGTGAGCAGCAATATATATATATATATATATAGATAGATAGATATATAGATATATATATATATAGATAGATAGATAGATATAGATAGATAGATATATATATAGATAGATATATATATAGATATATAGATAGATAGATAGATATAGATATATATATATATAGATATAGATAGATATAAAGCAAATGTTGTTTTCCCCTGAGAACGGGATAATTAATTTTCACGTGATCACGAGATAACAAACCATAGCTGAATACAGGGGCTGGCAGGTGTGTTTCCTTAGGATAATTTCAAAGCAATTACCAGTGTCACTGGTTAGTTCAGTTGGTAGAGCACAGGGCTCAGTTTGATTAGTTTGATTCCTGTTCTTGTAGACTTTCTTTTTCTTCTTTTGTGTGTATTATCCTCTTCAGCAAAATTGTTATGAAGAGATTAAGGGGAATCCAATCACACATTTACTGACGGCTATTTCAAATGTTCCGAAAGCGGTCAGGAAATTTGTAACGTTATATTGATGAATGTGGACCAAGAACGCACAGAGTCAAGCACGTGCTTTACAGTAATGTGAGCATGTGAAACAGTCTTTTCATCAGAACTTTGTTGAAGAGGATTATAAAAATATAAAAAAGAAAAATTTTGTCAGTGAGAATTGAGCATACAACCTTAAAAGTGGTGGTATTATGCCTTTTGGCTTTTTCCCGCTCCTTTATTGAGTTATATATCTTTTTTGTGCATGTAACAGGTTTGCAAAGTGAAAAAGCCTGAAGTCCAGCCCAAAGGGAGTTCCCATCTCCCACAGAAAGCTCTGCTCTGAACCGCTTGAAAACAGCTCGTTTGTAGTCCAGCCCTTCACTTCCTTTACTTGTGACATCACAATGAAAACGCGTCATAAAGCAAATGTGCTTGAATATTGTCGGAGTTGAGGAGCTCTGCAAGTGGCCGCGGGGGAAGTCTGCGCCAACCCGCGGGAGGAGCTTGTGAGGCCGGCCAGCTGCCCGCTCACAGAGCCCCCTGCTCCCGCCGTCACACAGACCGCTGCAGCAACAACGGCAGAGGAAAACACAGCTGGAAGGTTTTCATACGCTTATCTGTCTTTACATTCTGAGGAATGTTGAAACGTTTTAACTTAAAAAAGAGAAAGCTGTGTGGATCGCTGGTGTGTGTGTCGCATTGAACATTACGTTGCGGCAGTTGTGTGTGGCGTCGCTATGACGAGTAGCTACGTACTATCTCTGGGTACTATCTGCAATGGAAAACGGAGCAGCTTGTGAGTAACTTATAACATCTGCTAGGTTACGGTTGCAGTCTGAAGCGGCTTTGATTAGGATCACACTACCTTGTTTCTTACAACCCGCCCTTCTCTGCTTCTGATTGGCTAGTAGTCCTTACCTGGGAACTGCGCATGTGCAACTCCCAACAAAGATTTTGTACAAGTAAGATGCATCACTCTGTAGCTCAAGAGCAGAGCACATAGGGTGAAAAGAGGAGCTGCAGCAATGTGCAGTATGAGAAAAATATGGTGTTTCTTGAAAATTAAACCATTAAACCTATTCTGGTACAACCCCTAATTAAGATTTTGAACCTGAAAATGAGCATAATACCACCTCTTTAAACCTATAAGTCCTATGCTCTACCAAGTGAGCTAACCAACAATACAACAAATCACACTATAATTACCATTATGGTTATCTTGAAATCATTTGATTAGGGAATCCGTGTATATATATATATATATAGACATTCTATACATGTCTATTAGAATTTTTCTGTAAATGTGTACTGAATTGATGAAAATGTCTGTTGTGATGTGGAAGAGAATCTGTGATACAACAGGCTGGAACGTCAGCCAACGGGGTGTACTGTATCCCATGCAACAGTCCTGTCTCTTTCTTTTCTTCTTACAATGACATGCTCTGTCAACAAATTACAGTACGAACAGTAAAAGCATAGCTGTGATTCCTGTCCTCTCTCCTGCAATGTATAACTTTGTACTGGTGAAAGTGATATATGCCATACAAAAACAGTGTAGCCTTGTGCATTTTCAATCATTGTCATCAAAATCTTAGCCAAAATCAGAACCTACATCAGAAAATACTTACAGAGTAAACTATTATATTGACAAGATGGCTAAACATTTTGACAGTTCAATGACAAAGATTTGCTTTTGAGAGACAGACTAAGGATTTTGAGCAGATTATGGGCTTTTGCAGGTAATCCACTGTGTTGTGCCGTTTGTACTACCTGTTTCGAGAAATGCACTTACTGTTTTGCAAATGTTAAGGATGATTCGAGAAATGCACCAAAGCGACTGAGAAAAACTGTAATCTCCGTTGCTTTCTGTATTCTAACCCTTGATACTGGACTTTAAGAAGTACTGAGTTTGTGGTCTCTGCACATGAAAGCAGTGTTCAAGCTCACAATTTAGAGCTCATTGATGAGACAGATTATGAAGAATGTTTGTCCCTGCACCTAATAATAAAAGTAATTAAAGAAACAGCAGTGGGCTCCAGCTTTCTCCGGGGCTCAGCTATTCACAAACTGAGATTTACATCAAGCCCGAGGCTGAAGTGCAAGATACAGTGCAGTAAGATCACCTTCATTAGAGTCAAATTGTAAAAATGGTACATTTTCCTGTCTGATAACCCCCAGAACCCTGCCTACTCCTATTATTAATATTTATATGGTTCAAATAAACAATTTGATAGTAGCCCATTTCTCATCTTTGCTGAGCAAGAGTTTTGTGTAAAAGGAATTAAAGGCGTGTCCCATATAGATGCTTGTCCCAAATACAGGTAGGGTGAGTTTAGTGATTGAAGCAAATAAAAAGTCTGGGCTATTAAAATGAAGTTTAATAACGAAATAAAGACAGACGAGGTGAGATTATCCATAAATCTTGCAGCAGATAGTGAATCCATGCAGTGTAAGAAGCAAGTTCATTAGTTACTATTACAAGATTGTCAGTTATGTTCATCTACATGAAAGTTAACAAGAATGCCGCACTGCCTCTCTGGGATTTACTGAAGACACCTGCTACAGCAGATCCAGGGTGGACACTAGACACATTTAGAGTAAGTGTATGCATCAGATTTTTGGATTGAGTGTTTTGGATTCTCCTGCTGCAACCTTAATGTTTTTCTAGCATTCATTCAGTGAAATGCCCAAAATGGAGTTCATCTTCATTTAACTTCATGTTGTTGCCTTACAACATGGAACATGTCATGTTAGTCTTATTGGAAAAATATTTTAAGCAGATCAGTTAAACTATCAAGACGAGAATAAAAAAAATATAATATTGTGTATAATATCAACACAATGACAGTAAAACCATAAATTAAATTGCAATTTCTTGAACAAAACCTATTACTGAATGAATTGCCATTTTCATCTGTGTTTAAACAATTAAACTTGACAGTGAATCCACATCATACTTTTCATAACAGTATATCATTTTGATGAGTAACACGAGCCTGAGAGTCTAAAGGCTCAATTAGTGCTGCTCCTTAATACCCAACTGGACCAAAATGTATTAAAGAAACTGTTCCACCAATACTGTCATTATATTAGCTTTTTATCAGTTTGACATCACAGAGCTTAATAAGTGTAAACACAAGGTTTCACTGGATGGCTCTATAGGAGTTAAAAAGACTTCACGTGTTTTTTTCAATTATGTTGCTCACAAAGTGTTTTGGTGTTCGAACAGGCAGAATTTGGCAACGCTGCCGCTGTGAGTCAGTGAGTGGAAGGACCCGGAAATCTCTGTGGGGCTAATAGGCACATAAAAGCATTTATGGTGATGGAATGTGTTGGGGATATTAAATATACATCTGCTCCTGCCTCATTAAGATTCTGAGGCGGGAACACACACTCTTGCAAAGGTCTGTGATCAGCAGCCATTTGCTAATATGAGGAGAATAAGGGGATCAATATTTAAAGAGGGGGGCCAGGCTAGATCGAGACATGGACACCCTTAGGGGATTAATGAAGGATTGCTTGTGACAGATGAGACGAGCGTGTGTTTATGTATTACTGCAGAAAGAGTTATAGTTGCACTAATAAAGACAGAATAGATAGGGAGGACAGGTAGTAAAAGTATATCAGGCCAAACCAGTGCATTTACATTAGAATCACATAGACATGAATTATTGTAAGCCTGCTGTTTGCATGGTGGTTCTTTGTATTCAGTGTACATGTTTAAATACACTCCAATTTAAATACATATGTAAAAACAGTGTAACACACAGTGATTGTTTGCATGTCGTATTCTACAAATGGGTAATTCCTTGCCTGGATTAGCTTAATTTCTGTCTTGGTTGATTTAAAGCCACGGGATACGAAATGTGATTTATGTTGTCTTGTTCGTGTGTAAGAACTGCCAAACAGTGTACGTGAGTGGAATTGAGCGGCAGCAATTTCTGGACCCCACTCAAAGCATCTTCTAATCGCTCCACTCCAAGCTGCTCCAGGTTTTCTATTTTCTACATTTGCTATTTTCTTTATCCCACTCATTGCACAAAGTGACGTGAAATTTAGAGAAATCAAAGAAGACGGCATTAAGTGAATGGAAGCACAGGAAGTGAGACGAAAGCACGTGGATCTGTCGTGTGAAGCAAGGCAACGATTCAGCTCAAAATGAGAATGGTTCATGAAATGTGTGCTTTCCCAAAGACTCAAAAAAGGTGGAGGGCCTGGGAGAAAGATGAGCAAAAAAAGTCATACTCACCGCACTGTCACTGAAAACATCTGTACTTGTGAAAACATCCCCATGGGCTTTTAGTGACCAAAAGACACAGACTACAAAACAGTCCAGCAGTTACATTTGTGCAAATAAAGCGATATGAAAATCCTCCTGGGATTGTATCAGCTTCTTCATGTGATGGAGCTTTATCTCAAGAAGGGGAACACTGAGAGACGCTCCAGGCGAAATCACACTGCTCTGCTCCCATTCTGCACTGCTCACACACACTGCTGCAAATATGCTGGATAAAAAATAAATCCTACAGGGGCCAGTAGAGTAGTAGCAGTAAAGAGCTGCAACAGGACTGGGATCCTGTTGGTCCTCAGTAATCAACAATACAGTGTAATTACTCTAATGTGGGTAATTATGAAATTATGAGATGTTATTATCAGTAGACTTAACTGTAAGCATCCACCTGAGGTTCCAGCACCTAGTTCCGCTTCTATGAGCAACAACATTTTCACTGGCCAAGTTGAAGCGTTATTTTATTTTATTTAAAAGGCATTTGACATTTTTTAAAGTAGCTTAACAGTACTTATTCTACTGTATTCTTTGTTTAGATCAAAAAAGTCCATACAAAAGTACACAAGTCATATTTTCCCTGTAGGACAAGGCAAACAGATTTTAATAATAAACATTGGTGCTAGATTGGGAGGAAGTGGGCTGTATTTGTCAGAAATTCCTCAGGATTAGGATTTACTGTGGCAGACCTCGATTTTGAAGGCTGCTTAACAGTGAAGACCACCGCCCAAAAAAATGTTGTATTTGCATGGAGCCATAGCCACCCCCACAAATTGGTTGCTTGGGGTGTGCCGATAGTGTTTGCAAGTGGGAGTTAATCAAATTTATGCAACACAATATTATGATAGTCATAGTGTTTAGATAGCTGCAAAAACTTTTAATAACCAGCACATGGAGTTGTTTCAGTATACTTAAATTGATTGCTGCACGCCTCATAAACCTGATCACATGGGAGAACAATGTTTCCCTGATTGCCAGTTCTGTTCAAGCTCTCACTGTGTTTTTGTCCATATGGTTTAGATTTATCAAAGCCAAACTGTTGTGGAAATCAGTTAATTCAAAATGATAACAAAAGTTCTCGTGTACCCTACATTTGGTTGCTTAATCTTTTTGGCACTACACTGAAAAATTTGTTAAGTATTAGTAAATACGGAATTCATCATTTATAAAGCCTTATTCATACATTAATACACATTAGTAAGTCATTCGTAAACACAGTTATAAATGTTTTATTCTTTATTATCTACACACCATGAAGCATTTGTTAAGTATTAGTGCATTTTTAAGTCTTCATTTATAAATCATTGTTCTTACGTTAATACACATTAGTAAGTCATTTATAAATATAGTTATGCATGTTGTATTCTTTATTAAGAAGCTCATCTATAATGTGCTTAATAATTGTATTTTCATACTTTATACATGATCAGTTCACTATTTATAAACAAAGTATTATTTTAATGACAAACCATTTATATATGAGTATTTGCCACTGGTAGATTTAGGAGTTATGCTGAGATTGTTTCTATTCTTTCACGGGAAAGTATAAAAAAACAGGCAGTTAGCCTATGTAATTTTTTTTTTTTACTTTCCAAATGACAACAACTCATATTTAAATGGTTTGTCATTAAAATAATACTTAATTTATAAGTAGAGAACTCATAATGTATAAAGTATGAAAATACAATTATTCAGCACATTAGCGATGAGCTTCATAATAAAGAATACAACATGCATAACTATGTTTATAAATGACTTTCTAATGTGTATTAACGTAAGAACAATGATTTATAAATGATGACTTAAAAATGCACTAATACTTAACAAATGCTTCATAGTGTGTAGATAATAAAGAATAAAACATTTATAACTGTGTTTATGCATGACTTACTAATGTGTATTAATGTATGAATAAGGCTTTATAAATTATGAATTCCGTATTTACTAATACTTAACTAATGCTTTATAGTGTGTAGTTATTATAAAGTGCTACCAGTTTGTTTTCATGTTAAATGCTTGGACAGCATTACATTTATAGTGTTACACTGATAATAATCACTGCAATTATAATCAGCGCTATCCTCCTGAATATATTAGTTCTCACGTGCAATCACAGATGAGATGATGATGAGCTAACCAAACAACTTTTCTCCTTAACTCCTCTATTTATATAATAATATACATTTTGTGTTATTTGAATAGCTTAACATTTTGCAAAATATGCTTAATGAATTTTGTGAGAGTTACTGTAGATGTAACAAATAGCACATAACTTCTTGTAAAAAATCTAATTATTTGATGGTATCTAGTGTCAGAAATTTGTCTGTCAGTTTATTAACTAACTGCTCTTCCTTTATTATTCTATAATTATTATGATGTTCAACTCCTGAAGTGAGTCAAATTGTAAAAAGGTATCTACAGAGTAAGTAACAAAAATGTCTTTCTCAACTTCTTACACTTTGTAGTTTTATTGTAATGTCTAAAGAATAAACCTGGTAACTCAAATTAGTAAAAGCTAAAGACCACAGTGTCTAAATAATTGCCGCATTTGTGCTACAGTGTAGTTCTTCCTTAATACATATTAAAAGTAGAAAGTAAAGAGTGTTTACCTTTTTGTCTAATGTTCATAATATATTAAATACTGCTATACAACAGTTTAAATACCAACCAGGGTGGTGTCTCCTTTCAAACTGGTGGAACACTACAGTTATTTCCACAAAACAAAAAAACAAAGAGTTAGGCTGCTGTCAGTGCATCCTGACCGCTCCTGTCGGAGTGTCCAGAGATTTAAATAATCAACGAAGTTATGCTGCTGCACCTTGTGCGCAAATGCGCACAGCAACCACCCGGAGAGTGTCCAATATCCAATATTCGCCCACCTTCTTGCTCTGTTTTGGTCTCCACCAACTTCACCTCTCAAATCATGTTGACTTTCTTTCATTTGAAACAGCTTTTTGAGTTATTGTCAGTGGGTTATTGTCACTTTTAGCGCCCCCTTTCATTTTTGAGAAGTCATGTGAATCATTGTCGATATACAAATATTGATTGTAGGAGCTTTAAATGACAAAAACAGTCCGTCTTGTTTTGTATTACAAACTGTGCAGGTGACATCAAATGCAACAAAGCCTGGACCAGGCTTTCCATGTTAATGTTAGTGTGTTTGTATTTAAAAAAGAATTAAGACACAATGTGAACAAGTATATGAAAGAGAAAGTGAGTGTGCATGTTTGTGTGTTCATCTGTGTGTAAATGGGATGAATATCATACCGCATCTCGAAACTGAAAAATAAAGCGTTGAAGGGTTGAAACTCTGCTTGAAAGCTTGAAATCTAATTTAAAAAGGGGTTTTGCAAGTTTGAAACTATGTTTTGAAGGCTTGCATAGTGTTTGATAGGCTGAGAAAACAATTCAAATCTCTGCAAACATTATTGTGTATTTGAGTTTTTCTTCTTCACAACTGCAGTCTTTTTACAGTGTTTCTCCAACATAGTTTAAGAGTGTCAACTGTGTCACTGTTCTTTGTGTCTGTATATGTGTATATATAGTATATATGTATACATATATAGCCCATATACAGGGCAGCGTTTTAATTAACCAACACTCTGTGTCACACTATCAGCCAAGCAGTTCTTATAGCTAAGAGCTGGTACACGTCAGGCGTCTGTCTTTCTCCTTTACTCTCTCTCTCTCCCATTCTTTGTGACAATTGCCTTTTTGGACTATCTTGCTTTTCAAGATCCTCTTCTAACCTGCGTGCTCGGAGCCCACTGAAGCATCCAAAGTTTTACAGCACAGTGTTGGTTGAAGGGGCAGTCAGCACTCACCCCATCATGTTCCTTGGCCATTTCATTAGACTGGGGGACACTCTGCAGAGTGAGAGCAGGTGCCCTGTCTGTTATTTTTTGAGAGGGGTGTGTAAGTGTGATAGATAGATAGATAGATAGATAGATAGATATGTGAGGTGGGGGCAAACTGTTGTGCGGAGGTTTGGAAACATAGTATGTGATAATACCAGACAGATATAGATTGACAATCACTATCACATCAGCAGTTTTCCGCTAGCATGGATAGCAACAACTCTCACTTTCGGCACAGGGATCATACAAATAGGATGACCTGCTACCACTGATGGAGGACAAAGCTACTGTTGGTTCTCCTTAGTTTAGGCGCTGATAGACTAATTAGTCACTTTTTAAATTCAATTTCACTTCCAGGAATACTTCAGTATAAGGTATCTTCAACTAATCTATCAACGGTCATCATACTGAGTTCCCTGTGGAAAAGAGTGAGACGGAAACCGCTCACCTGTGTTAACACAATACCCAGAGTGTGCAAATGTTTCCATTTGTTATTTCTTTTGTGTTAATCATGTGAAGAGGTTTTTGAGGGGGAGAACCACAAGCAACATTACTAATAACCAGTTTTTATAGTAGACTATTGTTTTGAATTTATCTCACCAGTGTGTAAAACTGTGTGGTTGTGTGTGTTAGTTTTTGAGGGCTTGTGTGTTATGTCTGAGGGCAAAGCTTGGTTTTTTACCAAAATTTAATGGTTTTGAGTGGAGAGCTTCATTTTGACCTGAAAATAGGATGTGTGGGGAATTGGGTGAGAAGTTGTGGATTTGTGTTTAGAGTTTTGAGAAAAATAATTTCAAGAAATGTGTTTAAGTAATCAAGATAAACTGTAATAAAGAAAAATCAGATGTAGGATTCAGTGCCAGTTTTCAGTTTCTGATGCAATTGACAGATTTTGGTCTGTACTAAGGGAGTAAAACCTGTTCAAAAACCTGCCATATGAATGGACAGATAGTTAACAAAGATGGACTGAACAACAACTTTTTCATCTCATTGATTGCTGATTCTTTTTCAAAGTGGGCTAAACAAAGTCAACAGGACGTTTCCTTTGTCTGTGGCTGTGTACCTATACTTTATTTGCCCCTCTAAGCTTCCATCCAGCTCAATCCACTTTATGTGCGAAGTCTGTTTAACCAGGCTTTGCTGACAGATGTTTGCCTGCTAATTTGTGTTTGGCAGGGGAGATTATTATGGCTTACTCACTCGACAATTGCTCAGCTCCTCTGCAGACAAGATGATAGTGCCACATTTCTTCCCTGGGATCCCACTGTGGACAAAGAGAGAAGACAATAAGAGCTTCACTGAAATTAAAGGAAACACATCCTCCATTTGTCCACTCTTGGCTCTTAAGTGATCAATAAAGGCCTCTGCAAGAATAAAAATCAATAGGGTGCTCAACCTGAGATACCTGAAATAATTGAGCTTTAACTGGCTGTAACATGCTGTAAACTTTTTTTCTGTGATAGATGATAACTACCTCAACCTATGTTGTTTACTACCCTGTGTGGACATATTTATAATTTAAAAATTTGATTATCAGTTAGTTCAAAGTAGGAAATTAGCCTTTCAGGGAGGGTTTACCCATCCTTTAAGCTGGCAAACATGTTCATCATGCCACACCATTTTCATGACTAAATAGGTAGGTGTTGAGTTTTGTTATGTATTGGTTAATGTATTTAAGTTTGTTTCCCCAGATTTTCAACACATCACACAACATCACATCTCATTTATGGGTCTCACTGCTGTTGTTACCTCTCCTCTTGTCTTCATTACAAGAACTTTTACACTATGTTGTAGTGAAATATCAATTCATCATCTCTTGACTTTAACTTCATCTGTGAAAGATAATCCAACCTCGTAACCTCAGTTTATTATGTTACAGAAGCTTCTAAATAATTTGTTTCAGAACATTTTAATGAGGATTTTACAAACAGTTGACCTAATTTCCTCCTTGATTCCATGTTTTTGGTGATCAGTCAAGATCCAGTCAGGCTTGAATACTATATATATATGTATCTATTACTATACATCTCTAAAATACCATTTTGTAAACACATAACTTTTATGTCTTTTAAATGTTATTGCAAAAAGTGATGTGTTCCTTTTTACCTCTTGTTTTTATTGTTTTACGCTGGGGGAAGATGAAGACTCAAGTGCCTTGCTTAAGGACGAAATAATGCCAGTTTGAACCTTTTGAACATTATAAAATGCAGATTGAAGTGATGTGTTTATGCACATCTGTCAGATCTCCGAATTTCAAAAGAAAAAGTACATGACGAGATTTAAGAGCCATCAACCCCCTTATCTTGCTTATTACACTTGACTCAGACAGAGCGCAGAGGTGGAAAACCAATTTCTTTTGAAGCCTCCAAAACGTTTGTGGCCACAGCTTTTCTTTTCTTCTCTTTGGTCTTTTTCACTTTGCTTGACTCTGTCCTATTGTTTAGAGTACAACATATTGCTTTTATGTCATAGAAATGTATCTATGTACAGTGTGTGTGTGTGTGTGTGTGTGTGTGTGTTTAGGTTGTAGAAATGCTTACAGCCTTTCAAAAAAGACTAAATCGCCTTAGTCCTTTCGTCTGCTGAAGGTGGAATTGTAATGCCCATGAAATGGAATTTGTGTCTCAGGACATGAGAAAAAAAACATCTCAGCTGATTTCCTTCTTAGCATTCATTGGCAAAACCTTACAAGGCACCTTATTTAAGCTGCTTTGGCCTGCTGCTCTCTCTGCCTCTGGCTTTCCATGTACGATCATGGATGGGCAGGGAGGTGCTCTTCCCGCCTCATACCTCTCCACGTAAGCATGTGGTAGGGCAGGGGCACCAAATATAACTTCTGTAAGCAAAAAAAGTTGTCCTGAACTATAATAAACAAACATAACTGCCTCCAGGACATGCTTTCTACACATGAATGAAAGAAAATCAGTCCACAACATATAATGCCCAGTCACACCAAATAGCTGTAGCTGTGGAGCTAACCGCTAACACTATAGCCAGCTGGGATAATCAGTTGAAAATGCTCTCCTATATAGCTGCTTTTCTTTTTCCATGATTCTTACTCAAAACCTTTTCTATATGAAAAATCTGGGAATTATATTCCACTAAGCTTCTTAGTTTTAAAACTAAGTTGAAAAGCCTGTTCCTGTCTGCTAAGCACAGGTGGTGGCCCTGTCTCTGCTTACATTAGTGAACACCTGTCCTACGTCAGAGACCTTAGAGCCTCTGACCACAGGC
This sequence comes from Micropterus salmoides, assembly GCF_014851395.1. Classification (NCBI taxonomy): domain Eukaryota; kingdom Metazoa; phylum Chordata; class Actinopteri; order Centrarchiformes; family Centrarchidae; genus Micropterus; species Micropterus salmoides. The sequence goes on from NW_024043372.1 coordinate 26,203,107, forward strand.
CTGCCTGTGCCTACAGTACACCCAGGAAGTGTTTGGTTGCAACTTCGGACCCAGTATTTAGTGTAACTCCATCAGCTGTTCACTGTACTGCTGTAGCTGGTTGCTATTTCCCAGCTATAAATTTAAGGCCGACATATGATTTCAGGAGGACATCGGCAAGACTTGTGTGGATAAAACCATCACGTTTTTAATAAAATAACTCCAGCACAGAGAAAGCAACACAAAAATAAAATCGCAACAGTTTGGAAGGTTATTAAACATTTCCAGCGACAAGAGCTGCAGGACTCACGTCTGTGCCTCCTGAGTGTCGGAGGAACGGGATGTTTAAGGAGCTTAATTACCTACTGTAATCAGCTGTTCCGCTTGTTTTGGAGAGGAAGAGACCGACTTCGGCTCTGTGTAAAAACCTCCTGACTGATCAAAACTACTTAGGACCCACTATTTAGCGTAAACACACCGCTGCATGCTGGCTGCTATTTCCAATATATTTAATGCCAACATTCGATCTCAGGTGGACATCGGCGAGACTTGTGTGGCTGACTGTTGATTGTGATTTATTGGTTAAAGCCAGTAGCGTCTACTCGCCCATTCAGAATTTCACTGGAAGGCAAGCCCCCCACCCAAAGTACCCGGTACTTTTGGAAAGTACTACCCCCTTAGCAGGGACTTTTTAGGGGGTTAAATGAAGACCCCAGAAATACATTTAGACCCTGGTCCCTCCGGTGGAAACAGTGAGTTCCTCCAAAGGTTCCTAGTTCTGGGGTATAGTTCCTTTGGTCGAAACGCAGCTTTGGTAATTCTTATATATCAGAGCTCCTAGACCATTAACTGTCTCACTCAGGGACTGGGTGGAAGTTTAAAATCTTCATTCTGCATGTGTGTGTTAATTGCCTCATTGTAGTTGTGTGTAACAGGATGAAAAATTTGTGTAGCTAAAGCTTGTGTGTGTGTGTGTTGTTTACCAACTGCTGGAAAAGTGAAGGGGGTTATGGTATTGTTGGATTGTAAATGATTTCAGGCAGTCGCCCACCTATGTTGAGGTTATACATTCCATCAGATCATTACAACATCTGTGTATTAGTTTAATAGAAAGAGGAGGGTCTGTATTTTTGTATTTTGTGCTGTTTTTAAAGTTATACCATTTGGATTGCCCAAGGCTACTTTCTAACGATCAAGAAAAGACGGTTTCTCCAAAAAGAGTTTAAGGATTTACTCATTCCTCTCTTTATGTAAAGGAAAACTTTAAGCCTCCCCGATTAATTTTTTTATGGCTGTAATTATGGTAATACACAAAACCCCGTTAAAATGCCCTTCTTTTCAACCTATCTCACTGTTGAATCCAGATTATAAATTGTTTTCTAAAGCTCTAGACAACAGGCTGAGTAAATAATTATCAGAATTGATAAACTCAGACCAGACTGGTATTATTCCAAAGAGATCTTCTGCCAGTAACTTTTGGGCTCCAGGGCTGAACCTAGTATAGCCCTTACTCTGGATGCTGAGATGGCTTTTGACAGGCTTGAGTGGCCTTATTTGCTCAGGGTTTTTGCTAAGTTTGGGTTTGGCCCTTCTATAAACTGTGTCAGCAGCTGCATAAAAAAAACTCAAGCCAGAATTATCACCAAAGGATAAATGTCAACTGCCTTTCCTTTTAGTACATCTAGCAGGCAGGGTTGCCCCTTGTCTCCTGGGATCTTTGTCCTAGCATTGAGCCTCTAGCAGAAGCAATCAGGCAAGATGCAGGCATAAAGGGCTTTAAAGTAGGTCCAACAAACCACAAAATGAATCTTCTAGAGGACAACAAAATCCTTTATTTGACAGATCCATACAATTCCCTCCCTTTATTACAAAAATCTCTTGGATGCTTTTGGCACCATCTCAGGCTATAAAGTGAACTGTGAAAAAGGTGAAGTTATCCCACTTACAAACTTTGATTATGTTGAGTGTCAACAATGAAGCCAATTTAAATGGTCCACAAACTATGCAAGATACCTTGGAATCATGGTAGATAAAAATTAAAAAAATATGTATCAACCCATTTACCCCACATTGGATAATGACATTAACAAAAGATTTACCTTCTGTCATCTTTCTTGGATTGTAAATACTTTTGCCATTAAATGTAACCCAGGCTGCTATTTTGTAGCAGCAAAGTAGTAGTACAAAAAAAAATGCATTTCATATGAGACACTGGCTGTTTCTCAATACCGAGTTCGCCAAGTTCGGACTTCTGTACTTTAAAGCTTGGACTTGGCAAGTTCGGCTCGGGAGTACAAACTCCCAGGAACGGGAGCACGCAGTCAGTCATTCAGCAATTGGAACAGCAGCAGACTTGATGAAGGCCGGACCGTTAGCGGGCAGGACCTCACAACTCTGAAAACGTCGTAACAATTTTTAAAATCAGCTCTGTCTAGAGAAATCAACCACATATTTGTAGTTTAAACAACTATATTCCCGCATAAAAAAAACTCTTAAAACTACTATATGTGACACAAGAACAGCAGTATTATAAGTTACAGTTCTGAATTTTCTGACATTTCCGCTTATACCAGCGAAATGCATTCTGGGATATCTGGCGATCCAAAGTCCTCACAAGTCACCAACGATGCAGGCTCGGTAAAACGGGCGGAGCGAGAACACATCCGGGTATTTGACTTGTATTTGGCTTTATGCGGACTTTTGAATTGGAACAGTAATTTGGCTGCGACTTATGATGTCTCAAGTCCACAAGAACACAAGTACAGACAAGAACGCAGATTGAGAAACAGCCACTGTTACTGAAGGAGATTTTAGACAAAGCCCACTAGTAATTGCCATGTAGTTGCTTTATCCATGAGATAGACGCTAGTGACAGTTTCATGACAAAGTTGAGTGTAAGAACCTACAGTTACATTAGACTTACATTAATGGTGGTATTTTCAGCAGTAACTTTCTGCCAATTTCCACAAAACATTCAGGGACTTCACTTAATGCACTCTGTTTTTGCTGAGGTCAAAAGACTGGATAAAGTGCTCTCCAGCTGTGTGTATAAGTGCTTTCTGCTTTGTGCAGAGGTGTGTGTGTGTGTGTGTGTGTGTGTGTGTGTGTGTGTGTTTTAATGGACTTCTTTGATCCACACAGTGAAAGACTCCCATTGATCTTCAGGTGGGGAAACCATCCTGGTCGCATGAGCGGGTGATGTAGGAAAGTGAGAGTGGTTTTTTTGTCACCTAAAGTCTTACACACTCACACTTTGGCATCCCATCAGTCACTGGCTCAAAAATACAGCTTTCAAAAATCTCCATATCTACATCCTCCTATGCTCATTCCTTCCTTCACCTTCTGCAACCGAATCAATTCTCTCTCAGGTCTTCCCACAAATTGCCTGTTATCTAAAGACCACTGAAAAGCAACAAATCAACAGACAAAAGACTTTGGCTTGCGAAAGTGAATTTGCTGACAAGCTGTGGTTATAAAGTAGCTGCAACTATAACCCTATGTTTTATGGTCAGTAGTTGGCTGACAAATACTTGAATGCTTTACACAAGTTGCATGTGAAGAACATGTTTGACACCCGTGGAGCAAAATCAGGTCATTGAAGGTGTTTTCTGAAACAATATTTCAGCATCGGCTTGGCTGATTTGGACAATATTGGAGTAGTTTTGGAGGTTTATTGGGGATGCTGAAAATGGCCATTTAAACCAGAAGTGGCCAAGTTTCAGTCCCCGATGGATGATGAATTTTGAGTCGAGTTTGAGGTTATTGCTTAGTACTAATAATAATTGGACCTGCATTTCAGAATCAAGGGAACTCAGTGTCATTGATGTGAATACTGAGACATAATTTCTTCAAATGTCTTCAGTTCTGCCCAAATGTTCTACCTGTTAAACATTTTTATTTGCATTATACTACATTCTCTCTTATTTTGAGGATACTATATAGCCATAGTCATATTATTATGGTTTGGTTCTTGCTTTTGTTACCTTAAATATCAAACTGTGAGTCACTCAGAGTGTGATGGTCAGTGAATTAAAATGTTCTGCAACATTTGGATAATTGTGTTCATATATCTCCTACAATTTATAATGGATGTGAAGTTATTTAAATTATTACAAATACATTATTTGTCCAATCTAATCGATTCGGCGTCCTCTAAAACTTCTAAATGGACTGAAACTCCAATATGGCCCAATATGAGTTCCAGTTTGGAAATCCACAAGCTGGAAGTGCATCATTCAGGTGTTTATGCTCCTTCTCTTGGGCCTGGGCACTTGCTAGTATGTTATCAGCTCGGCGGTGCAGGGTTCCGATAACTCCTAGCTTATGCCCCAGTGGGTGGTGAGAGTCAAAGTATTGGTCTTTGCGTGTGGGTTTCCTTCAATGTGGAGATTCCTGTCCTCTTCAATGTGAATGGCACAGTCCAAGAAAGCCAAACTGTTGGTGCTGACATCCTCTCTTGTGAAAGTGTTGTTACTGTCCACCAAGTTGAGTTGAGATGTGTTCTGTGAAGGCTTGCACTTCCTGGATGCAAGCTTACATGTAGATGATGGCCAATAGGAGATAATGCTGAGCCCATGGCACAGCTTCTGTCTGTAGAACCCTCTCTTGTACTGGAAATAGGTGGTGTTTAGGCATAGGTCCAGTATTTACAGATATCGTCTGGGCTGAGGTTAGTTCTATTATTCAGAGTGATGTCTTGTAGAAGTCATGTCCTTACGGTTTCCATTGCCTCCATGGTGGGGATACATATGAACAAGGAGGTCACATCATAGGACACAATGGTTTTATCTTTTTCCAGTTTTATTCCTTGACCCTTGTTCACATAGTCTGAGGGGGTCGTGGTGGTAGGACAGTTTTTATGTATATTTGTGTGTGTGTATATATATATATATATGTACAGGTGTATAGAGTTTGTGTGTTTGTAAGCATTAATCCTCAAGATCTTTTACTCTCTGTATTCAATGTTGTAAACAACCATATTTTGTATATACAATATTCATAATTCTGCTGATAACTCTGAAGGGAAAACAAATCAGTTGGTGTTGAATTGCAATCTGTCTCCTGCTGGATTTCATCCCTCTTGTATGCCTGTGCATGCCAAAAATCCCTACCATCTCGTTGCCTAAGAAAATATTGGACGAAGATGAAAATTATTGAATAAGATCTCATTTGCACCTTGCTATTGATTTGCAACAGCAAAAAAAAAGAAAGAAAGAAGAACTTGATTTATTATTTATACAGAGGATAGACCTGAGGATGCCACAAAAGATACTGCTCCCTCACATTACTGAAAACCTGAAACAGTAATCAAATAAATGTGTCAGGCTAGCAGTAATTTCTTTGAACTGCACCTGGGCAAATTAGAAAGCTCTTCTTGCAATAACTTGGGACACAAGAAAAGAGAGTCAAAGCAGTGGTGCATGCATAATATAATCTATCCATTAACACAATGCTTCAAAGACCCACGGGGTGCACACAGAAGTGTTTTTGAACCTCCAACATTTAACAAAAGAGGGTTGTATATTGACAGAGGGCACACACACACACACAAACACTGAGAGACAGACACATATTATAAGAAACCATAAGAAACCTAGAAATCACACTTTTACAAAATCCCATAAAGACCCACAGAAATATTGCCACTGTCATCACTATCTCACACTGCTGACCTCCTCACTTTCCTTCAGCAGAAAGATCAATGTGAGAGCATGCATCAACTTTACGCTTTACGCTATCGAGTGGACATTTTCAGCCCTAAAATGTATTAAAATGTATAGAAGAAATGCAACTGGGTAGTCCCGATTGTCAGCACTGGCCTCCATGGCAAAGAAGGACCTTTTTATTGGAACTAAAACACACCGATGTAGCGTCCAACCGTGTCATTGAAAGAAAGGAGGATTGACTTTGATAGGTTTAATGGATTTTTTTTAATGGATTTTTACTAGCTATTGATAATTGCTTGCTTTAGATCAGGGGCTTTCAAAGTATGAGACTGTAGGAATCCTCTTGGGTTTACTTGCTTAGTTTTGTTCCTGGATGCCTACGGGATCTCAATTTTGTTATTTGGCCCCATAGACACTCAACAATTGAGCCAAGATAGCCTAATATTGCTGTCTGACCTAACTTCAGACTACACCAAATACATAAAAAATGCCTGTCCTAAGGCATTTATTAGTTTAGGGGGGGGCGTCTACCACTTTGAAAAAGTTTGCTTTAGATTGTTGCTGCTGGTGTTAATGATGTTCAGATCCAGTGGCCTGGCTGTGCCTTTGAGTGTGTGTGGTGGCCCAGCAGCTTGGCTGGAATCTGTTGACTGTTAAATCCTGTTTGTGTTTTACGGCATTTTTGCTTGCTTGGTGGTCGTATGAGCTTATTTGGGCCATATGCAATGTTTGTGATGCAGCCTCCTGTTATACTACATGATAGTGGTTCATCCTTGATGTATTCATGTCTAACAATTAGTGTTAGGTAGGTGCATAGGTGTTGAGCCTTGTGTTAATTCACCTTATTCCACTCTATAAAGTTTACCGCCACTGTGAATATGGGGTCGAATGGTGAATGACAATAGTCTGTGGTGAGGTTATTCAAAGGTGGTTTAATTGCAGGAGAACTGAAGGCCTAAATGTAAAATACATGGCCTGCCACTGCATATTTTCACTCACATTCAGCCAGACACATACACTATTTTTGGTCACAGTGGTGAGAATGTTTAATTACAGAAATCTTAAGGGAGTCAAAGATTAAGCAACTAACAAAGCTGCAGTGAATAAGGAACAGTCAAATTAATTTTGCCAAGGGGGATATGAGAAGGACAAGAAAAGGAGGGGGGATTGAAATTGTGGATCTACTGGGCTACTCTGTTTTTTTTTCCATCTTACAGTGTGTGTTACGGTGTATTGTGCCATTAAGATCTCATTTTGCAACCATTTAATTTGACTGATTCTGTAGGACCTTCCCACAATGACAATGCTAACATGCTGATGCTTAGCAAACTGTACAATTTTCACCATCTTAGCATGTTGCATGCCAACAGTATCAAATACAAAGTCCAGCTGAGAATGGTGGGAATGTCATTAGTTTTGCTGTGCATTGATGGTGGCTAAGAATATAAGATGTAATATTGGAATTTATCAACATGATGTTCAGTGAGCTGGGTGGTAAAGTGCAGGTCTTATACACTGGGGCTTGTGAGTTCAAGCCTACCTAGGGATAATTTTGTTTTCTCTCTTCAACAAATTGAGTCTACAGCGACTGTTTCTTCCATTACAGCATGTGCTGCACTGTTCATGTTTTGGTGTTTGAGCGACATCCATCAACCTACAGACGCTTTATCATTTCCCCCAGTATCTCCAGACAGAGGACATTTGGGGGAATCACGTTTTTTGACAGCTCTTTTAGAGGTGTGTCAAGCAGGCTACAGACTGCTTTAATGTCGTTCAGAATTTTTCAAAGTAAAGGTCAACTCCAAATACAGCATTACAGTAAACAAGCTTCTTGCGCTTTTATTTTGTACCACTGCCCACTGCAAAACCACTAAAGAGGAAGTGATTATGTGAATAACTGTTGCTGTCATTACTGAGATCTTTTTCAGCATGCTATCAAAGTATTTATTTATTTATATTTTTTGCTGCTATCAAAACACCATAAACTGACCGCGGGCCAGATATTAATATTACAATTTTGATGGTCCATAATCACAGAGAGAATTAATGTGTTTCCCTTGTCAATGTTTGTATAAACTTTATCTAATGTGTGGTTTATAATGGACTGTGATACAGAAACAGTGACAGTGTTTCACACTCTTAGCTTACATATTCCATGTTATCTGTCAGTGGCCAAGCCACAATAATATATGGTTTTACTGAATAATTAAGTAAATATAATTTCTTAATAAATAGACCTAAAGAAACCTCATTTCTTGACTGGTTACTTATGCTGTCTCAGAAGAGACACCTTTTGTGCTGTGTCAGCCACCATAGCTGTCCACTAGATGCCACTAAATCTTACACACTGCACCGTTAATTGAGCAGCCCTAGGAAGTGGAGAGGTGTAGTCTATCTTCAAACACTGCATGCATAATTATCAGGCAAATTGTATTCCTCAGGATTAATTTTATTGTTGAGCAAACACAATGCTGTCAGGCATTCCAAAATATGATTGAACCTCAAACCTGAATGTTTAACTAAGGAAAAGTGAGTTTTGTATATAAGTTCGAAGATTTATTAGGCAACTTAATTACCAAAATAATTTATATCTATCTAATTACTTTATTTATTTATTCTCCATTTTTAGAGTAAGTGTGACAACACAAAATGATAATTAAATAAAATTTTTGGCCTTTCAAAAGTATTTAGTAACCACTATCTAGCCCTTCTATACAGCCTCCCAAATGATGTTCAAAGAGGGGTCCCGAACTGTAAATCTGATGTTTCAGAAAGGCCCACAAGTTCTCAATTGGATTCACGTCAGGTGAGGAAAGAGGCCAGGTCATTATTAGGGCATCTTTGTGGCCCTTGCTGGATAGCCAAGCAGTGGAGTACATGGAGGCATGTGATGGAGCATTGTCCTGCATAAAGATTATGGCCTTCTTGAATGCTGAGGAAAATGAAGAAAGTGTCACAGAAAATGGCAGTAAGTTTGGGAGTTCAGTTTCAGTCCATCTTCAACCTTCAATGACAGCAGCCCATACCAGTACCCCTACGGTGGTGTCCTGTGTCCATCAGTGATCTAGCCAAGGCCCATCCATCTGGTTTATCAAGAGTCACTCTCACTTCACATGTCCATAAAACCTTTGAAAAATCCGTCTTCAGGTATTTCTTTGCCTAATTTTGACGCTTCAACTTGTGTATCTTATTCAGTGGTGGTTGTGTCTCAGCCTTCTTGACTTTGGCCATGTCTCTGAGTTCTTGGCACCTTGTACTTCTGGACACTCCAGGTAGCTTGCAGTTCTGGAAAAATGTGGCACTGGAGGATAAGGGGTTCCTGGTAGCTTTAATATGCGCCTTTCTTCTCCATGAGCTTTTTGCGTCCAAGTTGACTATTAGCAACAAAACATTTGATTGTCTGTGGTCACGCCTCAAAAGTTTAGCTGTTTCAAGAGTTGTATTTGTCTGAATGGCATTTTAAAATTTTTGACTTCTCAGTGTCAGTTAAATCTGTTTTTTGACCAATTTTACATGAAGAATGAAGCTACCTAATAATCATGCACACCTTGATATAAGGTGTCATTCACTTCCCTCATTACTACACAAATAAATATCACCTGAAAATGATAAACTCCAATGAGCATTCATTATATGGTTTGGAGTTGGAAAATTTGCATTGAAATAATTATTCATTCAAAATACTTGCTTGCCTAGTAATTGTGCATGGATTGTGGATTGACATGAAATCTTTAATATTTAGTCTAACTTCGGAAAGTTCTGGATTAAAGTTACAATATATCTGTAATTGTTCCTAACCAAACAGGAATTAACTGGAAGCAGAAAAGCTTTTCCAGGGCCAAGGGCCGCTGTAGACAATCACACTTGTGCTGGAGGCATTCCAGAAGAGCACTCTTCCAAAGAGATCTACAGTGAAGAATATGTCCTCATTGATTCACTCAACAGCTCAAAGAGGGAGAAGAGCAAAAAGGTTGAAGAATGAATTGAGCCGTTAAAGGACAAAACAATAGCTCCATAAGGTGTTTCAGTTTGCAAGTTGCAAAAAAGTTGAACCCGTCAGATTTTCATTTGCTTTTTGTTATTCTAATAGAAGAAAAAACTCAAGCATTCAAGCACAACAAGACAAAAAGAAAGATCTTTCTTCCAAAAAGGCTTCAGACACCCAAATCAATTAAACTGTCATGTTTATTCAGTTTTAGATGTCTAAATTCAGCACAGGGGAAAAATCTTTCAGTGTATTTGCATTCTGTAAATGCTTATGCCATTTTCCCTCTTTGGTGACTAAAGCCATCATACCTGTACTAATAGGTGAAATAGGTACACAGAATAAATTAACACAAGGAACTGGGCATGTTAAAGGTGTAAGAGACAAGCTTAATTTTTAAAATGATTGCTTTGTAGCTGATATATCACTTTTGTTGGACTATTTCTTGTCTCCTGTCTTTGAATATGTCTCAGTTCCACTGTTGGACTACCTGCAGTTTGTTTACAAGGAAAATCAGCGTGTAACACAATCGGCTTTGGCTAACATTTAATCTCTGGACACCAGAACTGGCTCCAGTGCCATTTTATGAACTTCAGATTCACACTTAGTACTTTACTTCAGAGCTCTGCCATAGACAATTGTCCAAGGGTATCATCCTTCAAACTACAATCATTTTCTAACAGCCTGAAAGCAGTTTATCGAGTGAGAACCTGACATATACCTCCCACTCAACTTTATACTCAACAATATACTGTATGTGTACCACCTTAATTCCTACTACACAAATGATTTTACATACTGCCAATCATCAGTTAATTTTTATTGTTTGCAGATGGCATTGCCTTTGTGGACCTTATTAACAACGATAAGTTCATGCACCGGCAGCTCACTTTACAATATGAGGAGCTGTCATCACCTTCAGCAGAGTTCTTCTGAGTGAAGGTTTTTTAATAGTAGTTCACTTCCAGTAGATGCCTTGTGCTCATTTATGCCTGAAGAACAATGGCCAGGTAAAGGAATGGGATCACTCAACCATGTAATCACATTCCAGTGGACTACCATCACTGACCCCATCAATGCACAGCAAGAACTTCATCTGATGAATCAAGAAAAGGAGCTTTCCTCTGCTGGTAATAAGAAGCTCAGTGTCACACAATTAACATTAATCCGTTTTAAATCAGTAATAGAAATCTTTGTACAGTTATAACGAACTGAATGTTGTTCACACTACTGAGCACATCGTTTGCTGTCAGCTGCCTTCTAATAAGGACCTGCATGACTCCAGACTGGAAAAGAATCAGATTAATGAGACAGTCACCAACCTTACACATATAGACAACCATCTGTTGCAAACACTCTCCAGGGGGGACATGTGCATTGGATGAATTTCTCAAAACTGAAGCAGCTTCATTGCCAGGGCTGGCACCTTTTCTTTCCAATCCCCCAAAGACTCGCCATCCGAACCATCTGGAAACAGCTGTTAGCTAACTTATTAGTGCACATCGAAGTGGCCCTTTGCTCCACACTGTGTATGAGGGTCTGGTTGCCTCTGTAGGCTGCCATGTATGTGAAAATGTATTATGAAAAAATACTATACACACACAACAAAAAAATCACTTACACAGCGCAAACAGTCAATTCAGTATGCTGCATGTTGGTCAGTGAATTGCCGTCCAGCTGCACCAGTGTTCGGGTTTGTCTCATTGCCAGGTTCCCACTCGCAGGTCACCTACTCCATTCCACTCCAGAGCTTTTGTCTAAAATGGTGATCAAGAATAAAAGCTCCCAGAGCATTTAGCTTCGTGGTGGCTTTTACTGATCTTGAGGCCACAAACCTCACACTGTGACCAAGCTGAGACAGGAGGCAGGAAAGCAAAAACACCATGGGGGAGTCCTTTAGGGAGCCGGTGATGGTGATTATTAGCTCCCATTAAAACTGGCCAAATGCTCATCACTATGTTTTGGGAAGCATAAAGGCAAATAGGTGCTGAAAGCAAGGCTTCACCTCCAGGAGGCACTTACTGAAGATGAATACTGCCTGCTGTTGTTAGAATACCATAACAACTACTTGTGGCAACTTGATTTTATGAACACTTGTGCTTTGCATTTTTGGGGGGAAATTGGGTCATGTAAGAAAACAACACATTGAATACAGCAAAAGAAAAAGATCTGCTGATCATAGAAACAAGCAACACACAATATAAATGTCAGTTGAACAAAACTTTGAACAACAAAGGATAGAGCCGAGAGGTTAGGAGAGCTTGAAAATATAAAAACAAACTTGGCAATGAACACAAAAAAGTGGGGGTATTGTACGAGGACATTTTAACACAGCTGACTGTGTTTGTCAGTGTGTTTGTTTTTCAGCTTTTCAGTACAAAAAAAAATTCTGGATGAGGTTACAGTGTGGTTGACTCCATCCCAGCATTTATCATCTCATCATTTCAGGATCACATGCAGGTCCGAGCACTGTCAGGTCAGATTCTCTTTGTATGATTTAATGAGTCAAACCACATGTGTGGACAACTTGCATTGTGCTTGCAATGATATGAAAGTCATGCTGCGCTGCCAAAAGTTGCTCAGACAAAGAACTTTAAAGTGCTTTTGAGAAGCTTCAAAGATACAAAAAATTTAACTGTAATTTTTTTTTTTTTTTGGGGGGGGGGATACATCTAAAATATTTCCATTTGATGTAAATTTGCAAGAACAGAATATGGCATCTTAGTTGTGAATATTTCACTAAGCGTTCAAGATTCATAGCTTAACTGTTGCTTAACTCATGTTCTAAATGTAGAAATTAGGGTAAAATAAACAGGTCTAAAAAGTGAAAGGAGATAGAGAGGCAGAGCAAGAAACTCACACACAAATTAAAACAATATAGTCATAGCCAAAGAACATGTGTGATTTCTGGCCCACAGACACAGTGTCGGTGTTTAACATACTGTGAGCGGTATTTTTAATCACCAGGTCATTCCAGCCCAGTATCCCTGGGAACTACATCCATATGAATCTGCAACACAATTTATGTCCAGTGCCAATGTTCAGCGCTTACGCAGGAAGTACTGTGACCTATGGGTCCAATTTCATTTTTCAACTAAACAATACCTTGACCATAAGTTATTAGCCATAACCACAGTCTTTTCTCTCAACATTTTCAAAACACTGGTTTTGGATAAATCTATAAATTGAAACCTGACTGCACCTTTACAAAATCTGATGCCTTATTGACATTATTCAACTGTCTTTACTCTCATCCAGTTTGACAGCCTTGGTGATGCACCTTCAGCACAGCGTGACAGTAAAGACAGCAGTTAGGAACAGCAGAGGGACATGTTTTTGGCGTTAGTGTTTTCAACCCATTTTTGTTTCCGTTCAGACTTATGAGCCAAAGAGGGAATTACTGTGGGTATTTACTTTAAATTCACTTGCAATTAGGCTATGTAACTATGTGGCTTTGCAAGTAACTAGTCGCTGTGGCATACAGTTTGTGAGAAGTATTGATGATACATGATAAGCTGTTACTACTCTAGCATGACACAGTGTTTCTGTTCTTTTCAACTGACAGTTCTTTATTTAAAAAATTTATTGTGTTTCCTGAATTTTAAGTAAGGAAAGTGATAAATGAGGAGGACTGAGGACAGGGGGGCGTGGTGGGGGGGTGACTGGGATAAGGTCCTGCTGAGTTTGTCTCATTAAGTATAATATGGCAAACGTCTGTTGTCTTGGAGCCTAGAGTTACTGGACAGATCATTAATGAAGGGACAAGTGTTGGATGCACTGAAAAGAAAATAATTACAAGCAATACCACTGAAAGCTTAACTCCCAACATGTTTGTTTGTGCAGTTAAAAAAAAACGTTTTTACTCCAACCTAAATTGTGGTTAAGGGGCAATTAGTACTGGGCAGTAATTGTTGTGTTGGCGGTGTTTTTGCTCTACCAAGGAATCAGTTTATAAGTTAAACACTATTGCAGTGTTTTTCCTTAGATTTTCTGTTGATTACATTTAGATTTCCTCTTGTGGCACTCCTTTCCTTTCCTGTTAGTTACACTTGCAATTACAGAGTCCTCCCTTATTCTAAAGAATGGGGAATTTTCCCAAGAAAGGGTCATAGTTTGATCTTTATACATGTGCTTTTTGCAGCAATTATTAACTGGCATTAGGTTGAATAACTTCAAAAACAAGCAATCAGTGGGGGATAGAGAATGGGACAATAAAACAACAGAAGAAGCTCCTGCACATCAGTAAATTACATGTAGAGCTATTGCAAGGTGATTGTTTGAGGTGTCCAATCTGCAGTTTCTGTCTAGCCTAACATGATCACTCTAATTATAGATTCAAGCTGAAATCCAGTGAGTGATCTTTGGCCCTTTTTAGTCAAGACTTACAACCCTTGACAGCTGCAAAGAATCTAGCAGCAAAAACACTCATTTAAAGTCTCTTCATGAGAGCTGCCGGTTGAGCACCACCGCAACACAACACAGAAGACAGCCACCAACAGAAGTAGTTTAATATTTTTTACACAATTTTACCTCACAGCCTCCTTCAGTGACCCTCTGCTTGAATTTGTAATTTTCGTAATGGCTCACAGCAGGTCCATCTTTTTTATCTGTTTACAGCAATAATGTTGTCAAAGGAGTCTGAAAGTGTAAAAATATCCTAAAATCGCCCCCAAATCTCTACCCTGCTAGATTAAAAACATGTGGTAACGTAAACTTTTCATGACCTTGACAGTAATTCTCAACAGACTTATTTAAGAAGAAAAAAAATTCACCAAGGGAAGACAAGCACACCACATCACATGGCCGTTTAGAAATGTCTTCAGGGTGAATGATTCTGATTGGCGCTGTCGAACACTGACACAATAGAACAATAAATAGGTCAGTTAGGTTGTAACGACAGACGTGACACAGTCAAGAATTGCTTTCTCCAGTCCATCTTTAGGTCATATTCTGTTTTTGGACCTGTGCTTCGTTGGCTGGGTGATGTTTTTGCAGAATGGACTGAATTTAAACCAAAGAGAGGGAAAGTGGTGAGCCATATTCCCAGTTGGAATGGAGTGCTCTGCTATACCAATTACACATTAATGTCATTATCTACATTGTATTATCTACACACATAAGAGTGAAATCTTGCCTGGTAAAAGGAGATACTAAGGATTACCAGGTTTCAGGAAGGATTTCTCTAGAACATCTTGTGACAGATTTCAACGGGGGAAGCAAAGCATGTCTCTCTGACAAAGGAACATCATCGTTGGTTAAAGAACATACTGTGGGTTACAACGTTTCAATTATCACTCCTCTGCCACTGTATTATTTAGGAAACAAACTGAGCACAGTTTTCATAAATTCAGGGAGAAGGCGTGTTTCTTCCACACCACCGGCTATGTAACCTTTAAAACAGAACACAAGCACAACCATCCAAACATACAGCAATGTGCAGTGGAGCAGCAGCACACTAACACAATTACTGACTTCGCTAACTCTGCCAAAGGGAAAAGTGAAGCACTGCTTCTTTGCAGTAAGGGCGTAGAACAGACACAGACCCCCAGATGAGACGTCTATCTCCTCAATTATCCACTGCAGATTCTACAAAGCCGCAGCCATTCGAGACCTCATTTGACTTTATTACAACGGCCACCGGAGAGACGATGCCATTAATCAAATAGAAGAGGGAAAGAGTGAGCAGCCGCCCAGCAAAGCAAAGAAATGAACTGAGGAGGCTGCTGTAGTTTCTCTGTTCTGCTTCTGCCTGAGAGGGAGAGAGTGAACCAGCATCCGTCATGCCTCAAATGGAGACCACGCTGCATCAAAAGGCAGTGCTGCCATGTCTTTCAAGGAAGAGAAGCTGTGGTTTAGCCTCATTCACACATGGAAATAATGGCAGAGACAGATATGTGGTAATTAAGGGCAGTGGTACTTGATTGATGTATGGTTAATGCTGCTTTTCCCTCTAAAGCCTTTTCATCTGCCAGAGCAGAAGCTGTCAAAGCAAACATCTGGAAATATGATTTCAAAACAGGCCAGAAGAGGAAAGGTGTGTGGAAAGGAAGTTAATATTCAAAGAGGAGCGCATTAAACAGGCGTGACAAATTTCATTACATGTGTTTTCTCTGACTCTTTCCTCTCTCTTCTCTTTTGTTTATAGTTACAGAAAAGGTGAAATGGAGAGAAAAACAAAGCCCTTTCCCCTCTTTCTGTCGGGAGCAAATGACAACTCAGGCAATTATCATCGTAACAATGGCAGCAAATCTCTGTAATGTTTTGTTTGCCATCAGCGCTGCTGAGTCCTCAAATTCATTTTGGAGAAAAATCAATGGTATTTGTCGAACTAGCGGTCTCCAAATGTTTAAACAGAATGGGCTTAGTGCAGAAGTAGTGGGATCTGTGGCTTCCCTTCAGCTTGCTGAGTCCCAACCAGATGACTCCAAGCTTTAAGTTCAGAGAGCGCAGCAACCTGTTAAAACAGTTAATCCTCAACAGCATTCCTGAATTTATTAATTTAGTTCAGGAAACCTCATCTGTCAAGTTGATCGATAGCTGCAATTCAATCCACAATGACAGAAAAATTGTTTTCCTAACAGATGGCTCGGCTTTCAGAGAGAGTGATCAATTGCTGCCTGCAGGAATAGGAAATAGAGATTTGCTCAGAGATATTAGACACAAGGGTATCAATACTGGATGAGCTCTCATCCAGACAACAAACACCCTTCTTGCGTCAAAGCAATGATTTAGGAAAAACCTGTTTGCTATTTGCTGTGAATGGGTCAGCAGGAGTTATCCATTTTCAGACCTTATTATAGAAACCCTAAATTGATACAGATGCAGAGAGCGGTTCTTCTTACACTGGCGTCTACCGGGGCTGCATTACCAACAAGTGTGCCCAGTTCCCCAGGGCCTCAGGGGCAACACAGTCCACATATCCATTATTCATTTGTGTGGTGGTAATTTGACTAATTGCACATTTGTTTGGGAATGTACGCATAGTTTTTTTTATTCAAATGACCACGAACAGGGTAACTGGGGCCCTCAGCTAATTTTCACCTCACGTCCACTAGTGTATTAATTAGGCCATATCGTCTTCATATGCAGATGTGGTCTCACATTTCATGTACAGTTCCAACAGACTAAACTTTGGGCTTCATGCAGATGGAACGCACAGACCTTCATGAACATGGGCAGATGCCGAAATTTACATAACGTGGAGCACAGCAGCTACGCTAGTAGAAATAAATTGAGCTGTAGTTACTAACAGTGTCATTACCAATCTCAGTTCATGCCTGTCACAAGTTATTGTTGAACATCATTGTAGAAGAAACATTATCATACTAACTCATGATGTGGCCAAATAAAGAAATGTAATCCTGCTATAACATCTGAACATCTGCACTGTCCACCATGTTGAATCTTCAGTATAAAATGCGACCACCTTTAATATTGAAACGTGACAGCCCTGTTAAAAACACGGAATCATACAGTCTAGTAATGGAGCAGATAGGTCAGAGGGCACCAATGCTGAAAAACTCATCTCGATACTCTGTCATACTTAATTTGTTGTTTTGTCCAGTCATGTGCATTAACATTTAATGAAAAGTGTCTTTGTGATTGGAGACTGATAGATGCAAACAGTTAATCATCATCTACATGTTACTAACCAGGGACTACAGTTACTACAACACCTAAGAAGTTTTGTATTTATTGAGAGGAAAACACTTTTTTTGTGCTCTCTTGTTATTGTTAGGTTACTAGCTTTAAATGAGGTTAGAGTGAACCCTGCATTGAGGTAAATTAATCAAACTCTAGGGCAAGAAAACAAATTAAACTGAGCAGCCAGACAGAAAACTATTATTATCCTTGTTATCTTTCCAGATCAATTGTTTGTTTGTTTTTCACAGAACAGGAAAAATATATTGTTTAACCTCTTATCATGCTCCCCTCATTTATTAATTAAAATATTCTCACATGAATCATAAACATTTGCTCCAAGGTCTCCTTTTTACAGCTATTGCCACAAAGCTACTGAATTAGCATGGCAGATATTACATTTTGTCTCCGTCAGACACACCTACTTCTTCTTTTAAAATATAAAAAAATATAGATCTGGTGTAGAGCTGATTTCTAAATAAATGGAGAGATGAATCAATCATATAGAATCGTTTGCTCTGTTACTTTCCCTCTCTATACATAATGTGTTTCAAGTATGTGATATAGGCTCTACTTTATTTACATAGGCTAAATATTTTAATATTGCCATTTTGCATAAGGCAATATGAATAAAATGGCCTAATAAACAATATGCCAACACTATGTTCAAGAAGTGCAACACGTAATCTGAATATAAAATGCAAAACAGCATCTGTCATGTCTTCCCACTAGCAAATCACTTAATGAGCACTGTGTGATGCTGACTTCAACTCCTACATGTACATTATGCCTTTACAATAATGTAAACATGCGTTGTGCTCAAGTGAGACAGTAAACATTTTAAGCTAGAGCAGTCTGGCTTGGCACGTGAACCTCTACAAAGCACTGTTCAAACATTTTCCCTTGTGAGTTCAGTCCTTGCTATCAGAGAGGTTCCTGGATCAAGCTGGTGATGTTCCTGCAGGGCAAACCCCTCACTGCTGAGCACATTTCCATGGAGCTCAGCACCCCTGAACCATCCGTTTCACTTCACCTAGCCCCTTGAACGCGAGCTGCCCTGGGCATTACAGCCGTCACTTTTCATCACAGCATCAAAGTCTTCCCTGTCAGTTGTAAAGCAGGAACTGGAGGGGGTGGTGGAAAAATATTTCTTCCCTCTTTCATTCCTTCCTTCATGGAAATATGGGTTGGTGTGCACTTCAAAAATTAGAAGGGCACTAATTATTTTATGAAACAAAGCAGCAAGAAGTAGAAATTGCAACCACACTAAGAAAATATGTCTTTTTTCACTGTCATTTTTAAACATGATATTACACCCCACAATCTGTTACCCCGCAAACTAATGTGGTTAGCTAATGGTTTGGTCCTTGGCCTTGGAAGAAACGCTTGGTAAATACTGTAGTTAGCTAGCTGGCTGGACATGCTAATGGTTTCAGCACACTTGAACAAATAAAACAAGTGTTAATCCATCTTTTGTGTTTTTAAAGAACTCAATTCTCTCTAGAGCCCAATGCATGTGGCTTCACCTAGTTACAATTGCTGAACTATGATTGGCTAATCTCTGCCATGGGGGAGGAGTCAGAAAATAGTCAGCTGGTTGGAGTCTTTTGTTTTATGTATAGGGACAAAAATGTGTTTAAAAAACCCCAAATCTCTCAAACTAATGAATCAGCAATTTAGTAATAAATGACTCAGCTTTGCTTATGTCCTTCAAGTTCTATTTTTGTAATTTGGACAAGCCTATTCAGAGACATGCAATACCTTTGAGCTGAAGAATTTTTTTTTCCATGAATCCAACTTTGTGACCCGATTGCAAAGAGCTGTAGCCCATTTTCCCCTCATCAAAGATCTGCTGCAGCCATATTCAATATAGACCTCCCAGAAGACAGAGAGGCAGCTGCAACCTTAAAAAAAGCCCAGCAGCTTCCCATCAGCTGAGACCTTAAAGAGAGACAGATAGAGCGTAGAGGAAGAAGAGCAAGAGGTTAGGTACTCATGTGGAGAAGGAGCCCTTTAGTAGTAATTACACTCTTAGCCATTACTCTTTTCTGACCACTGAAATCACCCCAAGGAAATTAGTCTTATAGCTCATATTTACTGTATGATCTTTGTCTCGAAGGAAACCTTCTTCTGCAGTGCAGTTTTTCCCAGAACAGACATTACTCTTGTGACAGCGGCTCAGGCCACCAATGAAGGCTTCTCCAGAGAACAAGCAAAGCCCTGCCGCTGGACCCATTGGAATGTGGTCTTATCTGAGAGGGAGTCACGAGTGTGTCAGTGTGTGTGTGTGTGTGTGTGTGTGTGTGAGGGATGTGAGGGTGAGAGAATGAAAGATATATGACTAGAATAAAACAAAGAGGGATAGGTGAGGGGGATTGTGTTTATAAGCTATGAATAGCCACTCTCAAAGCCTGAGCAGAGGAGAACAGATCTAATGTATTTGTCCGTGATGATTTTGTGCGTTGTGTGCGTGTCGTTACGTGCACATGTGTTAGCAGACAGAAGTCTCTTTGTGGAAGTGATGCCATTGGAGAGACCTGATTTATCACTCTGTGTTACAGAAAGAAAGAAGCACAGAGGGAGGCAGCATGACAGCTTTATCAGTCCACTGTTCCAGACCTCCATTAGCACACCATGCCAGAGGAGGAAAACACAGATGGGTGTGTGTGTGTGTGTGTGTGTGTGTGTGTGTGTATCTTTAGACAATTTAGGGGATGAATCCCTACAGAGGGGATTATATTGTCCACATACTGGTGCTCATTTTGTATTCCTGTTTGGGCTTGTGTTTAAACTTGTCTTTTTTTGTCTTTATACTTTGTCTGTGTTTGGTAACAGGCAGTCAGTGGTGTGTGCTTATGTGAATTTTAGCTTTCTGGAGAACCTGGACTGGGTTGCACCTAGCCTGATAATCAGACTAAATTGCCATTTCCTTTGACTACTTTCATTCTGCCTGACATATTTTTCAATAACCAATTAGTAGCCAATGACATATCTGTCCCGACCGCCAGTTGACACAGAAGCTGCTGTAGCAGTTTCTAGGAGTAGCCCACATTTTTCATCAAGATCAAAGAAATATATTGAAGTTATGAATTTATGTATGGCAACGTACATGGAGAACTGTGTTGATGTCCTTCACACATGCTGCCCCATTTGTCAGGCATTTTTCTGTCACTGCTTTTCATGAATGTTGCTAGCTAGTGATGAAGGATAATGATGGTCATATTCCCCCCTATAAAGCTCTGATTTGTCAACTGTTTCTCCAACTGGGGAAAATCTGTGTCCAACGAACACACATACCTTAATAAATTGCTGAATAAATCTGAGATGTGGGCAACAATTTAGAGGTCTGGAAATATAGACTGTATAAAAAAAGTGGACGTAGCCACCATGACACCACCCATTGGTTTGTAGACTATGGGTTTGAAGCCTCGAGTCTGGTATTTTGGCCATCGGTATCTTGTTTGGAACCAGACATGACCGGACATGACTATGGGGGCTTTCACAACTATCTCATTTGGTTCAGATTTTCAGACTTTTCAGGTTGACCCAAACCAAAATTACAGGTGTGAAACCTCCCCCAGACAATGGCCCAGAGCAAACAGACGAAATTTGAGGTAATCTCGGTCCGGCTCAAACTGAACCAAGGTTCTGTTCATTTCAAGTGTGAATGCATTTTTGAGTATAGCAGGTGCTAACAGTATAGTGACAAGGGAAGGGAGATGCAGCCTACATACACTGAACAAAATTATAAATGCAACACTTTCGTTTTTGCCCCCATTCATCATGAGCTGAACTCAATGATCTAAGACTTTCTCTATGTACACAAAAGACCTGTTCAGTGTAGATGATGACGACAGGACGCAAGTATGTCATGTAAAGTGATTTAGTGTGCTCGCATAATTGCAATGTGAAACCAAACCAAAACTAACTGAATGTATCAAAATGTATCAAAACTTTGGTTCGGACCTTGGTGCGGACTTTCAGGTTTGAAAGGGCCCTATGCTCAGATGAGAGGGTGGTGCTAGCTAGCTTGGTAAATAAGGTGCATCCATTATCCACATTAACTGTGATGTTAACTGGGATGCTAATTTTGGCTAGCGAGAGAAACAGGCTTAAAACATAATGTACCTACTGGGAAAAGGAACAACCGACTCCCAATGATCTTTTTCAATGGCGCTGTTGAAATGTACACAGTGCGGTGGATACGAGTTGCTCTTTCCTGATTGACAGGTCGCCATGGTAGCAACTTGTCAATCACAAGATAACTATGCCCTAAAGCATACCCTTCTTTATAATCTATTTTCCTCTAAATGGGATCATAATTTATTAAATGAACATCTTGCTGTTTTGAAGAAGACATGAAACTAATGATTGAGATCATAAACTCATTAGGAAAGTGTTTACTGAGGTTATAAATCAAGTGAGAAGTAGCCTCATTTTGTAATTAAGTCTAATGCAAACTGACATTTATTTGCAACCAGTGGAGTCGCCCCCTGCTGGTCATTAGAAGTAATGCAGGTTTAAGGCACTTAAGCATTGGTGTCACTTTTCAGATCAAGAGGTTGCTGCTTGGTCTGGCTAAGTTGAACCCTCTATTCATAAATTCATTAGGCCTACTAGGTTTGTGTTTCTCAGTGACTACTAGCGTATTTCAAAGTAGTGAATGAAGCTGCACAATTTAAACTGGAAAACTAGCTAAGAAATGTCTTAGCTGACAGCTAAATGTCTTGGCTAGTATAGACGTTAATAATGTGTAAATCGGTTGCCAAGAAACATCTGCGGCCCAGTCCAATCGAAAGCAATGTAAACAGGAAGTCACTGCATCACCACAAGCTGTAACATAATTTCCAAATATTTAAGGGGAACATGCCTAAAGGTTCAGTGTGTAAGTTCTAGTGACATCTAGTGGTGAGGGTTGCGAATTGCACCCCCCCTCCCCTACCCAAGCAAGCAGTATAGCTATGGTGCCTGAGACAGGACAAAGAAGTCATCTATGAGATAAAATAAAAAGATTGCCAGTCATGAAATGAGGTGTCTTTTAGATATATTAAGAAATTATATAAATTATGTAAAACCATATGTTTTTTTTGAATATTATTGTTACTTTTTCATTAATAAACAGAAAGAAATGAAGTGCTACATGATGTCTCATACTCCTGTAATACATTATTTTACAACTTGGGGTTGGCTCATCTGGACTAACATACCAAAGTAAATGAAGAACATCTCAAAAACTATCACATCTAGTGCATCAAGTATGACCACTGACAGATAACAGGACAATGTAAGGCCTCACTGTTTCTGCACCGCAGCCCATTATAAACCACATAATACATGAAGTTTACAAAGGCATGGTCAGGTGAGGATCAAGGCTCCTCTCACTTTGCTTAATTAGATAAGCGTGCAAATATTACCAAAATGTCTTTTTAAATACAACAGAAACGCAAAGTAGTACTGACAGCCAAAATTTCAGCTTGTGGTAAAATGGTGCAACGTTTTTAATGGGCATTTAGCATATGAAAGTAAAAATTACATATTTGTGTGCACAGCGGGGAAGCAATATCCAATAAGTTTTTTAAATGCAAATTCGGAAAACATTCATTATTGGTCACTTGATAGGCACACGGTCTTGTTATATATCACCATTAGCAGTAAAAAGATATACATGTTTTCCACCAGGGAAGTAAAATGTGAAGTTTAGCTGCAGATCTGAGCTTCCCTGCTGTTACCGTTTCATTACCAATAATATTCATCAGCTGTTTGTCTCAGGAAGGTAAGGGCACATTTCTGTCCACATAACAAAGCCAATAACAGAGCGCTGAAGAACTACATGAAATTAATCCAACTACATATTTGTTCTACCAGCGCAGTAAAAGTTTAGCTGGCTGATCTGAGCTTCATGCTGAAAGCTGCCCTTTTATTGCCACTTAGCGATCAGCTGATTCTCACAAACTTAACATGCAAAGCCAAAACAGAGCGCTGGAGAGAGAGAGAAAGAGAGAGAGAGAGAGAAATTCACTACATGCAACTAACATAACACCACATGCCAAAGCACAGCGCTGGAGAATAAACTAATCCAACTAACAATACATTTTTTTCTACCAGTCAGTAAAAGTTTAGCTGGCTGATGCTTCCATGCTCTAAGCTAACGTTATGGTTTTATTGCCAATTAATGTTACTGATCAGCAGATTGTCTCGCTAACATAACCAGCAAAGTCAAACCACAGGCTGGAGAATAAATTGGCGCCAGTGGCAGCTGGCCAATAGAGGGCGCTAGGGCACCGCCCTCCCTGGTGGTGGAAACTTTTTATAGACATGGGTGGAAAGTGTTTAGATTTTTATTTTAAAAATATTTTTTTAATAAACAGTAATTACCTTTTAATTATATGTGTGTTTAAAATGCACAATAATGTGTAATATATAAAATATAGGGTAAATAATTATGTTTGGGGGTGAAATTAACTTCCTGCTCATCCATCTCTTCTCTTCTGGGGCGCCAGAGAGATCGCCCAAGCAGCACAGCAGCGCAGCCTATAGCTGACTCTGGCTGACACAAGATATGCCCACAGCAACAGAAATTAAGCCAATCAGCATCTTCAAATCTGATGCCTGAAGGGCGCTCCACGATCTGCTCCAAGCCAATCAGTAGGTGGTAGAGGGACATGTGACGCTGTTGACGAGATGAATGCGGAACTCAAGACCGACACAGGCTTTCAGCCTTGGCTAGCTGGATGCAATGATTTAAATACCTTTTTTTGCTTCCCATGCTTGCTTTTTAAAACGGCAGGGATAGATACAACATGGACTGTTACAGGAGTAAACGACACGATACATTTATCTGAGAAGAACACAAGTGTACGAGGGCACATGCGGTGAAGCTAGCCATGCTAGGCAGAGTTAACATCGGCCTTGCGCGGCCACAATGATGGTGTGTTCCATTTACCTCGGAAGTCGGAGGTTGGAGCTGGGAATGACGTCACACCTGAGTTGACGGCCTTCCAGTTAACAAGTCGGAAAACCTCACTCAGCCAGCCGTTGTTACAACTAGCCAGGTTAGCTATTGATAAAAAAACCCGCATTGTGCAGTATTTACTCAACACTGTAGCAACACGACCACATACAACACTTTTTGTACAAACA
This sequence comes from Micropterus salmoides, assembly GCF_014851395.1. NCBI lineage: Eukaryota > Metazoa > Chordata > Actinopteri > Centrarchiformes > Centrarchidae > Micropterus > Micropterus salmoides. The sequence goes on from NW_024043372.1 coordinate 26,227,518, forward strand.
TTTCTATGAGACACAAGTACACAGAAGTGCTAATAAACAGTATAAACTAGAGCTTTCACTAACTGTTGATACCCCGACAGCCATCTTGGATCACGAAGGGGTAGTTCGATTCTCCCAACTTCCGAAGTCAGGATTCCGACTTAAGGGGGCGTTCCCTTTGGAAATTTGACCTTTGAACTCGGAAATTCCGACTTCCCATGTCAAATGGAATGAGACCATGAGACTGCATCCTCTCACAACCCTGCTGTTTTCAGTAGATATTGCTGGGCAGTGGCTGCGTTCGAAAAGTCTTTTTTGCTTAGGAAGGTTCCTCACTGAGTGAAGTGAACCGGAAGTATTTCAGTGGCAGCCATGATAAGAGCTGTTCGAATTCTCTAAAAGCTAAGGAAAGGTGCCTCAGTGCTTCCTTTTATATCTCCTTTAGCATAGGGTACACCGGACCATGCTTTACGAAAGGAAGGAGAGAATGCCGTCCCACAATTCCTTGCGGTGGCAACATTTAAAACGGCGCATGTTCTCAAACTCAAACGATAAAATCCATCAACCACATTTAGCAAGACCCTTGCAAGACAGACGGACATTATGATACTTTAATAAGACTCACAATTACCTTCTTTTTTTTGGTTTGTTTTCTTTTGGCTTTTTTGTAATCTAATACTGTTTCAACACTGTTTCATGTTTCGGGTTGTTGAAATAAGCCATTAAGTGTTTTCTACAATAAAAAAAATAAATAACCAACCATGATAAAGGAGGCTGATCACCATGTAAGTTACCATTGGCTATTAAGCCTTTTCTCTCTTATGCCATAACTTGTTAATATGCATATATCTTAAACTGTCAACAATAATTGAGACCCATGCGAGCTGTTACTAGTCTTGTAACGTGATCAAAGTGAGGATAATGTTGCAGCGTGTAGCCTCACGTTATGTACTGCAGCCTTCAGCAAATTAATTTTACTGCAGTCACAGATGCTGACACCCTCGCCTTAATAAAGGCAAAGATCAAGCTGGATAACCTCTACAGTAGGCATTTCCCACACACTGATTTATTTGTGGCGGCCTGCCAAATTGTCAACACTGATTTTGGATTGATTTTGTTACTATTTAAAATGGGTAAAATCGTATTTGATGACAGAGCTCCGCGCAGCGCATATATTCTCTCAGCATCTCCTCTCACCCCGTCTCTCTCTCTCTCTCTCTCTCTCTCTCTCTCTCGGCACAGTTACGCAGTCATTCTGTGGGAAACACTGTATTTACATACAATTGGGATTCATGTTGATAAATAGCCTATGGGTGGGCAGGAGGGTGAGTATGAGCAAGCATTCTCAATGTGACAACCCTGTCCATTATTTAGTGACTGGTAAGCTATCTTATCTGCCTTTTTGCTATCTTGGTTATTAAGTAATATATTCTACCGCAATGCTCTTTTCCAGTCCTTATGGATTCTCCTTTACATCTTTCCTTGACCTCATGACGTTTTCCATTGAGGTCAAGGAAAGGTGGTTAGGAAAGGAGATTTTTTTGACTTTTCAACCGCAGCCAGTGTGTTGGAGGAGCACCTTAAGACAGCTACCGTTTTCAAAGGCACCTCAAAGACTGTGCAAAACAAACTTTTGGACTGCATGCTGTCAGTTCTTGAAGATTACAATCAAGAGGAATGTTTATTCTGGCAGATGAGACAACTGATATTTCCACCCACTGCCAGTTGGTGCTTGTGCTGTGGTACATAAACAAGGAGAACAGAGGCTACAGAGGTAAGCTGTATAGTTTATAGACAGCTCTGAAGTGTTACGCCGGTGTCTGCTACGGCACGTTACAGCTACGCCGCGGTTTTGATGCGTCCATAGACTGGTGTTATTCCGAGTTTTGCATGCCTGCCGAGAATTGCATGCACCTCCAAAAACTGCTTTTAAACGCTATAATATCCTTTGTGGGGTACATCAATGGTGATAAATGATTCGAAGTATATATTTTATGAACGTTTAGAGTCGTTAATTATTTATTACACTTAGTAGAAGTAGCATTCCTTATGATTCAGCTAAAATATGTGGTGATAACCCCGTTTGATCAGTGTGCATAGCAAAGAGTCTGAAAAGGACCTTATTAAGAGGTGGATGCATAATTTCGGCAGAACTACTGACTGTTACCTGTAATTAGCGTTACCACCTTGAGGTGCATGCAATTCTCAGCAGGCAGGCAGAATTCGGCACAACACCATCTCAGAAGAGTTTTAGCAGCGAACCGTGCAGCCTGTCCCACGTTATTTATTTGTCTTCTTCACAGCTCTATGTATTGTGTGCTCTATGTGTTGTTCTGTAAACTGCAGGCTGCATTTTCCACAAGGAGCATTTCAGAATCAGAGCATTTTACCTGCCTGATTTTGCTGACATGTTTACATTTCGTTGATTTGGTAATCAGTGTTTGCATTTTGTGCTTCTACTATGATTAAGTAGGCTACGTAGTTAAATGATTTCCTTTTGTGTCTGTTTTAACCATGTTTATTGTTGTTTTACGATCCGGAGTCTCCACGGGGTGTTTTATTTTGAAAATTGACCGGATTCTCTCTGCCGTTCTGTGTCTGACTTCCTGCCTAGTTAGTGGTAGACAGTAACTTAAGTAGGCCTACTATACTGCAGTCCAAATTACAGGTAGCCTATTTGTATTTTACTTGAGTATTTTCTATGTTTATGTACACTGTATGTTTTTGTATATTAATAGCCTATAATAAAATAATATTGCCATTCATCATTTCTGACCATTTAACAAAGCACTGGTATCCTACAGTTAGTGTTAAATTGTACTGGGACGGTTACTGAAACTGACAGGATATGGCACAGCTCCACCTAAAATATTTTTCACCAGCCGCCACTGGTTGGCACCATGAAATTAATCCATATTTCACACCACCAACAGGGGAAACATGGCTCTCTGTGATAATGGCCAGCTTCTTGCTAAAGCTATGAAACAACAGTTTTCATTTGCATTGCTAAAGTCTGACAAACTTAAGTTAATTACCTGTCCAGCAGAAAATAGACAACTTCAGCACCGCTTTGAAAACATCTGTCCCACAATATAGCCTTCCATGTGGGAAAATCCACAAAATCCGTTTCTGTGTGTGCTCCTTCATTTGTCCAAATGTCACTTCTCTTCTTACTTCTAATAAACCAGAAGACTACTCAGACACTGTATTACTATTAATATTATTCCCTCTTCTTCTTCTTTGTACGTATTCAATGTAGTGACGGGCATCTACACTACCGGAATTACACAAGCAGAAGAAGGATGAAATGAGGATGAAAATTTAAATTAGATTTAACTACCAATCCCCTGTGAATCTAGGTATGACATTGTGTTATTTATATAAGCATACAAAATGAGTGTTTCAGAGTTTCTATCCGAATATGCAATTTATGGTAATTTAGTCTAACAATACTGGCATATGTTTAGTAATTCAAGGTATGAAGCATTATTTTGTGAACTTTAAACAGCATTTTGATCAAGAGTCAGGTCAGATATGTCGACTTTATTCCATGTTACAACTTATTTTCTTTAGTACAAGCAGGCAGCTAGTTTTGTCAGTCGGCTCAGTTAGATAATTACACGTAGCATTAAATTGGCCTAAACATTTTGTCACAGTTAATATGTAAGAACTTGTTTGTTTGGTCCAAAACATTTTAATTTAAAATTTTCCATGATCACTTCCTGCAAACTAAGCTAGTCACTAGGCCCAAAGCATATGGCTCACATAAAGCAACAGCACCTATCTGAAAATGCACCTGCACCTGTTACAAGCAAACTAATTCAACCACAAAGGCAGCCAACAACATAAAATCCAGGGTTCACAAAGCTGAAAACTAAATTCTCATAAACAGAACAAAATGTCACTTTTTTTCCAGAGGAGCCAAATATCATACAAGAATGTCACCCAGAAAAGACGCCAGCCGGGGTCATTACAGCAGGGTTTTATTTTCTCAGGGTCTGTGTTCGTGTTCATTTGCATATCCCAGATAGGTAATAATGAGGCACAGTGGAGCATGGCTCACTCAAAGCCTGGGTTAGAAATAGCTGGTAGCCATACCAACAGAAAGAGATATGCGGTTCCATGACAGGTGAGGTGAGGGGGGAATACAGATGAGAAGCAGAGAATGGAAAAATGTGAGTATAAAGAAATAAACACAGCCAGACAGACACCTGGCCTGCAGAGAGAATCAAATTGTTAAAATTTAAACCTGCTGGAGAAGTCTGGGAAGAGAAGCTGAATGAATGAAAATCCCACTCCCCAACAGCTACCACTGAGCTGCTCTTGCGCAAGGCACTTAACTTAAGTCTTAACTTCTCAGCAGGGTTTCTCAGTGGCTAATAGTTGAGAGGTGACTGGGATGGGTGACTCAAAGGTGTCAGAATATATTACTACACCTGTATGAATAATGAAGCAATGTTTTGCCGACAAAGGAATCTCTTCCACAGACCGGAAAAAAACTGGCTGAGAAGTCTCAGAAACTCCCAGCCAGACTGTACACAGACTGTAGGTCTGAAGTGAATCTTATAGTGGCAAGTCTGCAGTGTGCCCTCTATAAATGCATAAATCAATTGTATTAAACTGGGAAATAAGCCAGTAGAATCCGGTATTCTGAGTAGTGTAAGTGGATCTCGAGACCAAGCCTTAAGTTAAAATTAGAAAGAAGTCAAGAAGGCAGAGGGGAGCCAGTACTGGCTGCAATAATGCAAATTATTTCAAGGGCCATTAAACAGTGGCACAGTCAAATGTATGGTGTAACAACAGAAGTGCACATCCATAATAAAAAAAGTCCTTTTCATGTGCAAATTCAGTGTAAACATTCCTAGCAATTTGGATATTACATCTACAGTTTGAATATTAAAAATCAGGTTGTGATGCATCTCCCCTTACAAGTGTTTCTGTTTCTCACTTTCTCTGACCACATGAGCTCAAACACTTCGCCAACACATGCAGCAATACAACATTAGGGGACTGAGGTATGGCTTAAGGCCACAATTGCAGCCTCCACTCCCAGTGTGGCTTCTCAGTAGCTCAGGATGTTGCACATTTCACAATTATCTAAGCAGCCCACAATTTAGCACTCCAAATATGTGATAGCTGCTTGTATTTTTGTTGCGCGCTTTCATAGGTGATTTAAGCTATTTCACTTTTGGTATTGATGGTGTGGAAACACATTTTGATACCTATGTGGGATTGAAGAGTTTGGAAAATGGTGTGAAATCCATAGAAGCATCAGACCTACTTGCCATGTGTTTTTTGCAGAAGGTGAGGTTGGAGAAAGCTTACTGAGAATTGAAAATAATAATCATGCATGTTGAAAACATTTTAACTATATAACAATTGACGGCATTAATCCCAATACACTCTGTGAAAACAATAATATCCCCTCTCAAGGTTTCTTACGGTTGCAGATATCCTATGAGATCTGTCACTTCATCCGGGAGTGCCGGGGACCATCTGTTGGAGACAAGGGAGGCTATGGTGTCAGGATTGGTTTGTCATTGTACCTGTATCCTACCTCTATACACATGCTTCTACTCTCATTCACAAAAAACTTCCTTTCATCTTGCTACAGTAATCTACACTGACATTCAGGGAATATCGGAACGCTAAAAGGCCAAGCATGTTGAAACACCTCCTCCTCATCGCCCACTCTCAACATATTTCTGATGTCTGCTCTGTGCTTTTAATCATGGCTCCACTTTCCTCTCCTCTCCTCTACTTTCCTTCTTTATAGTATTAATTCAACTTCATTACATCTCCCACTCCTCCATGATCCCTAATAACATGGTACTCCACATCTGTTTTCTTCAATATGCCATTAACTGACGATTCTGTCTAAATAATGCGACACAGCAATCATACACTGCATTGACCGAAGGGTTACATGACCCATTGTCTGAACCAGTGGTGTTACATAGCCTTTGACAATATATAGCCAATAATTACTGGGTATTTCATTACCATTTCAGTAGGAATGCAAAAGCATCAATTTAAAGTGGGGAAAAAAGCTACAACATGCTGGAGTGGTTGAGTGTAGATGGTAGCAGCGAGGTTAGAAAAGCAAACATGCAGGCTGAGTGTTTTAGTTTGAGTGGTGCAGTGAGGAAAAACGGAAGTGAAATGACAATAATTGTCCTCTGGCTGCCTGTCTACCATCAGTGTGCCCCTGAGCGAGCCATTTAACCCCCATCTGCTGTTGTGGAGCTGCTCTGTGGGCTTTGGTTTAAAACTGCTGTTTATGGTCAGCTGCAGGATGCCAACTGTGCAGGTGCATGGAGTGCCTTGCAGAAAAGGAGTATGTGCACACAGTCGAACAAAAATAAAAGCAATAAAAAAACTCTCTTTAAATTGCTCCACTCAAGGTTTCATCTTTTTTTATTTGAACTCATAATATGTTTCTAGTGTTTTTTGTGTTTGTTGAGGGCATGAGGTTGGTGGTTAAGCTTGGCTGGGCTTAAGTACGTTTGTTATTTTTAAATTGTGGTGGCATAAGTCTTTCTGTTTAGTTTTGAGTTTTCAAATCCAAGTATTTAACACAGCTTCGATATGAGACATTCGAACATGTTAGGCTACACAAAGCACATGCTTGTCCAGATGCTTGGAGAGTTATCTATATTTCACATCAATTTCTTCCACACATCAAAATGCACCTGTTAAATAACAAGACTAAGAATCATGCTGACGTCACTATGAGGCTGAATGTAGGCACAGCAGTACTTCAGGGCTCTCAAGTTTTATCAAAAGTTTGGAGTGAGATACCGCGTGTTAGAGGAGGAGCCACTCAGATATTTGCAGCAGCGGCCCCTCGGCCCAAGCCAATGATCTCAAGTTTTTACTAGCAGTAAAATTTTACCTATAGTTCATAATTAACCCGAACAAATAGAAAGTATCACAATAGGTAAATCTGATAAAAGACTATTTATATATATACTTATATTTCAAAAATACTAATGTATCAAACTAAAAAGAAATTTAGCCCCAAACGAGTCCAATGAACAGCAGTGCTGTACACATAGGCCTATAGTAGGATGGCAGAATTGCCCTACGCATATATGCCAAGCTGTGTGTGAGAGTAGGCTGCACATTTCAGCTTATGAATGGTGTTTTGTGTTGTAGTTGTTTGTTGCACATTTTAATGCCTTGATGACAGGAGTAGGGTTCCAACTTAAAGCACTATGCGTCAAGGCCAGCCGTTTTCACCATCATGATGGATAATAGCATTCCGTCCAGAGCCAAAATATGGAAAAACATCTGTAGTCCTTTCCTTAGTTTCAGGTAGCCAAAGCTAAGCCCAGTGGTGGACAGTAACAAAGTAGTACTGTACTTAAGTACACAAGGTATGCACTGAACTTGAGTATTTTCTTCTCACTATCTTTGATCACAGGCAAGTGGTTTCATCCAGGAATCATAAAATCAATCAAAAAAAAAAAACTACAGTTACCACATTCATCGGGTCTTGCGCTTCAAACATCCACTCCGTGTGTGCACGCGCATCCATGTTGCCTGGTAATGAACATGCTTGCGGCGGGATCAGGGAATTCACCCGGAAACAACACATTTTAATTTCTAATCGGCGAAACGGCTCTGGCATTTAGTGGGCTACAGAGAAAGATATGAACTCGGCACAAAAATGATCATCCATTAAATGTATATAGCGGGACAACTTCAAGGACGTTATCTCTTAACTTCTCAGTGTGAGAATTACAAGGTGTGGCGTGTGAGCGTGTGAACTGGCCGAAAAGCGTGTGTTTCGCGGTGAATGCGTGAGACTTGAGAGCCCTGAGTACTTTGAGCTAAATGCTAATGTCAGCATGCTAACATGCTGGTGTTTTGCAGGTACTGGTATGTTTACCATGTTCACCATATTAGTTTATCCTATTAGCATGCAAACATTTGCTAATTAGCACTAAACACAAAGTAATGCACAAATGAAGCTAAAGGGAATGTCGTTAGTTTTGCTGTTATTTGTTACACTCTGCCTGCCCACTTTGGAGGGAGGCCTGACAGTAGGGGGTGGGATTTTTTCGGTTGGATACTTTAAAAATCTAGCTGTCTCATGCTAGTTTCTCTAACGTTGCCTACCTGAACTTTAAATTAATCAGGGAAATTAGATAGTAATCAAACCATTCAGACCTTTTTTCCATCGTCTGCACCGCAGACCCACAATTGACTGGAAAGTTTGCCTTTCACTGCAATGACAGGCATTTTTTTCACTGCAAGCACAGCAAAAAAAACTTAGGGATCCTTAGCACAATTAATTTCTCACTTGTGTAAACATTTTGTTTTGCAGTCAAACTAGAACAGAACAGCAGCAGCATGCTAAATTAGCTTGTGGGATGTTTAGATAATTCGTCGTACTTCTTATGGTAACTAAATGGGCCATATTTCTCTCTCACAGTGAGCTGCTGTTTACTCTAAATGAAGGAAAATGGTGTTGTCACACACACACACACACACACAAATACACACATACACTAGGCTTACTTATCAGCATTTCAACACCACCTCTCAAAGTTATTATGAGAGAAATGAAAAACTGTTAAGTCTTCTGACGAAGAAGAGACAAAGCCTCTTCATTCCAATCACAAATGCCAGGGGCCAGTATCGTTTTAGTGTAGAACCTACACAAAGGCAGAAATGTGCTTTGATGATTTGATGATTGTAGACACACCTTTGTTTGCCCCCCCCCACACACACGCACACTTTTCAACACAAAGTGACGGCCTTGTTAACACATTTTTACCCAGTGTATAGGTTTGATTGGGAAAGGCCTCAAACAACTCCCTACCACCCATTCTTATGCATGCAATTATGCACAGCTGTGACTATTAGCTGTAATAACCATACTGTAATTACTTCATAACACGTGCATCTCTAAACCATCATCAGCAGGGATTTCTCAATCATCATCAAATGCTTAAAAATAAAATATGAAGATGAAAAGAACGGACATATAATGGTGTCCAAATGAGAACCCTTAAAACAGGCTAATTTAAAAATAATTGAGAAACAAATTGAGCGCACAAAAGCAATTAAAAGTTTATGTAAATGCAGCTTTGGTTGGCATAGGTGCAGATGTGTGTGAAGACTGGAAAAAACACACAATTTGCAACTTGCTAACAATTGAAAGAATAATTTTGCATATAACATCTCTTACTAAGAGAACTATGAAGTATGTGTGAGGCGCACAAATTTTCACTGCACGTTCAGTTTTCATAAAAGCCTGTTTATGTGTTGGAAATATTAAAGAGCAAACTACACATGTACAGCTGGCTTCGTCACTGCACACGTCAGTTTAAATCATTTCTCTCTGTAAATATAAATGACAAGAGAATTTTAATCTCTTTAATAAAATATGCATCTGAGGCCCATGGCAAGAGAGAGCACTGTAAAATCTGAAGCAATCATAAAAGAGCAGAGAGCCTTTGATGTTCAGATGAAACAAATGTCTTGTTTGGCAGAAGCGCTATGTATTGCTCTGTTTCTTTCTTTCTATTTCTCTCTCTCTTTCTCTCTCTCTCTTTCTCTCTTACACAGACACTATCAATTAGATTAATTAATATTTTAGGAAGTGAAGAAGTCACATGTTGCATCAGGTTAGAAAAAAGTGCATCATGTTATCATTAGACATTTGACTTTGTCACAGCAGGAAAAACAGTAATAACATTAATTACGGCTCAGTTCCATTTATGTCACCCGCTTAGCCTTTCAGTTAGACAAGCACGCACAATGCCCTGAAACTGGAACAACTAATAATAAAAGTGATATTAATTACACCTGTGCTTTTTTATGCTGTGACATGGAAAAATATTTGAAAAAGGTCTAGATTGATCTGTTGTCTTTTAGTGGGAATCAGAAGGAACATTTATATTTTAAAGTTAAGATAAAGTTAGAAATATAATCTTTGTGTATTACAGATCAATTAAGGTCAACTCAACATGGTTTTCCAATCTAACAAACACTCTACATGAAACTAATGACAGTTCATTCAAAGTAGTTGATGTTGCCGAGGAAACCTTACAGACACTGTTGACAGGCCACAGATGAACTGGCTCTTAAAATGTCGGCTGGACATTTAAGTGCCTGTGCTACATAATGTCTAATGCATTGAACACAATAACAGTTGTGTCCCAGTAAAGGTTTGTTTGAGGCCCTTGTATGAAATCAATGTGGATTTTCCCTGTGACCATTAACATAAAATCAGGCCCATGCAGCATCTTGTGGGAAAGAGGAAGTTCCCACAGCAGCACTTGTAGGACTAAAATGAATGAGTAAATCAGTGCTCTGTGGAATGAGGCTTTAATCAGTTTCACAAATCCCCTCTTCACATGACGACATATTTGTTTAACTTATAAATCTGTATTGCAAGTATTGCTATAATTCACTTGTTCCCAGTCGTTCCTATTCCTGTTCACTCCAGGCACTCTGCTCGTGAGCAAACAGCGCATGAAGTTGTCCTACAATAGCTTTATGTTTTTGAGTATCTGAAAATCCCAACGTTGTGATGATGATCCAAAGGATGTCAATTGGTTTGGCTGACTTTATCAAAGGGAGAATGATTTGATATTCATAACTTTATGACAGGAGATGACTGTGAGCATGGCTATACATACAGTAGTCTGCTTTCATAGTCATGTATGCATACACACACACACACACACCAAATTAATTAGAGCTGACACGGGTGCCTGTGTTTGTATGGTTTTGTGTGCATTTCCTGTGTGCTTGTGTGTCCTCAAAAGAAATCTGTAAATAATACAGTGCAGTAAACAAGACTTACAAGAGCCTTTGACGCCACATAATCTGATATCTTCATTACTAGTAATTACTCTGTGCCTTACAATTCAATTCAGCCTTCTGGAGATTGTGATGTCAGAATGCACAAATGAACAAGTAGCTGCAAAATCAATCAACACGGATGTCAACACTGCTGACATCGAGACCCCTCGGAACACCCTACAAGGGACAGCAAAACTACGTGGGGGAAAACGTCTCGGGTTACGTATGTAACCCATGTTCCCCGAGAAGGGGAACGAGACACTGCGTCGGTGACGACACTATGGGAACGCCTCTGGGCGTGGCAGGGCTGAACTATGAATGAAACTACTCCAATCCTATTGGTGTTGCTAGAACGGTAGCGTGTGACGGCTTAGGCTTAACCGGAGGGGTATATAAGCATGCTGGCACACAGGACACATTAGCCCTTTTCTATGAAGCAAAGCACCCCAGGCGGGGTGAGGTGTGGCGGACCGACGCAGTGTCTCGTTCCCCTTCTCGGGGAACAAGGGTTACATACGTAACCCGAGACGTTCCCCTTCGAGGGAACTCGAACTGCGTCGGTGATGACACTATGGGAACGAGATACCCACTTAGGCCGCGCCGAAACCCCGCCTGCCCCCAGCCGCGTCACACAAATCCTGGAGTGACGCCCCTGCGAGGAGGGCCCAAGAAGCCGCCATGCCTCGAGTAGAGTGCGCCCTTACGGCCATAGTGAAGGTAATACCGCGCACCTGATAGGCCAGGGAAATAGTCTGAACGATCCAGTTGCTGATGGTGTGTTTAGAAGCGGGGAGCCCAGCCTTGGGGGACCTGAAACACACCAGCAACTGGTCTGCTTTCCACCACCGGGAAGACCTCAGAGTGTAAATACTCGGTGCTCTGACAGGGCAGATGAAGTCTCCCGTCCCCCACATGAGGTGGGGGATGAAACGCCTGCAGCACCGTGGACCCTGCCAGTCTGGCCGGAACCTTAGGGACATAACCTGGACAAGGGTGCAGGATGGCCCTGACCCTCCCCAGGGCAAACTCTAGGCATCGGGGAGAAATCGAAAGTGCCTGGAGATCCCCCACCCTCCTCAGAGAGGTGATAGCGAGGAGAAAGGTCATCTTAGGGGTCAGGTGCTTGGCCTCAGCCGACTCCAGGGGTTCAAAGGGGGCCTCAGCCAGCGCTTCGAGAACCACTGCCAGGTCCCAGGTGGGAACCCTGGAACGAGTCACGAGTCTCATCCTCCTGGCTCCACGGAGGAAGTGCACGACCAGTGGAAGCCTCCCCAAGGGCCCATCACTCAGAGGGGCATGGAATGCTGCAATGGCTGCCACATACACTTTGAGCGTGGACGGGGAGAGGCCAGCGGAGAAACGGTGCTGGAGGAACTCGAGTATCACAATTACCGAGCAGGTAACTGGGTCCACCACCCGTTCTCTGCAACAGGTGCGCGGGGAACTGCGCCCCCTCAGTGGCCAGACCCATAGCTGCCGCAGGGCAGGGCGCGGGTGAAAGATCCGGCCCTCCGCCTGGGACAGCAGGTCTCTTCTCAGAGGGACCTGCCAGGGCGGGCCCTCGAGGAGCGATATTAAATCCGAGAACCACACTCATGCCGGCCAAAACGGGGCTACTAATAGTAGACTGCCACCGTCCTGGCGGACCCGCTCCAGAACCCCCGGGAGCAGAGCGACGGGGAAACGCAGCCTCGGCCACGTCTGCACCATGGCATCCAGCCCTAGCGGGGCTGGGGGCGAGAGGGAGAACCACAGGGGACAGTGCGCCGTCTCTCGGGACGCAAAGTCCCATAATAGGTAAGTCGCATAATAACTCCACCACCTCGGGGTGGAGTCTCCATTCCCCGGGCCTCAGCCCCTGTCTCGACAGCAGGTCTGCTCCCTGATTCTTTGTCCCAGGGACGTACATCGCTCTAAGGGACAGCAGTCTCTGCTGGGACCACAGGAGGATCTGATGTGCCAGTTTGCATAATGGGCGCGAGCACAGATCCCACTGGTGATTCAAATAGGCCACCACTGCCGTATTGTCGGTTCTGACAAGGATGTAGCGACCGCGGAGAGCGGGCAGACAACTCCTCAGAGCTCTGAATACCGCCAACATTTCCAGGCAATTTATGTGCCAGGAGAAATGATGCTCCTCCCAGGAGCCTCTCGCAAAGCGGTCGTCCATGACCGCGCCCCATCCCGTGAGTGAGGCACCTGTTGAAATAATTGTTCGGCAACAGATCGCTCCCAACGCGGGACCTTGGGACAGGAACCAAGATTTCCTCCATACAGACAGGGAGCGAAGGCATCTGCTCGTAACCCGTATCAGACGGAGTGGATTTCCCCTCAGGGAGAATCCCTTGGATTTTAGCCACCACTGCAGGGCTCTCATGTGCAGTAGTCTGGAAGGTATTATACTGGACGCTGTTGCCAGGAGACCCAACACCCTCTGAAAGTGTTTAACAGTGATGGCGCGGCCTAACTGCACTCTGGTCACTGAGGATAAAATGGGCACGATGCGTGCAGGAGACAAGTGGGCCCGCATCGTTGTTGAGTCCCACATCACCCTAGGAACATAGTCTGTTGGGCGGGCGTCAGCACGCTCTTCTTCGCGTTGAGCCGCAGCCCCAAGCGCTGAAGTTGGGCGAGGACGACATCTCGATGCCGAACCGCTAACTCTCGAGATTGGGCCAGGACGAGCCAGTTGTCGATGTAGTTCAGTATGCGGATGCCCTGGAGCCTCAGCGGGGCCAGAGCTGCATCCATGCATTTGAACGTGAACGTGCGGGGAGAGAGTGCTAGGCCGAACGGAAGAACCCGATACTGGTAAGCCGCTCTTCTTTTCTCTTCTTCGAAGGCAAACCTCAGGAACTTCCTGTGAGAGGGACGGATGGAGACTGGAAATAAGCGTCTTTGCAGATCTATCGTGACAACCCAATCCTTGGAACGGATGATGGCGGGGATGGTGAGCATCCTGAACCTGAATCTCCTCAGAGATTGGTTCAGGGACCGCAGATCCAAAATCAGATGCAACCCATCCGTCCTTCTTGGGAACTATGAAGTACCGGCTGTAGAACCCGGACTCCCTGACTGGCGGGAAAATAAGCTCTCTGGCCCCGTTTTCCAGCAGAGAGCGAACTTCTTGTCCCAACACCTGGCTCTGCACCACAGTCCAGACCACCCCGTTGAACTTCTGCGGGGGGTGGACCCGGAACTGCAGCCTGTAGCCATCCACTACGGGGCGCAGGACCCACGGGGAAATGATTGCAAGGCTCCGCCATGCTTCTACAAAATCCGCTAAGGGAACCAACCCCTCGGGGCTGGTGGCCGGTGTTATGCGTAGGTCCCCGGTGGCACCCTGAAGCGGAGAACCGCCAGGGAAACTCACCGGCGACCCACGGTGTGTGAGCCCGATCGTTTTCCAGCTGCAACCCCTCGAGGCCGGCAGACTGGTGAGAGCTCGCTGGCGACTAGCGTGTCCCAAGTGCCAAGACGGCGGGAAGCCTGTTGCCTGAGCCACCACGAGGGATGGGGACCTCAGTCAGTCTCTCTCGGGGGGGGGGGACCTCTTCCCCGAGCCCGCCGAGACTGAATGACGGTCCTCGGGCCCATCTTCTCGGGGGGCTGTGGGCGAGAGCGTCGCCTCGCATCCCAGGTTTGTTGAGAGGGACTACGGGAAGCAATGCTTCACTTCTGGCTCCGCCGGTAGGAGCTAGCCGAGGGCTGAGCTCGTCTCTCTTCAGCCGTCGCCATCCTGGACCCAGACCGGCGGGGAAGATATTGCTCAAACGCCTCTCCCTGCCTTTGGCGTGCTGAAACCTGCTGACGACAGCATCCACTGCCTCACCAAAACAGGCCAGTAGGAGAGAGGGGCACATCCAGGAGAAAAGCCTTCTCCTTCCCCTGGATGCCCGAGAGGTTGAGCCACAGATGGCGTTCCGTAGCCACTGGAACGGGCCGTCTCCTTGGTAACACGGAGTGTTAAGTCTGTAGCTCTACAGAGCTCAGTCAGGTCCTCCTCAGAGGGACCTCCCCTTAGGTCACAGTCTTTGAGAAGATCGGCCTGGTACGCCTGCAAGGTGGCCATGGTGTGCAGGCTTGCACCAGCTCGACCCGCTGCCATGTAGGCCTTGCCCACCAAAGCGGATGTCGTCCGACACGGCTTGGTGGGGAGCGCCGGCGTCTGAAGGAATGAAGCGAGGGTGAGAAAGATAGCTCGAGAGTGCTTCCTCCACCCGAGGCACCGTTCCAACTGATTACCAGACATGGTCTCTACTGCTTCGGCAGGATTTCCAGGTAAGACTCTAAAAGGTAAGGTCTAAAAGATTAATAGTTCCTGTGTTTGAATATCTCACGCAAGGTGTACTGCATTCAATGTTAGATATTTTCAGTGAATATTGTCTACAGTCTTCTTCTTCTACACTTCTACTCTAATGCTTCTTTTTGCCTCTGTCCTGGCGACTTGTGTTGTGCTTCTGAGTAAAATCAGACATAGCAATTATTCCTCGTTGTATGTATTTCTGTCTCTATCTGGATGCCCATGTGCCTCAAGCTCACAACCACTCTCTGAATGGCCATTGATGTTACCCTCCCTCCTCTTTCTCTCTTTACCTTCCGGAGCCTTTTTTTTTTTTTTTTTACCATAATGAAAATCACGACGGCTGCTGCCTAATTAAACAAGCACTAATTTCAGGAAGATTAAAGCCATTACAATTAGCCTGAGAAAATAGAACAGGGAAAGAAGAATAAAACACACTGTTGTGCATTCATATGCCATTTAACCAAGAAACAGGATTTATGAAATCAATTAATAAAATGTGTATTGCTCTGAAAGGGACTGTGTACAGTTGTGTGTCTGTGTATGTGTATGCAGAAGGTACCAAGATTATCATGGTCAAGTTAACAAGTCAAGGTTGTTGTGTTTTTATGATTTAATGCATACTTTTAGGTGGGAGGGGACAGTCAGAGCGACACATAGCTCAACAGCCCAATGCTATACCAAAAGTATATTGTGTGCGGGTAAAAAAAGAGAAGCAGAGGACTTGTTGAGACAAGCACATGCTCTGAAACATTCTTCTGTTGGCAACAAATCACAGCTTAGACAAATGTCTTGACATTTTCCAGCAATCAAATATGAATCACTCTTCATTTCCACGGAAACAAACTCCACTGGGTAGCATACTATCTACCAGGGCAATGCATCTTTGTGTGTGTGTGTGTGTGTGTATAAGGGTGCTCATCGGGCCTCTATGTGTTTCTCGCTGCTCCTCCACCTCAGTGACTCTCACTTAACGAAGGTAAAACAAACCCACTGCACAACCTCTCCAGTATATCTTGAAAAGCTTCACATAAACTCCTGTGTCAGTCCACTCAAAATAAACACATTGCGTTCTATAATAACTCATTAACAGACATGAAATGAAGACCATAGTGAAATTCATTGACGATGTACTGTCTTGCATGCTTCACCCAGAGTTGTGTTAGTTTGGTAGCTGTTGACCATTTCAAAGGAAGACTCGCCCTACATGCACCATATAGTGGAAATAATGACATTTTTTATTGCAGAGGTTTCCACCATGAGGAGAGCTTTATTCGTGCAGCCTTTAAAGAAAGATTAAAGGCTGCCATAAGAATAACATTTGGCAAGCAGTTGTGTTATCTCTCAGCTGCAGCGTCTCAAATTAAAAATGAATAATTTGGCAAGAGTTTTATTTCCTTTTCTAACCATGCCATATAAATTCTCCATTCTCAAATAAATGCCTTGACACTGAACTTGTAATAACATTATTAAGGCTTATGCTCTTGATATAGAGGCTTAAGGCGCACTTATATTTGCACTCTTCGCCTTAAGTAAGCAACATCAGTAGTACAAAACATACACACACACACACACACGGTGTGAGAAAATTCTTTGCAACTGTGTCATCATCAGGGGTGTGCTTTAGGGAGAGACATTTTTGGTATGCATTATGTGCAGATTTGCCAACATGTCTGTCAACGAAACATTAATATGTAATGGAAACGGAGGAAAAGCCAAGAGAAAGCCAAAGTCGCAAACCAAATACAAGTAACAAAATCATCAGTCCATGCTCTCTGTTTTAAACATGTTCACACAATTTTGTTTTACCAATCAACATTTTGTCCATCAAAAATCATAAATGTCCAGATTTTCAGAAAAATTCAAAATCACCAAATTTAAAGAATTACTTGTTCCTTTATGGGTTGAGAAAAGAAAAAATACAATGATGAAAACAAGGCCGCTTTTCTGGTTTTCTACAGGACAAAACCCCCGTTCCTTGTAGCCATACACACTTGCTTAAAGCAATCAGTATCTAAGCATAACATCTCCTCACCATATGTTTTCCCATGTGTACTGCTGATGCAAATTCTTACAGTATTTGTGCAATATGTATATCTTTAAGTAAATATATTATTTATGAGCTTGGGTATATAGAAATGATAAATATCCACTAGGAAAGAAGATTCAAGTTGTGTAAACAGGAATTATCCTTTGATTATATAATAACTTGGTGAATGAGGGCCACTATCCTCTATCTAAACTGTCAGTATTATATTTTAAACACTTGCAGTAATTAATTTACAATTCTACAAATTAGTCAAACAGATCAATAGGTAAAACTGTAGCAAAGACATTGTACCCTTTGCTCAAATGTTCGCCAATACTAGTATGTGGCACTAACAGCTCATACAATGTATATCAGTTTTCAAATATTACCTCCTTAATGTTCTCCAAGGTAACATATGCAGAGCTAAGAACCCACAAATCTCACTTATTGCGACATTTAAATGACTTTACCTGAATTACACAAGAGCCCAGCCGACTGATGATGATGATGATGGATGATAGATATAAAGACAGATTACAGGATACCCCATTAACACTACATTTTTCTCAGCCACTGCGAGAGCACAAGTTCAGGAGATGAGCAGTAATTTGGGTAATTTTCTCCTCGCTTCACCCTTTGCTTTAATGACAATAATTATCTGTGGAAAACATCTGTAGGATGTGTTGTCTCCCCCTCCCTTCCTCGCCTCCTTTTGTCTGATCAATGTCTTTTCCTCTCGTGTCTTGCTAAATCACCAATGTGTCTCCCCTTCCTCCCTCCTCCTCATCCTCCTGCCCTTTGTAACACTCACACTCCCTCTGGTGCCCCTATCTCAGTTCCTCTCACATTTAGAGTTAGGGGTATTAAAATTCAACTCTTACTTACCCCAGAGGTTTCTCCAGTCTGCTGGCTGGTGATCCAACAATCTCCCCTAGAGTACAGAACATCTGACCCAAAAAGTCCTGAAAACAAGGAAAGAAAGAAGGAAGGAAAGAAGGAGGGAGGACAGGTTGACATATGTGAAGTGGAAAGACAACAAATCAGAGTATAGTTAGGAATAAACTCAGGAATATTCCAGCCTGTACTACTATACCACTGGAACCCATGCAAATGAGATTCATGTTCATTCAAATTTGCATGTCAGAAAAAAGGTGGTTTTAACATCTTTTGGTAAAAAAAAAAAGAATAAGTAATTAACTGTAGCATTATCACATGAACCCATGCTTGCAGAGTACAAAGTGCGACACTTGAGGGCTTGCCGTCAGCTGTGAAACAGAAATAGCGCTCTCGGTTTGCTTAAAGACACCATTGCTGTGCTTTGCTTGACAATGTGACATCACAACCAGGTTTGTTGTGAATTGTAAAGCAAATTTTGTTGAACTAAACTGAAATGCTGCCATAACCACGATGGCTGTGTATGCAGGGGTTCCCAACTGGTCAGGGCTTGAATGTTCACTTAGATATCAGGCCACGGTCCACACGTATGGTAGACGAACTTTAACGCCCCTTTCAGTTTATTCCATCCATTCATTCCAATCTGGTTGGAATTAAAAGCAGCTTCCTCCTGTGAAGAGTCGGAGCTAACCAGTGTGAAACCAACACGTTCTCACTCCCAAGTTATCACACACATGCAAGTAACATGTTTATTTAATACCAAATCATGACCTTTTCCTAAACCTCACAAAG
Organism: Micropterus salmoides; assembly: GCF_014851395.1. NCBI lineage: Eukaryota > Metazoa > Chordata > Actinopteri > Centrarchiformes > Centrarchidae > Micropterus > Micropterus salmoides. Next base: position 26,246,336 of record NW_024043372.1, read on the forward strand.
TAGTTTGGGTGCTACTATGTTTCACAATGTTAACAACTAGTTTAATTTTGAAAGTCTAACTGGATGTCGCATATTTATTGTTGCTGACTTGACTGCAGAGCCCTGCACATCCAAAAACAACGCACAAGGCGTTAAAAAGCAACTTGACCAAGTGTCCATATGTGACGAGTCAGGAAGGAGAATGTCTTGGTGAGACCTTAACATTTTTGTTCACAAAAATAAAAACTCTGAAATAGCTTAAAAATTATTAATTGCAACCCACTCGGAACGGACCCCACCTGTATTGGGAACCACTGGTTTAATGAATGGTGGAGGATAACATATGACAACATAACTAATGATGGTGGGATTTAGAGCACCATGAACAATGAAGAAACACAACGGCGTAGGGCAATAATGTAGAACATTTTTAGAGACACACTGACAAAATATTAGGCTTAATCATGTCAGACAAAGACTCTTTGTATCACCCAGCATTGGTTTGGTGCATTAGGACAGGACTGATTTAATTTAAAAAAATCATATGATGTGTTTAGTTTTAACAGTCTTAAAAACAAGTATCTTTACTTTGGCCTTGGCAGACAGGGCACACTAAATAATTCAACATCAGGCTATGGAGTGTTTCATTTCCGTGAGTCTCCAGTGTTATGCCCACTAATTCCACTCACTGTTATAAGGAAGACCCTGAAAAGTCTCACCACCTTCATTTTGTTTTAAAAACAAAGACACAAAGACACAATTATTTCTTTTCACATTGTGGAGCCATTTGAGACTGCAACAGTGGTTAAGAGCTGTGCAGAGAGGTTGGCTTGGCTCTCAGTCTCTGGTTCTGATCAGTGACACCATCCTTCCTCCTGAGATAAGGATAATGAATGTGAGACAGCAGCCATGCAGTGTCAGAAGTGATAGAGATGCTGGGACCTACGTTGAGTTCTGCAGGCTTCCAGAAAGGTTGGGCAGCAGCAGCAACAACAACAACAACAATAACAACAATGACAACAACAACAGAGCACATCATATACCAAGACACAACACCATACCAAATACCTAGCACTCCTAGCACTGCTCAAGATGGCAAAGTGAGAGTGGAAACGACAACATGCTGAACTAAAACTCCGAGTACACAGGTGGGATTAAAGCTAGTGATGAAAAAATGCAAACTCTAGCCATCCAAATACATCCAATAATCATCAAAACTGATTATTTTCAACATTTATCAATGCTTTCTGTCACCACAGTTTCCAGAATCATGGATAAAAAAACAATGTATCTATTTTACTAGTAAAACAAAAATTATCACGTAATGCAATGTATTGCTTAAAATGGAAACCAATGGATAAAAGCATTGCACAATCAAAGCTTTCAAACATGAATGTATAGCAAGTTATTGCACAATGCCTATTACTGCAGTACCACTACGAGAACAGATACAAATTAAGACTCAATCACAGATATGTAGAAATAGAAATTAAATATTTAGATCACAATTACAGCATGGACAACCCTGTTAAAGTCTAAAAACAAAGACACTGAATAAGGAGAAAAATAAACATTTGTATTTGGATACTTCTGTGATCAGGCAATAAAAGGGTTTGCTTTATTTCATCATGGAGAAAACGTGCAGCAGGCAACACTGAATTAAAATATACAGAAACAAAAAAACATAAACATTACCGCATTAGACCACTGATAAAAAGAGTTTAGTCTCAATTCACTCTGGACATCATCTTCCACCAAGCAATTTTTACTTTTTTCATTTTCAGAGCCATTCAAGCCAATAATTTAGATTTTACTCAAGACTGGCCTCCATTTATCTGTGGTTCAAGGTCAACGTATATGCACTCACATGTTTGGACAGGTCTGGGCTTTTGGAGTCAACATCATACCTGAAAGGACACAAAATGAAAGCAGCATTTTAGACTCTTATCTAAGTCGGGACATTGTGATTGATACGCTCTTAAAGGCAAGATTTAAAACAAACCCTAGTGATCTGTCATCAATGGGAGGGAAAAAAAATGAGATCACCACACTTTTTCAGATGTTTGTTAGTTTAAGGACACAGTGTGTCTCAAATGTCTAGAGAAGGGAAAGGTTGTGACGGTAATTGGAGGAAGGGTATGAATTACAGAAACAGAAAAGAGGAAAGAAGGATATCAGAATAAAAGAAAGTAAGACAATATTTGCTAAAAGAAAGCCACAGTGTGCAAAGAGGTGGGTGCACATCATGAAAGATCAAAAAAGACATCAAATGTGTAAAATTCAGAATGAGCCAAGATAAAAAGACAGAATCGTAGTATCTTTTCAGATGTTACTTTATGTGGGACAGGAGGAAGGGTTCAACAAGACCTATTCTCCTCTTCGATTATAATGAGTTGTGAGCCTGGTCGGATTTGCATGTGAATATAAAGCTATGAAAGTGAGGGAAATGGAGCATATGTGATGTTCCAAGATTAAACATCTGATGAAACGATAGATCCTGTTCGCCCTGAGATTAAATCAGGCACACATAGACAAAAAAGAACATGAGAAAATTTTGCTAATAGGCTGCACACACTACAGTTTCTCTCACTATTGATAAAAAAAGATCAATTGATATAGTGTTGCCGAATTGCTTCAATTTTTATATGTGTGGTGATATAGCTGTAAAGGATATAATGGCGGGTTGTGCTAATTGGCATTCTGTTGAAGGAGCTTTCTTGTTTATATGATTTCAAATGGAGATTATTTGTGTCTGAAGCTTAACAAACCACAGTAAGTGCTTAAATTTCTTTGTGTCCAGCCTTTAAAAATTGGCAGTTAACCCTTCAAGCCAGCCAACATCATATGATGAAGAATGATACATATTGAAATATATGTTTTGAAAAATACCATCCACATGTCAGAAGAAAATGTAAATGGACTGATAAATTATCAATGAGAGAAAGACACTGCTTGATTAAAACTGTGAATGGTTCTAATGAAAAGGAAAATCTCCTATCACAAAACTAATCATGAGGTCAACTTAGAAACTTTAACCTTCAGCACGATATCATGTATGCAGCCTTATAGGCTTGATGGTAATGAAGGGGGCCACATGTCAGTTTACTTAGTTACTGTTACTTAGTTGAGCTGACATGTTTTAAAACGAGACGCTCCATTAAGGGCTCTGAAATACGTGCGTGATAGCTATATACAAGATATCATGCTAAAAGACTAAGGCTAAAGCTACATGTCCCAGGAAAAAAGCATCCTCCCCAGTTGATGATCTATGTAGAAGAAATGAAAATATAGGAGCTATTTTGCAGGGTGTAGCTAGTTAGGCCTGGTATTATGGCACAGTATTATAAATAAAAATGTATTTAAAATGTTCTTTCTAACATCAAACTTATTGGATGGGTTCAATGCATATCTAAGAAAAATATAATTGGACAAGTAACACAGAGGTTAAATGAAAAAGATTTGACATGGAATAACCAGTTAGTGTGGTAAATGTAACTCCCTCTAACTCAAGCTTTGCTATGAGTTGCTGGAGTGCAAACTTCCCCAAGCAAATAAAGAGTAAGACAGAGCTGTTGCTGTAAACTGATATATTAGCATTTGGTTCCCACAGAGTGGATGTGACAAAACCTAGCTAATGACGTGCACCCTGCCTTAATGCTGCTGTGGTGTATGTTGCAGCAGAAAACACTTTTGAAAACATACTTTTGCACTTGTGTTTTTGGTTTTGTAAAGAATAAAACATGGGACAACCCTCTCCAAATTCTTGATATGTTGCTCTTATTGAGAGTCCCATGCACACCCTTTCAGCATGTGGAGAAAAGAAAGTCCTGGTGTGCCAAGAATGACTTGGTAATCGCTGTTCAGGGGCGGGGTTTACCAAACGTTCAGTTTCTTAAAAGTGCTATTGCGGGGCTCTCCATCAGCACAGAACACAGGGAAAGGAAAAACCTTGACAATGAAGGAGGACAGAGTGTAGGAGAGACTATACAAAGATTATGTGATTTCAAAGGAAATCACTCACAAGTCAAAGCGAAGGCTCTGCTTCTCCTCAAAAAAGTAGTCCAAGATGTACTTTCGAACAAAGTCAGGGTTTAGAGTGTTATCTATCACCTCCGTTCTGCCAAACTGTGGAGAGAAAGACAGATGGAGGTCAGGAGAGAACAATGATGAAAGGAAAAGCAAGACAACAAAACCCTATTTAATAAACAAATACAGTTAGTGCTGTCTCCTTGCACTTTATCTAATTTTCACGCTCTTGTCTTCTCTTTCTCAGACTCTCGCTTATTACACATGCACACACATACATTTTTAGAGGGGCCTGATTAATGGAGGTGCTTTCACACGCTGCTGCTGTGCAGAGGAAGCCAGGGGTGTGTTCCCTGCTTCCTTGATCCTCACTCCTCTCCCACATTAATTACAGCGGGATAACTCACTCATCAACCCCACAGAGAGACAGAGATAAAGGAAGAGGTGAGGAAAATGCGTAGCTAGAAAAAACATGGGCGGACTTGGAGACAAAAAGAGAGAGGGAGAAGAGACCTGACTAAAGGCGGACGAAAAGGTTGCAAAATTGGAGTGCAGGGTTAGGACAGAAAAGGAACGGTGAGAGTGGGAGTGGGAAAAGAGTGGGAGGGGAGAGAAGGGGCAAGGCAGTAATTAAGGCTTCCTAATTAGTGGGATTCTCAGTCCCAAAGTGCCAAATGCAGAGAAATATCCCAGAGAAAAGGTTGGCAAAGCCACAGCAATGCCACATGCATATACTCTACAAAAAGCTGATTACGATAAGATAAGAGAGACTTTATTGATCCCACAATTGGAAACTTGTTATGATAGCTCTAGATACACACAAAAATAGAATTGAAAAATACAATATATAGTAGAAAGAGAAAAAAATAAGAATATACATATACACTGTTAGATACAGATGCGATTGATATGAACATTGCACAGGTCTCGGCAGGAGGTAGAGGCACGATGTAGAAAATGAACACATAAATTTGATTGCACAGGTCAAAAATAGGATAGTATAGTTTAGGGTAAATAATATAGATGCAGTACAGGAATGAGGAAAAAAAGAATGAAGTGATGAGTGACAGTGATGAGTGTTGATGTTACAGTGTACTACATTATGTCATTGCTGTGTAGAGTCTGACAGCAGCTGGAATGAAGGACCTGCAGTAGCACTCCTTCTTGCACTGTGGGTGCAGCAGTCTGTCACTAAAGGAGCTGATGAGAGCTAACAGTTTCAAATGAGAGATACAATACATACATCAATCAAGCCTCATGGAATGACCATATTTAATAATTATTACATTCATTACATTACATTAAAATGAAGTGTGAAGATTTGATTCTTGAGGACTATAATTATACAGTGATTTCTATTAAACATTGGTGTGGCACAAACACGGATACAGTCACATGGTAGCATGTGCTGAACACATGGAGGCTGTCGGCAGTTGTGTCCTATAGCATACCACAAATTTGCAGTTAAAGGGATAGTAAGTGATGGTAATCCAACACACATAAGACCTAATCGTGTGTATGACTTGGGAGGAACGGGTTGAATCAGTGAGTAATTCGTTCATTTTCACGCATGCGTGAAGGATCTTGAACTCTTACGTTCACTTATCACACGGCAGCTGCATGGGCTCCGTCAGCACAGGAAATAGAATTGATTAGTTCACAACTCATAGCAATGGTGGGTCTCTAGGTTAGACTCGTTCACCGCTCACATGGGTCCTCCTCAGTCTTTCGTTCATTCTGCAGGCTGAGTGACTGCCAGCGCTGTAGAATGAGAGGCAGGTCGGCTGTCAGGTAACAGTCACTGGACTGACATTATATAGCTATTTTGTTTATTATGTGACATTTAATAAATCATAACATTATTACAGCGCAGTGATGTTGTGCTAACTTATAGTTTTAACACAGCCGCACCGTAACTTTAGTCCTGCTAGTGTTTAACATTACAGCTAACAGCTGATGAGAGTTGTTCTGGCTCCACTTCAGAGCCCTGACAGGGTTCTACCAGGAGCCGAATTACCTCAGAGATAGTCTCCTCTCCGAAACAAACAGACCCGGTCATTAACACACAGCCACATAGCAACGTTAGCGTTAGCCCTGTAAACAGCTAACAGATGATCCAGAGCCTGCTGGCGGACCTGGATCAGCTGTTAGCTGTTGTTTCACAGCTCGTGACTGGTGAACAACCTGCAGTGTTTGAGAGCGATGTGCTCATGTGTGTTTCTCTGTCTGCAGAATCCGGACCTGATGCGGCCCATTCTGCGTCCAGAACTGCCAAACTGCTGCGTTTACATGTTTTTTTCTTTGTTCCTCTCTCTGTGCTGGAGTTCTTTACGAACTTGGTGGCTTGATCCAGATTATTATTAAACTGGCTGAATTTTAATAAGAGTGTGTTTATTCATATATTGAGATTTGAATGAACGAGTCTGTCAAAAGAGTCGAACTTGCCATCACTATCGTGCACAAGAGAGAAGGGGGGAGGAGGGGCAGTGAGGAAAAGTTCTATACACTGGCACATTCGAATGTGCTGGGCTCCAGGCACTGTGGAGAAGGCGAGAAAGGAGAGAAACAGCCAAAGTGGAAAAGGTCTGAAGAGTATAAACAGAGAAGAAAGTTATATGACAAGGCAAGGCGAAGGCAGAACCTGAAAGATTTGAAATATGGGGGGTGGAGCTTCTGAGGGAGCACTGAAGCGAGGGGTGTCTTTGTTTAGCAGTTGAGTTCAAACGTCAACAATCCTTCTGCCGAATCACATACTCTCCCTTTAAAGGTGTGTCATCTAGTGGTGAGAGTGGCAAATTGCAACCAACTGCTCACCCACCGTGGTGCAAGCACGTAGGAGAAGCTATGGTGGTTGACACGCTCTGTCGGCTCTTGTGCTAAATGATATGTGGTCCTCCGTTTCTCCAAAATCTCTTCTTACTTCTAATAAACCAGACGTTGTCGTTGTCGTCGTTGTCCACTTTCTTCTTCTTCTTCTTCTTCTTCTTCTTCTTCTTCTTCTTCTTCTTCTTCCAGCACTTTGTCCATTTGGGCTACTGTAGAAAAATGGTGTCGCAACAATGGCGATTTACATGTAAGGGGACTTGCGGTGTATATAGATAGAAATGGCTCATTCTAAGGTAATAAAAACATAATGGTTCATTTTGTAAGGTCTTTATACACCACTGAAAACATATTTTAGCAACTTCATTGAAATTATGAACAACCATCTGACACACAGTGAACCTATGGCTTTTAGGGGCCAGTTGCCCTTTTTGCCAGGTCGGCAATCCATCTTTGATTGTAAAAACATAATTTCCACTGCATTTGTTGAGTGAATGTCTTTAACATGGCATTTAGTTTCATTTCAATTTCACAAAGAAAAATAGCACACCATTAGTGACTCTTAATGATTTCGGTTTCAATGTAACATTTGAGGCTTATATTCTTCGTAATTATCAGTCATTCATTTTTTTACAATCACTGGTGTCACGATCCTGTCTGCCATGTCATGTTTTGTACTTTTAGTCAGTTTTATTATCTGTTGTTTTGTTGGGTTTTGGGGTTCTGTCTTGTCTGTCGTCTAGTGTTTAGTAACCTTTGTCATGTCTGTTTCCCCAGTGATCCCTTTGCATGTCTGTCTCTGTTTTCCCCTGCTCTCTCTCTCTCTGCCTACCTGTGCCTCGTTAGCCTCATGTCTACCTGTGTTGCTCCCGCCCTGCTCGTTAGTCCCTGTGTGTGTATATATACCTGGTGTTTCTGTCTTGTCTTTGTCGGGTCATTGTATGCTGTCTCCCTGTGTTGCGTGTAGATGCTCTGTCGTGTGATGTTCTGTTTGCCTGCTTGTCGTGTCACCCTGTTTTCTGTGGATTTGGATTTCTGTTTGGATTACCTGTTTTGGATTTTGGACTCAGCCACTCTTTGTAAGTGTGCTTGCCTTTAGTTTGTTGTATTAAAACCCTTCTGAACTGTTCCTGCACCTCTCTACGTGTCCTGCATTTGGGTCCTGCAGCCTGCTGAACCCTGCCTACCACCACTTACCGTGACAACTGGATTATTAATACAATTCCCAGTAAGTGTAATGAGAGTATTGCTGTGTTGTGTCTCTTGCCTGCAGTTTGCAATAAATATGTAAAAGCTGATGCTTCATATCACACACAACTGTGTTTTATTGGAAAGCTGCCAAACTCTACAATTCCAGTCAATGTCAGAGAAGTAATTTGTGAGTAGGAGTCAATCTTGTTTTTCCCATAATGTGGACGGCAGGTACTGTAGGTGGATGTGTGAGTTAACCTTTTCACTCTATACAGTAAAAACAACAAATACAACACATTGTGGGCAATTAGGACAACACAACTGCTATAAAAAGCCGCACTTCAATATCGTTACACAATGTTGAACACCTCTCTGAACTCTGTTTTTTATGGTTGTATTTGTCTCAGTGTGAACCCACTGACTGAGGATCTAAATATAACACCAGTGGGGGAGAAAAGTAGAGATAAGGACACGGATGCTGAATCTGTGAACCCCTCAGACTTTCTAAGAGACCCTAAGGTGTTGATGAGGCTGTGAGCACATGTTCCTAAAGAGGCGGGTGATGGCAAAGATGAGGTCCATAATGTGATTTCCCTGCTGAGTGGAAGAGACAATACCGTGCTGCAGAGTTCATTAGACATTGCTGGCCTGCTGGAGCCAGCTAATGAGAATCTGGCAAGTCTCTGACCTGCACCCTCGACATAACACACACAGTACACAAACACCGCGCACATATGGCAAATTGAACTCTTCAGGCTTGCAACAGCTACTATAGAGACCTGTGGCGTCTGATACTGAAATCAGAGCAGGTCCCTAGAACACAGGAAAAATCACTTACACACATTAAGCGAGACCATGGTGTAAAATAAAGGCTCCAGCATAGGAGAGCGATAACAGGACATGAATCTGATCCTTCATTATGTTTGTGGTTCTTATGTACTTATGTGATTTTAGTATCTTCTTCCCTGGGGCACACACAAACAATGGCGGGGGGGGGGGGGGGGATTGTGAATGTCATGAAGTTCATTGGCCAACATGGATTTTTATTCTTCTTGTACCATGTTCAGCAAACAGTAACACAATGCTGAAACAATGAGTGTTGTGGGGTCTTGTGTTCTAGTAGTAAATGACAGTAGTGTTGGCCTGTGTGTTTCTGTTTTGGCCTTCAGTGAAAAGCACTGGGGTGTGTTTAAAATTACCAAAGATGGAGTAAGAAACACACAGAATTTTGAGAAGCCCCACAGGAATGACAGAGAGTTAAGGGTACTTTAGTTGTTGAGGGAGGAAAAGAGCCAAACAACCAGCTTACAAAAGCATCGCTTTCTTACACACGCGACAAGCACTGCGCAGGCTTCATGGGAAAACAAATCCTACAGTTTGTTAGACCTTCGAGTCGGCGCTGTGTCCACACTTACACTCTGGTACAGCTACTGTACATGTGGTAGCGTGTGATGTCACAGGCAAACAGGACAGCGGTTAAAAGATCAAAAAGGTCTGCGATGTTACATCTTCATTAAGATACTGTAAATTAGCACCATCCACTGTCTCACTTGCTCTTTCTCTACAGTGGAGAACACAAGATCAAAGAAAAAGCAGCTTTTCACCATTTTGGTGGTGAATACAGTGGTTATGCTTTAGATATATATATATATATATATATATATATATATATATATATATATGGAGGGGAGAATGGTGTGCTTCTTCTTTTAAGATACGTTTTTGGCATCTTGCCTTTATTTGACAGCCAACTACAGAAACGCATGTTTCCGTGAGTTGTTTAAAAACAGGTTTCTTTTCTTATCAAAGTGTATTTCTGAGAATGCTCGCTGTACTCCATGTTATAAATTGATTATAACATGACCAGGTGTCTTTTATACAGGTAATGAGCTGAGATTAGGAGCATACCCTTAAAGGGAGTGCTCCTAATCTCAGTTTGTTACCTCTATAAAAAGAAACCTGTCCACAGAAGCAATCACTAAATCAGATTCCAAACACTCCACCACGGCCAAGACCACAGAGCTGTCCAAGGATGTCAGGGACAAGATTGTAGACCTACACAAGGCTGGAATGGGCTACAAGACCATCGCCAAGCAGCTTGGTGAGAAGGTGACAACAGTTGGTGTGATTATTCGCAAATGGAAGAAACACAAAAGAACGGTCAGTCGCCCTCAGTCTGGGGCTCCATGCAAGATCTCACCTAGTGGAGTTGCTACACGGGAGGATCTTGTCAATGATCTCAAGGCAGCTGGGACCAAAGTCACAAAGACAACAATCGGTAACACACTACGCCATGAAGGACTGAAATCCTGCAGCGCCAGCAAGGTCCCCCTGCTCAAGAAAGCACATGTACAGGCCCGTCTGAAGTTTGCCAATGAACTGAATGATCTGAATGATTCAGATAAGTACTGGGTGAAAGTTTTGTGGTCAGATGAGACCAAATAAGAGCTCTTTGGCATCAACTGAACTCACTGTGTTTGGAGAAGGAGGGATGCTGCCTATGACCCCAAAAACACCATCCCGAACACCATCAAACATGGAGGTGGAAACATTATGCTTTGGGGGTGTTTTTCTGCAAAGGGCCAACTTAGCAGAAACAGGGACAACTTCCCCGCATCATAGGAAAGATTGACGGGGCCATGTACCGTCAAATCTTGGGTTCGAGCCTCCTTCACTCAGCCAGGGCATTGATAATGGGTTGTGGATGGATATTCCAGCATGGCAGACCCAAACCACAAGGCAAGGCAACAAAGGAATGGCTCAAGAAGAAGCACTTTAAGTTGTGGAGTGGCCTAGCCAGTCTCCAGACCTTAATCCCGTAGAAAATCTGTGGAGGGAGCTGAAGGTCTGAGTTGCCAAATGTCAGCCTTCGAGGCTTAATGACTTGGAGAAGATCTGAGTGGGACAACATCCCTCCTGAGAAGTGTGCAAACCTGGTGGCCAACTACAAAAAATGTCTGACCACCTTTTGCCACCATATACTAAGTCATGTTTTGCAGAGGGTCAAATACTTATTTCACTCATTTGAATGCTAATTATTTATTAACATTTTTGCATTTTTCTGATTTTTTTTTGCTGTTGTTCTGACTCTCACTGCTCAAATAAACCTACCAATAAAATTATAGAGTGATAAATTCTTTTTCAGTGGGCAAACGTACAAACTCAGCAGGGGATCAAAAAAAAAAAAATTCCCTCACTGTATATTCTGATATAATATGAATTGATCAACAAATGAAGCATTAAACATGAAAACGGACAGAGTTAACATGTCACATAGCACAATCATGTTGTCCAACTATCCGCATATGAGACTGAGACCAGTTTTCTTTACTGCAACCGAGTGACATAACAGCTTTCACACTTCACTAAATGTACTGAACTCTCGTTGAAAAAGGCCTCTGGACCTGCAAAAATCCCTCCAATAAGCCTAAGCATAAAATCACCCTAAAAGTATTTCCCCCCCATTCGTCATCTGATCAAGACCTTCACAAAGAGCGCCAGCTGCATTAACACGACAGACATTAAGGCTTGCACAACAGGAGGTGGAAATCATCATCAAATGTGACCCAAGCCTGACCCCCATGCCAGAGGGTCCTGTCATAAATTGTTATTTAAAAGTCTGTGGTGAGTCACCTGTTTGGCTTTGCTTGTTCTGTCTGAGGTTTGAGAGTGTTCAGTCTCACACAGCGTCACCTGGAGCCGCAACAACCGCTTCTTACCGGTATGATCATGGATGTGATGGTTTACCTCCGTGAGGAACTGACTGCTCAAAATGTTCCTATTTTTAGTACAAAATCTGTGAACGTGACAGAACAAAGTATAATTTGATTTGAAAAGGAACTAAAGCGAAATGCTCGTTACATTAATTATGTTTCACGTGCTTGATGGGATTAACACAATCAGTGGTTGTTAAACTAGAAAAAACAAAGGGCCCGTTGTGAGAAGTGCAAAAGAGAGCTTTATGATGGGAAGATCTTTACATATGCGTACGCCTGTGCTTTAAGTATATACACATATGTATACACATTTTCTCACAAACACACGCAAACAACACAGTCCCCCGCAGTCCCTCAGCTACGTTTGAATGAAAGCCCACACAGCCATCTGCTTTGAGCGGGTAAACACATGAGCAGGAGATGAGGGTCATCTGACTGTGTAAATACACATGAATTCCACTAAATTATGATCCATCATCCATCCACAGTGGTCTGAAAAAACGGTTTGCATCATGGGATGCGTGATAATGTCAAATATGGGGGCTGACAACAAAGACAACGACAGTCGTCTGTTTTGGGAATGTGTGCATAAGCCTGCACAGGAATATGTTTTAAGCACTTTGTAGCTCAGCTTTCCAAGGCATACGGCCGGTGATATTCTATATTTTCCAATGGTGGACAGTAATTAAGTACATTGAAGTACAAATTTGAGGTATTTATACTTTACTTGAGTATTATCTTTTCATGCCGATTTCTATATCTACTCCACTACATCTTGGAGGGAGATATTGTACTTTTTACTTCACTACATTTATCTGACAGCTTTAATTAGATTTTTACACACAAAACATATAAAGAGTGAATATGTTTTGTTGTAAATTAAATTAAGTACATCTGACACGATTATTAGATTGGCATTGAAATTATCTGGCAACAACTTTGATGGTTTAATATATTTTCTTTTTTTTTCAATTAACTTTTTATTGATTCCATTCAGCATTGTCCCATTAGCATTTAACATCTCATACATATGTTTTCCATGTATACAGAACATGCAAATACTTCACATCAGGGATCAAAAACATAATAGAGAAAAATGAACAATTAAACACATAATTCAGTACACTACAGATGAGTACACTTTTCCCTACCATCCACATTTTTCATTCCCGTCTTATAAAGACCTTTCTCTCCTGATGAAGGTAATATAATGCTGAACACAATCTTGTGAATGTTTAACATTTAAAATTTGTACCAAGAACCAAGGGGGTCCATAAGATACATTGCTTTTGTCAGATAAAGTCTGTACTCAAAGGTGTTACAAAATCAACCCAGTTATTCCATAAATTCTTAAATTGATCTGATTCTAACTGAAAAAGTCAACTAAAAATATTATGCATCACTTTAACCCAATGCTCCATTTTAGGTACCTCCGTTTTCAGCCACTTCCTGGTGATGGCTTTTTTACCCGCCACTAACTGAATAAATGTTTATCCCCTGAATTTGTTATTCTCTGGTTCCCTTTTCCAAAGTACAAAACAACAAATGTAAATGGAAGTTCCACTTTCAAAATTTTCTCCATGCTTTTCTTTTTCTTTTTCAATAAGGTATAATAGAGGGGCATTACCAAAATATATGGAAATGATTGTCATTATTTTCTCCACATAGTCTCCAACATCTTGTACCCTGATATTTCTGTTGTGCTGGTGTGTAATAAAATATCTCACTATGTTCTGCCAACCATATTCTCTCCATGAGAGGGTGTATGTTGTCTTCCATTGTTGTTCATTGATCTCTTCCCATTCCTCCTCAGAGAACATCCGTCCCTCTTCCTTCTTCCACTTTTCTTTTATATATCATGTATTATGGCCTTTTAAATTTTCCACTTCTTTATACAATTTTGAGATTAATTTCTTGCCCAGGTCTGATTCATATGCTTAAATAAATAATTTAATTATCCTTGACTCTACCTCATCTAAACTAGACTTTTTTCTAGTTTTCTCCATATAATGCCACTTCTGTAAATATCTGTACAAATCCTGATTTTTTTCTTGAAAACTTTTAATTTTCTTCTTCTGAAAGAGCTCCCAAAATATTGTTGGTCCCCCGTCCCATCTACTGAAGCCTCTATCTAATGTATTAGGTGTAAAATCTGAATCATGTACAATCCAACACAGTAACCTACTCTGCTCTGTAAGGCTATTCTTTGATACAATATCAAGGCAAATATTAAGGGATAAACCCAACCATGGATTTAGCTCCTCATTAAGATGTTTTCTCAGTTTTTTATCATTTATTATGGCCTGTATTGGAATAGTGGATGTGTGGCCTTCAATGTCTTTCCATCTCGCCCTGTAGGCAGGATTACACAAGGTCCACATAGTTTTAAGTCTATACCTTTTATATCTTCATTTTGTTTTATCCATTGGCTCAGGGGTTCCAAATAAATCGCAAAGAGGAGAGGACTAATTGATCCGCCTTGATCTTGATCCTAGCTGTGGGTTTATTATAAAGAGAGTTTTGACAAATATTTCATGAAAACCAAAGCATTCCATCACCATATACAAGAAATCCCACCTGACAGAGTCAAATGCCTTTTTCTGCATCAAATCCCACTATTATTGCTTCTAATCTTTTTTTGTTGATGCGCCAAATATTGTCCTGTGTCTGTTTTATATATCCAGTCTGGTGTTGATGAATTTTATCTGCCAGAAGTTTCTAAACGTCTGACTAGGATGGCAGTGAATAGTCTGTAGTCTTGGTTAAGAACATTCCAATTTGTCCTTTCCTTCTTTTGGAATGACCGAAATGAAGGCTTCCCTCCAAGAGTTTGGGATTTCTCCCTTTTTTAGCACCCAGTTAAATGCATTCTTTAGCAGGGGGATCAATGGTTCCCGAAGCACTTTGTAAAACTCAGATGTGGATCCATGCGTGCCTGGAGCCTTGTTTGTCTTCAGCTTTGAAATTGCTGAGTTGATTTCTTCTGTCGAGATTTCCTTGGTCAGAGGTGAGTTATGCAGTGTTGGGCAAGCTACTTGGAAACTGCAGTGAGCTAAGCTACAGCTACTCTACAATAAATGAAGCTTCGCTACTCAGAAGCTTCAATAGTTAGGTCATATAAATACACACACACACACACACACACACACACACAGTAGGCTATAGGCCTAGTTTATATTGAACTAACTTCATTCCACAGTAGCAATAGAAGAAAGACTAAAAACCTGCTCCAAACAGTGTGTGTGTGTGCGAGAGACAGAGCTAAATCAGACACACAGGAACTATCCTACTTATTGTCATATCATTACAGCTAAATGTATTTCCTCATGCAACAAACGGAGAACCATTGTTGCTTGTATAAACTAACTTCATTATCACATTATTAATTAATTATATATTTTTTATTGTTTATATGTGAATTTGTGCTCTGGCAACATTGCAACCTAAACAACCTAAACATCCATCAGATTGCCACTACATATCAAAGTTTCCTCCTCACTAGAGGAAGAGCTGTCCAGGCTGGACCCTGATCCTTCTCACAAGAGGTGTTACAGTAACTGTCACAATAGAAAGTAAGCTCAATTGCGCGTGTCTTTATTCCCCTGCAGCAAATTCACAGACATCAGCCCAAGGATCGGTGCATGATGTCACGTCACACGGAAGCGCTTCTGCCGGCTGCACATACAGGTCCGTGTGTGGCGGTGGCGTCACTCACTGATCCTTCAGAAACGCTTGGGAAAATGTAGCGTGTGTGGAAGCTACGGCACTACTCGGCCAATAAAAGAGCTTCGTTACTGAAAAGCTATTTGATTCAGAATATAGCGACGCTACCACCAAGCTACTGAGAAATGTACACTGCTCAAAAAAATAAAGGGAACACTAAAATAACACATCCTAGATCAGAATGAAAGAAATAATCTCATTAAATACTCCTTTCTTTACATAGTTGAATGTACTGTCAACAAAATCACACAAAAATTATCAATGGAAATCAAATTTATCAATCCATGGAGGTCTGGATTTGGAGTCACCCTCAAAATCAAAGTGGAAAACCACACTACAGGCCGATCCAACTTTGATGTAATGTCCTCAAAACAAGTCAAATTAGGCTCAGTAGTGTGTGTGGCCTCCACCTGCCTGCATGACCTCCCTACAATGCCTGGGCGTGCTCCTGATGAGGTGGTGGATGGTCTCCTGAGGGATATCCTCCCAGACCTGGACTAAAGCATCCGCCAACTCCTAGAGAGTCTGTGGTGCAACGTGGCGTTGGTGGATGGAACGAGACATGATGTCCCAGATGTGCTCAATTGGATTCAGGTCTGGGGAACGGGCGGGCCAGTCCATAGCATCAATGCCTTCCTCTTGCAGGAACTGCTGATACACTCCAGCCACATGAGGTCTAGCATTGTGTTGCATTAGGAGGAACCCAGGGCCAACCGCACCTCTCAGTCTGTTTCTGACCATTTGAGCAGACACATGCACATTTGTGGCCTGCTGGACGTCATTTTGCAGGGCTCTGGCAGTGCTCCTCCTGCTCCTCCTTGCACAAAGGCGGAGAAGCTTGTCCTGCTGCTGGGTTGTTGCCCTCCTACGGCCTCCTCCACGTCTCCTGATGTACTGGCCTGTCTCCTGGCAGCGCTTCCATGCCCTGGACACTACGCTGACAGACACAGCAAACCTTCTTGCCACAGCTCGCATTGATGTGCCATCCTGGATGAGCTCTCATGCTACCACTAGAGTGAAAGCACCGCCAGCATTCAAAAGTGACCAAAACATCAGCCAGGAAGCATAGGAACTGAGAAGTGGTCTGTGGTCACCACCTGCAGAATCACTCCTTTATTGGGGGTGTCTTGCTAATTGCCTATAATTTCCACCTGTTGTCTATTCCATTTGCACAACAGCATGTGAAATTGATTGTCAATCAGTGTTGCTTCCTAAGTTTGATTTGGAGTCACACTCAAAATCAGTTTGATTTCATAGGAGTGTGACTGATTTGGAGTTACATTGTGTTGTTTAAGTGTTCCCTTTATTTTTTTGAGCAGTGTAGTTAAACTAGTAACGGCACTACTTGTAGCGACGCTACTGCCCAACACTGGAGTTATGGTCACGCTTGGCAAGTTTAAAGTGGTGGTATTATGCTTTTTGGCTTTTTCCCTCTCCTTTATGAGTTAGGCATCTTTTTTTGTGCATGTAACAGGTTTGCAAAGTGAAAAGGCTTGAAGTCCAGCCCATAGGGAGTTCCCATCTCCCACAGAAAGCTCTGCTCTGAACTGCTTGAAAACTGCTCGTTTGTAGTCCAGCCCTTCACTTCCTTTACTTGTGACATCACAGTGAAAACGCGTCATAAAGCTTGCCAAGCGGCTAGTGGGGTCAGGCACACCCTCAAACAAAGCTAGTCTGAGCAGAGGCCCTTTGGCTCGACTCGCCTGTTTGGTTTTCCATAATAAGAAATGTTGTACCTGTACCTCCAGGTACTTGTTTTCGTATCACCTCACCTCTGTGGAGGTTCCAAGCCAGCTGAGGGATACTAAAATGTAACGTGAAAACACGACAGACTGCTGATTGGTCAGAGAGAATCACTATTCACTGCATCATCATTGCGTGCGCCAGACAGAGGCCAGCCACAGAAAGTTTTATATTTTACACATTTCGTATGTAATTTCATCACTAAATCCACTTCTGAGAAGTTTTGAGGTGAGAAATCAGCTGTGTAGATTTCGGACAGTTTTACGAGAAGTGATGGCGGAACAAAAATGTGCTTGAATATTTTCGGAGTTGAGGAGCTCCGCAAGTGGCTGCGGAGGATGCCTGTGCCAACCCGCGGGAGGAGCTTGTGAGGCCGGCCAGCTGCCCGCTCACAGAGCCCCCTGCTCCCGCCGTCACACAGACCGCTGCAGCAACAACAGCAGAGGAAAACACAACTGGAAGGTTTTCATACCGCTTATCTGTCTTTACATTCTGAGTAATGTTGAAACGTTTTAACTTAAAAAAGAGAAAGATGTGTGGATCGCTGGTGTGTGTGTCGCATTGAACATTACGTCATGGCAGTTGTGTGTGGCGTCGCTATGATGACAAGCTATGTACTATCTCTGGGTACTACCTGCAATGGAAAACAGAGCAGGGCCGAGGAGAGTCGAGTCTATCGATTTGCACTATGGTAGCATTTTTCAGCAAGGCAGCATAGATCGTCAGAACACCAGCAACAGTTCAACATTTAGTCCTAAAAGACGATGCAACTCCGACTCTGTTTGGGCCTGGAAATTCACAATCACAACCTGTAAGTATGCTTTATTGGTTGTGAATTATATTTAAAATAAACATGGCAATGTGACTTCACAGACTGTTCAAGTGCGGAGTTGTTGTAAAAGTTGGCTAACACAGCAAAGTTATAGCTAAAATGCTAATGTTACACCTGATGTGAAAGCTACTGAGCAAACGTTCAAATTGTTTAGCCAATTTTTGATTTTTGTAGTGGTTTATGGTAAGATGCGGAACAATGATGTTGTGTGGTTGTGGACTTGAGTAACTTATACCATCTGCTAGGTTACGGTCACAGTCTGAAGCGGCTTTGATTTGGATCACACGCCCCTCTCTGCTTCTGATTGGCTAGTAGTCCTTACCTGGGAACGTTTTTCGTCAAATTAGTAGGCTAAATGGATACCTAATTTTATAAATATTAGTAATTGCCATTTGCTTTTTTAACCCATAGGCACGCAGCTTTGAAGATTTACTTCCTGCTTCGTAATACCTCTGTTTCAGGTACATCAGCTTTTTTTTATATCTCCTGCGATAGGATGTCATTTATCTCTGTTTTAACCCTTTTGATTTCTTGGTTTAATTTCTCAGCCACTTTATGTATGTGTTGTTTTTCTAGTTTCTTAAGCTCTGATTCTAGATTTTTAAGTCTATCCTGTTTTTGCCTTTTCAAATACGCTGATTTAGCTATTAGTTTCCCTCTAATTACCACTTTACACACATCCCACAGCACTGATGAGACACCAATGTCTGAATTTCTTTAATATATTCCTCCCTCATTTGTCCTTTTAGAACATTTATGTTTAGCCTCCACAGTGTTGCTTTTGTTTCTCTTGACATAGCCAAAGTCATATATACTGGACTATGGTCTGATAGGTCTCTTATTCCAATTTCACATTTTTCAATCCTGTAACTGTATTTCTTATACATAACTCTGCCAATAGCCCTCTGAACTTTTTGCTAATTGTGGACTTCTGTATCCCACTAGCCGAACAGTCGAGTTGTGGGTTTAGTCAGAGATTTAGGTGTACTCCCCAAATCAGAATGCCTTCCCCCTCTGATATCATCAAGTCAAACATTTGCCTGTAAAATATCCAGTCTGACCCTGGGATTGCATATACATTTAGAATAGTGACTAATTCTCCCCTCTAACCTCCCCTTAATTAATATTTACCTTCCCTGTTTATCTTATGTTTCCAAAAGTTTTTCAAAAATAATTTTCCCTGACATTGCAATGGCCACTCCTCTCCTATTACCTGTTCTATTAGATGAAGAAAATACTTGATTAAATCCATTTCTTTTAAGCTTTTTATGCTCCCTCTCTGACAGGTGGGTCTCCTGCAGCAGAGCTACCCCCACCCCTTCTTTCTTTATTTTACCTAGTATCTTGGACCTTTTAATTGGGTTGAGTATCCCATTCACATTATATGATTCTATCTTTAATAATTTTTTCTGGGTTGTCATATTCACTGATCTTCCTCCTCCTACCTCCTACCTCCACCTCCTACCCCTTAGGCTCCAAAATTGGCAAACTGCCCTAAACATTAAAGATCCAAACACAAAACCAATCACTGATGAACTAGTGATTAACCAGAAAACTTCCTTGCGTGGGGTCTTCGTTTTAACCCTAGCTGCGTCCTGAGGACAAGTCCGCTCTGAGGGATATGCCCTTCCTCCTAGGGGAAGTGGGCATTCCAAGTACACAGAAGCTGTTCAATGCCTGTCCTTAAATCCAAGTCCATTTTTTTGCCCGGCTGGCCTACCAACTTAGGTCCTTGATCTTCTCTGGTCCACTCTCCGTAGGTTTCACCACTGTCACCTGTAGCCCTCTCCTGCCATGTCCTTGGTTGCCTCTTCAGCCGTATTGTACACGGAGATTTCTCCCTTGTAGAACACCCGTAATTTTGCCAGGAATGGTGTTTGGAAGCGTATTTTCTTCTCCCTCAAAACTTTCTTTGCCGCCGTATACTCCTTACGCTTTCTCAATATCTCCGGAGCGTAGTCATGATCCAAAAATCTCTTCTTCCCCTCGTGCACAAAGCCTCTTATCTGCCATGCTATCTTTATTATCTCTTCTTTGTTTCTGAAACTCATGAATCTTAACACAATGGTGGGGAATCCGGAAGGGGGCGTGATACTAGCACCCGGTGGGCTCTCTGGATCTGGAGGTGACGTGATGGAGTTTACTACAGCTCAGGAGATCATCAATAAATCATCAATCATCGAGCGTTGTCTTCCGCTCCCTCCTTCACCACATGAATCCTGATGTTTTCTCTCCTAGAGCGTCCGTCCTGATCCACCAGTCTGTTTTCAAACCGTTTCTCTCAGCATTATCGCTCCTGTTATTTGCCACTCTGATGTCTTCCTCAATTTCGTTTAGAATATCTGAGTTTCGCGCCGAAAATCTTACAGTTCATGAAGTACCGTCTCCGGGCTTGCCATGCTTTGAGTGACCAAATCTGTTAGCTCTGATGCTAACGTATCTTAATCATCGCTTCCACTGGCGCTTCCACTCGGGTTTTTGAGACTTTCTTCCTAATTTTTCTCTCGGCATAGTCATCACTATTTCTAATTTGTATTTAACCTGTATGCCAGTTGCCTATTAACAAGTGAATAGGAGCTCACTTTTATGCTGCTGCCATAATGGAGGCGCACTGGAAGTCCCGGTTTAATACATTTCCATGTAAAAACATTTTATGGTTCCACCTTCACAAATCTGTAGATTTGCTGCTTTATCTTTTCATTATTTTGATTATTAATTTTGAGCTTTGTACTGTTGGTTAGGCAAAGCAAACATTGTGAAGGTGTCACTTTGGGCTCTTGATAATTGTGACGGCATATGGAGACGATATATGGTGAAAATAATCAGCAGATTAATCCATAATGAAAATAATCATTACTTGCACTCTGATACAAAATAGTCAAAAATGAGCTCCCCCCCAAATCCTGCTTTTACATTATTGCATGAGTAATAATAATAATCTAATAGTCTAAATAGTAACAGTCACAGGACATTTTTCTTTAAACTTTTCTGATTATACTTACATACTTTTACTTTTGTAACATTTTCAATGACTTTAACTTGTAGCAAAGTTTTTTACAGTGTGGTATTAGTACTTTTACTTAAGTAATGGATCTGAATAATTCATTCACTCCATCACTGATATTTCCGTCAACTAATCCCATGAAAAGACCAAAACCAACAATGCATCAGTCCATCTCTCAATGCTTTCCGACGTCCCTACTCTGTCTTTGGCTCTTGACCCCAAGCCTAATTGGTTCCTTAAAAAGACGTAACCAAACAAGGCAGAGTAAGAGCTGGCTTAATGCCTCCCCAGTGTGTTGTGTAGTCCACAAAGTGTCAACATATTGATCATTACATTGTGAAGGTTTTTCTTTGTTGGCTGAAGCTTCCAATTAGAGAATATTTCCCTGGCATTTTCAGACAACTGATGGCTGAACAGCTTTAATGAAGTGTTAAAGCCAACTACTGCATGCTCACAGTGAAAAGAAAAACAGGAGAACGGAAATGTCTTAACTAGAGCCTCACCCTTATCACTCTGCACAAACACAAACACAAGGTGAGCACAGCAAGAACTTAATTGGACAAAAAACCTTTCTTGTTTTTTATGTGTGTGTGTGTGTGTGTGTGTGTGTGTGTGTGTGTGTGTGTGTGTGTGTGTGTGTGTGTGTGTGTGCGTGCGCGCACGTACTCACCTCTCTCCACTGTTTGGTTTCAACACCTTGCGTATAGAGCACGCACACTGTGAAAAGGTGCAGGATAGGGACAGAGAGAGGTGAAATATTGTGAAAGGATGGGGAAATGAGAGGCACAAAGAGGGAAAAGGAGAGAGACAATCAGAGAAATGCAGGCGGATTCCAAATGGGAAATCAATGTGAGGGTTTTAGCTCCAGTACAGTGAACAAACAGCCATGGCACTCTGAGCAAAACAAAGATTTCCCAAACCACAGGGCAACATATCAACAAAGACATCGACCAGAAGAGAAGGAGACCAAGACAAAAAGAAAATGGAGCAGGACTCAAACAAAAAAAAAATTGAATTCCTGCACGGGGATTATGGAAGATTACAGACATACATTCAGTCGCTACAGCATACTCACATGGATCTGACTTGGAGAATGTGTCTTTATCCAGCAGATTTCTAGAAAATAAGAAGAGAGAAAAAAAAACATTTTTTACCTCTTGTTCATGCTGACATGAGATTTTTTACCACCACACTTAGCATCAAAGGCACACAAAAGCTTGCAAAGAGCTGCACAGTAGTAGGTGGCAATGTAACTTTAGGTTAAAGAGGAAGAAAAACGATGGCCCTCTGCATTAATTTTAATTAATTTAATTAAATTCAATTAATAGTGGCTCCTGTTCTCCTCAGCTTCTGATCATTTGCTCAAGTTACGAGTAGCCTTTTTGAGTGATTCCAAAACAAGGTACTAAAATACTTTCACACTACTAGTAAGTCTATGGTTATCCAAGGAAGGGTATAATCAACGGCAACTGGAAGATACCTGAAGATGTATCTTCCACCAGTCCAGTTGCCCTTGATCTTAACCTTCCTTGAATTTCACACCAGTGACCTCTAATTTAGCAGTCCTCCACACCCGCACACAAGTGTTTTCAGTCATTCTGACCTTGCGGAGGTGGAAGATGGGTGGAGCTATGATATACAACAAGTCCTTCAAATTAAAAGACTAATTATATCGTTTGTCCATGTGTCTCTGCAACGACACATTCGATGCATTGTCTGATCTCACGCCCGTTTCGACAGGACAACATGTGGCAATGCTGTGGTTAAGGTTTGGTTAGGTTTAGGCACATAAACGACTTGACTTGGACTGAGGAAATAATCGTCATAAGGTGTCATTTGTCCCGCCCTAGCAGCTAACAGGCGAGTCAGAGAGATGTCAGTCAAGCACAGTCTGAACATGCCCACACAGTCCTGAGTAGGGATGCAACAATTACAGATTTTGTTGGTACAATTATTGTCAGAGAAATAATCACTGTTTCACAATTATTATGCATTAATTAATTTCACAACACTAGTAATGACTTAAGTTGATTTTTAACATTTAATTACATGTTGCTTGACGCAGCAACAAACCAAGCCATTGAAAATAACGGGCCTCATAGCGCAGCGGGGCTGACGTTGCGGTGGGTCTGAAAGGTTACACCTGCTTTGTTTGTTTACGTTGCACTGAAAGCTCGACTCTCACCGCTACGGCATCGATTGTAAGTGACAAGTTTATATTTAATTCCCTACCACCTTGCTACATTATTTAATATAATGTATTAGGCCTACCTTTACTCAGGCGTGCAAAGCTAGGTGGTGGTACTGCAGGTGCTGCATCAAGTTAAATGTAATTATTCTCTCCTTTAGCAGGAACCTTTTAATGGTAAGTTTTTGAACAGGTGATCCGTCATCTTCAGTAATGCCCTGGTCAGACTTGGTGTACCCGAAGTGCTACCACACTGCCGACTTCAGCCGTTTCTTTGGTGGAAATAAAGCTTCAAACTTTGGTCTCTCTGCCATAGTTTAGCCAGTGTGCGGTAGCCTCTAAGCACAATACTTAAGCTGATGCATCGCTCCTGTAACTTTGTTTTCGTTTTCTGCAAGTTGCCACAGTTTCGTTCCGTGCAACATAAACACTCGGTGTATCGGAGCCTTTACGATAAATTAACCATGACGTATTAAAGCGTGGTTAATAGTGAAATCCGGTAATCGCTGCATCCCTAGTCCTGAGTAGAGGTCTATTCAGACAAGATGATCGTACCCTATCCCTTTATATTGTCCAGGCTAACTAAAATACAGTATTATGATGACTACCCAACCCCATTTTCAAAATGTTCTAATCATTATACCCATTTGGTTCTAGGTTTAATCAATTACTCTATGTGCTACCTAAAGGTAGATTTACTGCGTGGCTGGAGATGACAGCATGGATTAGGTTCTGTATGACTAAGAGATAAGGGAGGTCTGTGAATCATTTTACATTTACAGTCTCTTGCATGTGCAAGTCTGATCTTTGCACAAACACGCATACTCATTTACACATTCACAGACCACAAAATCAGTTGGCAAGCAGGCCCATCGGCCCGAAAATTGTTGGGTTTTGTATCTCATACAATAGCTGCCTGATTACCGGCACATCTGTGTGTTTACTGGATCTCTTTCTCTGACCTCCAAACACCCAACACGCCTCCCTCATTGTGATGGCATTCAGTGTGTAACCTCACACTTTCCATATTAAAGTAAAATAGTTGCAGGGTAACAAACCTTTGTTGAATTTGACTATCTATTGAACTTGGTTGTCCTGTGGATTTTAGAGGCAATATTGTTTATTATGCCGATTAGCCTAAATTGTAATTAGTTCCATTAATTCCCAGACTAATGGTATTTATTAGCAGCTGGAAACTATGACAGCTAATGTCAGGAGTCATAATTTCAGTAGGTGACCTATCACAGATCACATTTTAAAGGAATCCTCTGAACATGATTTGATTAGTGCCTGCAGCACTGATCCACAGCAAAGGTTGAAGACAGAAAATTATAGGCTTTTGGGATGTGATGAGAAAGACCAAAAAGGTCATTGTCAAGGGTCTCTTTCAAACTGTGTGCCACCAAATTTAGACCTTCTCTAAATCATACATGAAAGGAATGAATGGACAAGACAATTAGCTTAACCATATTATACCCCTAAGTACATATTCTAGTACATCCCTAGTACATATCTCTGTCTCTCTGTTGTGGAAGAAATCTGATGTTTCTCTGTTTAAAACTGATAGTAATCAGGAATTCATGCATTGTGTGAAGAATCACAACTTTCTCTCCAGTTTTCATATCGGCTATAGAGGTTTTGATCTTTAATTGAAAGACCATTAGTGTCAAAACATCTCTCTCATTACATTGTGTTTGTTTTATGTGTCTTACATGCCCAGAGATACATTGTAGTTGTGGATCAGAGATGTATATGAGTCTTTTATCTGATAAAACACTGAACATTTAGATTGACTGACGTTGAGGTGTGAATTGTGTGCTGGAAGGCTGGAATATGCTTTCCTTGGCTGCATTAGGAGACATTCCCATAACTGTTTCTGTTAAACTTCTCTCTCAAACTTCAAGCCATGCCTTCCTTCTGGATTCCACACTTAGATGAAGGCTCCAACTAAAATCCACAACATCTATTATCTATCTATCCATCTAACATATAACGTTATAGGGTTCACATACGTTTTCCTGCGTCTGTATATATTTTAATGCACTCTTCTCTTTTTTTGACTTTCTTGGTCATTTCCTAAAACCTTATTTTAATGCATTTTCTATAAATCTATCTCTCCCTCTCTCTAACTTAATCTCTCCACCTCCACCCGTGTTTCGGGTGTCCGCGGTACACCTCCATCATGCTTGCTTGACCTTTTCGTAATGCCTGCCAGTAAACACTATTACCTTTTCTGTTTTCTTTTGCTCACTCAGTTACTACAGTGACATGAGAGCCCTCACTCGATGCCAAAGCCTGCTGGCTTGATTCTTGTTTCTGTTTCTGTTCTTGTTTCATTTTCCTCTACAGTTTCTGTTGTCATAAATCTTCAGCTGGGTTCTTTCATCAGCCTCAATCTATTTTGATCTTTTTTCTCTGCTTCTGAATTTCTTCCCCCCTCCCTTTTATAGCTTTCAAAAGCAAGTTGAGTAGACAATTACTGTTAAAAAAAGGAAACATGAAATTCTGAAATCTTATGTTTTTCAACTTGAGTTCAAAATGGCAAAGACGATACTTGCTGATGTTCTGTGATTGTCAAAGTGCTTGCTATTGAAGCAGCATGTTAAATTCAAGCAGCAGAGTCCAAGGTTCCAGGAAAAAGTGCCTTTCATTACAGTTTGATCTAAACTGAAAAGAAAAATGGATTTGGCACTACTAAAGTAAGATAATTATATAAGCAACTCAGACAGACACTGACTATAAAGGTAATTTCATCCTTATCAGAAATATTGCACTGCCTTAACTCCAGTAGAAGAAAGAGAGTTTGGAAAACATCTTGCTGTTTTCGGTTTATCATGCTTGTATGCTAAATCTCTCAAGAATGTATTGTTTCTAATAAATGGATGCTTAGTTCGCTTCAATTTTTTCGGTCTACTACATATTCAGTTACATTTGGATTGTTTCCATCCACCAACCCACCCTAACAGCCCTCTAAGGGTACATTAGCACACAATGTGGTGTAGTAGTCCCGGTTTCTCTCTGCACCATTATTACATATGTATATTTCAGTGTGGGTCCTCAAGTAAATGCTCTAGGACATTAAATATTGTAAACTGCCGTACAGTATCATGATGTTTTCAAACTATCAGACCAATGAGTGAATGATTGTCAGTGTGGTGTAAAGATCCAGTGTGAACCAACCAAAATCACAGCAGTCTTTGTTAACTCAAGGATCCAGACATACTGACAAAAGACACACACAAATATGTGTTAATAATTTGTCCAAAACCTTGTAACCATCTGGGGCTCCTCCCAGCACAAGGGCTAACATAAGCTACTGTAACTGAATCCCCAATGAAACAGCAGAAATTTGAATATCTAAAACCAGTCTGACCTAAAACAGTGAATATTGAACTTGTTGGTCCGTTTCTGCAACATGTGGAAGTATGCAGTTGTTTGCCAACACTTTAGCACAACGGTAAGCGAGGTAACCAATCCAAAACCAATGCAATGTCTTTTTGACAAATTCCGCAAAAATCTCCTCTCCTCCAATAGTCGGTTCTGTGCGTTTTTACACAGGACTGGCTCTTCACTTGGCATGCTCCAGCCACACACTGGAACACTATTCCAGTCGTGTGTCAAGTAACTCGCCCACGGACATTTATCTTTCTTTCTAGTTGGCCAAGACACACTGTTGTTGCGAAATTAACTATAGCAGCAGGAGAGTTGTGAGTTTTGCTGTTTGGAGCTGCCGTGCTGGCTCTGGGACCGTCTCCTCCTCTCTGCATATTAGCTTTACAGCAGCAGCTGTAGTGACAGTTTGCTAACCCACAACTTAAGTTTAACGATAGTTACAATACTTGCTGTGTCGTTGTTCACACTATATTGTGGTACTTGTCATGATGTTGGATTTCTCCAGAATCGCTTACTCTACCTTTAAAGTTTTTTCAGCTAAGTAATTTAATTTGCTCAAAGGCCGGCAGGAATTAGCTTGGTAATTCTGAAGAATTACAGAGATTTGGAGTGGAATACTCAGTGTTGGATAGTAACGGATTACAAGTAACGGTGTTACGTAATCAGGATACAATAAATTATATAATATAAATTAATTGTATTCCGTTACAGTACAGTGCGCACCACACTTTGGGAAGCGCTGCTTTACACTACCTTCCCTCACAACGTGGGCAAGAAGGATGTGTTCACCTTCAACCACACCGTACCCAGTTTTTGCAAATGGATATCCAAATAGACGTCTCGGACCCATGCTATCCCTCACTACTTGCGACGACCCCTGGTCACTTATAAAATATTATATAACTGGAAGTTTGATACCAGAAAAAGAAATGTTAATTTGAATGCATGCTCTTATCAGAAGTATTCTGTCTTTGTACTGTTTCATTGTTATAGACATTACTGTTGAGTTTGAGTGTATCATTGAGCAGTTGTATAACACTGCAAATTACAAACTTTCTCCAGAAATCAGTGGACATGTAAACTACATTTGCTCTTTTCCTTTATAAAGAGATAGCTTGTGAGGCAGTGTAGGAGGTTGCTATTTTTCACACTTCATCTAAAAATGATACATTCATCCAAATAAATATAGTGTAGGAGTCTGCCTGACCTTTCATGTATTCTATTTTTGTATTAAGAGCTGTGAGCTGAGTCCATCAGATCATGTTTAAATCCCTATAGCCTGAAAAGAAACCAGCACCAATGTGTGTAAAAGTTGGCACTGAGTGCCTTTACATTTTTATTTTCTGTCTATAGAACAGTCATATAAGAGCACATAGATACATCTCAAAGCATTTTTCACTGTATAGAAGCCTACTGGAAAACCAATGTCTATGTCTGTGAATATTTGACTAATTTGCAAGTTCTCTCATACAATGTTTTATTGAAAAATGACCACCTGCAGCTTTCATGACACTTCCTGCAAGATCCAGTATAACTAAAGTACCCATAGGAAGATTATAGGTGCTATAGGAGGCATTATTATTTTCCTATTCTTTCAGTACAAGAGAAATATCATCAATGAAGTATTTTTGTACTAAACATTGGAAACTAAAATGTGTATTTTAACATCATTCTCGACCCTGTAGTGCACTGGTTAGTTTTTGCAGTGGGTGCCTTGCTCTTGTTGTATTTTTCTGTCATAACTTTGTAGGGACCTTTTGAGTGTGTGTGTAGACATATATTTCTCTTGTTGTTGGGACATAAATCTGTTTATACAGTCACATTGTTGTTGAAATGGCAAGTCCCTATAATGTAAATCATTAAATTTTAGGGTAAAGACTTGTGTAAGGTTAGGTTTATCTTAAGTTAGGGTAAGGGTTAGGGTAAGTCTCCAGGAAATTAATGTGAGTCAATGTAATGTCCTCAGAAGTGATGTAAACATGAGTGTGTGTATGTGTGTATGCGCAGACATTATCGCCCAAGTATGCAAGATTCCAATTATTTTAATAATCCCTCCTATTCGCTCTCTCTTTCCTAATTTAGTTCAAGTTTTTTTCCTGCAGACTGGTCCAAAATAAATCAGCCCACATGTCATCCACCATCTTTGTCATTTCCACCTCCTGTTTATCTGTCAGCTGTGCATTAACTCTCTAATAGTCTCTACATTATCTCTTATGTTAAACCTAGCCTCAAATTGCTTTCATCCCTGTGCCACTGCTCCATTTCCCAACATTCACTCAGTCAATGCATATATTTATAGATGTGACCAGCAGCCGTTTTAAATCACTCTATTGCAGTCAACAATTACATGCCAGAGGTCACAGGTTCAAATCTCCAAAAATTGCAGATGGTGTAATTGTGTTAGAAAAACATCTCTTCACTCTTGATTAATAAAGTGTTACATCGATGTGATTTTTTTGGAAGCATAGAAGCAAGACAATGTTGATGTACTCTAGTGGTTCAATCACTCTTGCAGTGATATGAACACATTTCAGTAACTTTTTTTCAGAACTGATAGATGTTATTGATCTCATCTTTTTATTCGAAATTGTCTTTTATAGTCGTAGTGTGAAGATGGCCAGCAAATCCCACATAGAGTACACACAGTATATCTCAAATCTCCTACATTATGATGGAAAGCAAACTGGGTCTGCCACTTGATAAACAATGTTGCTCTGTATAACAATTGTTACACTCTGAATTAAACATAGTATAACCTCTTCATGTGCTGATGGAGTTCATCCTCTTTTGTTTTAGCTTGAGGCAGAAATTGTGTTATATACCAATTGTTCCCATCTTTCCAGAAAGATAATTGGTAGGGAAGATGGTTTTTTATACATTGGTTCCAATAACCTAAACGTGATTTTCTGTAGAGAGAGAGAGAGAGAGAGACATGAGCAGTCTATCGCACAACGGTAATGAGCTTAAAATCCAGTGTTTTCTATGAAGGATCCAGGTTTATGCGCCCATAGAACAAAAAGTTCTAAATTTGTGATCGCATCCTTTTGCGAACAGTGTGGTTGTTGAATTTTGTTTTATATTATGTAGCTTATTTTGTGTGTGTGCACCCTCTTGATTGGTTCATTTCATGCATTTAATTTTATCAATGACACATACTGCATATGTTAGATGTTGCAAAGATCATATTGATGTTTTGCATCATTAGAGAAAAGCTAGGCCTATCTATCTCTAAGATTAAGTTTTATATATATATTACCACAACAACATAATGAGATGCACTTTGTCCATTAGCAAACAATGCAATGAAACCTATATAATTACAGCTTAATTACACATAATTGTAACTGCAACAAAACCACAGTAAAAAGGCCAACAGAATATACTTTTTCTTATTTAATATGAAGGTGTCATTTTTGTCTGCTATTGAATAATTAAAAGCATTTGGGACCATTAAATTATTAAAGCTCCTACTTTCTGACAAGTACATTTTAAAACCTGTGCTCTGGATATCAGACAAAACTAATTTCTTGTCAGCTCACTTCATCTGAAGTGCATGATAACTGCACTATGGAAACAGTAGCTCAGCTCGGCACAACACCGGTTAAGCTGGGGCTCCGTCTCTTCAGCAAGTGTTCCTCTTCTGCCGCTACCCACATTAAACCAGGGTTAGGGTCATAATTTTGGATTTATTCACGCACTTTTATATAAAACATTTATTAAAACCTTTTATCTTTGTACATGTTTATTTACAGCATTATATTTTAAAATTTATATTGTAATAGGCAGCATATTAACTTATTGGGAGAAAACTGGTAGGTCTATGTAAAATCAGATGTTGAGCACCCCCTTATCGCAAAAATGGTATCATCCTCATTTCACTGTGAAGCTTCAACTGTGAGATTCACAGTCGAATCAGGCTCCGCCCATCAAATCCTCAGCTATTAGGGGTCAGCCCTGCATACTACGTGTGAACACATGAAATGCCAACACCAAATCTGAAAGGTACTTCCTGTCTGGGGATATTTATCCTTCCTAGACCTACAGAGAATCACTAATGGCGCTTTTCCATTACCAGTACCAGCTCAACTCGCCTCGCCTCGACTCTACTCGACTCGACTGGTGTGGCCGTGCTCCGTTTTCCATTGCAGTTATTACCCAGACATAGCACCCCTCAGTGTAGCTGGTTGTCATAGTGACGCCATACACAAGTGCCGCGACATAATGTTCAATGCTGCACACACACCAGGAACCCACGCACAGCTGTCTCTTGATTTAAGTTAAAATGTTTCAACCTTACTCAGAATGTAAAGACAGATAAGCGTATGAAAACCTTCCAGCTATGTTTTCCTCTGCGATTGTTGCTGCAGCGGTCTGTGTGACGGCGGGAGCAGAGGGCTCTGTGAGCGGGCAGCTGGCCGGCCTCACACGCTCCTCCCGCAGGTTGGCACAGGCATCCCCCGCAGCCACTTGTGGAGCTCCTCAACTCCAAAAACTTTCAAGCACATTTTTGTTCCGCCATCACTTTTTGTAAAACTGGCAATATTTGAAGTCTGCACAGTTGATTTCTCACCTCAAAACTTCTCAGAAGTGGATTTAGTGATGAAATTATATATGAAAAGTGTAAAATATAAAACTTTCTGTGGCTGGCCTCTGTCTGGCGCGCGCAATGATGATGCAGTGAATAGTGACGATTCTCTCTGACCAATCAGTAGTCTGCTGTGTTTTCACGTCACATTTTAGTATCGCCTCAGCTCACTTGGAGGTGATACAAAAAAAAGTACCTGGAAGCAGGTACATGTACAACTTTTCTACAATTGAAAACCAAACAAAGGCGAGTAGAGTCGAGGCGAGTCGAGCTGGTACAGTGCAGTGGAAAAGGGGCTTTAGTGACCAAATAAGGTTATTGTTCATCCCTCACTGGTTCAAATCAAAATATGTTGTGTGTGTCCTGTGTCATTTAAAGGTTCAGTGTGTAAGTTTTAGAGCCATCCTTTGGTGAGGGTTGCAAATTGCAACCAGTGGTTCACAGTGCATTCATGTGCTCCTCGAATGGTCCCATTTCCCAAGTTGTGAAGTCTTACTTCCAACTTCAGCGTGTGTTCATGTGCTCTTAATTAAATAAATAATAATAATAATATGTGTTGGATTAGCATTATCAGAGCATATAAACAACACGCAGACATCTGGTTCACTCTACATG
Organism: Micropterus salmoides; assembly: GCF_014851395.1. Classification (NCBI taxonomy): domain Eukaryota; kingdom Metazoa; phylum Chordata; class Actinopteri; order Centrarchiformes; family Centrarchidae; genus Micropterus; species Micropterus salmoides. Next base: position 26,278,154 of record NW_024043372.1, read on the forward strand.
GAAAAATTAACCGTTATGACCATATTACAAATTACTGTTATACCGTATGTTAATATGTATATGCAATATATGATTTTGCACGAATCAAAGTTCTGTATACTTATACTGTATACGTTTTCCTCATTTACTCATATGCAGTACAGCAAATGCATTGACATGTATGAAGACACTCAACCAGGAAGTGGGACAGAAGCATCAAAAAAGGCTGCATTAACTGAAGCTTCAAACACCCAGCCGGTGTATTCAAATCTAGGTCTGCTGAAACAAAACCTCATCAAAGCGATTCTTTTATTACCCTGTGTCAAATGCAACCCCCACAGCATATGCCTTCCTACACAACAGCCCCAAGTCAACAACGGTCCTGCCCTAAATTTTGAACAACCTCACCCAAAATATCATCAGATGAGGTGCTCATCTACAACAATATACAGCCACGTCAAAATTCTACAGCTTTATTGAAGAGGTGCGTGTGGTAGTCAAATGAGCTGAAGAAAACTCCAACCAGTGTTAAAAGAATCTTCTATCAGCGGGGACTTTGAAAAAGGTTGTAAAAAGTGTATGTCCTTAGGCTGGCAGACTGTGGTAATTACTCTTTTGCTAATAGTGAATTCTCCTGATCCTTTCCCACAAACCAGTGAACAGGAGATGTAGCTTGAAAACTCACCTCTCTCTCATAATGTGAGGTCCCTGCATTTTACAGAGAAAATCAAGGGGGAAGAGGACAAATAGGAGCTCAGAAAATGTTTGATAAATTTGATAAATTGCCACTACGCGTCACCACGATGAAGAGAAGTCTTAAATATGCCTTTAAGAAAAAAAAAAACTTTTCTCCGGGGCATCACAGCAACTACTGCTATGACATTAAATATTTAAAATGTGTCACCAGATTTGCATTAGGTACTGGGACTGGCAATACTAAAGGGGTTTTCAGACTAACTTCCTGAAACACAACTTCCCTTATGCAAATGAGGTTATGAAAAGATCTGAGATGCGCGGAGGCAGCGGGGGCAGGATTTGAGTATGCATGTCTCTGTGCACAAGGGAATTTGTGAAATCAAGAGAGAAGGAATGTAAGAGAAAGTCAAATGTAAGAACAAGAAGAGGAGAGGAGAAAATGTGTGTGTCAGAGAATGTGTGTGTGTGTGTGTGAGGAAAGAGAGAGAGAGAAAATGAAGTCCTCAGAGATTAGATCCGAAATAGACTGAGTATAACGGAGTTCCTCTTGCACAGGGAGAAGAAACAAGCCCCTGTTAGACAGACACACAGACATAGCTGACTTTATTTACAGAGATCTGACACAAGCCACAATAATTAGAGAGCTCTTTCCCTCTAACCTGCAGGAGGGTCCTCAGCTCTCCAACTCTAACTGCTCTGAGTGTGAAAGAGAGGAAAGGATGATAAATATCTAGGGATGAGTGGTTCCTTTTGATGAGGCGTTTCAAGACATGAAAACTGAGCTGACGAGATTCTTGACTTGCGAGTAGAGCACAAGTCAGCATAAATAGGCTGCCACAGGCTAATAATTAAAACTTTGGGAGCTTATTTTAACTTAAATGAGGTTTCCTCACGAATACTGCTTACTTCTAAAACTATCCCAGATGCATTAATTTACTCTGTTATGCAATATTAGTTATATGTGAGTATTTCCCAAACTGCCATGGCTGGTGTAGAGTCTATAGCCAACTTATCACCCTATTTCATGCATTTAGATAATGTTTCCAATGCAATATACCCATCGAGGGTGCATTTCCCTGGTGCAAGGTTTGTAGGTGTGAATCTATACTGTATACATAAAGAACGGCCCTGTGCTTGACCTCTTCTTGCACACAATGCTGCACAACTCAAGACTGGGAGAAGGTGTGTGTGTGTGTGTGTGTGTGTGTGTGTGTGTGTGTGTGTGTGTGTGTGTGTGTGTGTGTGTTGCTGTAGAAAATAAGAAAACAGAATATTTAGCACCTGCCGAATCACAGAGTAGATCATGAAAAGTGCAACTGAAATGGAGCTAAGCATATTTTGCAAAAGGTACTGCAAGTTTGTTTTTACAGCTAAAGACTATCTGGTGAATAGAGGGGAGCATGTGTCATTTAAAGAGCCACATTTGTACTTCAGGAGTTGGTAAAGATAAAATGAGAGTGAACATTGGACTTGCATTCATCACGTAGACACAAACACGCTTCCAAAGGAATGCTAATGTTGCTGTGTAACTGCTGGATGTGTCAATAAGCACAAATTGTTTGCTAATAAGTTTACCATATCAATTAAAAGCAACATTATGTAGTGTTACATTATGTTATCTTAAAATAACAGCTTCAAAATCATTTTGATGCTACACTGACTTGTAATAGGGTGAATGGCGTCCACCTACTGTTCATTGTAACACTGAAATCCAGTGCAGCGCCTGGTTCCAGGCGAGCAGGCAACATAACCGAGCTCAGCAGCTTCTATGGACATAAAGTTTGGCAGAGGTAAAGAGACCTTAGAGGATGTTGACGAAAGAGAAAAAGAGAGTGACCAAGCAATAAGCTCCCGGACGTTGACAAGAGCTTTGTGAAATAAAAGGCTGTGTGACAGACGCCAAGCTGGCCATCTTTCTGTTGGACTAATAAGTAACATTGCTATTTCTTTTGTTGTTGCACGTGCTTGATGTTTGCACGTGTTAGCAAAGTTGTCGACATGCTAGTTTTTGATCTTCAGTAATGTAATGATAAAAAATGCATTTGTACAGCTGTTCTTATTTACGACAGAATTACATTTTGAAATGGCAGGGGCCAAATCGAAAATTAATCTTACGTAATGTTGCTTTAAAATGTGATATGTCAGTGTTGTGTTCACAGCTTGTTTTTGCTGCCCCCAACCAGCAGACACAATATTAAATCTAACATTTACATGGGGAAATTTGAAGAAGACTGTTTTTAAAAAACTGTGTCCCAAAAACCCCCCTAGTTATTTTAGTTGTAGTCTTTTAGATTTTCATGAAATCAATCCCGTTTTTGATTCTGGAGTCTGCATTCTATCAGCAATGACCATTCAATGTATTTTCATTCTGTGGTTACATCTCTATATAGACGTCTTCATAGTTGGTGGCAAAGCCTGCCATTCCCAAAAAATCGAATTGCCGATTTACACACAAGGGATTCACAGGAAATACATAATCCAGTGTTTACTATTTCATTCACCTGGGTGTCATTTTATCTAATTGATATAAGCATCATTGTTTGCTGTTAAATTTGCCATATCAAAGCGACATTAAGCTACTGCTAATGCAAAACCAACATTTCCTACTGCTTGTTTACCCAATTGTCACTGCAGGTCAAGAGATAACCATAAACCTTAAAGCTCTAGTATTGGTTGTATGTTTGTATTTTAAAAAAAAATCAAGGTTTACAAACCCGTTTCAAATTCATATTGGTAAAAAAAAAAAGCATGATGGTGAAGCTAAAAGGAAACTGCTTCTTTCTTTTTTTATCTCCTAAAAGTCTGATGTTTTGAAAAAAAATCATCCAGCAATAACAGTTTGTCACTAAAGAAAAGCAGAAAGACGCTGAGCTTTTCCTCAAGGACATTTAAGTTAGCATGGATTGTAATAAGAAGGCTATCCTCACACTCTTGGATGAAAAGCAATGCCAGTGAGACTAAATGAAACGCGTGGATGTTAGCGGTAGATGACAGAAGAAGGGAGGAGTTAATGAGGAATGAGGAGGGAAGAACAAGGCAAAAAGAAAGGTACGCTTGGAGAGAGGAGTCATAGTGGAAGATGAAAAAGGAAGCAGATGGGGAAGGGACAAAAGATGCAACGTAGAGGAAACAACAGAGGAAACTGTGGAGGTGGAAGAAGGAGGGTAATCTGTTTATAAGAGCACTGGGTAAAGCGTTATGCAGCACAGTGTTATTAAAGCTGGATGATGTATTAAAAAAACTTTCACCGACCCTTCATCACTGTCTCTCGTCTTATCACTGTTGTCATTTATACTTTCTTATGACTTGGCTGCCTTATTATTTTGGTGATAACAATATTTAATACATTATAAATACAGTATGTGCTTTACTAGTGATACAAGCATCCACATATTGTAAAGTTTAGACCTCTACAAATGATGTTCTCTGATCCATTTTACGCCTTAACAAAACAAGCAGTTGAATTTCAAAAATAAAGCTCTCTTCATAGCCTCAATCATCTGAGTCCAAACTGCAGTGCTTTAGTGTCGGATCGATGGCAGAATCAAGCAGGATCGTTTTTCCCACCAGCTGTTGAATTATTCAGGCCAGGATTTCCTCTAGGGAGATTCCTGCTCAGCCTGCCAGACAGACACAGCAAGCTTGCAGACTGGAAGGGAAGCTCAGGATCATCACAGAATTCCCAACAGCAAGGATTGTACCATAGCCCAAGTCAACAGAGGTCAGGTAACAGGCAGCATTACAAACTGGTTAGGACCCTGACAAACTGTGGTTCATTGATCATTTAGGATATGCATGATGATTTATGTAAGCTGTAGAATGTGATGTAAGAAGTATCATTTTTTTTAATTATCAGGGGAAAGTTTTTGTGTTGTGCTTTTCAGATGCTTTCACACAACCGAAATCAGCTTGTATTTTGATGGTAAAATAGGAAAGTATTATACTGTATGCCGCTATCCGGTTGAGAGTGCCAAGAAACTTCTAGCTCAAATTTACCTTAAATTTACATTATGCTAGATTTGAACGCAGCAGGATTTTTGAGATGGAAATTAAAGTGAGCCCATACTGTAAAAATAATATCCTGAGAGAAAACGTTTTGAAAGTGCCTCAAAGTAGGTCAGTGTACAATGTGTGATTGTTTCAGTTAAGTGGGTCACTGTTGAGAGAGCGACTCGTTGTCGGACATCCTTCCTCTGCCTGCCCCTAAGACATGCTTCTTTAGCTAATGAGATACTAGCTTTCACAAAAACTGTTGCTCAAATCATTCACTGGCACACCCAACATGCAGCAGTATGGAATAATATTAAGACTGAGAGTCTACAGGCATGCTAGCAACTCTGGGAGGCTCATAGACTGTATGTAAGAAGTGGACATAGTCATCGTGACGTCATTTCAAGCCTTGAGTTTGGCCGCCGTATTGAGTTTTTGCAACCAGCAGCACCGGACGTGACCGTATTTGGATGAGACGGTGGAGCTAACAGCCGTGTGCGGAGCTAGCTAGCTTGCTTAGCTAGGTGCATCTGTAATTCACATTAACTGTCATTTTAACAGGGCTGACAATTTTGTCTAGCAAACAACAGGTTTAAAACTAAATGTACTCAGCTGAGAACGTGAACAGCCAACACCTAATAAGCTTTTTCAACGGCGCTGGTTAAATTTACACAGTGCCGTGGGTATGAGTCACTCTAGCCTGATTGACCGGTCGTCATGGTAACGACTTGTCAATCATAGATAATCCCGCCATGCAGCATACTCTGCTTTATGGTCTATTTTCCACTAAATGGGACCATAATTTATTAAGTGAACATCATGTTCTGTTGAAAAAGACGCAATTGAGACCATAAACTCATTAGGAAAGTGTTTACTGAGGTAATAAATCAGCTGAGAACTAGGGTAATTTTACCATTATTTCTAATGGAACTAAATTAAGACACAACGGTGCTTTGAGCTTAACGCTAATTACAGCAAGCTAACATGCTAGTATTTAGCAGTTATAATGTTTGCCATGCTTACAGTTTTACTTTGGTATGTTCACCTATTTTGCTGAGTCGCACTAAACACAAAGTACACTTGAGGCTGGTGGTATAGTTTTGCAGGTATTTGTTGTATTGGACAACTTAGGATTTTCACCTGATGGAGGTGCTACATAAAACGTTAAGGGATCACCACAATTTATCATGTGGAGAACATGAATATGTGTACCAGAATTAATGGCAAGCCATCCACTAGTTTTCAAGATATTTCACTCCAAAACCAAAACCATGTCAACCTACTGAGGGCGCCAGAAGAAAAGTCAGGGATAGGATTCTGCCTCTGGTGACCATGAATGTCTCTACAAACTTTCATGGCGATCTATCCAGTTATTGTTGACATATTTCAGTCTGGACAAAAGTGGTCAACAGACCGACCAACAGATCAACATTGCCATCCCTGAAGCCACACTGCTAAAAGCAGCAGAAATCACCAAGTAAATTGCAAAAGTTAAAGAATAAGACAAATGACTGTTAAAAAGTTATAATGGTTGGGCTCCTGTGAGAACAGAAAAACAAATATAAAAGGGTTTCACCCAACTCTATCAGCATTAGAAAATGCTACCACCTGGATGAGACGACTAAGTTGTTGTGAGAGCTGACAGAAAAATGTATATACAGCTTTATTCATTTGTTTGAATTAAAATCCTCAACAATAACTGCCCTAGACCATCACGAATGCAATCACATTCTTATGAATGCAGCCAGGAGAACAAGTTATGCAGTGACACACAAGCACACGCACACACACACATCCATTATCTATTTTCCCCTAGGGCTTTGGTAGCTCCATAATCAAATCCAGTCATCTCACCCACGAACCTTTCACACATATCCAGCCTAATCAGTCCATCCTGGACTGGGGGCACAGAGCCATGACCTGAAATAGTGCCATGGGCTCAGAATAGGCAGTCTACTCTGAGGAGTGGACTCATGCATCACTCACTACATGATGCTGACTAGCCCACAGTTTGTCATTTCTCAGTCTCCGATTAGTTACATATTTTTATATTTTTGCTACTACATTTTTTTGTGACGTGTCAAGAAACCAGCTTTAAATGTTCCACAGGTACAGCATGTGAAGGATTTGCAAATTAGTTGTCATCTCTAATTAACTGCAACCATAATCTGTTTTAACAAATAAAGCCACAGCCACTGCAACCATGCCTCACATGAATATTGTACTTTCAGTCTGAAAATAATGCTCAATCTCTTCAACTGAAAATCCTTCAGTGTAAACTGAAGCCAAACCAGCCATTTCTATGATGTGGTTAAATTGGACACAGGATGTACTTGTTGGCAAAGAGCTTGGGGACTTTAGAGGTGCACTGCGATGTTTCTCCTCATTGGCTCCATCAGATGCCAAGAGGGACAAGTACTGGCAGATCCAAACCTGAGGGCATATAAGTGGAGTCAAGCTGAGCTCATTAGCTGAAGCGTACCAGGCATTATTTCTAATTTTAAGACTCAAATTACCATCAACTTGTCAGGAAAAAGTTTTTCAAATAAGGATGCTGTTCCAATAATGCTATTATTGGAATATGTTAGAGCGAGCAAATAATTCATGATAAGTTGCAACACGTGCAGAGAAAGTTCTTGATACTTTTGGGACCAGTCACTGAGTGACTGATACTACTGAGTGCACCCCCCCCAAAAAAAGACTTCATCTGAAAAATCTTGCCACCAAAAAACATTCTGGCTGCTGCCAGCAGCGACTGGATGTGTCCAATCACCTGTGTTTGTGGCCATCGCTGGCATGCCATTCAAAGCAAATTAGTTCATTGTGTTCGACTCGGATGCATGACTTGTAATGGATGTGGTCCCAGTGAGGATGAAAAAGTGCCATCTTTCTCATTTCCAGGTGATGGTAGCTGTCCACAGCTGTGACTCACTTCCCTCAATAGCTCTGACTGAGAGCTATTAAACTCCCATTACTCCATCACATATGCTGAGGACAGATGCTTCTACTGCTGCACAATGGGTGCAGTTCACACAACTTAATGACTGTTCATGCACCTGTCTTGTTTACCAGAAGGTTTTCATGCTCAGAGTTTTAGTACCATTTTAGATTTCTGCTGTGAAAAAAATGAAAGCTTTGGCAGGCATGTCTTTGAGATGACTTCGCAAACTTAACAAGGTATTCAACATTTGAAAAAAAAGCGACACTGTAATACCACTGCCGGAAATCCTTATATGCAATTTCACACATATCACACATGTTCAAAGTACTAACAGTGATTTGTTGCAGCACAGAGAGCACAGCAAATATGTGATTTAGTGCGCACACCTTATTTTTCTTTTTGACCTTGAACTTTTGGAAATAAGAATATGTGTGTGCATTCACTCACCATACAGAACCTACAGTACATCAGAAATGTTCCTGCATCAAGTCAGAATGAGACTAGTGAAGAAATGGTAATTTACCCATAGGCTTTAGGTGATCACTCATCTGTTATTATCTCTAAGTAGCTAAACAGGTCATCTTAAACAAATATCTGTTTTCTCTAGTCTGCATTTATTAACTGTGAACTTGATCATGTTTATTGCCTACAGAGATGTGGCCTCTTAGCTTTTTTGGGTTTGTCAACTGAAAAGCCAAATGAATCCAATTATGCAATAAAATAATAAGACTCATGAGGTAACAGCAATCCCTCAGCCCAGTGTAACTTTAATAAAATGCTAATCAGGGAGCAGAGACAAGCAAGTCATAGACCCTGGTCAGATGTTAAGAATGGCTCCCCCAATTAGACACTTGGCCCCTGATTCCCCACATGCAGATCAAACATAACATTCATCAATCCCTGACCTGAGGGAAAAAACAAAGAAACAAAGAAAACAAAGTTCTGTACTGAACTGTAAGTATGCAAACAGACTGCAGTTTTCTTGTTATAACGTGTTACTCCAACACATTTTAACCAAGATGTGAATATCATGGTCCTAGGATCTTGAACATCCTGCTATTTAGTCTTTTTCGACACCTGTAGTATTTGGTTTTGTCAGACAGTGAAAGCATGAACACTGGAGATTGCAACCAACACAATAAAGCTGGCACTGACAGCACAGGGCTTGAGAAGAGCAATGATAACATGATTTGATGCCAAACTGAAATGATAAAAGTAGAAATTGAAAATGTCTGGCTTATTTTAACCGGAAAGCTCAAAAATGAAACATTGCAACCAAACATCTTATAAATTATGGACCATAGTGAGAAGATTCCTTTTTGGAGAATCAGTTTTACCAAAAGTCTTTGCTAGGAAAAATAATGAGTACATTTTAGAGGATGTTTTCTGAAGTGTTTTTTGCAATGAATGTAGCTTTGGGGAAAAAATATGTTGTGTTATTGTAGTTGTGTTTTTGTTCCTCAGATTAAATTGTACTTGACTGGCAGCTGTTTCCTAGTCAGTCTGCTTCAAGACAAAGGTTACATTTCATGGCACCAAACAGAGGCTACAGACGTCATCCTGAAACTGAAACTGAAATTTATTTGAATTCTCTGAAATGTTTACTGGTCACAGTCTTTTTTTCGCCAGCTATTTGGGACACACAGAGGAGAGAGAGAGAGAGAGAGTGTGTGTGTGTGTGTGTGTGTGTTTATCTGGTCGTCCATTTCCCTGGTCCTTCACCGATAAATTTGACTTTGTCTTCCCATGACTCCTCTGCTCTTGCCAGTCAGCCAGTAAGCTTGTCAGCCAGAGAACACAGATCAAAGTCCCGTTTCAGCCTCTCAGCCACTAAAGCCAGCATGACAGCGAGCCATCATTAACACACGCGGAGAGCGTTACCCTTCCTCCTTTGGACTTAACATCACTTATGTTTAGCTGCTGTCGACCACAGCCTTGTTTGTATTCATGAATATTCTCTCACTCGGGCATAAGAGCTGGAAAAGATACAAGCTCGATATAAGTGTGCATGATGGAAGAATTTGATGGGTGCAGGAATGAGACAGTTAACTTTCAGCAGCAGAGCTGACGGAGCTGATTATAGCCATTCCTATGTTAAGATGCTGACAACTGAACAGTGCTGCTGTCAGGGCTGGAGGGGATTATTGGGTGTCGGGTGAAGAGTGACGGATAAAAACCAGCATCTTTGTAGTTTCATGTTAATGAAAGCCAAAATAACAAAGACAAGTCTGTTTGATGGCAAAGATTATGACATTTTATTAATATAATGCAAGTAAAGGAAAATAGTGCTTTTAATGGATATGATCTCTTAACATGTACACATTTATAATCTTTCCACTTAATTGATTTACTGAAAGCATTACTCACAGTCTGTCCATCAGTATACAGAAAGCACCAAAAAAAGGCATTTAATAAGCCAAACAACAGCATTGAACTGTGAAACATAGTAAACGGTGCTCAGAAATTATGTTGCTGTCTACAATGCCCTTACCAGAGGTGTTAGTAAGTTAGAGGCTAGAAAATAATTGATTGGTTCTGCCAGGTCAGGAGAAGAGAGTGCTTTGTGCTGTAAAGGCATCCAAATGCTTTTTGTGTGCAAACAGTTCCACACAGACACGCCGACTAATAAACTTTCTGATCAAATTCAGTCTGGTAGGCAGAAACAGACACAACACTGTTTGAAAGTGGAAACAACAACTTTGATGCATATATAATATGCACAGCCTCTAAGCTTCATAAAGTCTTTTAATTTGTCTCCCAAATGAACAAGGTTGCTGTTACAAAACAGACACACACTGGTGACCACACACCTGTCACATGGCTATCTGCAAAACAGAGCTATCAGCAAAAAAAAAGAGGCAAAATTGGAAGGTTATTAGAGTTGCTACCACCAGATTTTGTGTAATGGCTCTCAAGAGGCTGCAGGTCTTTGGAGGAGATGGTTGAAGTCAGAGAGGGGCAGACCCATCAGTGTTGCAAGTGTTAGTGCCCTGCTCCGCTGTGACACTCCAACGTAATAGCACTGCAGTTTATACAGAGTGAGCCTTACGAAGTGAAAGGAAAAGGGGCAAGAGAAAGAAGGGGGACAAGAGAAAGAAGTTTGCGTGAGGATTGCGAAGAGCCAGTAGGTAGATGTGGTAATGTGGTAATGTCCACTATGGCTGCACAAAGCCTTAAACCCAACAATCTATCATGTCCGTCTCTCAATGAGAAATTTAGGGTTGTTGTTGTTGTTGTTGTTATGTACATGCATTTTCAGATATATGTCTTAATGACATTTGTCTATAGATGAGAAAATCAACTTTTTGCTTTTGCTGCTTTTTCTGCTTTGTTGTGCTTCATTTAGCCTCCCTCTCTCACACACACTGCTGGTGAAGCCTCGCTGATTTTCTTTGGCTGGTCTGTTTCTTGCTCTCCTCCACTGGCCTGCACTCAAGATAGCACAATGTCCAAAGTGTTCATGTATCATTAATGCTTTGGACATTTGGATAAAATCTATATATAACTTGTGCATTTATTGTGTTTGGAAGCCAATATCATCCAATTGACCTGTAAACCCTCCACCGAACAGCAAATATCAAATCATAGCTTAGCAACTGCAATTGACCCTTTGTGAAGCCACGCTTCCCTTATTGTAGCATGGTGCTGCCACTGTCTAACTGCACTCCTTGGAGAAATATTGGCTAATTTTTGGAAAAACAAAAAGCTATTTCAGAAAGAAGCAGACAGAAGGCTTTGCATTATACATTTTAAGGTTATGTTTAGGCTGTCAAACTGACGTAAAGCAAATAAAACCTTCAGTGTTACTCTGTATCTGTAGAGTTTGTGAATTTGTCTTTTTTCTTTGTCTTTTTCGAAAAATCCAAATAACAACAAAAAGCGTTAGGAATAGATTTCGTTTCAAGTAAGCTGCTAGCATTAGCCAACTAACTAGCTTACTACCTACAGTAGTATGCCCCATGCAGGACTGGCCCCTCCACTGTGTGGGAGCTGGTTCTATATTTTCAAACTACAGTATGGTTAGCATTAGAGGCTCTGTCCTTTTTTCTATTATACCTTGTTTAATGTAATAAATACTGCACTAAATCATGCTACTGTACTCCCTGATGCTACCTCTGAAAGTTCTTTATTAATAAGGTTGAAGTCAATAGATCTGGTATCTCACCTTCCGATCTTGACCCATCTGAGCTAGTCCCATGCCCTGTCTCTCTAAATTGTTTTGAGCCTGTGGCCTTGTCAGAACTAATCGATATAGCTACTTTTGCCCCTATGGACACTGTCCCCTCGCATCTTTTGAAAGAGGTTTTAGATGTTCTTGGTCCTAGCCTTTTGTCTGTAATAAATAGCTCTCTTTTAAATGGAATTGTTCCATCCACTTTCAAACATGCTGTGGTTCAGCCTCTTATTAAAAAACCCAATCTTGACCCCATGGATTTTAATAATTTTAGGCCATTTCTAAATGATCTTTTATGTCCAAAATATTGGAGAAGGTCGTTCTTTCTCGACTCTCCTCGTTTTTAGCTGAAAACAATGTGCTCAATAATTTTCAATCAGGTTTCAGGGTACATCACAGCACAGAAACTGCAATGCTTAAGGTACTAAATGATTTGTTGCTGTTTGGTGATACTGGAAATTGTGCTATTTTACTCTTGCTTGACCTCAGCGCGGCTTTTGACACCGTTGATATCCTCCTGGATTGCCTCCAGTAAGGGGTTGGTATCCAGGGTGTCGCGTTACAGTGGTTTCAATCTTACTTGAAAGATAAAACCTTTTCTGTTAACATTGGTAATATTTCCTCTTCTTCAGCAGCAATTAAATGCGGTGTACCTCAAGGTTCAATCCTGGGGCCAATCTTATTTTCTTTGTATATGCTCCCCTTGGGCTCCATTCTCCGTAAACATAATATATTATACCACTGTTATGCTGATGATACACAGCTGTACTTACCTCTGAAGCCAGGTGATTCAAAGTCCTTACAGTCCATTTCCAACTGTCTAAATGATATTAAGCATTGGATGGCAATAAACTTTCTCCAACTAAATGAAAACAAGACAGAAGTAATATTATTTGGTTCCTCTAACTTAATTGAGGAATTATCAAAAAATCTGGGCCCCCTGTCCATTAATGTACAACCCTTTGCTAGGAATTTAGGGGTTATCTTTGATTCCGCATTAAAATTCAACAAACATATAAACTCTGTTGTTAAAAGTAGCTTTTTTCATTTAAGGACCATAGCTAAACTTAAACCTATTCTCTGTGTAAAGGACCTAGAAACTGTCTTGCACGCTCTTATATCCTTTCGAATCGATTACTGCAATTCCTTGTACTCTGGCATCTGTCATTCATCTTTATCACGCTTGCAGCTTGTTCAAAATGCAGCTGCTAGATTGTTAACTGGTATATAAGAGGGACCATATTTCCCCAATATTGGCTGCTCTTCACTGGTTACCAGTCAAATATAGAGTCGATTTTAAGGTGCTGTTAATTGTTTTTAAGGCGTTACATGGACTGGCTCCATCTTATATTTCATAACTCCTAATGTTTCATCACTCGTCCAGACCCCTCAGATCATCAAACCAAAGGGTGACCGTGCCTTTTCAGTGGTGGCCCCGAGACTGTGGAATAATTTACATGTGGATTATTAGATCATCCCCCACCATCGACACTTTTAAGTCTCGACTTAAAACATATTTCTATTCTGTTTGAGTCTGTTTAGAGGCACCTGCACTCATGTTTTTATTTATCTATTTTGTATCTAACTTTTTTGTTTCTCTATCTTATTGCTGTTTGTAATTGTTTAGCCTGTTTTAATTTGCCTGATTTTATGTCTTCTACTGTATAACTTGTCCAGCACTTTGGTCAACTCTGGTTGTTTTTAAATGTGCTTTATAAATAAACTTAACTTGACTATTACAATTGGAGAAGTTTATACAAGATATGTTTGCCTTTCAAAGCCTTTTCTCTTATAATCCAAATGATAACTTTCTGATCTTATGTTTCTTTATTGTGGTGTCCTATAATACTAGAACTAACTTGCTCTACCGTGCAATACTAAATTACTATACTATACTAATACTACAATTCGTTTTCTATGTCATTACATGACCCAAAGTAATCAGCCTGTTATTTAAAGCATTCCTACCTTTTTTCTTCAAGTTTCTCATTAGTCAATAAAGACTGTAAATTATTTATTAAATAACAGGGTACAATGTTTTATTGTCAAGTAATTTACCACCAAAATTAAATTTCATGAGGTTTTGTCAACAAGAGCCCAGTGAGTGTAGCTGGAAGTGTCAGTTCACTGAAGCTGTGCCTTCCCTCTAACACTTTGGTTTATTTCTCATTTACTGCTCAGACTCGCATTTCACAGAAATGTTGCATCTCATAAATGTCTGAGACTCACCTGCAGCCCCTGTGCTGTTGGTGATAATAAAACTAAATCACCTGCCAAGAGCAGGAATTTAGCATTTCTGTCACTTTGTTTGTGGGTTTCTCTCTAACATCGTCTGCCTCTTATTTGCATTTCTTAATGAATTCACTTGTCCTTCAGTCACTGTGCAATGACGGGCATGCCCATACCCATATGTTTCTCATCTTTGTTTTTCTGCTCCCTCACCATCCACTACTTTTCCTCTCTCCCTCCCTCTATCTCACTCTCCACACCTTTTTTCCCCAACCAGCTGAAGTCAGGGCAGTATGCTCAGTCTGTTGTGCTACAAAATAACTGAATGTGTGTGTGTGTGTGTGTGTGTGTGTGTGTGTGTGTGTGTGTGTGTGTGTGTGTGTGTGTGTGTGTGAGAGAGAGAGAGAGAAAGAAAGAGAAAGATAGAGGGGGCTGTCTTACTTTTTGTGGTGGGGTCATCTGCAAGATAATTGTGTTGCTGTTTGCAAAACCCAGCTCATGTTTTATACACCACATTATTCACGTGGTTAATTATCTTCAGTGATGCTTGCGGTGTAGTACATAGTCCCACCAAAAGTGCTCAAACCTAGAGAGATGTGATGTGAAAGAGCAAGGGAAATCAGAGCGATGATAAGCCGTGGCGATGGATCTCCCGAGGGCTTTTCCACGCTGTGTGAGACGCATTCATGTCTGTCCCAGATCCGTAAAGGAACCTATCAGATGCTGAAACCAGGGTCCTCATAAGAGCAAATCTGTATGCAAATGCAGACCATCCAGACATTCAGCAGAGGAGTTTAATCATGGCAACACATGCAACGCCTGCACCACACACAGGAAACAAGCTGAAAAATCCCACATCCCTGCTGTTACCGAGCCGTGCACTTGCTACAGGAATAGAATCATTATATCACAACCATAAAAAACATCAATTAGAGTAAAATTAAGTAGCTACGTGATCCATCTCAACCTTGTTGATTAGGTGTCAATCTCAAGAAAAGGACAACACATTAATCGTCTAATCAGTTCTCTCTGCTCTGAGTTCAGTCGATGCAAACTTTGACCCAGGACTTATTGGCAGTCACATCTCACCCTTCTTGACCTCCACTGGTTTCCCATCAATCCTCCCCTTGCACATACGTCTAAGGGCCAAGATGCATTCAGTCATATTCTTATACAACCGGCAGATAGGGTGTTGAAATTGGTGTCAAGTTAAAGACACTTTTTAAAAACGTTTCAGTGCCAAATCCCCCTTATTATATTGAATTGCCTAAAAATTACAGCAGTGTCCTTCCACAGTTTAAAAATAGTTCCAGATTTGGCCATTTAATATGGCGTAAATCTCTTCCACTAACTTAGAGCAAAGGCCAAGTTTTGATCTTGGCTGTATCATCCAGCCTGGCTCCAATTCGTGCCTCTAATGTATTGTCATTATATCTGAGTCACACATTTGAAAAACCCAGAAGGTTGTTTAGCAACACAACTTCTGTATTCTGGTATTTCCAGACTTCTCAAAGACTCTTCAAAGCATCTGGATGAAAAAATATTCTGTTTGCCTCACAATTTATTTTTTATTTTTTTTATCCTAATCCAAAGATGGTAGCTAGGAATTACATAAATCCTTGCCCAATTTCTGGGACATGATCCAAACTGAAACAGTTCTATTATCAGTTATTGTTCTCTATATTGATGTTATTTTGTTTTGTTTTGTTTTTGTTTTTATATTATGTTATATTTTCATGTAACAAATAAAAACAAGCAAGACAGAGTTCCACAACCTGAACCTGTCATAGTTTCAATTCACTTCATTCTATTTACTTCTTCATTTTATTTATATAGTGCCAATTAATAACAAAAGTTATCTCATTGCACCTTTCATAGAGCAGGTCTTGACCATACTCTTTGTAATGTAATTAACAGAGACCCAAAAGTTCCCACCATGAGTAAGCACTTGGCGACACATGCAAGGCAGAAACCTTGAACAGAACTGTGACTCTGGGTGGGTGGCCATCTGCCTCAACCGGTTGGGGGGAGAGAGAAAGAGAGACAGAGGGCAAGGAGGGGCTAACTTAACATAACTCTCTCTCTCTCCCTCTCCCTCTTTCTTTCTGTCTCTCTCTCTCCTCGATCTTTCTCTCTGACGGTGATGGTTTATGCTGGTGGGCAGATGTGCCATATTCTGTGTTGGTCTTTTGCCGTTTAGATTACTTATTTTTTATATGCGAGAAAGCTTGTCCATAGTTAACATATAAATGTGTCTTTAAATAAGAAATAACATAATAAGATGTATCTTTTGTCAAACACATTAGTGTTGGGTTCAGGTCTCAGTTGTGCAGAACTCTATAAAGCAAGGACATATGTCAAGAGTCACAACTTGGGAAACAGGTTAAAACACTTTTTGATCATGCATTGGATGGAATATTTTTTTCATCCAGGTGGTCAGTGGAGTCTTTGAGGATTCTGGAAGTACATTCAGTGCTAAGGGCTGTTCAACTACCTTCTGGGTTGTTCAAAGATCGGTTGAGGGTTTATTTTTCCGAAAATAACAGGCTTAACTTTGTGACTCAAATGTAATGGTAATACATGAGAGGCACAAACTGGGGCTATGGGTATGCAGTCTGCAGGTGAGCTCATGGCTTATCAATATCACCCTCAGCAGCTGGTGCTTCTCCATTAACTGACCTGCCCTTCAATACATAAGCCAGACAGCCTCTCCTCAGCTGACTGGAGATACGGGTAAATTGCTATGGGCCACATTACACACTTAAGTACCTCTTTATGATGTTTGAATTGACTGGACAGTTAGACAGTGGAGCAGAAATGGGACAATAGACTTCAACCGGGCTGAACAGAGGACTCTGGCTTGGCTTTGTAGCTGTAGGATTTACACCTCTGCTTTCCTGTCCACATGCAATTGTACATTTCTTCCTTCATTTCTCCCCAGGAACTAGACCATTGGCTGTGGGAGTGTAAGAGTTTAAGAAAACCACAGGTTTGATTTTTGGCTCTACAAACAGTTTTTGGCTATAACTTCAAACGTCAGTTTTATAACTATATGTTAACTATATGAATATATACTAATGTTTGTCGCTTCCTGCCACAAAATCATTCAGTCTTCTACCGTACTTTAATGAAAGACCAATTCCTATCACCCCACCACCACCACCACCACCTTTGTTTTACAGATCCAGCACCCACACACCCTTCTTCATTTGTCATTGGTCCTGATAATAATACGTTGTCAAAAGCAAGGGGTGCAGCCAGTAATAAGGGGTATTAACCCAGAGGGAACAGCTATCATCACGGTGTGGAGGCTTTAGAGGGTGTATGTACATAATGACAAAGGAAGAATAGTGATGACGACCCAACAGGGAGCCTCTTCTCTTGAATAGGAATCTGACTCACACAACATCTGTACAGAAGATTTGTGAGGCCTTGAACTGTTGGAAGTGTTTGAATGTGAGAAAGATTTAACCGTTGATTCTTTCTGCTTCAGGAGTGCCTGACGCAGTAGCCTACTATCAAATATTTATTATACCACCACAGGAACTACAGTATATGTAGGAAATTGGAGGTAAGGTTAAAAGAACAACCTCTGTCTTTAAAGCTTGTGAGGCTGAAATCCATGACAATCCCGTGTCAGGCGCGTTCACAGTTCATTGAAAGTTTGAATCTTGTGCACATCAGATGTATGCTTTTCTAAGATGAACTCTCTCAGCCTTTCTCTGCTCTTTCTTTCTCTTATTCACACCCATTTGCACACACACACACACACACACACTCACACACAAAGCAGCAGTGAAGCAGGTGGCAAAAGCATCGACCCTCCACTTTCAATTAATGATTTATTCTTCCCAAACTCCTCTTCTTTCTGCTAGGAGGCATCTGAACTACTACTCTGCCTGTCTCCTTCTTTTTCCAGCACACACCAGCACACATCAGCACACACACATTGTCAGAGAAATAATTTGCATAAATGCAGAGGGTTGTCAGAATAGGTCTCATCATATACCTGAATGGTTCTTAATTGCGCATCTCAGAGGCA
Organism: Micropterus salmoides; assembly: GCF_014851395.1. NCBI lineage: Eukaryota > Metazoa > Chordata > Actinopteri > Centrarchiformes > Centrarchidae > Micropterus > Micropterus salmoides. The sequence goes on from NW_024043372.1 coordinate 26,296,205, forward strand.
TGTAATCCCAATCACCTCATCGTTACAAGCTGAAAAACACAAAATTCAAACCATGCAGGGCTTTGACTGGTACGCAACACTTTGCTGGCCGTCCTTTCTGCCTCTAAACTGATTCTCCACTATCGCCCACCATTTCCTATTCAACACAAACAATCAGACGGTTGTTCATTCAGCAATTTGGAACACACTCATTTCTTGCCGTGGTCTGTTTTTTATATATCTTTTCACTCCACAGAGATGTGGCAGCGAGCTTCTCTGAACCGTCAGAGAGCCCATCAATAATGCACAGACAGCTTGTTATAGCTCAAACTCACTCTGCTTCGATGGCTCACAAACCTAAAATCCAGCATCAAAAGAGCAGAAAGGTGTGTGTGTGTGTGTGTGTGTGTGTGAGGATGTGCACATATGCCAGCACTGGAGTGCATGTCTGAGAGGCGTTGAAAGCACTGACTTAAAAACCTTTCCTAATGGGGAGTGGCTGTTTATTCTCCCTGAACAAGCCTGCAGGGAGATTCATTTGGCAAAGGCGGATTTAATTTTCCTGATGTACTTTCTGAAAAGGAAACTACCTTTGTACTAAATAATAAAGAAAGGTGACTAAGATAAGATTGAGGACAGGGAGACAAGCACTGTGTGAATGTGATGTAAACCTTTGAATCTTTAACATATAGAAGGCAGGAGAGGAAGGAAAGAGACTGTCAATGCTTTGAAAGCAGCCAGTGGTTAAAGTGGGTACAGTATGAGCTTCAATATGAAGGAGCCTTATGTCTGAGAAGATGTTACAGCTCATGATGTGTCTAATATACAAGCACTACTGGGCGTTTATATTATATCTACACACAAAAAGGTGCTCAGAGTCCTAGATCCTTTGTGACTTTTGGTTTGATGTATAGCACTTTGAGACACATATGGTCATGCTTGTCATCACTCCACATTTAAATTGCGTTTTTCTCATAATAAGAGCTCCCATGTCTCAAGGTGCACACACCTTTTTCCCGCTGATATCTGACGACAATCGATGGAAAACGCCTGCGTACTTCGTTCATGTCAAGTTCGGAAACGCCTTCAGTGAGAGGCGTTTTTAACTTTTTCTTACAGAAATAGCCCTGCACACAAAAGGAGTCTTAAAGAAAGATTGGATAAAAAACTTAAACCATGCTCACCGACTCAAAATCGGAGGTAATAATGCGTTTTCCTAATTTATTGGATAATTTGTTCCTGTGTGTTACAGATCGCCCTCTCACTGTGCAATCCTAAGTAAATCCCACAGAAAGGGTGGGGCGCAGTCACAACTTTTCTGCTAAGTGCGGTCTTCACACCGAACTTTCTCTCTCTGCCGAGTGCGGAAGCTTCGACTCACCTGCAGGAGACGGTGATTTCTACTTTGGTGGCAGGGATGTTGCCGGTGATCGGGTCGAAGTCGTATACCGATGACACGTCCTCTAGCTTGTCCATAACGTCTCCCTCCATCATCTCCATCGCCAGATCTCGGGGAGGCTCGGGTCTGATCCGGGAGCCGCACAGCCTGGCCCTGACGGAGCGCGTCGAGTCTCCGGTGACTCCGGAGACCAGATCAGAGACCAGCCGGCCTCCGGTCCGACCGGGTGAGGCAGCCACTTCACAAATGTTGAAGCTGGAGAGGACGTAGGGGTCGGGGGGCGCACTGAGTAAGTGGACTCCCGCGAAAGACAGAGGCGCACTTGGTTAACTGTCCATGCAGCGTCAATAAATTACAACGGACAGTATCTGAGATTACTGTTGCGCCCTCACCGACCGGCTGCGCATCACATGGAGAGGTGGACTCCTCTCTGCGCTTTGTCTTCAGTCTGTGCGCACAGCAGAACGTGTGAAGAGAAAAAGGCTACTCTCAAACCCACCCATCCTCCTCCCACGCGGAATTACACTCAAGTGCTGGCAACCCCAATGCCCCGGCGCTGCTGCTGTCACCCTGCAACAGCCTCTGCGCTGCGCTGAGAGGGTGCGCGCCAGTGATTGTCAATGTAATGTAATTATAATTATTTTTATTCAAAATTTAAGACTTTATCTGAGGTGTGGTATAATGCAAAGTGCAATCCTTCTAAAACAATTAAATAAAGACCCGCTTTTTGCAGCAAATGATGCTGAGCAGTGGTTCCAAACCTGGTGGTCGGGACACCCCAGTGGGTCGCATGATAAATATAAGGGGTCTCGAGATAGTTAACATGATAGGAACGACATACAGTATATTGCTTCAGTTTATTTTTTCAAACTTTGGATTATTTCTTTTCATGTGGATTATTGTATAAAAATAATAATGAGGATTTTCTTCATTTGCCTTTATAAATCAGTCTGAGACTGAATAATCACTTGAACTGCTTTCAACAAGGGCTCTCAGGTAGAAACAGCTTTGTCTCGATGGGTCACGGAAGCCAAAAATGTTATAGAAAACAAAGAAAAGATTTCAGCACCACAGCAGCGGACAGCTCCCAGAACAAAATATTCAGCTCAATAATAGAGAAGAACCAGCAGGCAAGTATTGAGAAACTTCTTGAGCATATAATACGCACTGAGTAATAACTGTACAACCAACCAAAGATGTTCAATCCAAATGTATTTGGACTTTGAGATAAAGTTCCCATTGTGTGGAATGTAGTCGGGTTTTTTGTTGTTTGTGGTGGAGGAGGCATGTGCATGGTATTTTATGAAACACAGTTACCAATTAAAATGTGTTCATGCTGGCTGATTTAAAATCAATATTAATTACAGGGAGGGAATTACATAGAGATTTAATGGCTTCCATCCATCATTAGCATGTTGTATGCAGCTGAGACCTGCACTGTAAACCACATTGTAATGAATATGCTAAATTGGTGAAACTACCTGCCAAGAAAGTGATGGGATTGTCATTTTTGGATAACTACAGCTCCTACATACAGTTAGTGTGTGTGTGTGTGTGTGTGTGTGTGTGTGTGTGTGTGTGTGTGTGTGTGTGTGTGTGTCTGTTATCTACTCTCCACCACGTCGCTGTTTATCTCACTCGTTGTGACGCTCCACATCTCTCTGTGTCATTTCATGCATAAAAAAGGACTTACACACAAATCTGAAATGCACGTAACCAACACTTGAATGAATAAGCAAATAACCAGCTGTTTCCCACAGATTACTGGTCGCATCAAGAAGCACATCAGTTTTGACCAACTTGGAAATCTACAGTTGTCACTTCGTGCTCAATATAGAAACAGAGACATCAGATTTCCGGCATCGTTGTAGCTTTTCTGTCTCTTTCTTTCTATCTCACTCGCACTCACATGCGCATCACACACACACACAGCTATAAACCATTTTACCTCCTTTCATAAATGGGTGCAGAAGTACACAGCTCTTTCCTGCATAGAGCACCCAGTGTCTGGATTGTGGAAATCAATTTATACCGACACAAGACGCTTCTGCCCACACAGCCCTCCAGCTCAGGATCAGGAGCACACACACTCACACACACACACAATCATTCTTTCAGACATACCCCCCAATGGGCACATGTAAAAACAAATTACTTTCTCATATGTTACTGAATGACCCATGAACAGATAAAGAGATAAAGAGGCACACACATCCACATACACACCCTTTTCTCTCCAGGATGATTCATAGTTTTTAAGGGCTCCTTGTTTAGTGTGGGTGAATCACATCATTGCAGATGTTCCAAGGAGTGGGTTGACAGGAGAAGGGCCAGAGTACAAAAAAAGAGGAAGAGGGGGGAGGGAGAGAAGAAGGCCGTCACAGCTATTTTGCCTTGAGTAGTAACCTGCAGCATTGTAAATGCAGACAAAGTGGGATTCCAGATATCAAATTAAATTCCAAATTACGTTTGAGCACTCATCCTACCATCAGATCAGCTCTGTAACAAATAACGCTCCAATCAACAGCTGTTGATTCAAAATAATGAACGCAGAAAATGAACACCCGTTAACGCTGGAAAACTTGCTGCATTGACTTTTGGCACCAAAGGCTGCTTTGATTTTTTCAAGACTATGCTATATTTATCTATTGCAGCAATGGTAAGAACAATTTACAGAACCACTGGAAATTATTTTTAAGAGTTGATTAATTGCACGAGGCTGCTGCTAACATTCTTAGAAACAAAAACGGGGTAATTTTATTTCTGAATGTCTGAAGGTGCCGGCTTGTTGAATGATCAAAAGCAAAACACATTCTCAAACACTGGATATTGCCTTTAAATGCTATTGCCATCTAATTGCGATGGACCAGGAGGGGGTCAATGCTTTGTGCTGCTGGTCACATTAATAACACCATGGTGGATTCAGATGTCCCTTTTTCCTCCTTCTCTGTCCTATTCTCTCAGCTTCCTGCAGTTTCCTAAGCACTAATTACTGTGTTTATGCTTACTTGCGTCATGCTGTCCAAAAATATCGTCTTTCTGGAAGCAATTATGCAAAAAAACAGACAAATGCCCTGTCAAACAAATGAAGCCTCTTACAACAAAATATATGATTTTTTTTCTCTCACAACCTGGAAAATAAAGACATTTGTTTACTCTTCTGATCTCATGCACTCAGTTGTTTTAACATTATGTCAAAAAGAAACAAAACAAATTCCACTAATTAATACATTTTGGATAGCCAAACATAGACCCACTCCCACAGCAAGTTGTCAGCAAACACTAGTTAATCAGGGAATCTATTGGTATTTTCAACTTGCCTGTGACGCACACTTGTGAAATGCAGTCTTCTTCTGTGACATCAGCTATAACTATGTCTGTCCAACCTAATATTGTGGCTGACGGTGGAGGTGAAAAGGACCAGCCGTCGATGGTAGGGCAGTTTTGTCATGAGGGACAGTATGCCTTCTGTTGTGTAGGAAATCGTGTTGTATTTCATTTCCTAAGGAAAAATACACATAACACAATCGTTTTTCATTTCTGGGACCCATTTTGTGGTGGGGAATTGGGGAACTGGCCAAATGAAGATGATGGCATCATTTCAGAGCACTGACAATAAACACTAAAAATACTTTATATTTTGCTGTCAATACCTCACAATCAAAGAGTCAGAATTCTGACTTTAAACTCAGAATTAAAAAAATAATAATAATTTAACATGTGGCCCTAATCCTCTTCTGTAGTACAATACCGATTTAGTTACCTCATAGGCTAATACCGAACCATAATGCACTGCAGTCTGAAGAACTGTAATGTTGTATTTTAAAAAAGTGGTCCATCTACTTTTTCTGAAGTTGAAAAGCTGACTCTGCTTTATGTTTATGCTTTATGCGTCATGCATTACTAAACAAGGCTGAATGAAGAAAAGAGAGTACACCAAGAAATAATATTAATATTCTAATATTCTTCCTGCCAAGGCTGTATAAAGAGAATATTCAGGAAGCCTTTTCTTCAATATATAATACTAAGACTTCCACCCGTATCTAAATCTGTATCTAAATCTAAATGGAATATCACTTTACACAATACAGTAAATCAGTTACATTTGACTTTTAGAATACCAAACATCCTAGAAAAAAGTAGACAACGTGCTAAACGTTCTTACTGCGAAAACTGAGAGAGAGTAGTGTGCTAGAAGCAGCTCTGGGGTCAGACTTTCTGATGTGGGAACACTTAAAGAGTTAATAATTATTCCAGTGATGTCTATTTGGTGCAGCTTAAGTGAACACCAGTGAACTCTGATTTATGTAGAGAAGTAGGGGGTTTGATAAACTGCAGTTCAAAAGGGCCACATGTTCCCTCCCAAAGTGTAATCCTGCTCTGTGGCCCAGTGGCTTAATCCAGAATCAAACCCCTCCTGAGGTGGCAAACATCACAGAGAAACCTTTTATGAATGATTGCTCTGAGATCGACAAACAAACAGACAGAAGGCCCCATAGACAGACACCCACACTCGCATGCATACAGTATTTATGGAAGGCCACAGCAGCCTAGGTGGCTGATTGACTGGCGAACGGCCCAACACTCTCTCAGGCTGCAGCAGTGGGGATTCAAAGAACTGGAAGATTGATTAGAGCTGCAAAACAACAACAGTAAAAATAACCACACTTTTCCTGAGCAGGTCCACGGTGGAGTGGAAAAGTAAGTGCTCAAACTAATTATGAACTTCTTGATTCAACACTTGCTGCGGCCCTTGCTGCGGCCCTTAATCAAACGAATAGCTACTCATCCAGAAGTTTTAATGGTACAGTCGTTTCTCTGCTGCGGGTAAAGTTCACTGCCAGGGATGCTGTTCTGCTCCACTCTGTTTTTAATAGTGAAGCATATGTTGAGTAGGTTTAGCTCTTTGCTCAGTAAGTGTATGAGGAGGATGAGTTTAAATGCTGAAAATGAAGTGAAAATGATAACCAGAGTGAGTAGCAAGGAACTCCCTCGAGGCAAAGTTTCCACCAGGGACTTTTGAAGAAATCAAGAGAGAGCAGCACTCTGCTCACTGGCTGTTTAATTTCGCCACTCTGGATAATGGCACAGTTACACATTGCCTTCATTCAATTATTTTTGCCTCTTTTGAGTCCCTTTAAGACTGTAGTCATATCCTTAAATTAAATTAAACTGAGTATTGCTAATAGATTACATTTAAGCATTAGTATCATTAGTTACATCTCCAAAACCAACAATAAATACTATTATATGAAATATATTTCTGAAAAGATGTTATAGACTCACCACTTGTCCCTTCCTCCTCTACCAACTTTGAACAAAATAAATAGCTGAAAACATATATGAACTGATCATAAATAAAAACAACAAAGCATTATGAAAGGAAGTACACTCATTTACTTTCTTACCGACAATTAGATGAGGAGACTGATACCCCACTCATGTCTGTACTCTAAATATGAAGCTACAGTGAACAGCCAGTTAGCTTAGCTTAGCACAAGACTGGAAGCAAGGGGAAATGGCTAGCCTTGCTCTGTCCAAAGTTTAAAAATATACACCTACCAGCACCTCACCTCACCAATGGGTCTTTACGACACTTTATATAGCGAGCTATGCGTTCTGGAACTGTTTCTTAGCCGCGTGCAGTGACTTTCTGGCTCAACCAAGAAATAGTTCCAGCATGTAATAGGCCTTAAAAACACAACATATTAAGCTTTAGTTTTTCACTGTGCCCAATAAAGAAATGGTTCCAGCAGGTAACTGGCTGTATAATGTGTTAATTAATTAATTTTAGAGTGCTGGTAGGTAGGTAGGTAGTTTTTAGAAGAGCCTGGCTAGCTGTTTATCTGTTTACAGTCTTTGTGCTAAGCGAAGCCAACCATCAGCTGGCTGCAGCCTAACATTTGGTTTTACAGAAATGTAATCAAAAGTGTTTTTGAAGTCTCTGCAAGAAGCTAGTAAGTAATGACTAAATCCCAAAATGTTAAAGAAGTGGTATTATGCTCATCATTTCAGGTTCAAAATCCTATTTAGAGGTTGTACCAGAACAGGTTTACATGGTTTAATTTTCATAAAAACACCATATTTTTTGTCATACTGCACATTGCTGCAGCTCCTCTTTTCACCCTGTGTTGCAGGCTTCATTTTAGCTATGGAGTGATAAATCTTGTCTCTAAATGATCTTTGTTGGGAGTTGCTCATGCGCAGTTCCTAGTTAAGGACTACTAGCCAATCAGAAGCAGAGAAGGGCAGGTCAGCGAAAGGATGGTAAACAGCTTTGATTCAGCTGTAGGCTACATGTTGCCGACCAGGTTGGCAACTTGGACTGGAGCAAGAGTTTCAGAGTGGTGAGTTATTAATCTGTAACAAAAGTATCTTTCATCCATAAAGTTTTAACTGAGCTTTGTCTCTACATCACAGTAACAGCTTCATGTCCATTGACTGCTTGGAGGGTAGCTAGTGTTTGGAAGGGAGAGGAGAGGTGTGCTGCAGCTCAGTGTTTTTCCACCGGTGTTTTTGAGGGCGTGTCGGACTAGTCGCTCAGTGAGCATTATGACGTATTTTCTTTGTGACGTCACAAGAAAGGGAAGTAGAGGCTGGACTACAAAAGAGCTGTTTTCAGGCAGTTCAGAGCAGTGTTTTCCCTTTGGGGTGGACTTTGGGCTTTTTCACTTTGCAAACCTATTACATGCACAAAAAAGGTATATAACTCAGTAAAGGAGAGGGAAAAAGCCAAAAAGCAGAATGCTTTAACTATTCCAAGTCTGAGTTCTATATTCATGAAACAGAGCATTATGTTTATTAAGGTTAGTGCTTTACAAATACACCAATCAACAACCTAAACCAGTGCTATACATAATATACAGTATAAAACGCCATTTGTCGTTGAAACACAACCCCCTAGCTAAATAAAGAAGCTCTTCATTTACACAAGTTATGTACACTACTTCAATTATTCTTGGGAAAGATGGCTGCTGATATACTAAAGTGGGATTTTATTCTGTTTTTATTTATTATTATTTTAGCTCATATTATAGCCTGCTGTACTGTACTGTCAATGAATGCCTGCAACCTCCCACTGATGCTGCATACTGCAGGCAAATGATGATCTGTAAGGTGACAAGAAAGAATATTTCACCCTCGTATGTGTTTGAAGGCACCTATTTCAGATCACAATTAATCTTTCAAACAAGAAATTATAGTGAATGTTAAGTTCAGGTTAAAAGGCAATACATGACTCTAGCTGACTCACTAATGTTCTGAAAAATGTCATGTTGACATACTGCAGGACGTTGTACTTGGTTTTGTTAGTACAGTAGTTTTTTGAAGAGTGCTTTATTTAAAAAAAAACTGCAGATTGTGTCAGAAGGTTAACAACTGGAAAGTGTCCTGATAAGGAGCACTGCAGGTGGATAATGTTTGACAGGACTGTTGTGATGATGGATCAAAGGTCCAAGTCTATTTTCCTGTCAGATCCACCTTCACACTTCACACACAGGGATTTCTGTCTGGGAGTGAGTGAGTAAATCTGATCCGGGTGAGTATGTCTGTGTATGTAATACTGTAACTCAATGCATCAGTGGATCTTACAAACTACTTTTCAACACATGTGCACAAATCCAAAAGGCTTTCCAGTGCATGCGAGTGTCCTGTCTTCAGCATCATGGTGGAGTTGGCCTTCTACCCGGCGGTGGCACTGATGTATTTTTTTGGAGTGATGAAGGCCACGCAGGACGACCGGGTGGAGCTGGACGACCGGGCTTCGATGAACGTGTTCTGTCTGTTTGTGTTGGCACAGCCGCTGTGTTTGATACTGGGAGGATACACTGGCATGGCTACGTACCTCCTCACAGCTCTGGTCTCCTACAACTTCCTGCCTTGGAGGAAGACAAAACAGCCTGCAAAGGGAAAAGAATCTAAGAAGAAGACGAAGTAAGAGCAAGGAATGTACACTTTAAGGATACCGTGGATTCAAACAGGTTGCGAAAGAGAAATTTTTTTTATGTACACATTCAATGTGAAAATCTTTTTCTGTGGGAATAAATGGATGTATTGCTACCTTGCTTAACCCTACAGTATTTACCCTGTTTCCACAGAGGTGTTTTTCCTCTGCAGTTGTAAACATCTGTGAGAAAATACATTATTCATGGTCATTCAGTGCTCCTCTGCAGAGGAAGTGTATCATTTTATGATTCCTGATGCAGCCATAGGGTTTATTTAGACAGAAATGGATGGATCCTTCTGTAACATGTAATGGCCTTCATGGAGGAACTAACAAAAAAAATCAGTTTTGGCCAATGATCTTTAGTGAGTTGATCAATACCACTCTCGTGTTTGTAAAATATACATAAGCAAATACAAAGCTACAACCAGCAGCCAGTTAGCTTACTTTAAATCAAAATCTTCCTACCAGCAACTCCAGAGCTCACAAGTTTTTAAAAACCGTATAAAGTGTAAAAACAATATGTTGCAGTTCTGCGGAGAGCTATGTGCTGGATTATTTCATGGCCCAGTCACTTCCTGGAGTCCATACTGGTTCACTGGCGACCTTTATGGCAATGACAAGTACCCAGGAAGAGAGGTATAACGTATTAATTAGAGAGATTTAGAGGTGCTGGGAAGCAGGCTTTGTTACCTAATGAGAGTGGTATTATTCTTGGTAAGAAAGGGACTAAACTTATTTCTGAAAATGTGATACTATACCTTTAAGGGAAGAACTTAATGGGTGATCAAAAGCCTGGGCAGCCGATAAATATTTTTTCCATTTCTGAATTGAAAAAGTCAATGCAATTACATTCTGCGTCCTAATATGAAAGCACTTTGCTTTGGACTGTAATATTACACTGAGTGAAATCGTTAAGCATATGGTGACTCATTTCTACCAAACATCATCATCATCAAGTCAATCGATTCCAAACTCAACATGAATATGAATGAACAAAATATTAAACACTTTATTCACATTAATGAACACTGCTTACAAATTTCCCCCACAAACACATAATCATTACAAACACTTGGGGGAACAAAATCAGCATTGTGTTTTTTAATTAGCCAGCCATGTTCGTAAATGACTGCGTGTCCCTCTGATGTGGCTAAACCAAACCCAGTAGTGTGGAGAGCGTATGCGCTGTGTAAAACTGGATTCAAAGAGAGCGAGTATAATGGGATTAGACCGTGCTAGTTAGTTGATAGTCCGGGGCTTTGTTCAGTGGTCGTGCAGATGCTCGCTGTGTGTATCTGAGAAAACAGTGGGAATGTTTTTTTTTTGAAGATGTTTATGACTTCCCTCAGCATTAAAATCCTCTCTGAGTTCATGTTGTCTGAAGTCATTTTCCAGGCTCCAAATGTGTTTCTGCCTCTCAGCGTCTCTCCTTTATTTCTCTTCTTACACATGTGAATATATGTAGGGTAAATAAGGTGATGACCTGTTTCTTTCGCATTTGCTCTATAGGTTACACTTCCATTGTTATTAGCTTCTATATCTCCTTTAAAGGTTATACCATTAAAAGTAAGACAATGTTTGGCTTTTGCTCTCTATGTGTTTATCTCATTTCCTATACATCTCCAATAGAAGCTCTATATGTGCAGGGTTTTCCGTTTCACATGCTCCATTATTTAAAAATATCATAGTCTGCCCCTCTTGAACGTCCACTGCTCATTTATTGCTTTAACAGCTTTCTTTTCCACAGACACTCTTAGCTGAATCACTTCCTCTTGTTGTTGTTCATCTGTCCATAGCAGTCCCCATATATTCTACTTTGTTTCCACGATGCTGCTAATTATTGATTTATTTGCCTCTTTGAATTCCTTTTCATCATCTGATCTCACTCAATACAAGAGCTGTATTCACCAATCAACAGAGAAATGTTTTACATAAAGTTAATTTCTCTCATTGTCTTTTCATGACTACATCACTGTGATTATACAAGTTTAAGAAAATGATTAAAGCAGCAGTCAAATTAGATGTTGGACTGAAGTGAGGATAAGTGTAACCCTGTTTCGGGAATGTGTTTAGGCACCAGTAATTCAGTTGAGGATTGGAGTCATGAGTAAGTGTAACTATTAGGGATGAATGAGTACACCACTCTCTGTATCTGTCTCTGTTCAACAAATTCTCTGTATCCGTACCTGCAATGGGCCCGGATTACCCCGGACATGGGCAGAACTAACCGAAAGTTGTTATTTAAGCCTGAAATTCATATGGGTTGCTCAGAAGTTGCTACATTTATTAGAAAACTATTTACAGAGCAGCCTGAGAACTGAGCTTCAGAGCAATGTTTTTGATTACAATAGTAAGAGAATAGGTAACAACTAGTTCCTGGATACGGAGTACTCAATTAGCTATCGATTAAAAGCAATTTTAAGATTATTTGTAAATCTAAAGACTTTGGCCGCTTGGTGGTGTGACGGCCCCAGGTTTGGGCCCTCTCTTGTTCTCGGTATCTTGCTGTGTTTCGTCCCTTTAATCCAGGTAATTGGTGGGTGGAGTTGATACCTGGGGTGAGATGCAACACACCTGAGCAGGTAAAGGAGCCTGCTTGATGATTTGACCCTCTCTTCTCCTGGTCTGCCGACTGCTTCTGTTTTGTTTGGTTCTTTGTGTTCTACATCCACTCACACATACTGATCTGACAGACACCTACTATTCAATATTTTGCTAAAATTACTTATTAAAATATCTATTGTTATTTTCAGACTGTGTGGTTTCCCGCTTTTGTCACCCACTGTTGAGCCAGGTTGTGACAGTGGCAGCAGAAACAACCTGTAAACACAACTTGGACATTGATATACTATTACCTTGTTAATTTGATATGGCAAACACGTTATAATGATTTACTTACACACTCAGCAGATACGAAGCAACATTAGCCTTCATTGGGAGTTGTGTTTGTGTCCACCTGGTAAATGAAAGTACAATATTCACTCTTCTTTTAGCTGTGTTTTACTCTCCACCAATTTCTGAGAGAAATATCTGACTGTTCAGCTGCTAAATGCCACTCCACTGAGTTCACCAGCTAGCTAACCAGCTATTTGTTATCTATTATGGCAGCCTAAAATATCCATCCCAGCGATATAGGTCTACTGTATCATGTAAGACTCTATAGCCATGCTAGCGTTTTTGTGAGGCTCTACTTGGACACAGTGATTCTTTCAGCAAAATCCTATATCAGCTTTCTAACTGATGGGCTTGCCAGTAGACAGTAAACCAAAGAATTGGACAATTTTTTATGTGATGTTGGTACTAGATGAATGGACCCCCAGGCATCCTCAGAGGACCATGAATGTTTCTGCGAAATGTCACGACAATCCAGGTAATATTTGTTGAGATATTTCAGTATTTTTTGCCTGTGATGCTGGAGTTACATTTATTTTAGGTAAGCATAATACATATGAGACATTTACTATTCTCTCAGGGTATTTGGCTGAATTGCAAACAGATCTTTAATGTAACTGTGATTGATAGAGCAATACAGAGATTGATGGATCAAGTAAGAACAGACTGGAGTATTGTAGTGTAATGAAACAGACGAAGACGCTCAAATTAAATTTCAGTAGTTTATTATATAGAGAGAGAGAGAGCAGATGTAGCGCATACAGCTGGGACGTGACAGGATTTGTGTATGAATGTTTATTTGTTTGTGACTGGCATTTTCAAATGGTTTTTGCCTCCTCTGAGGCATTAATGGCCATCGTACATCACAGTGCTTGTGTCTCCCGTCGCTGCTGGGACAAGCGCAGCTCGACACAAGTTAATGATCAGAGTTTGCAAAGGAAATGGAGATGTATGAGTTGTGAGCTGGTATCTCCTGCCCTGAAGTAGAAAGGATTGTATTTGGATGAAAAATATCTCCCCATGTCTAGATCTCATCCATTAAAACCCGTTTGCCCCTTTATCCTGATGATCAACAATCTCCTCATCGGTCTACAAGGTATTAAGGTATAAGGATAATTGTCTTAGCTGTTTTGGTCTTAATAACAGAGGAGATAAAGAGCTAGGTGTTGTAATCTGCAGACAGCTGGGTAAATATAATAAAAACCCCAATCGATTTAGCTAAAGAACAAATTTGTTTAAGACACTCACAGTGTGATCTTATGAAACATACATATGAAAGAGATCAATATACAATAAGATCTGATATGGATTCATCACACCAGAAGACAGTTGCTTTTAACTTATTTATTTTCTTGAGGGAACGTTGGATCCTTCATTAAATATTTACTTACATTATTTACAGCAAGATATTTTTACACAGCTTGGGCACATGCACATTGTCATATTAAACAAACTGTACACACATTTACACTCATTTAAAAGGGAGTAGTCTGTGCAATAAAAGGCACAAATGACCTTTGACCCTGCATTTATGTCCCATAAGTACATATTTCACAGACACTACCACATATTGTATTACCATACACACACCTGGAGAAACACTACTTGAGCAGCTGCAGGGAAGACGTGTGTTGGTGTGGGACAGTGAGCCGCCAAGCAGCAAAGTGCCCTTTTCATTGCATCTAAATGTGACCCCATCCAAGGTCTTTTCAGCCATACTGATAAAGTGAGCAGAGACGTCGTCTGACTTAGAACAGAATGCCACAATCTGTAGGACAATCTACAATCCTCAGAACAAGTCTGTTATAGATTCAGGATATTAAGTGAATGATTATCAATGTCCTACATACACATTCTGTTTCTTTAAGGCAGTAAGGCCTGTTGGCTGAGGCACAAGGCTGAAGCTGAGACACTGACTACTTTGGTTTCATTTCCTAGTAGTCATAAGATGGCTGGGCTGGGCTTGAGATGTCACACAATAAGTTTGACTCGCACCCTCTCTCCAATCTGTTCTGTGATCCTAGATCCAATACCAACTGGTTACAGCCTCTATACATGTATACATTGTTTGTCTGTGAAAATTGGTTCAGTCTATGTTTTCCTTTCAGCCAACTGACTATTCGCTAAACCCCACCCCCAAACAGCCGTGTCCAATCATAGGTTAGCAACTGTAACTGGGCTATAAGCAGCCTGTCAAGCTTTTTGATTTCTCAACATTCGGTGTGCATGGTGCTCTAATAGCAAACTCTGTATTCTGCAAACATTAGCATGTCTCACTAACTAGCTTACTAGCTGCAGACATTAACCAGTGTTATTTCCAAAAGTAAGTAACTAAGAAACTAAGAAAATAAATTACTAAAGGTTACATTAGAAAAATATCCACTACCTGTGAGTTATGATAGCGGCTCTTTGTCCTTCTCTTTATCAGCTTTGGGGAAGTTTATACCTAACCCTAAAATCCTTTTCTTTGGGAAAAGTGAAGCATAGCGTTTGAAAATACAAACATTAAAATCATACATCTAACTACTGTGCTGCTTGTCCAAGTATTGTGTGTTTCTGTATAGTAAACGTCTGCTTTGGTATATTTCTGTGTTAAACAGGACTCATTGTTTCAAAACTTACTGTGGATTTCAAGTGGTAAACCTGCCACCGTTATCACTGTAAACTGTGTCGTGCGAGAACGGAAAGCTTGACAGGCAACAACTGTAACTATAGGGGGGCGAGGCTTAGCGAGTGGTCAATTCGTTCGGAGTCCCCAGTTGGGATTCTTGGGTGCAGCATTACGCATTGTTGTTTGACACTATGTTTTTATTAAATACTAGCACTGGGGGGCACCAAAGTCAGAACATTTAAATTGCACCCATGGTGGCTTTAAAGAGAGAGCAAGGTATCAGCAAGTGTTTTTTCGCTTTGGTCAAAAAACTTTACAATTTAAATCAGATGCTAATAGGGCTATAGAATATTGCCACCAGCTGGTGTACCAGTTCATGATCGGAGAGGAATATAGATCAAACATTACTCACTACATGCTCAATGGTACACTTTGTGTTCATTGTTGTAGGAGAAATAGATTAAGGTTGGATCTTGTCATCTTGTGTCTTCGATTACATCCTTCACAGAATAATATGACCTGTTTGTGGTCAGTAATATTAAGAAAAATGCCTGAATGCCAGCAGACAGCCAGGGAAATAAGGATGGAAATGGACTCTCCTGAGTCTCTACAAAAGGTGTGCATGCTGCTCTGTCAAAGTGAAAATTCTCATTCTCAGGTAACATTTACTATTATAAAAAGGGACTTTAAAGGCAGGGACATATTGGGGAATGTCATTCTCTGTCTTGACTGTTATCTCATACTGTACCAGCACAAACATTAATATCATTGATTTCTGAATCTACTGTGGAGCTAAACAGTACTTATTAGTACAATTTCAGTGCTTGAAGCCTCATCTTTGTAAACTAAGTCTAAAACTAGGCTCAATACATATCTGGAAAACAGTTCACATGGTATTCACAGCAGTGTTCATTATCCAAAGTGCATGTAAATCGTAACTTGCAGAGATCAATCTGAGGCCAGCTGATGAGAAAGAAGTCAGTTAACCTCGACAAAATCTCCCCTGTAATATTAAAAGAGGTATGACACACCTATTTACACATTATCAAGTAATGAAGTGGTGCTGACATTGGCAGAATACAAGCCTAACAACTAGGGGCAATTTTGGGTAGGGTTTTTGTTACATATTTTATGCATAATTCATAGACTTTTTTTCTTCGGACTCCAGATAAATGCCCAAATCCACTCAAGGTTAAACAGTAAGCCTGGCAATAGCAGGAAGAATGAATTGCCCATTGAATTGCTATGTTTTGAGATATCCAATCAACCGACGAGCACCACTAACAACATGCGTCTTTCAGCAAATGTACAAGCACAGGGCATCAAAGAGAGTGCCTAAAGCTACAGTACTAAGAGATCTTCTCTAGTAATAAGCAGGAGTCTAGAGAAGTGAAATAAACGGAGATAAAGGCTGTCTTAGCATTGTTATCGCATGAAACACACCACAGAGCTGGTAAGCATGGTCAGTTTGGCTAATTAGCACAGATGAAGGGTCCAGTGGAGACTGACTCAAGGTCAAATTATATGACCCATTATGGTATGAAGGTTAACTTCCCTACTAACCACATTTTGTACCGCTCACTCCCGTTTTATAGACAAACTACTAGTTTACATATTTTAAACAAGTTATTATGGGCAAAAATCAGTGCACATCTTCTCAGAGTTGCAAGAGTTTTAGCTTTGGCCACATTGTGAAGATGTCGTTAAAGACGTGTACATTTTGTACAGAAAAGCACAGTACATAGATAATAAGTAAAGAGAATAAAATACAAAAGCAAAACATGGAAATGGGTCTTTTACAAAAAGAGATGGTACACCGATATTACCCTTTTTTCTCAAAGTAAAAAAACATTGCTCAAACCAAGGCATTTGGTCGATTCAAAGAGCTACCTAAATTCACAGAGTCAAGTAATGACTAAAGTATGACTAATATCCTTCCACCTTTACCTGAGTTTCTAAGCGTAGCAAAACATTACAACCAAGACCCCCCCCCCCCCACACACACACACATATCCTTCCCCCCTACCCACACACAATACCAAAACCCCTATCATTGCTTTGGGAGAGTGTAAGCAGCTTCACTCCCGCTTAAAAGGGAGAATTTGCAGCAAGTGTGTTGAAAGTATTAACTAACTTCAGCAACTATGACTGCCATTTTGTGATCCAAGATTTGCTTAATTAAACTACATGTTTCTGGGTCTTTTATACAGAAAAGATGCAGATGCAGTAAATCCCCAAAGTATTCTTTTTTTCAACAGAAGAAGTGAGATTTCAGAGCTGAACAAAACACAACTGATATTGTGAGACAGACATAAAACATCTGTATGACAAGAAGCTTTCAAGAGCTATGTGTCATTTTAAAGCGATACAAAAAAGAAACTGAAAGTGATGTGAATGCTTGCTGTTATCTGTATTCAGAAGTGTCAGACAACAAAACCATAACTGACTTTTAAGTCTTAAGACTAAGGAGTGTGCATGTATGTATGTGCATATGCGTGTCAGTGGAATGCTGAATTTGTTTCATTAAAGAGACACTAAATCAACACAGTGAGGGATGCCAAGACCTATCAGGCAAGATGGATAACCATAACATCCACTCAAATCTTGTGTTTGTGTGTGTCCACTGTTTGTGCGTGTGTGTGTGTGTGTGTGTGTGTGTGTGTTGCCCACACACATAATCTGCCGCATAAACAAATTTGTACATCAGTGCATGGGTACAGGAAGTTTCTTCCTGTATTTCAATGTAGCAGCAAATAGTGGGTGGAATAAAATTGGGATTTTAATAAGAAATCCCTCTCAGTTATGACCTACTTTCACCCAAGTAATCTTGCCTGAAAAGCAGCCGGTAGAACCGCAAGACTTCTAATTAAATAGGCTTCCCAGAGAAGTTCAGTAGCTGGGAACAGAGGTGGACTCTTCAGTAAGGCTGGTCTATCTGACAGTGGCTAACCTTAGAGATCAGAGTGTAGCTGAAAGCAGGCAGGGGGAAACTGGTAGTGCTCCTACTACCATTTGTGTGGAGGATAAATGGCAGGTATGGGCCACATACTGTAAGATGGTTGCGATAATGATCTGGCACTTTGGCCTCAATGGAGTACCCGACCCACAAATGTCTTAGCAGTGTGTACTGTAGGTGTGTACCGGTTTGTCATGTGCATCTGCAGGGTGTTTCTTATTTTTGCAGTAGTTAGCACTTTACCGAGCAGATAACACAATGTAGTCAGATTCCTCTGGGGCCAGTGCTGCCTTAGTTGTGCTACTGGACGTGTGCTTTCCTGTTTGCAAGGTCAGAAGCTAGACAGTATGAAAACCAGAGGGCCACAGAGGACACATCCACGCAGAGATGAAGAGCCAGGCATTAAATAAAGACTTCAAAATGTCAAGCACCAGGTGTTAGTACACAGTGACCCGTAAAAATGTGCTCTCCCACCTCACGCAAAAGTCCAAACCAACTGAGGTAGGGAAAAACAAATTTGTAAAAAATTAACACGACTTGTGGAATATACTGAGAGCGACATCAGCTAACTGTGACTGGAGGGCGTTTCCGGAGTAAACAACAAATATCAAGGGATGGTGTTTTGTGTATTTTTCCAATGACGTCTATCCCAAGATCAGCAACTGTCTATTGATCATCCACCACGATGAACACATAGTATAACCCTACAATCTGCTCAGTATCAGAACAGTCGCAACGCTAATGAAGACTAATAGTCCTGAATGGAGGAACAGAGGTCCCAGTTGTTAGTTAACGTCCCTCTAGGATTTAAATTCGGCCCGTGTCTTGACTTTCAGATAGTAGATCCATGAATACATACGTCTTTGAGAAAATTCATCTCTCGCAGTTCGACAAGTATTCTGAAACCTTGGTGAAAGAACAGAAGGACACTTTTTCTTTTCCTTTTAATACCATGCTGTGGTAGTTTTCACGTCAGGAGAGAAATTGTTCTGCCTGGTCTATCCACAGCGGTTTGTCCAAGTAGCATCACACCTGAATGGCACTTTCAATTTGGCAGTAAAAGAATCTGATAGGTAAATAGTTTTTTGCCTTTGAATACATATTCTGCCTCGGCTTTGTCATTTTGCACCTTGGCAAAGAAAAAAACACCTTGATTGCCTTGGAAACAGTGTTTTCAGTGTCACATCTCATTGCTAGAAGTGAGCAGGTCACAGATCAGTGGCTAGATCAAAATGGCCGACAAAGTTACACCTTCGGTTGTCACCTCTTCCTCCACACCTTTGACGACCAGATTTTCACTGTCTTGTCGCTAGAGCCAGAGTGAGAGAAACAGAGAGAGTGGTGGGATGATGAGCAAATGAAACACAACATAGAGAGAGAATAACAGAACATCAATCAGACAGTCTTCCCTTTCAAAACAACCCATTGTACATCAGACACAACATAAAGAGACTGACTTCAAAGTACACTTCACACAAGCTTGCCCACACATACACACTTCATTAAAGACCCTTCTCCATGGTGTCAGTCCAAAAAAAACACACCTCTCAGAAAATGTACAAGTCAGTATGATTCATAACTCTGCAACAAGTCAATCTAATCAACTTGCCCATAACTGTACTCCCAATTGACTAGTCAATTTATTTTTCACTTTCTTGCACATTCTCGCGGCACTAGTTGTAACACCTTGCACTGGTCAATGAGGCAATACACAGGACAGCACCACATTTCTCACTAGCTAAATAAGTTAGCTGTGCACTTTGGCTGATGTTGAGATGCTAAATGTCAATTGAGCTGATTCTGTCTGAAAGGATAATGCTGAGGTGTTAAAGGTCCCCCAACTATGAGAAAAAACATCCTTTTTCTTTTTCTCCTGCTCAGTCTTTCAGAAAATGTGTGTGCAAGCACGCCGTTTGAATTTGCCTCCCTTCTTGATGTCATGAAGGGATCTGATATAGGACCTCCTCCAGTCCTTCAGCGCAGTGCACGAGTCAGGCAGCTCAGTTGTTCAGTATGTTTTGCAGGAAATGCTTTTAAGGTTATGAAGGAAATATGTTCTGGTTTTCCCTCTGATGTCCTCTGGCTGCTCTGCTTAAAGTCTGTAATTTTTATATTTCCTGATGGACAGACTTTTTGCAAATGCTATAGTAACCGCTAGCTGCTGCTACCTCTAGCTGCTGTTATCAGCTAGCGCTGCCTGAACCAGCAGGTTCATGAGGTCCAAAGCTCCTCTACTAACATCAGAGGTGTAAACACCAACACACCCACAGAGAACTAAGCCTCCAGTCTGGGCAGAGTCAGCTAACAGGACGGCTAGCTGCATGGCAAACTGAGCTAACTAGCTAGCGGCAATTATCGTTAGTAGTAGTTAGTGGCTAAATCACCAAAAGTTGAGGCAGAGTAGCTGGATGACATCAGGGGGAAAAACAGAAAATATTTTCTACATTTCCTAAGAGTTGGATGAGAACATTGACACCACTCTCATGTCTGTATGATAACTATGAAACAGGCAGTTAGCTTAGCTAAGGAAATGTGGCGAAACAGTTAGCACACCTACCAGCACCTCTGAACTTAAAAAATTAATTACATCTAAAATGGGGTGGTGGGGTTACATGCTGGACTAGACATGGGTGTGGTTTAGATCTTCTCATCTAACTCGTGGTGAGAAAGTAAAAAGCATATTTCCCACTTAGTAGTAGAGAAACATGAGATAAATGTGATTTGCACACATGAAGAAAAAAATGTTATTCTGAGCAGAAATATGAGTTAATAATTCAGTCAACGAAAAGTTGTTTGTCTTAGTGGAGGCAATGGGCTGCAAATGAACCAGTAACCATGACAGAAGTTTTTAAAAATAGGAGAACTGAGCCAGACAGAGAATAAAAAACAGAAGAAAAGAATGAAAGAAGAATCAAGCAAAAAAGAAAAGGAGGATAGAAACAGAACAGGAGTAAACAGAAAAGTGCAGGTGACCCTCAGGTAAAGAAAACACAAAAGGAGGGGAAAAGAAACACAGCAGGGACAAGAAGGTGGAAATTAGCTAAGAGAGTACCAGAGGAAGGGAGGGTTGGTGAGCGGAGCAGAGGCAATCATGGGAGGCTGGTGGCTCGGCCCTTGATGGCCAGGACCCGTCGAGGAAGACATGGGGTCAAGCCTGGCACATAGTTCCACAACTTCACCCTGCAGTCACTGGGGTTAACAAAGGGAAGGGGGCGATAGAGGAGGAGGAGGAAGAGGAGGAGGACGGTGAGGGTGAAGAACATGAGAGGAGGAGTGGGAAGGCAAGAAAACAGCAAGAGATGACGCAGATCAAAGAAGTGATGATAGAAGAGCACGAGAAGAGAAGACAGGAAGAAGAAGCAGAAAGTTAGTCGACTTCAGTGAAAGCCCACCGGCTGAATGAGAAGATGAACACAGGCAGACTGAAGAGACCACAGAATGTCCCACCCAGACACAAAAACAGTAAAAAAGCTTTGTCCCCATCTGATGCAATTCAGAAAAACAGTAGTACAACCCTCTCCGAGCTACAGAGCTGACACACACCTATAGATAGATGATGAGAGGAAGAAAGCATGAATCATAATGCAGGGGTTCATTCAGAAAAGGGCAACAAATTTGGTAAAGGGCAGACATTTCCTCTCTCTCTGTACCAGTTTCAAAAACCTAAATATAGATATTATGCTCTGATTCCACAAAAAGACTAAAAACAACAATGCAGTAGTTCATCTCTCAATACTTTCTGACTTTGCTACTCTGCCTATGGCACTTATAGTCAAGGCCATGTGTTCCTACTAAAGATTTAAGTCTTAAAAATGGGGTCATAAATATAAAGTTTCAAGGCCAAGTAGTTTCCTAAAATAGCTGGGCACTTGTTTTTTTAATGCGCCAATATTAAGGCGATTTTAA
This sequence comes from Micropterus salmoides, assembly GCF_014851395.1. NCBI lineage: Eukaryota > Metazoa > Chordata > Actinopteri > Centrarchiformes > Centrarchidae > Micropterus > Micropterus salmoides. The sequence continues at coordinate 26,317,893 of NW_024043372.1, forward strand.
CTAACTCACTATCAGAACTAAGATAACATAAAAACAGTCTCTAGTATCTGCACCACACTGCAATGTTTCCCATTCATTGATTTATTTGTGGTGTCGTTTTGGTGGTTCTTAAAGCTAATAAGCCTGTTTCTTCCATGCTGGCATTTCACTGACTTGCTGCAATGTAACATCAGATCAGATCGCCAATTGGTGATCTCAAGTAGACATGATCAGACGATATGAAAATAGAGAAGATCGCCCAAGCCTATCAGATGATTAACACACATTTGGTGCCTTTGTGAATATTTCCAGCAGCAGGACGGTGTATGTGGGATCAATAAAAAAACTAGAGTGTCCATGTTCAGGATAATGAAGGAACATGTCAGCCAGTGCAACATGATCATCACTGGTGTGCCTTTAATAGTTCTTTTTCTTAAGATATATCAGGCTTGCAATACATGTTATCAGGATCAATTAATAAATATTAACAAATAAATTGCATTTATTAAGACATAAAAGGTTTCTTTAACTCACAAAATAGGTAATATTATAAAGAAGGGAGTTTTTTTGCCCTTTAATCACCTCACTACATAAACAGAATGCTGGAGAATAATATATAAATTAAATACCACTTGATATACTTCTGTTTTACAGCCCTAAAATAGGAAACATTTTCAGATTAGTGGGGATGCAGTCCACACACATTATCTATCTTACCTGGACGCAGTAAAGATCTGTCTTGAGTTGGTACATATGGCGTTAATGGGGCTCTCATGACCTCTGACCTCTCCTATGGGGGTGAAGTTGTCTACGTTCCACACCTTCAGCATGCCGCCCCGACAGGCGCTCAGCAGCATGGGCCGGCCCGGGACATACGCCAGAGCGCACACCCAGTCCTTATGGGCGTTGGGGATTTGCTGTGGAGTCAAGGCAGAGAGACGTAAATTCAGAGAGGCAGATTTCACACTGCATGTTTTTACATTAAAAAAAATCCATAAATTGTACAACAGTTACAGGAATGTGAGTCATCTGTTTGTGTTCTTAAAATAGCAGTAGAAAAAACATAAATGTTCATTGCTTCATTTTTAATGGATCTAGATCATCTTCAGTAAAGCAGTATGTCTTGAATGTAAAATGCATGTCGTTGCCAGGCAACATACAAGTACAAGTGTGCCTTGAGTGTATCTGTACTCAGACTGAATAGTTATTCTTAGCTCATGTATCTGTGTTTCTGTATTTTTACAATAGCTTCAAATATGATTCATGAGCTCAGAACACATTCATCGGCCTTATGTTGACTAAGAAAATAAAATTTCATAAAGCAACAGGTGTTTCAACTTTCTTCATTTCAAATTACACAGCAAGTATGTGGCGGGTTAATTTATGAGTAATTTCAGCCCAATGGGCAAATCTAATCTCTATATGACCTTTAAGAGTTGGTGTATAAAGAAATTTTATGCAACATCTTATTGTATTCCATCACCTTTAGAGATTCAAACTGTATTTTCTGCTATTATTGTATTGGATTAATTATATAACTGCAGCGCCACACTTGAGGAACACCTGCTGTGAGGAACAAGCTCTAACAAGGCGGCAACAATACGTGACAGATAGCTTCTAAACTGACATTGCGCTTCTTAATCACACTCGAGAAAATGAAGAATGGAGTGAACCAGAGTGACGCAGCACTGCAGAGGTGAGATATTAAACATAAGCAGGCCAAATACTATCAGTGCCTTAAAATACGGAACAAACGTACAAAACGCTATATTTTACATGAGGCTTTACGAAACTTTTACCAGTCCTAGACTGGATTTTGACGGGTGTTTTTTTTTAAATCCTGTCTATCTCAACCATCTGGGCTGCAGATGAATTCAGCTCTAAACAATGGAACATATACACCTTTATTATGTTCATCTACTGTTGTGTTTTGCATCTGTCATGAACTGTCATTTTCATGTTGCATTTCGAGATTAGCTTTCAACCAAAATACCACTGCAAATGAAGTTCCTGTCATTATTGTTTCCAGCAGGTTTCTCACATAATAATTAGTTTTCTGTTTTACTCTCCGTACATGTTTTTCACACTTTGTATAAGTAAGTCACATAATCTATATCTATTCCTCATTTGCATGCAAGTCTATTTTAACCCTACTCCTTATGCTCTAAACAGACCCACAAGCTTAAATAAAACCATGTGTTTTTCCTGTTTTTAACGTTCTAAGCAAAAAAAGGAAGTCGGGTTTTTTTTACTGGCAGTGATTTCATCTTGAAGCAGAGCTCCAAGTTGTTTCCTGTTCAGTGATTCTTACTGAACATAACTCAGAGCCAAGAGTGATTTAAGTACTGTGAGTGACATTATCCAAATAGCTATAATTTGCTATGTACCACATAATCTAGTGCTGACATCAAATTGCTTTGTATAAACAAAAGTGTCGTATTTGAAAACAGCATCAGTCGGTGGCATTCACAAAGTCATGAGCCACAATAGAACATAAAAAAGTACCATAAGAGGCGACACATTTAGAAACAGAAACCGTTGCCTCAAATGGATACAGGTGAATTGGACGGAAACACTGTTTGGTTACCATGCACAGACAGAGTGGACAGCAGCTATAATGAAGATCTGGATTCTTACACAAAAGTTGGATCCACTGCATCAGTATGTCATCCCATAAGCAGGATTTGATGGCCCAGGAGGACATTTTCCATCCTTTCCTGTCATTTAATTGACCATTTGGTAATCATATCCCACTGCAGTCTAAATGTCTTCTTGTTGGCTAGCAGCAGTGACACCCGGAAAAGCTTTCTGCTGCTGCAACATCTTGAAGGTTTGAAAGGTCATGTTAATAGATATGTCCTTTGGCAGATAAACTGGTGCTTTTAGCTGTTATTTGTGTTTTTGTCGGCCATTGCCACTCATATAAAGTTTTTGGGCCGTAAATGTCAGCACAGAAATGAGGTTGAAAAGATGTATTTGAAGTAATTTAGACACTGTCACACTCTGCCTGTCTGCCATGCGGTGTTTTGCACTCTTGTGTTTAGTTAGTGTTATTTTGGTCTGTTGGGTTTTGGGGGTCTGTCTTGTCTTTCGTCTAGTGTTCGGTAACCCTTGTCATGTCTGTTACCCCCAGTGATCCCTCTGCATGTCTGTCTCTGTTTTCCCCTGCTCTCTCTCTCTCTCTCTCTCTCTCTCTCTCTCTCTCTCTCTCTCTCTCTCTACCTGTGCCTCGTTAGTCTCATGTCTGTCACCTGTGTTGCTCCCGCCCTGCTCATTAGTCCATGTGTATATATACCTGGTGTTTCTGTCTTGTCTTTGTCGGGTCATTGTTTATTGTCATCCAGTGTTGCAGTTTGTTCTTGTGGCTCCAGCCTTACTCGCTGTGTCTCCCTGTTACTCAGTTTTGGATTCTGGTTTTCACCCTTTTGGACAGCCTTTGTTTTTGGATTCAGTCAATCAGCCACTCTGTTTGTAAGTGTGCTCGCCTTTTGTTATATTAAAACCCTTCACTGAACTGCACCTGCTAGCCTTCGTGTCCTGCGTTTGGGTCCTCCAACCAGCTCAACCCTGCCTTCACCACAAAACCGTGACAGACACAGTGTCTCCATTACATAGTTTGTCTGCCAGAGAGCACTGACAAGTTTCACAGTAAAATGTCCCACACAGTACATACTTGGTCACAGTTTTTAAACAAATGTAAGGGATCCAAATAAAGTATTTTGTTTATATAAATATAATGTAAATATATCAGATATCGATATTGCTATCAGCCTCAAATCCAGTATGGGTCGGGCACTTTTATTATCTTGTCTGTTTCAAAGATTCTGGCATCGGTGGTTACAGTATGCCATGTCCAAGGTTGTCAGCTCCCATGAATGAAACATCATTTGAATTTCCTTCTTGATGGAAAAATCTGCTTTTCTTTCAACGTACAAGCTAACCAGCAATTGTCAGCCACTACACAGCATTATGCTCTCAGGGTACATAGAAAACCAAAGCGAAATTCTTACGATTGCCTTACACTTCAAACTTGAAATAGTTTTTGGGAGATATGCATCAAGCAACGGAGAATCACTAAACTATTGTGCGGAGTAATTATAATCAAACTGCTTCACATTCTCTCAAGACACACACCATAGTGTATGCATTTTAACAGAGGGGTCAGAGCACAACAGCTCGCAGCAGCAATCCTGGAGGAGGCAGAGTTTAAGAGTCTACTGTAATATGTTCTATTATACCCTAAGCCACAATTTGATCCTATTACATAATTAGACAGAGACTACTGAGTTGGAGAGGCTGTAAAATGGATTGTGTTGGCTGCTTCACAAATGAGGTTAAGGTCATATGCTGCAGACCACACCACTGACTAAGTTAATTCAGCCTTTGAATGACAATGTCTTATGATGTTTTCTCTGTTTGGATAAACAAAGGCTAAGTAGAACTTGTGCAAACATCTTGAGAAAGTGCTGCTTAATATGCATCTTACTGAGAGTGCAAATGAGTAAGCCACATCCACCCACAGTGTGCATTATAATGCATTATTAACATATGCATGCAACAGAGGATACACAAGAGACACCACAGAAGTCAGCACATGCATACAAAGGCGCGCACACACACACACAAAATGAAATTCCTCTTGGTATCTGTAGCTGTGATGCATGCGGGCTCTAACGCCCTGATGTTGACACAGTGCTTTCCTGCCACCTTACACATGACAACACTGACTTTCTCCAGAGTGAACACTCTGGGTAAAAGAAGACATGAAGGGAGCTGTCCACCGACTGAACGCTGAACTGGCAGCACACTTTTTCACTGTCACGGCCGAGCGAGTGTCAGATAACGAGTAAAATACAGTCTCTACCGTTACTGTATGGGCACAGAAGGTGTGTGTGTGTTTTGTCATGTCTGTGTCATGAGTGTGCGTACAAAGAAGAAGCTGCCCTACTACACAAACTGGTTTAAGACCCCTGGCCCCGATGGACCAAATTAGGCAGTAATGAAGGGAAATCTTAGTTTTGTGCTCCTGTTCAAACACTGCCAACATTAGAAATGTTTTTTTGTTCTGTCCAAAGTCTACAATACAGCTGCAACAAATTATTGTTTTTATTCTCAGTTATTTAGTTCTTCAATTAATCATTTAAACGTGTAGTCTATGAAATATAGAGTTGTCCCAAATAGTCAAAAAGTTCAAAGCTTCATTCATAACGTTGACATTCAACTTCTAAATCAACATTCAAATGCTGTGCAGCTTTTTCTTCTTCACGTCTATTAATTCTGCAGCACGCAGGGTGTGAGGTCATACAAACATAGCGACAAGGTTACATCACTGTCTCCGACTCTTTCCTCTGCTCTCTGTCAGGTGTGTGCGTATGTTGTACCAGGGGCGAGGCTGAGCTACACATATGCACAGCAGACAGGATGAACAGTGACTTCGCTACATTCACAACATCTGGTAATGTGGCTCCTTGCTGCAGGATTTTGTGAGGTTGCAGCCGTGTTTTATTTTGTGCTTTAGAACGTAACCACTAGGAAGCAATCAGAAAATAAATTTATTTTTCTCTGTGTCACTGTTTTGTTCTCGCTAATGTTAACTCTCCTTGTTCACTCTCGAGCTGGCTCACCCACCGCTGCGCTCTCTCTCTCTGCATGGGGCCAACTTTGAATAGTATGTTCACAATCAGCAACCGACAAACCCTAATCCAAATGCGGCAATGTCAATCTGTCAGTCTACCACTTTGATCCACATTGAATTTATTGGACAGATTGCCCTAAAATGTTGTACAGACATTCATGATCCCCAGAGAACAAATCCTATTAATGTTGGTGATCCCCTGACTTTTCATCTAGCGCCACCTCAGGTCAAAAGTTTTATTTGTCCAGTAGTTTGGTTTATGATACCTTCCAAATTAATGCCATTCCCATCAGCCTCAGCTGTACTTTGTGTTGCTTTTGGGGCTGATAACCAAATTTTTGCATGCTAACACACCAACACTAAGGTGGTGAAAATGTTAAACATTATACCTGCTAAGCATCAGCGTGTTACCATTGCCACTGTGACTAGCACTAGCATTTAGCTCAAAGTACCGCTTGCCTAAGTACAAATGAACCGAGCTGCTAGCATAATTTAGAGTAGACTCTTAGTTTTGTTGCTTGATAAATTACTTAAATAATCAATTTATTAATCAAAACCACCACTTTACACCAGAAGCTGTCCTTTGAATTATCTCTCAAATCCCTTTGACACTGTGTTGCTGTGTTAGCACTCTATCTGTATTGCATCCACCATATTACTCATGTTTTGTTGAGCTTGTTGTCCTGTTAATTATGCTTATTCTGTGTATGTACATTCAGAGTGATGTCAAACCGCAGTAAAATTCCTTGTGTGTGTACACATACCTGGCTGATAAAAGTGATTCTTATTCTGATATGGAAAGAATGGCTTTGGGGTCAAGAGATCATGAATTAAAAGTCTGCAGGCTCACTGCACATAATGTCATGAGCAGCACTGAAGCACAGTCAGGGTTTCAAACAGTATGCAACATGCGCACACACACAAACCTGAGTGAGCTCCTGTTGCTCCAGATCCCATTTCTTGATGCCGTTGTCTCTCGACCCGCTGAACAGCACATCTCCCTGGACAGCCAAACACTCAATGCCGTCATAATGGGGCGGCTCAAAGTTATGAGCTGGACCTACATTACCCATAGTTCCCTCTGCCACGTCAAACACCTGAGGACAGAACAGGAATCAGCAGACTGTGAAAGGTGCGTCTGCATCTGTGGCGTGGTCTAAATGATGGTCTGAATATGTGTGTGTGTGTGTGTGTGTGTGTGTGTGTGTCTCTGCTTGGTACCTTGACATAATGGTCTTTGGAGCCAGTGATTACTTGATCTTTTCCCAGAAGAGATTGTCCCACTGTCAGACACATGACGGAGCCGATGTGGCCTGTCAGCTTCCCCATCCCTTGCATCCTACACATACATACATACACACACACACACACACACACACACACACACACACACACACACAGGCACGTAGCAAAGGAGGTGAAGCGAAGGTCTGTGAAATTCACTACTTACAAGAATGTGATTTTCAAGGTGCCAGTTTCACTGAATGAAATCAATTTCCGTCTCAAGGGTGAAGTAAAACTGCTGAGACACAGCGATGCCATAGGCAAAGATGATACTAAAGAATTGTTTAATACATTCATTTTTCATTTCTTGGGGGTTCTTATGCATCATTAAATGGGTCTGAGCCCCTCAGCATAAACTGTCTGGTCCAATCAGTTAATCATTTCCCTCTAGAAGCATAAAAACTGAGGAGAAGGCGGCGTTAATGTAGGAATTCAGAAATAGGTGCCTGGTAGAAAACATTTACATTTATCTGATGCTTTTATCCAAAGCGACTTACAATTGCTATACTTGTCAGAGGTCGCATGCCTCTGGAGCAACTAGGGGTTAAGCGTCTTGCTCAGGGACACATTGCTGGATGAGTAACAGTGGGGGACTGAACCCGGGTCTCTCACACCAAAGGCATAGTATTATCCATTGCGCCATCGCCAACACACTCATGTACACAATTCAAATCACCAGTGCTGAGTTCCTGCACTTTCTTTTGACCGCCTTTTTTAATCTGTTCAGTCAGATATTAATCAGCTCTCTTAACATCTGATAAGTGATTATATACATCTGCATCCATGTCTAAAATAATTTAGAGCTGGCTGTAAAGAATCTATCTGCATGAATTAACCACTGAATGTGGGAATCTAACCACATACATCAGTGAAGGAATTAATAAACAGATAGATACATGAATGACTGACTTCATGCTTGAATCAATAATTGGATGTATAGGTCAATGAATGAATAAATGAATGAATGAATGAACAGATGTACCTGTTGAGGTCCCACATGCGAACAGTGTTTCCAGCAGCAGCATAGAGCACAGAACCTGACGGGTTGAGGGCGATCTGGTTGATCTGACACTCGCCCTGTGCAAAGGTTATTGTGCGGGTGGTGGTGCCCGCACACGCATCACCTGAAACCACCTGCCCCGATGAACTGTAGGGGTAAAGAGAAGCCAAATAATGTTAGAGAGAGGGACATATGTAATCAGCAGAGTTTTATGTCCTTTGCAAGATGCATTTCACATAAAATTTCTTGGTTGGATTGCTCCAAACAGTTTAATCTGGCTGGCTGCAGGGAGGAAACTTACGTAAACGTGCGGACACACTTGGCAGAGTCGCGGATGTCCCACACCTTGATGTAGGAGGTGGAGACAGAGAAGACCAGACAGGAGGAAGGGCAATATTTGACTGATACCACATTGTTTGGGTGGCCTTTGAGGGTGACTATCTCCTGACCTGTTACCAGGTTCCACATCTTACAGGTACGATCTGGAGGAGGAAAGTGCAGTTCAAATACTCTGTGCAACAGAAGCACAGACTTGGTTGACACTTGCCTAAGCCTAAAAGCAAAAAGCCAGGGAGAAGGGGGAAACAGCAAGCCTTGCTCTCTCCAAAGTGAAGAAATATGGCTATCGACCTCTCTAAAGCTGTGCTAACTAACACATTGTCTTTTGTTTGTTTAATCGGCACACAATCAGAGATGCAAAAATGACAAAACCACAAATCGTCCTTTTTACATCTCATTTTATGTTCAGATGAGAGAAATAGTTAGAGTTAGATGATACTAATTTGGCACCTGTGCGGTAAATTAGGAATCTACATCCAGCAACCAGTTAACTTAGCTTAGCATGTAACAAAATCTGCCTGCCAGAACCTCTAAAGATCTATAATTCGCTTCATCTTGTTTGTTTAATCCGTACAAAAAACGATAAACAACATCATAAATTTTACACTTTTTATCCGTTTTTGTTAACATGTTTAACAAACGAGACATACTTTAATGTTACCTTTGGACAGAGCCAGGCGTTTATGCTAAGCTAGACTAATCACCTCCTGGCACCAGCTCCATGTATAACGCACAAACATGGGAGAGGTGTCCATCTTCTGATTTCACTCGAAAGAGAGCAAATTAGTGTATTTCCCAAAATGTCAAACTACTCTTTTACTGGTGTAATTGTTTTGAGATGACAAGCTTTAAGTCATCGTGTCATTTGCTTCAACATTTTAAAGATCCATTTAAAAGAGCTTTATGTAATGCTATATACTATTATTTAAACAACAGCCATTAAGGCCATTTAAGGTTTCTGTGAAATACCCCTTAAATAAAGACAGTACAGTTAATGGTATGTGTACCTTTAGATCCAGTGAACAGCAGCTCATCTGTAGCATCCACACACAGGACTGGCTTTGAGTGGCCCTCGGCTACAGAAACACACTGCAGAGGCGCCGTCCGACCCCCCTTCACACCCCCAATGGGATTGATTACACCCCTAAAGATCATACACACACACACAGCGTCACAGTCTCATTATTATAAATCAGTGAAGGTGATTACTTTCCACACATCTACAGATGCACGCACTGTTAGACACACATGCACACAAAACCACAAATATTCTTTCTGTTACACAGAGACGACACAAAACCACACAATCCTCACTGGATACATACAGATGATGTATTCCCCTTAGAAAACTATGCTCATATGCAATCACACACACAAGTTCCTGTTTTTCTGAGGCAACCTGCTCGATCTCTCTTACCTTCCTCCACCCCTCATCCCTCCTTTCTTTTTGTTGTGGAACAGCCCAGTTAAGGCACTTCAATAGTAAGGGCTGCTTTTCTATTCCCCTCTCTCTCTAACACACACACACACACACTTCTACATCCCGCTGACAGGCCACAGTCCCAGAGTGCTCAGAGAGGAGTCAGTAGAGTGAGACAGAGCAGGCAGTGGGTGAGAAGAAGGAGGAATGTGGGAAAATTGGTCCCTTGTGGGCTTCCTAATAACACCAGTGTGTGTGTGTGTGTGTGTGTGTGTGTGTGTGTGTGTGTGTGAGTGAGAGAGAGTGAGTGAGGTAGAGAGCAAAACAGTGAGGGAGAGCCAGAGGATGTGAGGAGGGAAAAGAGAATCTGTGATTACACACAAAACTTGGGACAAGATTTGTTTCTGCACAGAGTGAGCAAAATACAGAAGGGTACGCTTGAAACGTGTCAAAGATGGCAACATGCTCCTCTTCTGTGCCTGCACGTACGCTGATGTCCCAGCATGAAAACACACACACACACACACAAAAATACACACGTCAAATCAAAAATGAAACACTAAACCATACTTTGTGGGGCTTTTTTTATAAACAGTGCATAAAAATGCCAACCAAAATCAAAAACTGTCAATCATCAGCCAGTGAAAACAGATTGCATGCATGTCTGCCAAGTCTCAAGAAACACAAAAGAGAGCCGACTTGCACAAAATAAGCTCAAAACAATTGTCATCAGCTGCCTGGAACACCAACTACACAGCAGCCTGCAACTCAAAAATAAACCACAGCACAACGTACTGAGATGTCATCACCACCACATGCAGCATTCATTGCAGATTCGGCACCTCCACAGCCAATCGCCTTTTAGGGCCCAGGGAAAAGGGTATGTGGTACATGTGGGAGATGTAACAAGTCAGATTATCAGCTTCTGCAGAGCTGCAAAATCCTGACTGTGATGGCAGGTGTACAGAGTGAACGCAGCATTACATAAAATCTGCCCCTCCCTCTTTTTGGTCCAATTCCATTTTGGACTGATGATAGAACGGAGGGTATTTCTTTGATAAAAAGACGAAGAAACTATGTGTGTAGCCCTCCTATTAATATGATTTTTTTTTTATAAGTGAAGAAGAGAAGGGAAAGAACTTTTTTTTTTTTAAATGGTGAAGAAGAATTTGAGGTGCAGTTTCATTTAAATGAATCTTATCACTCTGAATGCTGTTCACCTTATCATGTTGTCTGAGGAAGGGTCTTGTGCTCCATCCTCATTGGTTAATCACATCATTGTCCTGGTGGTAAGCATATTTAACTGGAACTTCTATACTTACAACCTCTCAACCAAGCTACTTTGTTTACCTGCCGGGAAATCATCATGTTTCATTATTTTAAATACTTTCTTTTCTCTTTTGTTTTTCTCTATAAGGACATATACTGCCAATGCTATAATAATGCTTAATGCAGCACTCCATTTCTCACAGCACTGTGCTGGTCCAAATGACAGAAAGTGTTCCCATTCTATCAGCATCTGTGGAAGATCTCATAGTGTGACGTGTTGTGCACTATGTAAGGTGCTAATGGATGTTGCAGGGCCATGAGACCAGCAGACTAATGAAAACATGGAGGTTGATCAGCGTGAGCTCTCTGCAGTACACATAAAAACATAAGAGCTTGGCGAGAGGTGCATCAATGTGTGTGTGTGTGTGTGTGTGTGATAAAGACACAGAAATACAATGTCTGATCAAAAAGAGTGTTTTTTAAAATCATTTTTATATAAATGCATTCTGTTTGTCTTAAAGGAATAGTTTGGCATTTTGAGAAATATACTGTACTTGTTTGGTTTCTTGCTGGACGTCAGATGAGAAGATGCACTCCTTGTTTCATGTCTGTACACTAAATTTGAAGATACAGCCAGTGAGCAGCCAATTATCTTAGCTTACGGACTAGAAGCAGGGCGAAATAGCTAGCCTGGCTCTGCCCAAATGTAACAAAATCTGGCACCTAGCACCTCTAAAACTCACTAACTGACTCATTAAAATTTTGTATTGTGATTAATCCGTACAAAATATTTAGTATAAAAACTAGCGCCTCTGCTGGTTGCCTGGCAAACTAACAGTGATGACAAGGAGCCACTGCACCTGGTCAAGAAATAACCCACAAAATAACCATCCATTAGACCACTTCAGATTTGATTTAAATGTACGGATTTAACAAACAGGATATAACATGTTCAGAGGTATTAGATGCTGTGAAATATTACATTAGAAGTGCTATTTTCAGAAAGAGCCAAGGTAGCTCTTCCCCCCCGTTTCCACTCTTTGTGCTAAGCTAAGCTAACTGGCTGCTGGCTCCAGCTTCACATTTAACAGACGGATGACATGGGAGTGACATCAATCTTCTCATCTAACACTTGACAAGAAAGCTTGTATAAATTGTATTTGCACCTTCATTCATTTCCTATTGCATCCTATAGAAAAGTGGTAAGGTTCATTCAGGTCTCGTGTGCGAGCAACACCACGGAGAAACACAACATCACACAGGTGGGAAAGGCCAACGGGTCCAGAAAGCCGCATGTGGTTAAAACATGCACCACAACGACCTCATCCGCAGAGGAGCGGAAAAGGAGGTGGAGAAGAGGCCAAATGAGGCACTGACTATTGGTGGAGACAAGATGACACCAGGTGAGTTAACAGGCAAATGGGAAAACAGAGAGTGACAAACACAGTTCCTCTACCTGAGCACCTCGGAGAGCGAGGAGTCGCTGTCATCCGACCTGGAGGCAGAAGAGGAGCAGGAGAGGGGAGGGCGGGGCAGGAAGAGGAAAGGGTTAACCACGCTAAGGAAAGACAGAAGGGTTACTGGCAAAGGGTTAAAGGGAGGAGTGACTAGAGGAAGCGTTTTAGATATAAAGCAGTGAGCAAACTGTCAGGAAAGCGCAGTCAAACAATAACGCTTATCCAGTGATTATCAGGCACTTTGCCATGAAATGTGCTTCTTCCCAAAGATAACCACTGAACAGGCTGTATTCGTTGACCACTGTCGTGTTTACTGTAGTACACCCACATTAAGCAATGGCTGATTTGGTACACATGTTTCTAGCGGTGTTAGGGCAGACATTAAAGGTTAAAGGTTTAAAGGAGTAGTTTGACATTTTTGGAAATACGCATATTCATTTTCTTCTTCAAGAGTTAGATGTGAAGACCACTCTTATGTCTGTACATTTAATATAAGGTAACAGCCAGCAGCTTAGCTTAGCACGAGTAGTGGAAACAGGGGAAACAGCTAGCCTAGCTTTGCCCGGGAGTAACAAAATTCACATACCTAAGCTCACTAATAAACTAATAAATAAGGTTATATCTAATTATAATTTTTTTTTTTTTTTTTTTTAGATTTGTAGAGATTAGCCTATATTTTGTGGTTTTACATGGGGTTATGTGCTAGGCTAAAACCACAACTTGTCATTTTTACTCTTTTTTTGCAGATTAAACAAAGAGATGTATGTTCATTTGGGAGATTTAAAGGTGCTGCCAGGAAGATTTTGTTACCTTCGGACAAAGCTGGGTTAGCTGTTTCCCCATCTCCAGTATTCATGCTAAGCTAAGTTAGCCGGCTGCTGGCTGTAGCTTCATATTTAGTGCGCAGACATGAGATTGGTATCAAACTTCTCATGAAAAATGGTGAATAAGCATATTTCCAAGAATGTCAAACTATTCATCTGAACAAAGAAAAAAAAAAAGGTACTGAAAGAAAAAGGGAAGCAGTCAAAGAGGAATCACTGATGCCAAGATAGTCATACATAAAGATCAAAGACCTGCACATTAAAATTTCTACACTTTTGTAGACTTTATCCTTAATGTATGATTCCCCTGATGCCAGTGTCCACTCCCAAGTCTTTCCAGCCATATTCAGGAAATTAGTGCAGAAAAGAACATAAGGGACAACGATCAGGGTTAACAGAAGGGAAAATCCATAATCGAGGATAAGGTTGTCAAACAAACTCACAGGTGAGCCTGCTCAAAGCTGTCAAAGGAAAAAAAACACACTAATACAGTACCTCCACAACAGCTCTTACGGAAAGGCTGGTATGTGTGTAACAGTGCAATAAAATTGTTATTATATTGTAAATATTTCATAGCCTCAGGTTTGTCACCATGAGAGCCTGTGCTTTACACTCTGAGCATGAAATAATAAAACAAAATAGTACTGTACATGTCTGGAGGGAGCAACAGTGTTAAATGGTGATAGAAGTTCCTCCATTTCTTGGTATTTACTGTTGGCGACAGTGGCTATTAGCATATTAATATCCGCTTTTCTTTCAGACTCTCATGACAAAATCCTTTTTATATTCATTGGTTTTCGAGGATGCTAATGTAGCTATTGTGGAGATTAAAAAATAGATCTGGGATTCAAACCCTCTTTATCCAACAGAATACAAGAAAACTTCTCATGCGTTTTTGGAAATCTACGTCAAATGCTTGATCCCAGTTCTCATACGCAAAAGATATATTCAAATATGAATCAGTCAAAAACAAAAGCAGAATGTATCCATACATTCTTATTCATGTCTTCTTGCCTTTTAATTGGTTTTGTGAACTTAAAGCTTCTCCTTCGACACCCAACTACACAGAATTCATACAGTTGATTTTCAATAAAGTAGCTTCATTTAGCTTTGGATGTATGCTCGTGATGATGAATTAAGTGTTAGAGTTAGGTCAGTGGCAGTAATGTTAGGACAATGAAACCAAACAAAACCAAAACGATGGTTTAAATGATGAATCTCTGGTAAAATATCGCTCACTCCAGTCAACAAAACATTTACGCCACCCACACCTCACTTAAAACAAGAGTGCAAATGACAAAATTATGTTAATACCTTCCATCAAATTGCAACAATGTAAAAACCTCACACCATTTCACAATCCCCCCATCATGCTCTCTGAAAAGGCTTGTCCTGTGGGAACTACATGGTAGACCCACTAAACATAAATATCCTCACACTGCCACAAGAGTCAATTCAAAATGGCTACCAATGACAACAGCTGCATGGAAAGATGACAAGACTCATTTACCTACCCCAGCTCCAGATAATGAGGACCCACAGGCTCCTACACACATATCACACGTGCAAAAATTCACACATATAGCACACACACAAACAACTCATTTCCCACAGCATCCTCGTTAACAATTAGGGGTCAATAAAGCTGAGAAATGTTGCGGATTAATAAAGATTACAAAACAAGCAACTTTAGAGCCTGAAATGCTGATTGAAATTAACTGCTGACATTTGTCCAAGTGGAAAGCTGGAATTGATTGTTCGCAGGAAGGGACAGGGCCGGCTTCTCATTCCAGTCTTGGCACCTTCGGCTGGCTGACATTAACATGCATCTCATATCCACATTATGTCTCCATCTGATGTAGCCATACTACACACGTACACCCTGAGAGGTGTTCAGAATATCTGTTTTGTGTATGTAAATAGGATTGGAAAAAACAACATTTAAAAACAGGCCAATTTCACGCCACAATTAACTACAGCCTCAAAAATCACCATGCATTTCAATCCAATTCTTTCTGACACTGTGTCAAAAATGAGATAAGATTTATTGCAGGGCTGTTTTTTTATTGGATTAGATTAGATTGTACAAGATGGTTTTTCTTTCCCTAGCCCAAATGCAAATCATGTATATCATTGTCATGCACATCACATCGTCTCAACACAGACATATCATACCACATCCAACCCCTAACCACAACTGCCCTGACAATTTGTTTCTACAGAGGATGTTACTATCTGATAAGGGTGCTCCGATCGATCGGTCACCGATCATAATCGGCCGATAATGGCTTTAACTAGTTCGATCATGGTCGCTAAAAAGGCCGATAAGAAAAGCCGATCAGATGATGCAATACTCGCCAGACAACTTTTCAACGGCAGCTAAAATGTTTCACTACGCTGTGTGAGCGGTTTTCAAAGCTAGCTAGCACCAAAGTCCTTCTCAGACAAGAAGGGATTAATGCGCCCACACAATCATTTACAATTACAGTTGAGCAGAATTCAGACAAGTGGAGCAACAGGCAGGAGCGATCATGTGAAACTGTCGCAGCTGTGCTCATCTCACTCACACGCCACCCGCAACCGGAGTTTAACAGACACAGCGCATCAGGCAGAGAGAGAGACTGATCCTTCAGTGAGTTTCCTGATGCAAAGAGCAGCGCCACTCAATTAGCTGACTGTCTCTCTCTCTCTCTCTTCGTTACAAAAACAGAGACCTTTTGCTACGTTTCCGCCTCCCGTCCAGATTAAAGCGGTGAATCAGAAGATGTTTGTTTGAAAACGCTGCTGACCCGATGGACAAAACAGAGGACTTTATAAAACGATAACACACACTCACATTTGGCTTTGTGAGTCAGTCTTATCAGTCATGCAAAGCAAAAACACGATGCTACTTACAGAGTTTTAGTTTTGGTATTTTTATTAAACTATAAGTACTGTGTAAATAACACTTAACAGTTAGCCTAGCCTACTGTGCATGTCGCTGTATTTGGCCACTATGGCCACTAAATGTGTGTTTTCAGTCATTCTAATATAGACAGAGATCAACTCTGATACGCAGCTGAAACGCTGCTGTGGACAGAGAAGATCGCTTTCGTTATAAAACTGTTTAAAAACGTAGCAGTGTGGATAGAGCCTCACATTACCCCACTCCTCTCTCTACTCCTCTCATGTCAACCCTACCGTTCTCCCCGTAAATCTCCCGTATTTTTAACCTTTATAAAGTCAAACAAAAACCTTCTGGCCGTATTTAAAGTGTTTGCTATTCTCTCCTCTGGTAAAGTCGGTGGCAGCATCTAAAATATGTAGACTGTCCTTCCTGCACAAGGATTAAAAATGGAAACAATCCACTGTAGCCTACTAATGGCAAACCATATGAAATTATAATGAATATAGTAGCCTATGTAATATTAACAATTGACTGTATAATATGGAATTTACATTGTAGCCTATTTTTATTTAAATTTTCCTTATTTTCAAATCTCATTGGAGGCAGTTATGACTCCTCTCTGTGGCCCTTCTCCCTCTCTCTGCTCCTCTCTCTCTCCCTTAAAGCCCACAGAACCTGCCTGAGCTTTCCAGAACAAAAAGCAGCTACTTCAGAGTTTATCATCGACTCATTGATGCCTGTGCTCCTTTATCTCCTAAATCTTTTGGCTACAGCCTTTTTTGTTGCAGTTTTTATGGTTGTAGTAAATTGATAAAGATGCTGTTTGTTCTGTTTTTGTAGTTTATTCCACAGTAAAGCTATATTTGTTAAGCTATAAGATGTTCACAGTAACCAGGCAAAGGCTGCTATGGTTTAAGTCTCTAACACAGATTGAGCGGAATTTGTTGCCCATGTTTCCTGGCAATAAAATAAACAGTTGTCATTTCATGATACCTTATCATCTGTTAACTTTAACACTTAATACATTGTTTTTAGGACCAATTAAATAAATATACAGTATACTGTATAATGCTACATGATAAATAAAAGGCTCCAAATAGACCCAGTGATCGGTATCGGCCGATGCTGCTTTCAGCAATTGGTGATCGGCCCAAAAAATCCTGATCGGAGTACCTCTACTATCTGAGCTGCCGTTGATTTGTATTTGTTTCCTGGTAACTCCTATATATGGATTGGAAACGCACCTCAATTACACCTTGTTGTTAGTGCAGCTCTGAGTAACTTGTGTTTGTGGTTTGGATGATCAGATCTTCAATGCATCTTGAATGCTTGTATTTAACACCTGGATTCAGTGAATGTTTGTGCCATCTGTCCCCACAGGAACTCCATTAATGCCAGACAAAAAGTCTTTTTGTTAAAGAGTGGAATTCATCGGAAGAAAGTGCATGTGAATGAGCGAAAAACACTTTGCTCTCAAAAGGCCTGACCTTCAGCCTGTCTACAGGGTCAGTGAAGACATTACACAATGGAAGAGAAGAAAAGAAAAGAAAGGAATGGTTCTTTCAGTCGAAGTGAGACTGAACTGATCAGATGACAATGTGGGGACAGTGTGTGAATGCACAGTACCGTGTCCTTGTGCAAGAGTGTACTCACTTGTCCAGAGCAGACCCTTGGGTTTGGTTGCTGGTGAGCCTTGAGAACACGTTGCGGTCGTTCCTGGTCCTCAGAGGAGGGGAGGAGGGGGGAGTATAGCCATCAGTGGGCCTGATAAGGGGAGGGAGGGTGAGGAAGGTTAAGATTAGAAAGAGACAAGAATTAAGAGTTAAGAATGAAGGAGTATGAAAATGACATTACAGAGTATAAAATGTGATCAATCTGCCTACAGAAAAAATTTTAACATTACAGTGCTTGTACCTGTACGCACGGTCGTAAGATTTCCTCCTTGTTATGGGGGAAGTGTCATAACCCCGAGACTGCCTGGGACTGAACACACACACACACAAAAGCAAACTAAGCAAATCTACAAGGGAGTGCACAGGAGGATGATACACGTTTATGTAAACTGTTGGGACTCTACAAGCAGCAAGTCTAGCAATTTCTAACAGACTAAAGAAACTAGCAGGCTCCTTTCTTTAAATATAAAATTGCACACAACCCGGCCCTCCATCCCACAGGACTGATATAAATGTCACTGATCTCTCCTCCTGAAGCAGTTTTATATCCTAAAGAATGGCAGGCCTCGGGCAGGTTGCCAGAGTCTGTTAGTTTGAAAGTGTGCAGTAAAACTATAATCAGCACTTTTTTTGACAACTTTGTATATATTACCAGGAAATAAAATGTAAAAACATGTTCTTTTCCATCCTTGATGTATTTGGGATATTCTACTGGGTGTTTACTTGTGGTTATGCAAGTATCCTCATGCTTCTATCCCACTTGTTTGTTTATCTCAGTTTTCTCATGTTTTATTTTTAAAAAGTCACACATTTTCCACTTCAACCCATGGCATCGGCATTCAATGACTCTGTTCTTCATCTTGCTCAAGGGCACTTCAGCAGAACAAATGTTTACCAACATGGGGGTTAGAGATGCAGGTTTCCTAACTGAAGAATACTCAGAATAACTAACAGTCCCACACAGCAGAACTGTGATGCCTAACCAGGGGTACTTCTGCCGGTCCCAGGAGGTACTTTTTGATTTGTAGACGACCTAAACTAATCATTTAGTCAAAAAAGTCTAAACAGTTAGCTAAAAGTAATGCATAAACACTCATGATTCACTTACAAGGTGTGTCCCCTGATAGGTAGGCTGATGGTGCGGGACGCCCGGTCCCTGTGGTAAGGGTCTCGTATGGCCAGGCTAAACCCCAGACTCGTTGTCCCCAGGCTCAGGCCGTCCTCCTGGATGTCCGTCAGCGAGGCCAAAGACTTTGTGATGTGCTGCGGTTTGCTGCCTGATGAGGGGTCCAGGATGGGACCCAGATACTCCGCCGACACCGCCTTTATCTGAGCTGACAGACGAGGCTCCACCTGGGGTGACAAATGTGCACCATTTGTATTACAGAGGACGGCGGACGGGATAATGCAATGAGAAAGACGGAGGACAGAGGGATATGAAAAACTGAGACATAAAAAATAGATAGAGATTGAATTTAATTAAGGCACAAGAGGAAATTAAGATACAGCCTGAACACATTCAGCAGGGAAAAGGGCAAAGAGAATATAAAAAATAGTAAAACAAACGTGCTAGAAACAAGATGGCAGCCATTGTGGGCTTAAACAAAGGCTGACAGATGAAAACAACAACTACAAAACACAATAAAGGATAGACAACTCAGCAGGACTGGTGTCAAATCAAGGGCTTCCTCCTGGGAGTAGCAAACCAAGCTTTAGGAAGTCTTTACTTATACTGCCACCTCATGGTTCCACACCAGAACAGCAGCTGATCTAACAGACAAACTGTGGCATGTGAGCAAGTGTGGAAACACAATCGCTACAGCAAAAACATTAATGCCATCTGACAACACGCAGTGATTCATAAAGATCTGACAGCCGTGGACACTGCAAGACGAAGCACTACCTGACTTTTTGAGCACACTCTCCACACAAACAAAAATCTAGCCACTCTGTGAAAAAAATATGGAAGTAATGTTCCGATCTGGAGAGAAGAAAACTGGACAAAGGACACCTCTATTGTATAAACAGGAAGGGTGTGGATTGAAGCTGGTGTCTCTTTAAAACTGCAACATGTGTAACAGCGCTAAATAACAACTGTGCACTTCAACAACACAAATCAGCTTTACCTTTATCTTGAAATCATCTTGGCTGTTGGACTCTTTCATTTGAGATACACTGCAGAGAGGGAGAAAATGAGAGTTTGGTTAATATACATTTATACAGAGAGAGATGGAGTATATATGTTTCAGATGAAAGTTTTACAGGATGAACACTATTTTCTACAAAACAACACAAACTAGCAGATTTTATTTAAATGTGTGGGATGTGCATCGAGGATGTTGTGTGGGCGAGCAGACTGCAGTCTCACCTGCTGTCGGAGGCTTGGCTGAACTCAGAGGGCTCCTCGTCTGTGCTGGCGTAACCATTTTCTGGAAGCACACAAAACATCGTCAGAGCCCGGAATACCGCACATGCACTGCAACTCGGTATGTCTGTATCTGCCACAACCTACTCCACTACCATATTTTCCCAGTTAAATTTCTTTCACTGCATTTTCAGTTGTAACATATTCTCTAAGGCTGATTAAGGCTCATCACTTTTACCAAAACGTCGCTGAAAAGATAGCACGAGCAAAAGAGAAAATGCAAGTGGATGACTGAGAAAGACGTACTGCTTTGAAACTGGTGGTGGTGTGTTTAGAGGCTCTACGGTTCACTTGAAAGATTTCATCCCACAATTAAGCTAACACGTTCAGAGCAAAGTTTTGCGTGTAACATTACGCTAAATGTAAATGCACTGATGCAAGCTAAAACAAGAAATATGAGCGGGATGTGGGGCAAAGGAACATAATGTACTGTATAAAGTCTTACACATTGTCATACAGGCCTAAAGACAGACAAAACACAAGACTCACCCTGCTGTACATTGTGGATAAGAGCCTGCAGCTCAGGGATATATTCTGCCTTTTCTCGCAGGGCATCAAGGATCATGTGATTGTGGGATGAGCCAATCATATCCGTCTGTCTCAGCTGGCCCTCCAGCAGTCTGACCTGAGCCTCCTTCTGAGCAACCTGTAAACTCTGCGCGCACACACACACACACAAACAGTACTGTGTAACACTAAACGTTTAGACCAGGTAATATTTACACATCAGTAAATGAGGCCACCTAGAAAATATGTTGTTTTAATTTAATTAGGATGTTTGCTGAGCTCTTGTACAAAGAGACACCACTAGATGTCACTGCAACCTTTATTATAGGGGGCAGCATAGCTCAGGAGGTACAGCTGTCTTCTAGCTATGGGAGGGTTCCTGGTTCAATCACCGGCTCCTCCAGAAAGAGTGTTGAAGTGCAAATGAGCAAGACACTGAACCCCTAATTGCACCTGATGAGCAGGTTGGCACAGCAGCCTCTGCCATCAGTGTGTGAATGGGTGTGAATGGGTGAGTGTTGTTGTGTGTTCTATTTTTAGTGTATTGTATTTAAACACTTATAATAGTTCCATTTATGCTTTTCCATATATGCTATACCTTTTTAGAGTTAATTCTATTTTCAATAAAAGCAATTATGTCATGTAGGAAAGCAGAAGATGCATTTGTAAGTGAATAATCTGGAAAATAAAGACTTGTGTACTCATTTCAGGTGGACGTAGCTCCAGTTACTCAGAGATACCAGAGCTTCATGATGATAAAACATAAATCCACTCAGATCTCTGCTGAAATGCAGATGCAAAACAAACATTCCAAAGTGCCCAAAACTGATGTAGGCCTACATTAAATTTTTATCCTGTTG
The DNA here is from genome assembly GCF_014851395.1 of Micropterus salmoides. Taxonomy (NCBI): domain Eukaryota; kingdom Metazoa; phylum Chordata; class Actinopteri; order Centrarchiformes; family Centrarchidae; genus Micropterus; species Micropterus salmoides. Next base: position 26,339,452 of record NW_024043372.1, read on the forward strand.
CCTTAACTTTGGATTTTTTCTTAGACAAAATAATTTATTCTTTGCTCTTTGTTTCTAATGCAGATAATTTTTACTCTGTATTACAGTATTAACTGCTGTTAAAAATAAATAAACAGTGTTTCTGATGCAGGACTTTTAATAATCTTTTTATGTGTTTATCTTAATAGACTCAAAAAAAAGGAGCTTTACACACAACCTTATCAGAGCTACTAATAATAATATTACTTCATTTATTATAGCACGCCAATTTAAGCATGCCGTCCTCAACTTCAATCATACACAATGTAATTTTCCAACAACAAAAATGTGGCTCGTAAAAATGCTGCGTGGTTAGTAACTTTGGAAATCCACTAGTCACATTGGCTAGTGAGCAAAAAAGTTAATGTCAAGCCCTGGTTATACACACCTCCAAGGGTGCACATTTAAATAGCTTCAACACTACTGACTTTACAAATGGCCCTGTATGATAACTCACTTTGTCTATGGAAGCCTTCAGGAAGTGGTCCAGCAGGTGGCGTGCTTCAGCCAGAGAGCAGGAGCTGATCACCACTGAGGTGTCCACTGAGTCCAGCTCATCCTGCAGGACAATCACAAAGGCATTACTAGAGGCCTCTTATCACTTTTTACAGCTGTGCAGCAAGTATGTGTGTGTGTGTATGTGTCTGTGTGTGTTCATACCTTGGTCTCTTCTATCTGTACAATGGTGGCCTGGCAGTCAGAAAGGCTGTCATTGATATAGTCTATATTGGCATTCAACACCTCTATCTCCTCATTAATTTCCTGAAGGAGGCGGTCCTCTGCTTCTGGTCCCTCCCCGTCTGCCATTAGAACCTCCCTCTTATGCGAGAGCGCTTCCTGCTGGCCCGTCAGCTCCTCTCGCTTCTGACTCATCAAAAACACACACAGCACAAAAAAAGTCAGAGCTAAAAGTTTATAAAAAATCTCTTTCTGTCTTCAGAGTAAAATGTACATTTTACCCTTTTGTATGTTTCCTTTTTAATTCCCACTAATAATGCTGCTCATCTCACAGTGTGTATTGGCTTTGGTTTATTGTATCACAAAACATTAAAATTCTTCCATGTCCTCTCCAGTGCTACACTTCAGGTCGAGGCCATGTCCTGATGTAACAATAAAAACCTGTGTAATCCCCGTAACGACACCTCAACCAGCACTATTTTCCACCTTTACCTAGAGTAAAAATTGAAGGCTTTTCCTACCTTGATAAGGCGATCCATGTCAGCTTCCACGTTCGAGATGGTCATTCTCTGCATGACAATGTCCATAATGCGACGCTCCAGGGCTTGCCACTTCTGACGGGCAGACTTGGAGAAACTGCTGGCTCTGCCCGCCACTCCAATGTTGCCCATGCCCGCTGGCTTACGCTGCAACTTCTTCCTACTGCTGGGAGGAGACAAAGAGAGAGGAAGGGATGGATATGAAAGATGTGACAGATGCAACCTAAGTGGAAAAGAGTAGAGGTAAGAGTTACGAGAGGGAGAGGGTATAAAAGGGACAAATGGGCAGTCACCAGCCTTAAAGTTACCCATCACAAATAAATAAAAAGCATCACATCAATTGACACGGAAGAAACACTCATCTCTATTGAAATCCACTTGTAGTATATGCACAGTGATTTTTCTGTGGTTTTTAGAGCTTTTTTACTGAAAACAGCTGCCTAACGCGGCAAAAGACAACAAGTGTGATCTAAAATAGAAATGTTGCAGGCCGGACAGCTGAAGCTGAGCTGAAACTCCTATAAAGCTGCAGATTTGGTTTTTTCTAATTCTCTGTAGGTTCATCTCTATGGGCGACCCCCTTTCACATTGTCATTTCACACATCGCTATTATGAAAATATCAACTAAAGCTGTTTGAACAGTGTAAACACGTGCAAGTGCAAAGTAAAGATTATACTTTGACTACATCAACCCGTCTTACCCAATGACCCGGGTTCCATCCATGCTCCCTTCGCTCTCTCCCAGGTATCCAAATCCATTGTTTTTGCTGTTCCACTGCCTCACCAGCCCACTCACAGTCCTCCCAGTCTCAGGCTCAGAGTTGCTTGCTGTAGTGCTGGCTGACAACTCGGCTCCAGAGTCCGTAACTGGGGGAGTCTGGTTCCAGCGGGCCACGCGTCCGGCCACGCGGTCTGACATGGGCTTGGCCAGGCGCCGCAGGGCGGTCACCTCCTGGGTCTTCCTGCGCAGCACCAGCTCCTGCTGCCGCTTCTGAGACTCCAACGCTCGAATCTGGTACTGATAGACAGGAGGGATAGAAACAGTTCTTTAGTATGTTATTCCATCTTCATCTACATTTATCCTTAAAACTGAGCTGAATATAACTGCTTTCTGCTCAACAGGCTTATAAAGTGTTGATCATGAAAGGATTTTAAGACTTAAGACTAAACCCTAAATAAAAGGATTATGAGTAAGACCCACGGTATGACAGTGTAAATATTTCCTCATCTCCAGGGAAAACAAATAAAGATGGAAATTAACACATGTGCAGTGTGTGCTAATCTTCAAAACATAAAGGCGATATTAAATATCTGTGTGCATTATGTACATAATACATTAATCAGGTTTTTAATGTGCCAGGTGGACAAACAGATGGAGAACCTAACTGTGCATTTATACACGTATCCAAGCTACACGCCAACTCACCAGCATGAATCATTCTTTAAATACAGAAGTGAAATTAGCATTTTTCATATACAACATTGCTCATCCCGTCTCACCTAGCTCCCAATTTCCCAGTAATTCTATTTCTGCGTGACATTATAAATTCCAGAGCACATATTACGTAAGTGGGTGTGCTAAATGTTTCTGAAGAATGCAGTATCTACTGCAGTAGTAAGCAAGTAAAGCAAGTAAAAATTACACTTGCTAAAACTGTCGACACATGTAAAACAAAATATCTCTCTCCTAAACACACACACAAACACGCTCAGTCTGACCTCTTGTCGCCGCTGCTCCTTCTTGAGCTGGGCGATCTCGCGGTTCCTCTTTGCCTCCACCATCCTCCTCCTCTGCTGCTCCTCCTTCATCTGCTTCATCAGTGTCACCTGGAAATAGCGGAAAGGTCAGGCTTCCTGAACTGTACTGGCACTCCTGCTTAAACTGCCAGCTCCTCCCGCCCACTGACTCCCCTTCCTATTCCCTTACCTTGGCCTTCTTCATGTCGTTGACCTCTGTCTGGAGTTTCTTCAGCTCCCGTTCGTACCTCCCCTGGTTCTTGAGGAGACGCGCATGCTCTTTCTGTGCTGCTTGTAGCTTCAGCAGGTCTCGGTTCATCTCCTTAAGACGTTTCTCATACTCCTGCTTGATCCGGCTGGCCTTCTCCTCCGTGTAGTTCTCCATGGACACTGTGTAGCCATGTAATAATGTTAGTGACCTGTTGTCAGGAAGCTTTACCTGTAATGGCACTTTTCAACTGCTCAACTTACTACTGGGTTTTCTACTACCCAACCTTAGTTTATGTGTAAGCTACAAATCCTATAATGCATTAACTCACTGAGGTTCTGCAGCACGCGGTCTCTCTCCAGCTGAGTGTCTCGGATCTTGTTCTGCAGTAGAATGAGCTTCTCCTCGTACTGCAACTTCAGCATCAGCAGCCTCCGCTGGCTGTTCTCCAGCTCGTCTATCAGCTTCTGTTTGATCTCAATCTCGCAGGTCAGATCAGCCAGGTCGGCCTGGAAGTTGGCTGCTTAAAGAACAGTACACATCACATCGTACTTCTATTTATTTTTATCATCATAATATCGTTATATATTTAGATGTTTTTTATTATAATGATATGCATAGCAGGTAATGTCAAAAACAGGCTGCCATAACTCAAAATCAAGTCTTAATTTATAGTCTGTTTTCATTCTGACATGACACCCCAAAGGCCTTTGGTTGATTCATGTGCTACTTCTAAGTCCAAACTGCATAATGTGCTTAAAGAAAACGGAGATGTGGTCTGTAGCCACACTGAAAGCTCTGTGAGGCTGTGCTTAGGCACAGCAGTGATTTGAGCTAAATCGGCATGCTAACATGCTCATAATGAAGATGCTAACACGCTGATGTTTCCCAATTTCAAATTTAGACCAGATGATGGCGCTAGAGTTAAACTCATTATGATACATTTAGGAATCATGAATGTCTGTACAAAATCTTGTGCCAAGTCATCTGAACAATGTTAAAATATTTCACTGAATAAGTCAAACCTTTGACACTAGAGGAAAGGTGGGGAGATCACCAAAGTCACAGGGATTTATTCTCTGGATACCATGCATGTCTGTACAAAATTTCATGGCAATCCATTCAATAGTTGTTGAGATATTTTAGTCTGATTCAAAGTGATGGACAGACCACCAGACCGATACTGACTAAAAACAGGACACGAAAGGGGAAGGTGTCTGGTCATTTTGTGGCAGCAGCTGTTAGAGACGCACCTTTCTCATCAGAGTCCGAGTCTGAGTCCACCTGGCTCTCGTCGCTGTCAAACTCGTCCTCCTCCTCCCGGCCCTCGTCCTCCTCCTCCCCCTCATCTTCCTCACAGCCGCTCTCCTCCTGCAGCGGAGACATGATGTCCTACACGCAGAAAACACAACAGGTACATCAGTCTTTGTTCTTGTATGTTTTTGGTTTAAACTCTCACGAATGCTGACCCACGTGTACCTTACCTCAGCATAATTGTCATCTGAATCGATCTCTCCGTTCTGTCCGTTTTGGCCGCTCTGCCCGTTCTCTCCATTCTCGTGACTGTGCAGTTTTACTCGTTTCTTCAGACCTTTCTCCAGCTCCGGGCTACAGGGGGAAACAAAAGCATGATTGTGGCACCAGGTCACAGTTGGCATTGAGAAAAAGACACAAATAAAGTCACTTGTCAATGTTATTCAAAAAGGCATAATCAATTTCTTTTCCTTTACTATTTTCGCCTGTAGTTGACGGTCTCTCCAATTCAACTAAAGTAATATGAGTGTTTGGACATTTCCACGCATTACAAACACTCTTTTATGTAAGTGAGAACATCACACACTCCTAAAAACCACCATTAGAGCTTTGGGAGTGCTGCCAAGTGATGTGCTCACAGCAAAGTCAGACTCTCTTAAGTCATTAGCAAAGTCTTCTTCAGCCCATCTACCCCTCGTCTTGCCCTTTTAGCTCTCAAAGTTTTATTGCCAATTTTATTCTCCCCTCTGCTCCATCTTTTACAACCATCTCGCGTATCACCCATCCCATCTCTTTCCCGTCTACCTCCATCTCTATCCCATTTAACCTCAATTAGCCGTTAGTCCATGTACTCTTCTCTCCCGTGACCCACTGGCCGACTGAATTAGACCTTTTTGTGTCCAATCCAGTGTTACTACTCAGCACTGGCTGCATTCCAATTCTTTTCAGAAGCTGGCCGTCCCAAAGCCCTAATCGACTTGTGATGTGCCTCTTAAGCTAGAGCAGAGAAGCAATGAGGAGGGAGGAGTATATGGGCAGGAACAATAATGTACCCATAATGCTCTCTTTGCTTTTAAAACACGCACAGGTTCATTGGCTTAAAAGGAGTAATGACAAATTAAATTTACATCAAGCTGAGATGTTTGGCTACATGAGGACATAACGTCTTGAATGTATCCTTCTCGCCTCACCTCATCCTCCTCTGCCTCCTCTCCTTCTTCTTCAGCCTTTCAATGTCCATCTTGGCCCGGCGTAACACGTCCGTCATCTCGGCCTCCATGGACAGGGGAGCAGGGGAAGAGCCAGTGGGGTGGCCAGGGGCGGGGCTGAGAGTGGAGGTGGGGAACGGGGAACGCGAGGAAAATCGGGCCGCCTGCCGTCGCAACGACTCGTTCATGGCCTCGCTCTCAAGGAGCTTGGTTCTGACAGAGGAGGAAGAGACAGACAGAAAAAAAGTTCAGTCATTCATACACAATTTCTTTCTGCTTGGTTTTTAGATGGAGAAAAAAAAAAAGAAAATCACAGACATTCAAACAGACTTATCACAAGCTAATTAAAGCTGCTGATTCTGGGTTTTTTTCGGTGACTATGAAGCTTGTGAAAGCATAAAACATTGTTCCTTTTGCAATTGAAAAGTGAAATTTATAAGCAATAAAATGAACCCTTGTTCAATTCAGTACACTCATACCATATGGTAGCTTATTTTAGTTAAAGTTAGCAAACTCTCTTGGCCTACTGTAAAACTATATTTTACTAGCGACAATTGACAGCTTGTGCCTGTCTGGCCAATATGAAGCTACAGCCAGGAGATTTTTAGCTTAGCTTGGCGTGGAAGCAGGGAGAAACAGCTAGCATAGCGCTTTCCAAAGGTAACGAAATCTGCAACTTTACATGTCAGTTTTTGTATGGAATAAACAAACATGACATGATGTGATAAGTACTGCGCTTTAGAGGTGCTGGGAGCTGGATTCTGTTACCTTCCGACAGAGTCAGGCTAGCTGCCCTTGTTTATAGTCTTTATGCTAAGTGTAGCTAACTGGCTGCTCTCTACAGCTATTTACTGAATGGACAGAAATAGAGATACACCCATTGTATTTTTTCTGGCCTATTTCTCTCTAAGAACTATATAATTTTGTAACTTTTCTTTAATGGAAAATTCTTTCTTTATTAGGACCCCCATTCAACGGGGTCCATTCAACTGTATGTTCATGATAAAACATTGATTATTAAATTACTGCTGCATTTTCTCAAATCTAATCTGCTTGCCTTGTTTTTCCCTTCAGACACACAAGCACAAGCACAAGCAGCTGTCTCTTTCTATCTCTGTCTCTCTTCCTGTATCTGTCTGCTCTGTTGACTTTCTTTGTCAATAGTTTAATAAATGCAAGTCGCGTTTTGAAATTCTTCACCTGCTATTCTGTTTTCACAGCAGGAGGTGAGACGCGTTTGGAGTAGGTTACGAGGAGAATACAGGTGTGTTCACTGTTGCCCTACGTGGTCCGTGCCTATAAAATATCCAACATGTGCGCGTCTTGTCACATGATACAAGATAGCGTCTCTTTCTGTGTCTTCTTCACACACTGTGCAGAACTTCCTCCCCTATGACGTTTTAGCATGTGTGTGTGTGTGTGTCTATGACAATAGTAAGTTACTGTCTGTGCTGCACGTGTGTGTAACGTTCAATGTGGTTTGGATAAAACACTGATCGGCCCCAGTCACGTATGATTAAGATGAAAACCCGCCAACTCAGGTCCCCAGCCAACCGATCGGTGCATCTCTAGACAGAAATGAGAGTACAGATAACCTCATCTAAGTCTCTGCAACAAAGTGCATAAGCATATTTCCCAAAAATCCCCCAAACTATTGCTTTAAAAACCAAAGAACTTCCTAAGTCAGGTGAAACAGTTTGTTAAGTTAGTGCTGTCCCAGTTCCAGGTTTGATTATTTCAGTGAGGTGTCAGTGTAACACTACAAGTGATGGCAGTAAATAGTGGAATTTCTTACCTAAGTTCTTCAACCTCTCGGATGTAGTTCTGGATAAGAACCCCGATCTCCTCATTGCCCTCACCTAAAGGTCAAAAGGCAGAAGGAGGCTCAGGTCACAGAAAGCATACTGCAAATAATACATATTATAGTACATAAAAATTAAAGTATTTATTCATGTGGTGTTTATAACATTCAAAGGAGACCTCCTTCACGTACTTGACTTGGTCAGCAGAGTGCTGACCTCATTGGCCAGCAGGTGTGTTACACGGGTGTTGAGGTGGTCAATGGTCTCCTGCATGGCCTTTACCCTGAGGCGCAGTGTGTCGCTTTCTCTCTGCAGCATGGCATTCTCCTGATGCAGGTCACTGTAGCCCTCTGAACCATCCTCACATGCCACACGCTTCCCCTGCACAGAGAAGCAAACAGTCTGCATGAATAACAATGGACGTGACCCTGGACAGCACAAGTATTGTAGCAAAAAAATACAATATTAGGGCCAAAAGACCTAAAAAAATAAACAGACTCTTAAGCCACACTCCATCTACTTGATGTTGCAGTCCAACCAAACACAACGCTATTGTTTAAAACGAGTTGCTCTGTCCGTGGCTCTTCAAGCGGCTATTGTTGTACTCTGAATGATTAACACTGAAAACATCCTGTTGTGTAAGCTTCGAACAGAGAGTCACTATTTAAACCAGCCATAGCTCGCAGACATCATTACCTCCACCAATCCAACACTCCATTACTTCCAGACTCCAGTCACATCGAATCCCTTTTTACCACATCGAGGTCAGCTCACAGCCCCTCATCGTAGTCACGCACCCACCCCCCCTTAACCACATAATAGACTGACAACCCCGCTAAATGATCGCTCATTTCTTGTAGTCCCGGAGGTCAAAGCTGGAGACTCTTTGCACATATTCTCTGAATTTCCCTCCTGCTGCATAACGGTCTATATTATGTAAACCATGTTACACAGAGCACATGCAGAGCTTCTTAACACAAGCACATTCAGCTAAAGGATCAATTGATCTCTGCAGTACATTGTAAAATGCTGATGTTGCACTGATTAATCTTCTCCATACTCAGGCTCTGGCTGCACTATACTAACATACACACATAAATGTGTGTGTTCCAGCATTAAAGATTTTTGATTTGATATAGTAATTAGGCAGTGCTGTATGCATGGTCGCTGCTTTTCTTACTCACCCTCCTGTACCATCTTCTCTTACTCCCATTAGTGTTGTCTTTTCTTTTTCTCAATTTCATCCATCATATCGCACCCTTCAGCCCTCTCTTAAGTCCGCATTACATCAGTTACTCTAACAGCCGTGTGTTGTCTCTCTTCTTCAACCTGTCACATTTCATTCCTCATCTCTTCCCCCCCGTCATTCAGGCCCCTCTTATCTTTTTCTCTGAGCTCCTCTTCGTCTTCATTTTTTTCACATGTACTTTCATTTCTCTCTTTTTCTATCTCTCAATGTTTCCCCTCTCACCGCCTTGTACTCCATCAGTTCAAGCTGAAGCCGGGCTATCTCTGCACGCAGGGCGCTGATCTGCTGGCTGGTCTTGTCTTGGTTCATCACCACCTTGTTCTTGATGTTTCGGGCGCGGTTGGCATACTTCAGAGTGTTCAGTGTCTCCATGAAGTCCCGGTCGGAAGGACTGACGCAGGCGATCATCACTGTGCGACTGGAGAGGAGGGAAATGTAATCATTTTAGACAACTGCGCGTACAGTGTAAGAATGTTGAGGTTGTGAGAAACATGTCTTGTTACCTTGAGCATAACAGAAGCCTTGTTGACACTCAGGCACGACATTAACAACTTAATGGTGTGTCTTGAGTGTTTGTGTCCCACTGAAGGCTTAAAAAAAGCTAACTTTTTAACTACAGTCTCTAACTTATCCAGTGCACTTGGGCTGCAAACAAAGACTATTTTCATTATCAAATAATCTGCTATAATTTTCTTGATCTTGTCTGTAAAATGTCAGAAAATAGTGAAAACTGTCCATTATTATTTCCCAGAGCCCAAAGTGACTTTTTCAAATATCTTGTTTTATCCAACCAACAGTCATAAACACAAGGATTTTCAGTTCATATGGGACATAAAAAAGTCCTCTCTCTCTTTGCTTTGAAAAATTACTGAAACATTAATGGCCGATTAATTTTCTGTCAATCAAACAATTATCCGACTAATCATTTCAGCTCTACAAAGCGCCAGTGCCTTGGTAGATTATCAAACTTCCTGGCTTTCCCATTGTGGAACAAACTTCTTAAACTTCTACAATATTCAAAATTTTCCAAAATTACTGTATACGATTCTGCGTGTACAGTATGTGTGTGTGTGTTTGTGTGTGTCTACCTGTTGCCTCCCAGTGAGTCCTGCAGCAGACGAGTGAGTTTGGAGTCTCTGTAAGGGACGTGGCCTCCCTTCTTAGTCTGGTCTCCTAAAGCACTGATCACATTTCCCAGTGCCAGCTACAACACACACACATTCAGAAACTGATCACAAACTAGTATTTAAATACACAGAGTACAGACGTTCACATGTTTTCACACACACACACAGTTTTCTTCTTGTGTCTGTCTCACCAGTCCACAGTTGATAGAGATTCCCTCGCGGGCTCTCTCTCCTGTAGCTCCGGTGCGTTTCAGCCTCTCAGAGCCAGCCAGGTCCACAAAGTGGAACTTGGCCATCAGCGTCTCAAACTCCGGCTGGGCGATGGGGCTGGAGTCCACGCCGTTCACTTCCCCGTTCTCTCCTCCGCCATTTTGCTAGCGTGGGCAGACAAAAAAAACAATTGAGAACGAGTTCATGTCTTACTTGAAAATAGCAGTTATTTCATCACCTTTAATTCTACTGCAACCGTAACACTAAATTAATTTCCTTTCTTTTATTTTTGTTTAATTTCTAAGTTTTTCTTGTTCTTCCCAAAACATTTTCTTCTTTCTTTCTACCCCTCCACTCCGAATCCCAGTCTCACCATTGGAGGCTGCTGGCACACTCTCATCTGACAGAGGTGGATGGTGAAGATGGCGTGCGAGCGGGAGCTCTGGGCATTCATCTGGGTGCTGGCTGTGGTGCGGGACAGAGCGCCAAGCTTCAGACACTGCAGCAGCTGCAGCACACACACACACGCAACACACAGATACACAGAGGACATTTGGTTATTATCAAAAAAAATAAATGTAGACTCAGTAACAAGAACAAGAATTAACAAAGAATATGTGTCAACGTATTTTATAATGGTGGGAAACCACTCATTTTGTTGACGTCAAACTTTCTTCAAGCATTTCTTTGAGCTTTTCTATATCTCTACACTCAAAACACTGTTGCTCTCTCTACTGATGAGTCCTCTCCTCCTTTTTACTCTCAACCTGACTCCTTGTCTCTTTACAGACTCCATCACCACACTTCTATTTCCTTCCTCAACCTGTTATGACATATTCTTTCTTCCCTCCCGCAGGAGTGCCCATCTGTCTCTTATTGTCTCTCAGCTGAAAATTTTGGGGAACTTAAAGCACGGATGACCTCTCCCAAATTCAGCCATTCATCTCTTTCCTTTCTGCTTCCATTTAACAGTCAACTCACATCTTTCTTTCTGCTCTGTCACCTATTTGGAAAAATACCCAGAATTATACCGCGTCTTCTCCCAGACAGCATTTACTGTAGCCCTCCCTCTAAACCACCACCTGCCACCTCTGTGAACCTCTTTGTCACCAGCCCATCACGTCTCCACTAGCAGACATTGCTCCTGCCCTTTTTACATCCTCATCACATCCTCTGTCTTCCACACTGTCACTGCTGATCCGTTCCCCTTCTTGACAATTATTATTGATAGTGCCTGACATGTGGCAACTTCAGTCTTGCATCAAATATAAAATACTCCAGACTGGTATCCCTCCCACAAACAGCCTCCTGGGTTTAACCTTAAAGGAAGCATATTAGCTCCCTTATTATCTTCGACCTATTTGCTGAGTGACCGCCTTGACAGACTTTCAGGGTGCTGAGGATCTCTGGCAGCTCCCATGCTCGGCCTCAACCAGTCAGCATTCATTCACGGCTTCACAGTTAACCCCTTTGCGATGCGATACCACTCATTTTTACGTGATCATCAAAGCATCTATGATCTGAGTTTTGCACTCTTTCTCTCTATTTTTGGTTCCTTGAAACTGCAGATGTCAAGCACCTAATACCTAATCATAAACATAAAGCAGCAGTTTTCTTATTTTGTTTGAGCTTCTGCATGAAATTTAAGGAAAGGTGATCTGAATCTATCAAGAAAATCTAAATGAATTCAAAATTGATAGACTGAAGATTAGGGAGTGCATTATTAAACACAATCAAACCAAAAGTAAGCTCTGAAAAATGTACTGTGTTAGGATAAGTATCAGCACAGGTATAAAAAAGGTTTGAATGTAAAACATGACCTTTATTATAGTAAACTTTTATAACCTTTAGACCACAAAACATTAGCAGAAGAGTAACTCCTTTCGATTTATGTAGTTTATAAAAATACTACATATTGAAAAGATTCTGATAAAATGTGCGATACAAACACACACACGCACCCACCTCCTCCTCTGAGTGCACCAGCCTGGAAGTGACTCCAGTGGTGTAGATGCTGCCACTGGCGTCCTCGTGGATCTTAATGTTGGACTTCCTGCTCCGACTCTCTGGTTCTCTGGCTCCGTCAAACAAGTCCAGGATCTCTTCATTGTACAGCTGAAATGAACAGAATCCACCAACACATATGCATCATTTATACATATCCAACACTACGGCATTCCTCTCATGTTCTCCCCTCATCTCACAGCTGGTTTTCTAATTTAGAGGTCAAAAACGACCTATCAGAAACCAATAAACGTCAAAGGCCACAGAGGTCAGCTGAAAGCTCAGCTGTTCATAACTACTGCCAAACACACACACACACACACACACACACACACACACATCTGTTTACCATCAACACAGATAACCTTTTGACCTGAGAACGTCCAAAAAACACACTAACATCAGAGAGCAGGACAGGCAGGAGAAATATAAAGAAATAAGAGTATAGCTAGAAAGAAAAGCGGTTTGGTTTTTACATTAGAATTGTTATTACAGAATGATTATTAAAGTAAATCACATCATACACACACCCACATATACAATTGTCTGCCTCCAAAGACAACCCAAACATAATACCTGCCAGAAACCTCTGGGGGAAATGATTACTGGTCATATTATCTCATTGCTCCTCCACAAGCATCCCTCCCTCCCTCCCTCCCTCTTATCCCTCGCTCTTATCCTTCGCTCTTATCCATCTTCTACCCCGTAGTGATGAGGAATAATATCCGAGATAATGGCCAACATTAATCAGGACCAACAAAGCACAAGCAGACATTCCTGCCCATCTGTCATTGGGCTGTCACTTCCTGTTTGTGGAAGAGGGGGCGGGTCCTTTGGTCTCCCTGTTCTGTCCCATCTGGTTGGAGTTAATATGGACCAACATCCATCCCAGCACACACACACACACACACACACACACAGACAGACAGACACACATCTACAAGCAACAATATCTCCTACTGCACTGTTAAAATGTGAGATCAAGCAAGAATGTGTTACAGTGTGGTCGTAACATTTGCTCTACATCCATACACATCTACAAGTGCGTCGCCCACCTCTAGGAATTGGGCGCTGACTTTGAACTCAGGCGGCTGGGAGCCAGCCTCTTGGGCGCGCACCCTCCTGGTCTGGATTCCCTCAAACAGCTGGTGAACAGCCCGCGGTATGATGCCCTGCTCCTGCTGGCTCAGGCTCAAGTCGAAGCCCGTCCCCATGGTGTAGGTCTTCCCCGAGCCCGTCTGAAACACATTTTATCAGATCCCATTGACTGTGCACGCCACACATCATACATGTGTGTACAGTAACCTTTTTTTAAATGCATGTCTTGGCAGTTAGTGGAAGTTTATTAAACTTCAATTAATGTGTGCTGAGGTGTGTGTGTTTTTATGTAGGTGTGTGTATATTACAAAATGTTCACGTGTGTACACATGCTTTTAACTGATTATCTTCAGCTAAATTAAGCAATGCGTTCCCAAAAGGGCATTCCCCCTTTAGCTGTGAGTTGTACTTAAAGAGAAAGATATGTAACTCTGCAACACTAACTGGCTTACTGAAAGCATCTTTGCTTTATTCAACCAACCCATTTTTATATGGGTTGTTTTTTTTGCCTAACAGAGCCTGCTGTATTTCTCTATAGAGTAACTTCAGAATAAAAGTTCACAATAAAATGTAAAAACAGTAAATACAACCACACAATATTGTATACAATACTTAGAAAAGTCTCAAGATACAATATTAGAGTTGGGAACTACATTAGTATATTAAGCTTAAACATACTGTGCCAAAAACAAATTCCACCGGCACTGTCGCGTGGCTAATAAAACAATCTAATCATATTGTATAATTGTGTCTGACAGTGTATGATTTATAAACCCTGCAGTGCTGGTTCCTTCTTTTTATTTAATGTTTTGTTTCTTTTTATCTCACACTGCAGTTCAGTTAATGGCCACTGACATCATTAATAACAAGGGTTTTCTGAAAGTTACACATAGAGCGTTTAAACAAACAGATAAATAACTACAAAAGCTATGACACTTGATTTTATTAATCAATCATTATTAAAATCTAATATTAAAATCCAGGCCTCTGCGTCATACCTGGCCATACGCGAACACGGTGGCGTTGTAGCCCTCTAAGCAGCCCTCGATGAGCTTGTACACACAGGCCTGGTAGATGTGCTGCTGCTCTGAGTCGATGTCAAACACGTAGTCGTAGGTGAAGGCCTTGTCCTTTCCCAGGAGGACTTGTGGTTCTCCAGGTGTGACCAGCGTGCACACATGACAGCCCTCTATCTTCTCCTTGGCCATCTGAGGACGAATCCTGAGAGTAGAGAAAGAGACCGGCAGGCAGTCAGTGAATGAATAAAATGATTATATCGTCATGTAATGTGAACTGGGTGTTGTTGCACAGCTCAGCAGACAGGCAGCTGATTGTGACTGAAATGGTATTTTTTCCCAACTTGTAGATCAAGCATGACAATCTTATGCACATGCTAGACATGTCGGGTTTCCATTGGAATCCATTGTGATTGTTGTGAATCCAAACTTACTACGTCTTTAGCATGTATTCCTTTAAACCTCGGTCGTCACTGTTCACTGTTCTAACCTCGGTCTGCAAACATTGCTGCTAATAAAAAGAGTAATTTACCAATTTAGCATTGTGCCTCTATAACACGGTCAGACTCACAATGAGCGGTTTAAAAAAGAAAATAATCAAAAATTGATGCAGCAGATTTCATCTTTTTTATTTCATGCATTCTTCTCCCTGAACCTGGCACCTAAATTACCCAAAATGCAACTTGATTACATTCACTCAACTATACAGATTTGAGTGTGTTGTGATAGTAGCAGCAAATGTAGCCTGAAGCTGCCAGCCACAAGCGAAGACGATGACCGGGCTACAGAGGTCTGGTAAAATCACTTCTTTCTAACTCCACACCCCCAGATGTGTTTCATTTTCAAACTGAAAGTTTTCAGCACCAAATGGCGCTGACTCAAGTGACATCACTTGAGGACATTTATCCAACTTTGTGCAGATCCCTCTGAAGCCACAAAGGGCTTTATACAACTGTTTAGCACATATGCAGTATTATTCCCTAAAATCTAACTTTAATGTGTAAAATCTGTGCAGTTCCCCTTTAAAAGTGGTCAGTTGGTTCTCAATAGTGCGACTGTAGGGGGGACATGGATGCTGAGCAGACCTAAAGTTGATGATTTTGCCCCTATCCTACATGTACATCCTACATTTAATACAGGAACCCATGTTAACCCTTTGATGCCAAACCCAGCAGTGTTAGACATGTGTCAAACCTCGGTCACGAGCAGAGTCACAAAGCCTGCTCATACAGGCCTAACACATGTTTACCTGTTCACACTGTCCTCAAACACAGCCTCATCCAAAAGGGACATTAAAATGTGCTGCCACTTTGTCTTGTTTGAATCTGTGGTCCAATTCACAAAAGACAAACAAAAAATTCACACAACGTTATAGTGTGGCACTAAACAGAAGAACAGGGACCTAGCACATGTATCAACAACAGTCTGTTGATGGAGAAAGTCAGAGAGGAAAATGAGAAATGAGGCACAACATGGACAGTTCTGAGAGAAACTAGTAGCAAGTAGGGCCACCGATGATGATAAAGCAGACTTTGGCTGATAAGTAATTTGTTTTATCAGCTGTTAATCCTGCTGCTCAGGACTCAGAGTTCTGCTGGGCTTTCCGTCCTGACAGGTAGTTCGCTGCAGTTAATTACTTTCACCTGACACTGCGGTCGTAAAATAATCCCTGTCTAGATGAGTCAAAAGAAATGCAGCCCCTGCGGCGGAACATCTTTGAACTCTGTGACAGAATGAGGGCCGAGTATTTAAATTTAGGATCAGTTTAACTTGTTTGTCGGGAGAAAGTCTTGCAGGCAAGGAGGCTGAATAGCTGAGATGTGGCTGTTAAAGAAGTGACACTTAGTGCATGCCCGTGACACAGCGCCGATTAATTGCGAGAAAACACTGTAGAGAAAATGTTGCTCTCGCACAACGTAGTGTACATATAGCAGAAGATTTGTCACACAGCCCAGTGCTAATCTTGGGCTTTCAGAGGTACAATGTGGACACAGTGGGGAGGTAATCACTTTAAGCTGCGGAAAAAGCCATGAGCCAGCAGTACTGGATCACTGGGTCCACCTCTCCACATGCTAAACCGCCCCCCCTTCGGTTCAATCTTCAGGGAATGCAAATCAACTCCCCCGCACACTGAGACAGCACTAGAGACTCCCTATGGGATGCTGCAACAAAGACAAACACACACACACACACACACACACTGAGTGTACTGAGAAATCCCCAACCACATACAGCTGCTGCAGGGATAGAGGGCACATCACAAAGACACACAGTCCCACACACAGTTTAAAAAAAATCTACTGTACTATCTTTATACTCAGTTCACACGTGGGTCCTCTCAAGCATGCATTAAGAACCACACCCACCTCTAACACAATAATCCCTTCACCGCACGTCGTTATGGTGCTGCAGAAACACACACACAGAGCTGACAACAGCATTTTGTGGCCCCTTCCGGGCCTTGAGGCATCATCCAATTCAGCATCAGCATACTAACCCCGACCACCTCGGAAGAGACAGCGAGACACAGAAAGCAGCTTGAAGACAGATGAGTCCCTTTTACAACTGGGGGGGTGACCTTGACACATCCAGTATGAGTGTTGTTCAAGTCAATTATTAACATCAGGTGGATACAGAAGAGGCGGAGTCCACTGGCTCTGCACAAAGGACTTATCAGAAGATGAACAGTGTGTGTGTGTGTGTGTGTGTGCGCTGCAGCTGCACCATAAAAATGGTTGGAGGTCATTCCTCCACATTTAGTAGCAAAAAATAGTCCATACACGATTATATGTCTGTGTGAGACAGAGGCATAGAGAGAAGCTGAGAAGCAGATTGTGGATCTCTGATGCGGCAAATTAAGGCACCTATCTCATCTCATCTTTGCACACTGATAGGAAAATGGTTTAAATACCCTGGGCACTAAACAGTGTCCCTGAAAGAAACAACACACACACACGGACCTCCTTTTCTACTCCCCCTCCTTGTTTCTGTTTATTCTAAATCCTACCAGCCTTTTGTGTATTTATAAGTCAGAAGTGTCAGGTTTAACATTTACAGCTGGCACACAAAGAAAGAAAGAAAGAAAGAAAGAAAGTAATCTACTTACTCAGGATCTCGGGCTTTGAAGAAATGCATTTTACAATCATCAGTCCTTCCCCCATTAAGATAATGAACTTTTCATCACCACTTACAGTAAAAGAAAACATCCCAGCAATACTTTCTGAATTTCAATTTGGCATGTTTCCTGCAGACAGTAAGTGCACTTCTGTTTTTTTTCCGCCTCATCTCACATTGACCACTGACTGCGTGACTGCAGCCACTCCCATGGCAGGATTTATCCCTGCAGTCGAACCTTTTTATTCTTAGGCCAGAATAAAAGTTTGGTTTACATTTTAGTTTTTTGTGCACTCCAGAGAGAAATACAGCCCATTTTGTGGACTTGTTAAGATGTGACCAGAATGCTGCAGGGATTTTCGGTTCATTTCTGGGGATAGAAATGTCGCATATTAGGCTGGTCCACCATTTTTGGTCCAGACTGCGTCGTGTGGCTTTTGTCCAATGTATCACATAATTATATACTTGTTCAACAGACCCGCACCCCCACTTTATATAAAAAACATTAACTGTGCTGATTAGTTGGTCAACAGAAAAGTATTCCATAGCAGTTTTGATAATGTTTTGATCATTTAATTCATTTAATCAAGTAAAAATGGCAAAACATCTGTTAGTTCTAGCTTGTCAAATGTGACATCAGACAAAATAGGAAACCTAAAGACATCAGCTTGGGCAAACTGGGAAATTGTGATGGGCATGTTTCAGTATTTTATACACTATAGAAAACAATTGTTGGCTGATGCGCTAAATATTACATGACCACACATGTGTGTCTCTATTTCAAACTCTACACACTTCTTCCGAGTGTCTCCTCCATTATCACAGAGGAGTAAAACATTCCCAAGACGAGATTGGCTGAATTCAGAAAAGTCTTGACAAGCTCTGCATCAAATGGGAATAGACAAACACAGACACACACACAAAGAGACACAAAAACAACAATGACAGTCTGTCAGTGATCCACAGGGAGAAGAAATGGAACAGCTATAAATAATCAATTCACACAGACACACATACACACACATAATCACACCACAGCTCAGCTGGATGAGAATTTAAGCCAGCTGCATCAACAAAAGACGAGATCATTAACATTGATCGGAGCAGCGCACACACACACACACACACACACACACACACACTGAGATCCAGACTCAGACCACACACTCACTAAAAGGCATTTAGCAGCTAAAAAAAGCTCATACTACTGTGATTACATGTCTGTGACAGAAATGTAGAGAGAAACACAGAGAATAAGACTGTGGATCTTTGATGTGGCAAATTAAGGCATCCATCTCTTCTCATTTTTTACACTGATTAGAACCGTGGGCACTAAACAGAGTTCCTTAAAGAAGCAACAGACACACACAAACAAACACACACACACACACACACGCGTACCTGCCCTTTTTTGTACATTCCTTATACAGAGATGAATGTACAGGTACGGACATGTTATCTATACTCATCACCCTGAACCTTGTTCTGTCGGATACACACGCACACACACACAAAATCAAACTCATTATCCACAAGCTCTGAGGGAATTCACTTATTACAACAATTATCAAACCCAATAGTGCTAATTAGGATCAGACTCGGAAAAAATAAAAACACAAACAATGCACACACACACAAAGTAATTGCCATATCAAACCCTGACAGCGGCAAAAGTCATTGACGTGTGACTTGAGAGAGAAGTAATCTGCAACATGAGGGAGGCAGCCGACCTTTCTAAACGCTGAACACAGTCCTCAAGACCTTTCTGACATTTACAGCATCCCTTCGTCAGATTCCTGCCATTGAAATTGTAAAAAAAAAAAAAAAAAACTCATCAAGCAGGCAGACAAGCAGATTTATTAGTGGCGATGAATGGAGAAAGCATCACAAAAACCAAAAAGAACCAGTGCAACAACCAGCATGTAATATGTCAGCCAACAACTCTACAAAACGTACAGTTTCATTAACTATCTAGAATGGAAAGAAAATTTCTATTAGTACCGTGTCCTGTCCTTGGGCATGTGGAAACAGTTAGCGAGGCTTATGGAAATGCTGCTGCCTCAGTGAAAGATCAGTACCAGACTGGCCTCATTAAGCAGAATGTGCGACTGCAATGGGAAGCACCTTGTTTTCTCCAGATGAGGGTAAGATAGAGTCACGTTTGTGTTGCATCAACAGGTATGGGAGAAAAATGTGGGCTGAAGAGTAGTGGAAGTTCAGCAGAATGAAAGTGCTGTGAATTAATGCTTGCGCGCTGAAATGTGTCTGCAGCATAATCTTTCAAAACGTGTCTGGTATTAAATGTTGGCATCGAATGCCTGGTCATTTGAAATTTCCTTATCTAGTTCAGGAAATCATGAAACATTGCTAATTTTAGACTTTATTTATTTAAGTCTTTGCATGTCTGCTTGTGTTGAGACAATATTAAAGCATTGAGATGTTTGGCATATTTAATAAATGATTTAGTACCGAAATATGTTTAGCTTATATTATACATTGTTATTTTATGAGAAAAAAAACAATTATCTTTTAATGCAAAAACATCATTTTAGTATATAAATATTCATATCATTCAAACCGAAATGTTACTTTGGTAAATATGTAAAAATGTACATGTTATGTTACTGAAGGTTTATGGTTATGATGGAAATGTTTGATTAATACCACAATATTTTCACTATGGACACACTCTATAATGACACACTATGAATGCTAATAGAAATAGAGAGTCTTAGTCTAGTTTCCAGTTTTTTTCCTTTAGCTGGCATGCTTCAGGAGGATCCAGTTTCTTTGGGAACTGCACACACAGTTTGGGGACTCCTAATGTGCAAGTGTATGAGCCTATGTTTGTGTTTACACCAGTCAAATATAAATGGTATTCTAGTGGTGTGCAAATTGCGAATTACAAAATGCTAATACCCCATCATGCGCCAACTACACACTAATCCTCACCTGAAACTCACCCAACAACCTGCTATCCAATCACGATCCAGAAAATAGCCAGGACCAAATGCCAAGTCAGTTACCAACAAGCCCAGAGTACCAATCAAATAAGCCCACTGTGAGCACTGTCAGTAGCAGTGAGTGCCAGTAATGCCTGTATGTGTGTGTGCATTATAGTTTGTGTGTGTGTGTGTGTGTGTGTGTGCGTTCATGCTCACTCAACTTTCAAAGAACAGGCCGGTGATAGCCAAAGAGCTCATTTCCCTAATGTAAACACTTCAGTAAAGACACAGTACACACACACACACACACAAACACACATATATAAAGAGACAGCACTAATCGTATTCTCCTGAGCTGTGAGTGTTTCAGAGCTCTGGTGTCTCTCCTCTGGCACACAGCCAGGGGAGGAAGCCAGTCCCCGCCTGCGTCCATGTTTCCTTTAACTCTCATTTATCAGAGGACAACATCTACTCTCATCAAGTTTCTCAATCAAGGTCTATCCCATCGTTACCCCTCCCTCTTTGCCTGTTGTGTGTTATCTTTTTAGCTTTATCATTACTGTTCCTGTGCTCTTGTCCTCATCCTCACACCTTTCTGTTTTGTAAACTCTCCCTCACTTTGTTGCCAGTAAAAACAGACCATCAGGACAAAAGCCTGAATGGCAGAAGCAGCAGAGGGCCCTGCTTCATTTCCTTTTTCTCCTGATAACAGCAGAGTCTAAAGCTAATGTGGACTTTTCCTCACTGCCTCACTTCCTCTCTCTCCAGCTCTCTTACTTTCTATCAATCAAATATCGCCTTCATAATGGAAAAACACATGTGCGAGACATAACGCATTGTGTCTGTTCCTTAACAACTGTTTTAGATGCAAACACACAATCACCCTACACCCCAACCCCTCCTCCCATCACACAGCAGGTCAAATAACTGTTGACAGAAGGCGCAACAATGAGTCTGCCATCCAGGAAGGATGAGTCCCTTTTACATGTTGTGCTGACAGGTAGAAAATAAAGGCCTACAGGTTACTCTGCTGCTGTTACTCTAAAGACACTGATCAGTGCTAAAGGATCGAAGATACAGTAGAAAACCATGATTACACAGCAACGCCTGTATAGGGAGGGTGTAAATAAGAATTGATTTTCTGTTTTAAGAATCAGGTTTTGCGAAGCAGCGAGTGTGCTGATCTCAGATCATTGCCCAAGTCCACCAAGATCCTCTCATTCACGAGGATCAGAGGCTCAAACTGTCCTGATGGATGTGGACAACAGCCACATGTTTTGTTTCCTTCCCCCTGTCCCATAATTTACGTCTCAATTCTGTTTTTCCAAACAAAGCCAGACACACACATTGACTGTGTTGATTTGGGCCACATACATATGGATGTGTGAAGCAGATGAATGCAACAAAACAGAACTCTGTGTTAATGGGAGTTTGTCTGCATACAAAAAAAGAATGATTTTTTAAAGCCAAATGCAGTAAAGATGACAGCATCAACAGCATCAACGGCTGTGCTAATGATTCTTATTTTACATTAACAACTTTTAAAAGTACTATGTGCAATGTGGAAAGGGTGGTTCCTACAAACAGAACCACAGATTATTATCACCTGACTGTACAGGCTTACCGAGCTTTTACTGACTTTGAGCTTAATGTTTTGGTTTTATGGTCAACGACTTTACTGTGTTTGTTAGGGTTCGTGTTAGGCTTAGTCCGGAAACTTTCAGAGGGACATGCAGCAGTCACAAGCAGTGAAAAAGCTCTGTTAGATCCTGTGTACACTCCTTGTTTAGCACCACACGGCAGACAAAGTTGAGATATTTCCCTTTGTGGAGACTAAAATAGAGCTAAAAGAAAGGTGGACACTAGACTTACATTTGTCAGGAAATCTGAAGGTGATAATATGTCAGTGTCGTGTAGATTAAATCTGTTGCAGCTTTAAATATGGCAAAACTATGCATTTTTACCTTTATGGAATCTGGTCTGTTTCATCTCAACAAAAACTGAACTGTGCCGGTGTTTGCTGGAATAACTAGCTGAAATAAGAAGTTTTGGTTCGAACATGTGTTCATTAAGAACTTTTATGTCTTGATTAATAGAAGCAGTCTGCATCCTAAAACCAACCCCCATCCCATGCCAAGGTGGTGATACTTAATATCCCCCTGTTGTCATCAAACTCATTAATAACCACTCAGCAGAGAGACAAGTGTAAAACCTGTCATCGCATCCTTTCTCCTACTCCCTGCCTCTCTCACACACCTCATTTCCTTTGTATTGTGAGTTCTGGTTTACACAAGGTGTTTGTGCAGTGGCCACTGACACCTAAATACTGAACCAGCTGTACCCATTACACATTAAAGTCGACAAGTACAAACACTTTCACATTTCCACAAAAACATTTGAGAACATGTTGTGATGCTGATCAAAGCCATCTTCAATTATTCTTCTAATGAACAATTCTCTAATTTCAAGCCTGTCAGAGCCTGTCTGTGGTAGCCAAGTGGTAATGCAGACTGCTTTAGAATGCATCCCTGCTGATTACTCTGCACCACGGCCCCACCACACCGTCAGCTGCTGGGGTGTTGGCTCCACATACACACCGCAGGCTCAATTTCTTGTAAACCCTAACGACACTTTGCCATGAAATAATGCACAAACACTCAGAGCAGCGGCCTCCATTTATCAAACAAGCCACTCAAACTGATTTTAAAATGAACAGGAATATCAAATTGTTTCTTGAACAGTTGCCAACCTCAAAGCTATGCACATTTATGAGCACGTGGTATACAGCACGCCCAGCTGTAAATGAAAAAACCACCAATGACCAAGAAACAATGCTGAAGTAACCAAGCCACAGTCATTTTACACACATAAAATCAGGTTATATGCCACCTGGTCGGTGATAATACTAATCTGTTATGAATACTCAAAGTTCCTCTTGTTCACTTCTACTTAACCAAGCAGTGTTTTTTAGTGAGCAGAACTGTCTTTCCCTTTCTGAAAGAGATTAACTTCATGCAACCAGCCCGACAGAGATTACATAAACAGGAGCGCAGTGTCTCCATCTGGTTCTGTTCTGTTTGCTTGTACCAGACCTCCGATTAGTGCTTTGTCATTGTCAGAGTTCAGATTAGGATTAACCCAACTGACACAGCGGTGTGTGTGTGTGTGTGTGTGTGTGTGTGTGTGTGTGTGTGTGTGTGTGTGTGTGTGTGTGTGTGTGTGTGTGTGTGTGTTCAGGTATGAGAATTAATTTCTTTTGTCCTCAAAGACAGAGAGAAATACACTATATTAGTAAAATGTCAGTATGACAAGCATTCATAAGAGGGTACCATCCTTGAATGCATTTAGTCACACACTGAAAATGTTCTAAGAAAAAAAATCTGTGTCAAAATCAGAATCAGAAGGAGCTTTAGTGCCAAGTAGTGTTTAACACATACGAGGAATTTGTTTTGGTGATAAGGTGCTACACGCAGACAAACATACAGTTGACATAAATAAATGTAGAAATATATAAATATGGAATAGACAATGCAAGTTATATAAGAATATTAAAGAGAATAGAGAAAAATAATACAACTATTTGCATTTGTGTGTTTTCTCTCGCTGACTTGCTGAGACAAACTGCTGCGTGCGCTCTTATCACTGTCAACGTGAGCACGTCATAGTGATGTTCCCAAAGCAACCGGGACAAGATAACTCAGCAGATATTCAGAAAGACGTCTACAAATGTGGGGAGATAAAATACGTTAAAAATATTATTGATAATAGCTCTTTTCCTCTTTCTTTTCTTATTGGAAAAATACAGTAACAAAATGGCTAAATATATATTCACTAAGGGAAAAAAAGTTATGGGCAAGAAGAAAGACAAATCATTTATAGAATGTTTATCTATTTGTGGGGAACTTTTGACAGAAAATGAGGGGGAAGGACATGCAACAAACTCAAATCTTGGTTGGTATCTTGAACCTCTTTAGGACACCCCTTTATAATTTGCATGGCAAACATCGTGTGTCAGTGCCCAGGCTAAATGTGATAGCAGTCTTTGTCACACCGTACACCTGATACTAAACGTCTGAAAATCTGTCGAGATGGAGCTGATTAACGCTCTTTGAACCATTTATCACTCACTGTATCTGCCTCTTTCTTGTTCAGCTCTCAAAAGAGTCAAACAAATAGAAAGACAGCGGGGGGAAGAGAAAAGAGAAAGTGAGAACAAGAACGGGAGAGAGGGGACAATATGGTGATTCAGGAAGATTGTCGCTTGTCTGACATGAAAAGCCCTGAGAACTCAAGAAATTGGCTTGGCCTATTTTGGGTTAGGAGCTCTGGGCATATCAGTGACTGTGGGATGAAATGAGAGCGGCCTCGAGGTGCAGCAATGGATTGGGGGGTGGGCAGACCAGTGGCTGCTAAGGTCAAAACTGGAAGAAGAACCATTTAATATGAATACCAAAACAGAATGGACGTAAAGAAGTACATTTCTTTCAAGGTCAACTGATCATGAGTGGATTGTGTGTGTGTAGAGAGACTCACAAAGGGCTTTTATCCACTATAATTTGTACTGTTGAGAGAATGAAATGCATGGACATTTCCTCTGTTAAACTGGGAACTTCCTGTAGGTGATTGGTTGATTTATATCTGTTATTGCCTTATTAGGGTGGCTGTAGCTCCAGTCTGCATGTCGAAGTGCCCTGGGCAAAACACTGAACCCCAAATTGCTCCCAATGGCTGTGCCAAGGATGTGTAAATGTGTATGAATGAGTTAATATCCGTCAAGGGTCAGCTGGCACCTTAGCCTTAGTATGAATGTGTGTGAATGGGGCGCACGTGATGTAGTTTAAAGACTCGATTTATTCATTTATCTAAGAGGGAGAAAATAATTACAATGCATTTTGTGAATTTTAGTCAGTGTCATTTCATATATATAATAGAAAATAGCTCAGAGTTCAGTTAACAGCTCTGTGAAGTTGAACTTGGCCACAGCAGTGTTTTGAGCCAAATGCTAATGCTAACAGGTATAATTTTACCAACATCTTGGTTTAGCATTTTAGCATGCTAATTTGGTTATTAGTAGTAAACACAAATTACAGCTGGTCATTCATTTTTAAGGATTTAGGTCATAAACTAAACTACTGGGACAAATAACATTTTTGAACGGATGATGGTGCTACATTAAAAATGAAGGCATCATCAAAGTTATTACAATTCATCCTGAGGGGGACATGAATGGGGTTGGGGGGCATTGGATCCATCCAACACTTGTTGAGACATTTAACAAAAGGCCAAAAATATCAACCAATGTGGCACTATAGAGGAAATGTCAGGGGACCATCAAAGTCTGTCGGATTCATCCTCTGGGGAATATGAATGTCTGTGCAAAACGTAATGGTTATCCATCCAATAGTTGTTGGACTTGTTGTGGCATATGTGGAAAATGATTTATACTAACAACACTTTTCTGTATATAATGTATACTTATTCTTTGTAATCACAAACATCAAGAATGTTTATAGTAAATACTGTTTAGCATCCTAATTAGTTGATGCAGCCTTATTGGCTGAAAAATTAATTGAACTGCAATTCCTCATCTTAACATAAATGAATTCAGAACTAATGACCATCTTCTCGCATCTTAAAGCTCTCATTAATTAAAGACTATTCATCAAATTGTTACTGTAATAGACAATGCAGCTGAAAGGCATCATTTTTGATTATTGCGCTACGGTAGGCATTTATGTCCTGCTGCCCATTTAATCAGTACCCCCATTGATTTCCTGGATCAGCTGTCTGCAGTGATTCCGCACAGAAAAACCATCAACTGTCACTCTGCCTTCAATCGACCTTCTCATCTCCCCGTCTCTCCATTCGTCAGCTGGTTTATTCACCACAGTCCACCTAAGCCACCTTTCCCTTAATGTCTATGCTCTTATACTCATCAGTTACGTGTCTGTGTATGAAATAACAACATACACTCTCCCATAATGGGTTATGGAAGAAGGCCATTCACTAAAAAATCTGTCTCTCGCTTCATTCTCCAAACCTCCACATGAGCCTGACATCACAGCAGGCCAACAGGCTGGCAGCCAAACACACATACACACATACACACACACATTCAGAAGTTCATATGCTGACCCTGCACCCTCTAAAGGAATGGCAGAAATAAGCAATGGGCGCCTGACTGTGCCATGTCCCTGGCAAGGTAACGCCATGTTAACTATGAATGAAATAAGCTGGCATCAAATAATGAGGGGTGAGGAATGGCATTTAGCTAGCCTTGACCTTGGATTTAGGGCACCAGAAAACCAGGATTTAAAAAACGAGTGAACACAAAGGCAGCATGGTTCAGAAAGTAAATGGCTGTCTCAGGTGGGCGCACCGGGAGAGAAAGCACTAATGAGGAACACTTGGACAAACCGAGGCAGTTGAATACGTTAATGGGAAGGCAAGGAAGACAGTGCACATTATAAGCAAGCATTCACAAGCATGTGCAGAGGAAGTGGGATAGTGGTCACAAGAGGCTGGCACTGTGCGTGGACAGCTGGCTCGCCCAGGTGGCGGCAGGCGGACTCGGAGGGGACACCTTCTGCCACTCCCATTTGGCGTCTGTCTTGCCACACTGATGCACACGTGCTGATGCTGCCAAAACCATGCCTGGTGCAATTCAGTGTGTCCACTGTAATGACCACATACTCTGGGTAAAAACGATGTGATGTGGGCATCATCCTTACGTATGTTTATTTGTATGCGAGCTAGAGCTGAAGCGATTAGTCAATTAATCGTTCAGTCCATCGACAGAAAAATGATCGCAAAACTACTTTTTCATATCCATTTAGCAGTTGTTCTGGAGCTTTCAGTCATATCTCATGATCTTTATCAGCAGATTGTGTTTGCCCAGTTGTCATGATATTTGTAGACGGTTCACATTTCTGTTCCTTCTCAGCACTTTAAGGACTTCTCGTCCATGTTGGCTTAAAGACAAGCTGAGGTTTAAATATTGGTTGTATATATGATAATTGTGACACTGGACTCTGAGAAACAGATTTGTCACCATTTTCTGATGTAGACTAAATGATTAATTAGTTAATTGAAACAATTTGAGACATTAATCAGTACTGAAAGTAGACGTTAGTTGGAGCCCTACCCTAGTGTTTAACTAATGTCTAACCTACATGTCATAAAATCATTAATGTCAATTCCATCAACTGGTGTTCAACCTCGTCTAACATGGAGACATAAAAACAATGAAGCATCTCTCTTTTGTATCAGCCTGGAGAACGATAACTGAAAACATACAAAAAAAACATACAAACACCCATCAACAGAGAAAATTCTCTTTCTTTCAGGATTAGACTCATCTGATGCTGCACTAGCAGTCTATTCATCACCACACTAAGACTTATGTATGCAAGCCACTGTTCATAGTCTTCGTATTAACCTTATCTATCGAACTAACCTCACAGACTGGCGTCCCTGTAGCCCGAGGCACGGCTGCCGATTGGTAACCAGCGATAAGGGAGAGCAGGGCTCACATATATTGTGCTCATTGGTTTGACTGGTTGTGTTAGCATGCAGTGTCGCACACTGGGAGCAAAAATGAGCGAACTGGTTCATCGATGTTAACAAGAGCGTTTCCTTAACTGAGTCAGACTTCAAGGACAGATTTGTCCTACATTGTCTGGAAAGGGTTAGGTCGACTGTTCAAGAAAGATCAACTAACTGAGCTGTAATCTTTCACCAAGACATCCACTGTCCTCGTAGGTTTAAGGTCTGTCTCAACACACGACTGTGACCCCGTTGATTTCTTTTAGTCTATAGTCATTCGAAGGATGAATAGACATCCATGTGCTATGACAACCAACCAGCATATCAGAGATAAACTGAGGAGTCAAGTCTATTTTATTTATAGCCCAATTTCACAAATCACAAATTTTCCCCAATGGGCCTTACAATCTGCACAACACACAACACCCTCCATCCTCAGACCCTCGTGAAGTGAAGTCGAGGCTTCAGAGTGGGAACTGCGGGACAGTTAAGGGTCTCAAATATCACATTTTTATGCTGATAATATCAGGTGAAGTGGGACAGAGCTGCGTGGAAAGCTGAACAGGCTAGGCATTAAACTGGAACACAACACAAAGCGGTGAACAACATCCGCTGCGAGAGACATCGGCCGAGGCTTTAGAAATGGAGCCACCACAGATTGCATTTATTTGCTGTCTGAGTGTACCTGCCCTCAGGCTTTTAAATCAGACAAAACACCCCTCATACATACAAAGATCAGTAATTCACCTCAATACGAATATAATACTATAATTCATATTGATAACTGTAACAACAAGGGCCGATTATTCCACCAATTGTGGAAATACATCGACTTGCATAACGTGCGAGCTGAAAAAAACTTGCGATCATGTAAAGCTTGGGAGTATTTCAGACAGAGGCCCTTAGTAATAACTGTAATTATTCAATTACGGTACAAGCAGTGAAATTTCAGTTTCTTTTCAGCACAGTATTGATCAGTACAGCATAAACTGTGCCACTTAGTAAGAAACTAACTTCTCACCACTGTCAAAGACAAGTAACCATCATTTAATTTCAGATGAACATCTCTCATTGTTAAAAGGGCACATCAGTCCGCACCATCGGAGCTGATTCTGGGTCAATCCCCCACCCCTCGTCTGCTCTGTCTGCTGCTCCATAGGGGGGAGGTGGAGGCTCAAAGAATCAAATTAGCTTCCTTTCCTACATTTTTATGACATCCAACTCATCAAGGTCACGGAGGTGTTAGCTAATTTCTGCTTGATTCTAATTAACTTCAATAACTTTTTTTTTGATGGATGCTATTAGTCAAAGTGCTTATTACCACCATGACTGTGCATAATTTTAATATGGGCACATAGGGAATACCTATAATCTGGAAAGTATTAGGGATATACTGGACTGACAGACCACAGACTATGTCGCAAAACTGATCCAGTGTGACACTATATTATGGCAATGGCACCTAGAGACCCAGTACGGCATTCATAAAAAGATCAATATGATGTGAAATATGATATAAGGTATATGTGCCTGTATCATGCAAATGTGTTCACATGTAAAAAGTCTCAAAAATAATTATTTATTTCACATGCGTAATACTGTTTTGCATATTATCATAAACCTACATGTTCTGATCATTTATCACATGAAATATGTGTTTAACATGGGATGTTACATGTGAAAATTAATTGTTGTCCTGTGATAGTTTTCACATTGGCTTATACGTTAATTATTTAAATATTAAATGGTGTTTCACACATTCTCTGACAGTTTAGATGAGCGGGCCTAGAAAAAGACACCACCTGCAGCACACAAAACCACACACAATACTAGGGATCATACAATATTTGTATGTTGTTGTGGTACATCTGAAGAATATAAAAGGTTGCAAGTCAAACAAACAAATGTAGCTGCCAAAATCTGTGGCTGTGCTCACCTTTTCCTTTCACACAGTGTATAGCATACGCTGCTGAGCTGCAGACTGCTGTCATGACTCTGCTTGTCTGTCGGCCTCCCTGGAGGGCTGGTTAGCATTACCACCAGCCCAGCCTCCCATTCTGTCAGACAGAATTTAGCATGAGTGCTAATGTAGCTAGCCACCATGTCTGTCTGTTTTTCTGTCTGCAGGTATGTGAACTTAGCCAGGGGCTGACAACCTAGCGTTTCTCTGTCAGGTACATGCACACACATGTGTATTCTCCTCAAATGTCTGTGCAGAGGTATATGAGGTTAGGTTATGGATCACAAAATAGGCTATGACTTTGATGATTATTAGTGTGATGAATGGTGGAGAAGACTAGATAATGAGCTACAGCTAGATTTAGCTAATGATATCAGAAAGGGCGTTTCTATCTGGGCAGAATTATGAGCAGGTCTTTTTATGCAGGCTTAAGGTTTCAGTGGCAATGCCCTCAGTTTCTATCAATATAAATTCACAACCTGAAAATAATCTTTATGACTTTTATCATTCAGGGCCTCTGACTTTTTCCAGGCACTTATAAATTACTGATCTCAGACAGGCTGATTTCACTGTGCTAATCACAAGTAGAAGTTTGGCACATTGGCGGGTAAACTATTCGGTACGATATCGCCATATAATAGCTTTTTGACGGTACCTAACAGCGTTGGTTTTTGTCGTGTATCGCACTTAAATTTGTCCCCACTGTACCAAGCACAAGGGATCTAAAATCGTGTAACACACGGATTAGGGGTGTTCATTGGTTGTTGTTTATGTTCATTTCAGGTTACTGGGGTTGATTGGCGTACATATGTAAGGGGTTGGGCGTTAGGGGATTGAAGTCGGAGTCGGGAGCGGGAGCAGGTCACGTCATGCTTGGAGTACCTGGAGTGTTTTTAGCATTTAGCTAGCTAGTTACCACTATAACGTGTAGCATACCTGTCAACCCTCCCGGTATCCCCCCGTTAAAATATCTCTCCGTAAATGACCCATTTATTTATGCATTTATTTATACGTTGCACCCGCAAATAAAACAAGAAGAAGAAGAAAAGCAGCGTGACGGGTTCAGGACGGATGATGCGTTGGAACCAGAAAGATTATTTAGAATGTGCGAGTAAAAACTACAACCTACAGTCATTTTTGTGCATGAATGGTTGTGAAGTTTTTGTTAGTACTTAGCATTAATAAATTACAGACCAACGTATACTGTTTTTCTTGCACAAAGATTTAATAAATGAAAACAACCCACAATTATTATTAGGCCTATAGTAGTGATAAACTTTATATGAAAGTTTAATGAATATAGTGGGGGGGTGAGGCTGAAGCAGAGCATAAAATAAAATTAATTAATGAGGACATTTAAGTTGAATGATAAAGTATGATTAAGAGTGAGCAGTGATGAGATTTAAGGTGAATGATTAATAAGCATCTTGTAAGTTTATAAAACAATTTACTCTTATGTCTTAAGTACATTTTATAGCAATACATTTATTTTGCTTCAAATTTCAATCTGGTGTCGTCTTTAAGTTTGTATTCGACAGAATACCTTATTTTCTCTGTTAAAAGTACTGAAACAAATGTTTACGTGACATAAAAAGGCAAGTTATTATTTTGGCTGGTAAAAAATATGTTTGGCCGGTGGATTTTTTCATCTATCAGTCCCATTGGCAGCTGAGCCAAAAAGTTAATTTCCACCCCGGGTCCTAAATCATAGTCCAAGACATTTCTATTCATAGTGGTAGAACAAAAAAGTATTAAGTTTGTTGAATTTCATTTTTTATGTATTTCATTTTTTCAGCAACTCCACGAAGCTATGATAAAGGCCAATTGGTGCTATGAGCTAAACGCTAGCATCTGCGTGCTAACATGCTCACAATGACAATGCTAACATGCTGATGTTTAGCATGTATAATGTTTACTGTGTTCACCTTTTTAGTTTAGCGTGTTAGCATGCTAAGATTAGCACTAAACACAAAGTACAGCCGAGGCTGATGGAGATGTCATAAGTCATTGGGTTATACTGCAGATTTCAAAATATGAATGGTGTTTAAGGGAGAGTGGGGTACAGTTTGTCAGAAGTGACGTCATTCAACTGCATTATTTTCTACTGTATGACATTATTTAACGCTAGCCAGTAATGGTTTTAGATTAGATTTGCTTTCATTTAGGAGAAGACTGAGGAATGTTAACTTTTTCACCACCTTCACTAAACTCACAAAGGATAGCGCTAACATCGTTCCACAGCAGCCACACTGAAAAGGCTGCCTGAAGTTGTGTCCGCACACATTTTTTGTTTATCGGCCTCGTGAGTGCATGGCCGACCGATTAATCGGTCTATCACTATTCAGTTCATCACTTTGTGCTGAATTCAACAGTTAGCCCCGCCCTGCTGTCATCTCTCTCCATTCACACACAACAACACAAAACAAACTCAAGAGACACAAACTCCAGCAGTGATTAAGCTACTTAGCGCTGAAGGTGATTATGGGCCAGCTGGTCTCACACAGACACACACACACACACACTCATATCTGCACAGCATACTGACAGCAGCTCTACTGAAACATGCACACAAACACATTCAAACACAGTCTGGCCCACATTCAGACATCATCACATATTTTGTCTTGTCCATAATACCTACACTTTCTCATCAAGCAAAATCCAATTTTGCTGTCCAGGAATGGCACACAAGGCTAAATAAAATTCACTAAGATTAAGTGAATAGGAAGGAAAAACATTGTTACTCTGAGTAAATCTATTTCAGATGGACACAGAGACAGAAAGAGCACAGTGAAACTCGTACACATAAATGCTGTCCGATCAGAGGCTGAGGGAGGATGTCTGTCTGTTTAAGTGTATATTTAAAGAGGCAAAAAAAGAGATTCAATAAGAAAGTATGAGGAAGAAGAATCTCTTGTTTACTGGCAAGTCGTGTTATATTTCTTGTTTATGGATTCAAAAAAAAAGCAGAAAGGGATACAAAAAAAAAACATTCAACATTCATATAGGGAAGTGAATTAACTCTATACAGTCTAGACACAACACCTGAGGGCCTCCATCTCTCTGTCTCTTTCTCCCTCTGCGGGAATATAGCAAGCACGTGCAGCTGTGCCCAAATTATTCATACACACGATGCTCAGACACACACACACACACACATGCTCATATGCACACATAGACGCACCCATGCAGACACACACTGATTGCATGTTTGGCTAAGAGCTCATATTTGCACGCTACAGTAGCCCTTTTGACAACAGAAGACACACTTGCTCCTTTTTCCCCTCCAGTCCCTCCCCCTCCCCCTCCCCTCCGCCCTCCTCTGTCTCTTTTCCTCTCTCTTTGATTTTTCTTTGTATTTGTTGTGTTGAATTGCAGGAAGCATTGCTCTTTTCAGAAGAGGGGGAGCAGTTTATAAAACAAAGACGACATCAGAAACGGACCCTACAAACCTCTCTTTTCTTTGTCCCGTTCTTGTCCACCATACTCTATAAAAATATAGCCTGTTCTTCATCCCCATTTACCCTCCAATTCTCTGCCCTTGCTCAGTGTGTCTTTATCTGTGTATGTGTGTGTGCAAACTCAGCACAGAGCACAAAGACCTGCAGTGACATCAGACTCATTCACACTGTGTCCTCTGTCTACACTCACCCGAGAGGAGCTCTGTTTAAAGGCATCCCCCCTCCCACACACATACATACACACACACCCTGTGATTTTTGAGTGACCACAACAATGTCAACACACAAAAACTGGATATATGGTTTATCAAAATATGCAGATCGCAGAATGTTTGAAGAAAAACCAACCAAAATGCTAAAGAACAAGGAAATTAATTATTTTCTGCGCTGACCATGAAAAAGGTTCTCTTATGTCTCCAAGCTGTTTCAATTATTATAGTTAGGACTGTTTAGAAGACCAGCTGACACATGATGAGGCCCCGATAACAGAAAAATGCAAATGTTCAGACTGAAGCGCCTTTCATTCCTTACTGAATTCAAATGGATGAATTCAAATAAATACAGATCTGTGTGCACGTCTGTGTGTGCATGTGTGTGCACACGAGTGGGCGCATAGGCAGTGGAAGCGGGTGTGGGGAGAAAGCTGTTGACATTCCAGCATTTTGGTCATAGCCCCGCGCTTTATTTTGCTCGCAGCGCAGACAAGCTTGAGCAAGAGAAAACAAATGGACGAGGCAAACATTTAGAGGGAAGTTTGAGATGATGTGTCGTTAGCACACCCCAGATCAATGTGTATTTTCCATCAGGATCAAAAGAAAGAAGAGCAGAAACTGTTTGTTTTGGGGGTTTTTTAAATATGAAGTAGGACTTCTATTGATGCTCTTACTCAGAGCTCCAGAGCAGTAGACTGATTCCTAGATGGTTTATAAATATGGCCCAAGGCTTAACTTCAAGGCAATTTCTTTCAGTTTCACGCTCTCACTGAGGTTTCGGTCTTAACTGACTCGCCTCAATAGGCTCATCAGCAGCTCACAAAGCAGGAAGTGAACAGGAAGCGTAGATAGTCCAGCAGCAGCATTACAGGAAGTCATTCTGCAACAGCAGCACACCATTTGGGAGTGCTGATGTACTTAACAGGGGAGAAGTTCATTAACCGACTAGTTGCATAAGTCATTTTAATGCCAAAGCCCACAACACAGTCCTTAATATTTCAGATCTATTAGTTTAAACTCACAAGCTTTGGGGTTATGAATTCCACCCTGTCAGAATATACTCAGCACTCAAGCACCACTTCTCTCATAGCCAGGCCACGCCAGAAACCCAATCAAGTAGCTCTATTATAAACCTTGCATGTGTCATTAAGAGTTGTGTTATTGTTTGGAAAACCAGGATTAGCGGGTGTAGCTTGGCAACCTCACTAACAACCTCCAGCAGACCTTTGTCACCTCTCCTGCTGCAATCTGCTCGAAAAGCCTCTGAGCCTGTAGTGCCCAATTATGCAACAGCTACTACTATTAGAAAACAGGTGACAAACAAAACACCTAGTTTTACTTTTTTTAAGCTGGTTCCTGTGATGAAATGTCCTGATTCTTGCCTTCTGCATACCACCGTGTCCTTTAAACACGTATCCATGATGTTCCTTCAATGCTAAGCAATTCTAGGCATGCGGCTACTTAGCACTCCTGCCAAAAAAAGGCATTCACACAGAACTGTTAGGCCCAATAGGTTTGAAGGGCAACAACAACAAAAAACATGTGACCTGCGGGGCAGCAGAGGAGGAACTGATGCACAGCTGTGGATGGCCGGCTTGGGTGTGCGCTGTGTCATGTTTCCTGCTCCTCTTCCCCTCAGTTAAGGCCAAACCACTGATTAGAAACAATTTCAGTGGCGACTCCCATCAATAAAACAAAAGTGATTTCACTTTTTATGACCGCTGACCGTAGATCCGCAGAAAGCTGGTCTCTGCGGGGTGACTGAAAATTGAGACACAGTGTTAGAATGCACATGTACATACTGCTGCCAATAGCCTAGTATCACACACACACTTTCCCACCAGAATCCAGCCATTATAAAAGGGCCACCCCCTGGGGTGGTGTGTAACCCAGACAGAGCCTGTGTGGCAAACTGTTAACACACACAGGAAACAGGCGAGACTGGTAGCCTACACAGGACATACGTCCAACAACAAAACACCACCTTTAAACTCCCATTTAAAGCCTTTGTGTATCAGCTGTGAGGGGCCCCTTCCGCACTTGTATTCCGCTGCTCCTGTTTTGTTTTGGTCATGTGGTGGCAAAAAGTCTGCAGCACTTAAATGGATTCAAAAACTTTCTGCAAAGCACTTTTTTGCACTGGTTCATCGCCATGTTAGCGTCAGACTGCTGAGATAAAACCTAATCCTTTTTTTCTGAGCCGAGCTCCCCTCACCTTTGAGTCAAAATGCTCTGCGTCATAACCATCCAAAATAGGCCCATCATCCACGTGTGGGGTCTGCAAGAACACTTGCAGAACTCATTTTTCTCTGCATTACCGGCATCATCTTGAACTGCAAATGCATGAGACACGCAGGGCTGAGGACTGAATCACGTCTCGGTGATTCCTCAGGTTATGTCTTGGCCAAAGAGCTCAAATTAGACATAGAGGGAAAGCCTTGAGGAAAATGTCTGTTAAGGTGAGAACGTCAAGCAGCAGTCACAAGGTCAGAGACCACAACAGCACTTCACAACAGATCTGTCTTTGTGTCTATTTATACACAGATGCTATGGAGGCTGACTTAGCACTTTGGTGGAAGACAAGAGTGGCTCGCCGGTCTGCAATGAGTAAGTGGCAGAGCTTCAGAGAGAGATCGATATGCAAATGGTCATTTACACAACTCTCATGTTACTCCCAACGCACATGCATACACACAAAAGCTGAATTACTGACATTTATAGACAGCAGCACATGCACGCTCAGAGCCCGCCCCAACATAAAGCCATCAATCCGGGGCAAATGCGGCACTCAACGAAAGACCAACAAGAGGAGGAGGAGGCACCCACGAGGCAAAGTGACATTGCACGTATGTCTGTGTGTGTGTGTGCGGGGGGTTCAAATGGGTGGGAGTGAGAAAATGTAGGAGTCTTTTCATTCTTATAGCCCCTGTGCATCAGACTAAGCTTATCTTGCATGTTAATTCTGCTGCATAAAGATTGAACAGCCAAGCCAGACGCAATTTAACGACAGCCACTTATTAGGGAGTTACATTACATGCATCTTGTCATGTTTGACTTGACTGCAATGCAGGGCCACTGACTTAAGCGTGTGTGTGTGTGTGTGTGTGTGTGTGTGTGTGTGTGTGTGTGTGTGTGTGTGTGCGTGCGTGCGTGCGTGTATCCACATCCATTCCTCAGGACGTCAGGTCTGAATGCAGGATTGTAGGTCAACTCACTGGTTATAGGGAGATTGTTTAAGGAAGGCAGCGCAGACATTCAGGAAATGGATGCTGGCAACACAGACTGTGTGTGTGTGTGTGTTGTTCGGCCCTCACGCCAACCTCATTGCCCTCCAAATGCATACTCACAAACACAGAGTGCTAAGCTTTATGCAGTCTGCCCCAGGGTTGAACAACATGGGAGCAATTAAACACCATCCTCTCTTATCAGCGGCCGAGTTTCTCAGGGAAAAAAAATAATACGGGAGGAAGTTATCCCTCTCTGCATGTTTATTTGTGGGCTTCCCATTTCCTGTCAAACACACAGACACTTTTGGTGGCACTCACGGGGCAAGTAAATACACACACATATCACGCGTGATGAAAAGGAGCCGAGCTAGCTCGCCCACCAGCGCAGCCATGTAATTACACAAACTTAACTACAATGTGAAGTTCATGCTAATAAAACAGATTTTTAAAAAGGCAGAGCTGTGATTATAATGCTCTGTGTTGCAGCGTGATAGATGACAGCACTGAAACTATGCTTACGCACTGATGATCACGTCAATAATGCATCACCAATAAAGATGGGGACAGCTAAACGCACAGGTGTCCGGTACGTGTGGCGTGTGCAGCAATATCTGTCACCTTCATTCAGTTACAGTCTGTCAACAAGCCTTCCGAGCTGCTCTCCAGACTTGGATCAATAACTTCAGTTGAACAGCAGCCACCAGCTGTCTCTGTGGCTTCTCTTTTCACCTTTTTTCGTTGCCTTTTTGTCAGCACCGCCCACCCCACTTCCTGTTACAGTTGTCGCTGTGAACAAGCACAAAGGAGATCCACTCAGCGGCTGATTGACAAGTGACTCTGAAACCTCCCCTGGGGAAATGGGGCCATCAGTTGTAAGGTTCCTCTTAAAAGGCTGCTTAACTGGGCCGACTCCCACCCTCAACCCCCTCTAAGTTTAATCAATGGTTCCCAAACTGCGGTTGGAGGACCTCAAAGGGACCCTTTTTGAGGAATAGCTAAACATTCACCATTATTTTGTTGCTTTCGCCTTACAAGAACAGAGGAGGCCAATTTTGATCAGGACTGCCCAAGTTTCATTCTTTGTATCTGTACTATACAATGCTCAGGACAACAATCTTCTCATGAAGGACCCTCAGTATGACCAAGTTGGATTCATCAGCTGGTGTGACATAGTCTGGGAGGGTCTGAGTTGATGGACAGTGGGCCTGTCAGACCACCGCCCCTTCTCCACACACACACACACACACTGCACAATGAGCATGATTACAGGCGCAGCCCCAATCACACACTACATTCATGCCATCCAGTTTTAGATCACCCAGTGCCTGCACATGCCCATTTATATGATCTCTTTCAACCAGCATTCAGTCCTGGCACACGCAGTCGATGGGCTGCGAATATCTCCTGATATGAATCCAAAAGCTGCTCTGCTGCTCAAGCTTTTGGGTGCATTTGCCAACAAAGGCAGTGAATGACACAGCTCTGAAGGAGAGCATCTCTTTGTGCTGGATTCATTTGCAGAGGCAGGATTTTTTCAAAAAATTAGAACACCACAAACGCCTTTGCTTTTAAAATCTGTGTATGGAGCAAGATCAGCCACGCACATGTAATGTGTTCAGTAGCCACGGTTAGAGTAAAGTGAGACTGCAGGTAGTTGCCTGTGAGAATAATAATTCAGAAATTGGTTTGGGGAGAAACGCCCATTCTCCTCCCTGCACCTGGCTGCAGCTGTCCTTGTCTCATCATCCAATGTTAAATCCTGAATACAAACCGCTGCCTGCCTCACATAATACGGGCTGATGCCGTGGAGAACTTCTGCCCGCCACCCTTACGCTACATGAAATCCATATGGTATCTCGAGGTGCTGGCCCATGCTTTGCCTTATCAATACTGTGCAGAGCACCACCCATGCATTATAAAACAAGGTGTAATGCTTGTGTCTGTGGCTGTATAACCTGCTGTATCTTACAATGAGCAAGGAGTGAGGATAGTAAAATAAGACTATAGGTTTGCGGGACGCATTTAAATGATCGCCAGGAGGCACAGACACAATGTGGTCTGCTAAAGTCGGCAGATTTCCAGCAGACAGGCGTAGGAGGCTTACCTTAACGCAACCTTCACAGAGCAGTCGCCCTGGCTCGCCATTATCGCATTCAAGGTTCACAGACGGGACGTGGAGTGTTTCGGCTCTGCTGGGTGTTCAGTCTGTGTAAACCGTGCGGTGCTGCGGCGGTGCGGGGTGTCTCAGGTCAGCGGGAGCAGCCGTCAAGACCTGCCGGCGGCGAGCTGCCTCATCGGGACTCCTCCAGTCTTCTTCTTCTCCTCCGCAGTGGCGGTCATTTCTGGCTCACTGATGTCTGTCACATCTCAGTGTTTTAACCCGCTTCTTTTTTTTTTTTCTTTCCGTGGTCTGTCTCAGACGCTACATCCTGTTTGAAGTGCGTATGAGCGAAGACTGTGAGCGCTCCTCTGAAACCACACCGCTGCTCTCAGCAGAGAGAGACGCGATCACGTTGAAGCGGCGCTGAGACCGTAAACTGGAGGGGGTACTGCTGCCTTCAAGGGCTGTTGGAAATATTGAATTCACCTTTGGAGCGCTCTTCTGATCTCTCCAAATTCAAAAATAATTATTTACCTCTTGCCACACTAAACCCGTTGCCATGGATACGGATATACACTGGCTGCTGAGTTATATTAAGCAATTGTAAGTCATCCTCAAAACAATGCGCATGTGCTATATGGGCACACAAAGGCATAGGTGGGGAAAGTATCCAGATCATTTACTGAAAGGCCAATCTCAGCAATTTAGTAGTCCTGTTTTTTCCATAAAGTCACAAGAAACATTATGCAAATGCTCCATATTTGTATAGCGCCTTATAGTCTTTTCGACCGCTCAAAGCTCTTTTACACTACATCTGCATTCACCATTCACACACATTCATTCACTGAGCCTAAGTGCTCAAACAGAAACTAACATTCACACACATTCATTCACTGGCAGAACAGCCACCAGGGGCAATTCAGGGTTCAGTATCTTGCCCAAGGACACTTCGACAGCAGCCTGGAGGAGCCGGGAATTGAACCGTCGACCTTCTAACAGGCAACCCTCTACCTCCTGAGTCACACTGAATCCTATTTCCCACCATGCAACTGGATAGCATCCTTCATTATATCCTCAATGCCCACTTCTTTGAAACCCCAAAGGCTTTCTGATTAGTATTTTGATATCCTCATGACATCATCAAGGTTAAGTCCCCTGCAGAGCCACAACAGATGTTATCCAACAGTTTTCACCGTTTGAGTAGTAGCCTAACACAAGCACTACTTCTAAAGCAGAGTGGGCCCTCTTAGTGTTGTCATGTGTTGTAGGGGTTGTTATTACTTGCATTAACATATTTTCATCAGCACTATTTATCATAACCATCCCATTAATACTGTATAATGCTGTTCTATACAGATATTTATCATTACACCTTGGTTGATGCTGTATATCCACATTTATTATTTATTGTATTCTTAGATTTTAAATTTCTTATATTCACTACTTACCAACTTCTTCTATTATTTCTTTTATGCCTTGTTGTGCACGCAAGTATCTGTAACAAAGAATTTCAACTTGGGGATTAATACTCTAATAAACAACACTTTAATATTGCAGCTGGTCATGGTAGAGGTAATGTAACTATTTTACATACTGTTAGGTGGCACAATCTATGACTATGCATCATATTTAATAGGCTGATCACTTCTTTTACCAGAGTCAAATTCCTTGTATGTGTAATAGCCTACCAGAGATGATTTAAGGGAAGTATTTGGTAATACTTGACCAATAAAGCTGATTCTGATTGAATGGCTTACAAACTGCCTAAATGTAGTGGAGTAGTAAAAAGTAGAATAGGCTACTTGCTCCTGAGATGTAGTGGAGAAGAAGTAATTTGAAATGGAAATGATAAAGTAAAAGTAACTCGAAACTGTACTGAAATGCAGTAAATATTTATTTAATTCCACCACTGCACAAATGTGAAATGAACGAGGAACAAAGTGCTGTTTTCCTTCATTTAAATGCACTTTCTATGATAGTACAATAATTCGAGGAGTTCGTGAACGCACCATACTCGCATTCGATTGACATGCAGTTCGGCCAACTGCCAAATTAGCCCCGCCTTCATTGAACATGAGAGACCAATCAGCGGGCCCAACAAGACTGTGTGGCCCCGCCCAGAAACACACCCACGTCGGGCAGTAAAGATTACAAACGTACAGCACACAGACTGCCAGCGGCGACATCTGATGTCCGTTAAACTATCATAAACTGAGGGAGACGGTTCCCATGACGGAGAGGAGGGGCTACTGATTTAAACACCTTGAGGTCAAAGGCTGAAACTCATGCAGAGGTTTTTTATGACCTGGCAGAAGAATGGAGTTAATTTGCTCTGGTTTGGATGGGAAGTTACACTCTGCCCACTTCCCTCTCCTGCTGAGTCAGATTTCTTCTAAAGGGGAAATTGATGCCCTTTCTCTTAGTTGAGTCAAACAGACACAATGCATTTTAACCGCTCCTCCTCAGTTTCTCTCTCTCTAGTCAATATTTATTCTGGATCTATACCAACCAGTTTTGCCTATTTCCCCCCTCAATTAAGTTTCTTCTAACATGCTGAAACAGCCGGGTTTCTATGCAAAGTGACTTCACCACATGTTAGGATTCTGGCAGCAGGACTCACATCTACATACAAACTCCAACCTTTCCAAATCCTCATCCTCCTCACTATCTATGACTCATGTTCCTACTGTATGTACTGAACAGTTTCCCAACGACAGTCATGTCTGAACTGTAGTGAACTGTTTCCTAATATAACACAACACATTTCAGTTAAATATTTCACAACTTTATTTAGGTAGCTGTTTGTACCTATTCTGCATGACCGTGTGGAAAGCCGGCTCAGCGAACTGTGTTGTGGTGAACAAGAAACACTGCTTTCTGTCTAAATGCAGAATAAAGGCACTGCAGTCCCATGACAACAATCACTTTTATGTTATGAAACACAGTCCGCGAATGGCTGCATGAACTATAAACCCCTTCTGTGTACAGAGGAGTATGTGTGTGTATGCGTGTGTGTGTCGAGGACCAGGTGGTGATGTTAGTGCTGCACAGGGTTTGTTCCCCGGGTGCAGTGATGGATTCCACACAAGATTAACATCCAGTTATGAGGATAAAACTACAATCCTCCTAGATCTGCTGGGAACTGGCCACTGGCCACCTCAACTGTGACGACAAAACACACAAACAAGAGCGGTGCACACACACACAAGTTTGTTCCTCTATCCCCATGTGGACATCTCATTGACATAATGCATTCCCAAGCCCTTTACCTTAACCATCAGAACTACATGCCTAACCTTAACCCTTACCCTAATCCAATACCAAATTCTATTACTATTACATCATTAGGATGGACTGTTTTCTTTCAGGCACGTTTACAGTTTTCTCCCCTGTATACTAACTCCTCCTCAGCACTTAAAATGTAAAAAGCACATTTCATAACCGTACTGTGTGGGTTTTAAAACCCTGAAGAAATTTTAATATTGCAATTTCCAAACTGCAGCATAATCCCCATATTTAGGACCACATATAGTCAAAATAACAGCACCCTAATTACATAAGAGGCTTTCAAATACAATCTTTCCAGCCGCCCTCGGGTTCTGTCAGTCACGGTGAAGTCGGCAATTCATTCTCCCGCTTTGGATTTGGCACTTTTCTTCAACACACAAACACACACACACACACACACTTCATCATTCTTACTTGATGGCCCTTCTCATTTCTGCAGCATGTGATTATATCCTGACCTGAAAACATGAAGATGACTCATATCTTTGTGTGGCTATTTTTTCCAATGTTGAATATATCATTTTGAAATAAGACATATTTTATTGACACACCAATGAAAAATAATGTGAAAGACACTCATACACACACACACAGAAACAAAGACAATCCACTGCCAAAACACAAAATGCTCCCATACACTATATGTGTATTAAAAGAAGCTGACTGTGATGCATTTAATACCAATGACGTCCTCTTTCTCTGCTCCAACACATGCAGCACATTCCCTCTTTCAGTGAAAAAGACGAGGAACAAGACTGAGAGGGAGATGGAAGATGGAACTGCACCCTAATGTATTCTCCATCCTTATTCTTTGATGTGTAATCCCCCACATACGTTTTCCATATTTGGCTTTGAAGCTCCATAAACCAATCCCCCATTCGTTACCGTAACAAAACAGTTTGAATTGGCCAGGATTACATAAACACACATTTGACGACTCACTGGCTGGCAGAGAAAGAGGTGCATCGCCAAAATGAAACGTCAGGCAGTTTAATGATGCACACTTGTTTCAAGTTTATTTATTTATTTTTGCTTCCCTCCATTTCCTTCTCAATGGGAATACATGGCGAGTCTAACAAGTGTGTGGACAGATGTTTGAAGGTGTCTGTGTTTAATGTTTGACACAGGAGCTGCTTAGATTTATATGTGTCAGCTGCAGTGGCATAAAGCACAGCTTGCCAGTTCTTGGCAGTGCCAGACCCCCCCGTAGGGCTTTGTCCAAGCACCCTGCAGAGCTCTGCTTTTACCGCTTACAGTGGATGTAGTGAAGGTATGTCATTTTCTGAAATACGGTTATTCATTTCCTCACTAAGAGTTAGATGAGAAGACTGATACTGTCAGGTTCTATAGCTGAGTGCTGAGGCAGATAACTGAGATGTAGACCCAAATGCAAGACACTGGAAATTCTGGTGCAGTAATGATGTTTAATCCAAAACGAAACAGAAATACTTAGGCTTACATGTAGAAGCAAATGTTAAAACAAAGGGCAGGGAATCTAAAAAATAAAACAAAAGTCAAAACTGAGTATGAAAAGTCACAGCGGGGCGAGCATGGAGACAAGCAGGGAAACATTCGGCACAGTCGTGGCGTCCCACTCTCACTAACAACTACATTCTTTAACAGGCTTATGCGCACACACATGTATACACACACACACACATACAGACACATTCACCCACACGCACAT
Source organism: Micropterus salmoides (assembly GCF_014851395.1). Lineage (NCBI taxonomy): Eukaryota > Metazoa > Chordata > Actinopteri > Centrarchiformes > Centrarchidae > Micropterus > Micropterus salmoides. Next base: position 26,383,140 of record NW_024043372.1, read on the forward strand.
AGACACAATCAGTCTTACATATAGACACAAACAAACTTAGGTTGTCCCTGGTAGAATTATTCTTCCAGCTCTTGTGGCTGTGCTGTGTTGCTTATTTAGTGTGCTGGACTGTTTCTTGTTTTTCTCTTAGTTGTCATACTATGTCAGCTGTTCATTGCTGCTGTTCGGCTGGTTGTCTTTTACTATTATTATTATTTTTATTGTTTATTGTGTTTGTGTTTGTTTGTTGTTGTTTTTCCTCCTCTCCAAGCCCCCCTCTCTGTTCTATTGCAGGTTTCGTTGCTTTCTGCAATTGGTGTTTCCTTCTGCTTTTCCCTGTTGTCCCCATCTTCCATCCCCCTTCTCTTGCAGGTCTTGTCCTTTCTCTGTGCTGTCTGTTTGTGCCCCCCTATCCCCGTGTCTGCCCCCCTGTCTGTCCTGGTGACAAATCAATACATAATTAAATAAATAATAAAACAGACAAAGGAGTATATTAATACTCTCTTGTTAAAGTTAAATCTGTCTGGCACAATATGGTATCCAGGTCATCATACTCTATACCAGGCAGGTGTGGAATGTATGAGTGTGAGTGTGACTGGTTGTTTGTCTATGTGTGGCCCTGCGATGGATTGGCAACCTGTCCAGGGTGTACCCTGCCTTTCGCCTGATGTCAGCTGGGGTTGGCTCCTGCCACCCGCGACTCTGTACGCAGGATAAGTGGTTGATGATGGATGATGGGAGGAAATTTCATTTAATTTCATATGATTGACCTCTTTGTCAGTGTAATATATATATATATATACAGAGAGAGAGAGAGAGAGAGACATAGTCACTGACATGATCGCTATTTCTCAGTTTAAACAGAATTATACTGATGAGAAACATATAAGTAGGTAAGTATAGATGGTTGATGTTTTGAATAATAAAACTTTTTATGGTCAAAAAAAAAAAAAAGCAGGGAAACATTCAGCAGCGACAAGGACTGGGCAGAACTGAGCACATTAAATACAGGGGCAATCGGGCAGGGAGGGGGCGAACAGGTGAAACACTTCAGGGCAATCAGACAAGAGGAAACAAAGCTACAGAACACCAGACAGCAACAACTTCAACGTAAACCAGGAAATAAAGCCAGCAATAACACATGAGGACAATTGTAACAAAATACAACAGAGAACATGGAAAAGGATCATTACTAACAAACAAAACCTAATTGAGAACACAGAGGCAGGGAGTGATAAATATTAACATTTAGAGAAACAGCCTGGCATTGTCCAAAGGCTACAAAATCCACCTACCACCACCTCTCAAGCTCACTAATTAATGCTTTATATCTCATTTGTTTCTTCTTGTCCTCTGTGTGAGTTTAGCGAACAACCAAAGGGGGCTCCACCTAGCCAAAAAATAGCCCCACACCGAGCCCCTGCCGGTTGTCTCATATAACAGTCCTGCATTAAATGCAACCTCCATGAAGGTTATAATGTTCAGTTTTTGGAGAAAAAGTGTTAGAGAGGTGTTGATTTGACTTTTTGGAGGATGTACAGAGTATTATACAGAGGTATTTCTGTTAATTAGCCTACCCTCACTGATATAAATTGGGTGGACAAAATAAAGCAATCCGATTCAACAGCAACACCACTCTAAAACAGTTTCAAAATAAAGTGAAATATCGTAACCTTCATGACGGGAGGATTTGTGTCATGGCTATTGCATTAGACTGCGTTAGTTTTAGTTAGGTGTGCCCAAAACAGGCGAGTGGTGTGTGTGTGTGTGTGTATATATATATATATATATATATATGTATATATATAAACGAGATATAACATGTTCATTTGTGAGCTTTAGAGGTGCAGGTAGGCAGATTTTGTTACCTTTGAACAGAGTCTAGCTGTTACCCAGTTTCCAGTCTTTATGCTTAGCTAACTAGCTGCTGGCTGTAGCCTTTCTTTTAACACCAGTCATGACAGTGGTACCGATCCTTTCATCTAAGTGCATTATTTAGTCTCAGCAAGAAAGTGAAAAGGCGTATGTTTAAATCTTGTTTTAATCTGAAGTACTTGCGGGGATATGGCCTTTAAAAAAATGTGTAAACATTTACCACTCTTTTCTCATAGCTACAACTTATCAGTTAGAAATATTGTACCACTTAAAGAAAACAAACAACATTTCAACTTTATACTGATATGATAATTTGTGGATTAATATAATAATTCTGTGGTATTATCCAGGACTATTTCACTTTTAGAAAAGGCAATACTGTAAGGCTGCATGAACGTGAGCCCAGAAGAGCCTGTGTGTAAATCAAACCTTCAAACACAGATCACCAGATAACGGTGGTGAGTCATGAACATGATCCCCGGTACAGCAGACCTACATTCCAGCTTCCATCCCCAGGGCACATGCTGACCCACACTTTGCTCCGTTTCTGCCCAGGCTCTGATGCTTCCTGCTGGGCTGTGACCAGGCGGTGGCTGGGGTGGAGGCTAGAAGGGGGCTCATATTGGCTGCTGCAGCCGCGAGGTGTTTCAGAGAGGTAGTGACATTCATTGGCTAATTTACCGCTGCATCACAGGGCTAGGACCCGAGAGACTGTGTGTGTGCGTGCGTGTGTGTGTGTGTGTGTGCGTGCGTGTGAGATTAGAAGAGGAGATCAACAAGGAGTGATTGTTCTTTGGTCTCCTGCACCAAGCCCATTGCATGCTGGTGCTCACACATTCACAAAAGACTAACAGAGTCCATCTGTGACAGCTGACCTCCCACAGCTCCAGGAACAAGCGGCGGACTTCTTTAAACATAGAAAAAAAACAATTGACATGACACTCCTGTCCACAAAAGTATGTCAGGGTGGAACATATTACCCATAATAATACCTGTGAATGTGTACAATGCACATAGTAAGTCTTCCAAATTTTGGAATAGGCCTAAATGTACACCCTGAAAAAAAACTGAACTGAATTTGAACTTTTGTGGTTCATCAACATAAGATCACAAGCTAGTTTCAATGACTCATTATAGTAGCAATCTTTTCATTGACCTGGTATAATTACCTAATTATTACTCAAATTCTCTGTCATCTTACTCCATCACCTCCCCCGTCATCTCTCTGAGGGTATCCTGCACCTTGTTTCTATGGAAACAGCCTCTGAAGACGGCAGGCAGAAAGGGACAGGAAGAGATGCTGAATTGACAGAAAAGCCTCTTTGTGCTCTCCGAACAAATAGGCCTAAAGGGGGTTAAAGACACACACACACACACACACACACACACAACTTCCACCTGGCTTAAAATGGAAGATAAGGAGTATCACCAGACTCCTGAATTCCGCTTGAAGCAATACAACCAGCTCCTTAAATAACTTTTTCTAGGACAAACACTAAACTAAAAAAATCAGTTTTGATTTCAGCACTTTCTGTGTGCAGCTTCTGTTTAAAGAAAAAGAAAAAAAGAGATTATATTATAATATTTATTATATTGACAACATCTACTGTGTGAATGGACTAGTGGCAGTAGGGTCTCGCTCATTATTTACTCTTCACTGTTGTGGATTGTTATAGTTGAAGTATCCAAGTAGAGAGCTGTGACTAACATGTTTAATCACATTATGCATTCACAGGACAAACTCAGGCATGCACACACACACAAACAACCACAACACATACAATATAAAAACACGCACATGCAGGAGGAAAGCATAAAATCCCAGCCTCTTTCACTCCACAAGCATCACACAAACACACACACGCACACACACTCTCACACATGAAATCTCACTCCATCCTGTATCGGAAAATTGGATTGCTGCTCCCAAATAACTTGATTATAAACAGCCTCCCTCTCACTCTGGGGCAGTATCACTTAATAAAGCTAAGTGCATTGACACGCAAGTACCCACGCTCATACACACAAAAGACACATGCACACACACCATACAGATCTATTTATCAACCTATTACATGTATCATATCAACAGTAAACTTAAAAAAAAATGGGATGGAACAAACATCACAGACATGGCTCTGGGAAAATTGTGGGTTATGGGTCAAACATAAAGCTCCAAGGATCTAAGTAGACAATATTCAGTCAGCCTAAGTATTCACTGATTAGGATCTGAAAGCTACCAAAAGGTCAAATATGTCTGCATCAAGCATGTGAAAGGGCTTCTTTAAGTCAATACATTTGTGTGAAGGACAGCAGTATATGGGACAACACTGAGAGCAAAAGCATGGAACAGGCACGGAAAAACACTGTGACAATAAGAGGTGTAACGATACAGATAGCAGGACTTAGCAGTTAACTTCCATTGTGTGTGACATGAATTGTGAAATAACTGCATTTACAGCCCATGCGTGACTGTAGCAAAGCACCACATTTCCACACTGCTTTCCATGTCTGATCATGATCAATTTAATGTTGCTGAAAGACATGCAGCAGATGTGAGCTTATTATGTGGTTTATTTCACGACTGGTGATGAGGATCAGGATGAACACCACAAGAAAAGGCATTTTATACAAATAATTTGTAAATACAAAGCATCAGAAAAAGAAAGAAAACATCCTTTGACACTTAGTCTGTGGGTTTATTAGGCCTCTACATTTCAGAGGGTAATGTTGTTTTGTTTACTGACTTTACATACAAAAGATATTATCAGCTTATAAAATATTATGTATTGTTATAGCTGAAACTACTCATCAGTATAGTAAGGGGTTAATTAACTCCACCTCAACCAGTGGCAACACATGCATCAGTAATAATATGAATCCATTAATATATACAGAATAATGTAACACAAATAAACAAAAAGATAGTATCTAGTAGTATTTTTACTTCTGACACTTAAGGACTTTTTTTAAGTATCATTTTTTATCCAGGACGTGATTAAAACCTAACATACCGCACATAAGTAAAATTTCGGGTATTGGAAGAAGAGTATTTCTTCCAATACTGACACTTGACACTACCACACATAAAAAAAACTCTTGCGGTGTCCTGTGAGAGAGAGGTATAAGGTTTAATCCTGCCAGTTTTCTTCAGTACTGCCTTGGTTAACTAATCGCTTTACACATCTTACTTTCTCTCAAGGACATGTGACCAAAAACATAAGAACATGCTTGAGACAGCTTGGGATTTGTGTGAAGAGTGATTTGGGTCAAAGTGGGAAAAAGTATGTAGTTAAACTGAAGCTCTGTAGCTCCATCTAGTGTTGGACTGTAGCATATGTGAGTGAGTCATTCAGACCCTCACTTGCTCGGGAAGCTTATTCAAAGAAGGCTGCAATGACTGAATCCCCAGTAAATCCCATCTCAAGGAATCTGTGTCAACTTTGGCACAATACATGCCACACTGAGATTATATAGGTGACTGTAATCATTCCTCCTGTTAATACTGTCCATGAAGAGATCCCTTCCTCACACGATCCCAATGTGATGGGGGACAAAATCCACATACCTCGTTTGGTGATAACATGCGTTCTGAACTTGAAGCTGGTCTAAGGCTTCACCAGTCTCACTTGGTCAGATCAAGTAGATACAGTTCAAATTTGCATTTTGGGTTCTGGCCCTCTGACGTGGATCAGCAAGCAAACACTGTCTGTTGAAGCGCAATGAGGGAATTGCATTTTACTTTCGTAGATAACCACATGATTTTTCTTACTCAGACTGGTGAAGCCTGATGTTGGCTTTACATTTCACACTTATTTTTTACACAGAACACGGACCTGTGGATATTGTCCCCCGTGCAATGAGTCACTAGAAAAAAAGGTTTGAACCCAGATGCACAAGCCAGAAACAAGCAGGATAGGTACAAGATCACATTTACTCATGGTCAAAAACAGGCAGACCACCACTACCTTTTAGGCCATCCAAGAGTTGGCTGGAGCTGTGACACGCCATCTCACCAGTACTCCTTTGAGACGGGGTTTCCTTCTGGCAAGTATAGACAAGAAGAAGAATTACAGCAAATAAAAACTCTTTCGATGTACATATGAGTATTGTGTCAAGACAAACTTGACAAAAATGTGAAAAAACATGAAACTTAAAGTTGGTCTGACCCACCATGTGGCAAAGAGTCACTGTGCATCTGCATTATTATGTCTTATCTGAACTGGTATATGGCCAATAATTGATCTAAAAAAAAAGAAAGGCAAAGAAAAAAATCTGACATAAAATAAAGGCAAGTGAATAAACCCTACGCCCTTAAAAGTGAAAGGACAATAGCCTTTCTTGCCATCTGGAAAGGCTTGCACTGTTACTCTATTCTGCGGATCTTTTAACCATTAATCATTCATTATCTGAAGCCCACAGCCTCCCCTAGAGAGGAAACATTCTGCCAGCTGACACAGAGGGAAGAAATAACCATCCACACACACTGGAGAAACCCCTTTCCATTTAAGTTAGTGTATAGAGACTTATGGTCCTGTGGTGATATTTGTAGCGTTGAGTTAACTGAAGAGAAACTTCTTGTTATTGATCCAGCACTGGGTAAAGATGGATGTAAAGAATGTGCACTTAGTCAGAGGACGTTTTTAATCAGGAAACTAAAATCTGTGGCATACTCACTCACAGGTTTACAAGAGAAAGGCAATCCAAGAAGAGTCCCGCCCCCACCACCACTACCTTTTAGGCCATCCAAGAGGTGACAGAGGCCCTCCCTCTCGCCATGCTACCGGCTCAGGAGGCAGCCAAAATCTACCACACCAACTACGTGCGTAACGCCCGGGCCGTAGGCGTGCTGTGGACGGTCTTCACCATCACCTTCGCCGTCATCACCGTGGTGGTGTTCATCCAGCCTTACTGGATCGGGGACAGCGTCAACACGCCGCAGGCCGGGTACTTCGGCCTCTTCCACTACTGCATCGGCAACGCGCTCACCTCGGAGCTCACCTGCAAGGGGAGCGCGTTGGACTTCGGCTCCATCCCATCCGGCGCTTTCAAGACGGCCATGTTCTTCGTGGGGATCTCCATGCTGCTGGTGGTGGGCAGCATCGTCTGCTTCAGCCTCTTCTTCTTCTGCAACGCGGGGAGCGTTTACAAGATCTGCGCCTGGATGCAGCTGGCCTCGAGTGAGCTCCACCAGGGTTTGACTTAAGATTGAAGCTGCTGCACATATGGAAGTTAGGCTACGACAAAAGTCACTTCAAAGAGTTACTGATAGGTTATATGATTCATGTAAAAACGTTCATCTCACATTATAGGCTCGTAATTAGGCTACACTATAGGCTATACGCGTTATAATCAACTTTAGGGTATATATTTTGGATAAGATATTTCATATAGAAAACAGAATGCAGTACAAAAACTGTACAAAAATACACAAACTTATGTTCATAAACAATGATTAAGTATCAACGGAATTTTCATGTCTGCACACCCAGCACATTTACATTACCACACTATTGAGGACCTTCTTATTGGTCGCCATGAATTATTTATTAAGCTCTTTATCATTTAGTCTTGAATGACTTCACAGATACATAAATAAATGAAGAAATATACTGTAAACCTTTACATGCATGGTCTAACTAATAAGTAATCAATGACATGTCAATGTGAAAATACATAGGCCTTGGCAGGAAACCAGGGCTGGATCATGGTCCTGTGAGGCCCCTGGGCACGTGTCTCTTGGAGCACCCACCTCCCCAAATCTAGTCTTTTAATCGCTGTCCTGCCCACAGTTCATGCATCATTTTACACCAAAAACGTACGAAAAAAAAAAAAAGTGCTTTTGAAATCAATAGGTGGTAGATTTGGCTCAGTGAGCTTCCAAATGAATGACAGGCAAATCCTACATTCACGCCCATAATAAATTATCCTCAAGCTTTGTGGATGAAAGCAGAAACTACCAATTTTCCAAATGGCTGTAATCCTCAAATTTTTTTTACTTTATCCACACAAACACAAAAATGCTTTCTGGTGTTCATGGTGAGGTCACTAAACCGATACACCCTATAGTTTAGGCTATTTTGACTCGTCTTTGAAGAAAAGTTTCAGAGGACTTTCTCTATCTGTCTGAATGGGAGGGTTGGTTACCTAGTCGATGTTAATTAACCGAGTTAAGATCAAAGGTCCTCCATTCTGACTGGCAGTCTGAAGTTGAGCTATTTCTTGTATACCTGTCTGTGACTTGTGCACTGAATTTCATGGTTCTGCATATTGACACATAGACACACATTAATACATTGACAGACAGACAGACACACACACACACACACACAACCCTCACAGGAATAAGTTTCAGGGAATATGTTTGGCTGGGTGCTTTCCCCCCTCAACTTTACTGATGAGTCATTATTCCCATTATTGATGAGGTAATATTCAAGCCAGCCATTCAGTTTAGCATCAGCCTTCAAGCTGTTCTTTTATGCAGAATGAGCAGACTTGTTCGTGAATATTGTACCATGTCGCAGCACATTGTAGCGTGTCAACCAGTTACTCAGTGGTGTAGAAGCACTGTACTCTCCGAGAGGCTCTTGTTTTAAGCATGCACTGTATGTACGAAGGGGCCCAGGTGGCAGCTTGGGCCACGAACCGTGCGCTGCCTGAGGCTTGTAGGCCCCCTGGCAGTCCGAGGCCTCAGGGCACTGGCCCCAGTGACCAGGGCTATAATGCAGCATTTCTAACATTAGTGAAATAGGTATTCAGATATTTTAATCAAGTATAAGCAGCAAATACAACACTGTAGAAATACTTTGTTACATGTAAATGTCATGTATTCAAAATGTTACTAAAGTAAAATATTGGGTTAGTTATTCCTTTGCAATGTATCATTTTAAAAAAATACACATTGGTTTTCTGTATAGCTGTTAGTTAAATGTAGTGGAGGATAAAGTAAAATATTTCTCTCTGAAATGTAGTGGATTCAAAGTATAAAGTAGCGTGAAATATAAATACATGTACTTTGTTATTTTCCACCACTGAGACACAACAGTTGACAAAATCTCATCTCGGGACACTTGCTAATTGTAGGCCATTTGGTTATAAAAAGATGAGTGCATTTCGGCCTCATAAAGAGAGAAATGAGTGCAGAAGCAGATTTTGAACAGATGTAGCTGCAAGTGAAAGGATGAGCCTATAATGAAGCAATTAATGAGCTAAACCTGGAGGTGTGCTGTTACACTTTCTCCTCTCCCATTTCACACGCCTCACACCTGTCATTCTGAGTGTGTGTGTGTGTGCGCGCGCTCCAGTAGTTGTAAGGGTGGATATTTCATATCACTGTTAGTGAGGAAAATAAAAACATCTCCCAGCGGTAGCTTTTTAAAGATAAAGTCTCTGTGGGTCGCTATCCTCTAAATTTGGTTTACTTTGGGTTCAGATTGCAGAAGTTTCAGACATTTGTTTTTTGATGATTTTTTTGTAATGTTTTGCAAATGAATCTGTATCTCTCTTCATAGGGCCCCATTTAAGTAAAAAGGGTTGTTGTTAGTGGGGACTGTTCTTGTGAAAGGGTTATTCTAATTCTTTGATTCTTTTTAATTCTTTGATTTAGATTAGGTGTGCGTATGTGCTAATGTTTCACCTACATGCCGAGGTGAGCCAGCACAAGAGAGGTTGTCTTTCTGTAGAGTTAATAATGGATGAAGAGGTTCATCTTTCCAGAGTTGAGACGCTCTGGAGTTGCTAAGCATCTCACCTGCGTGTGTGCGCACATGTGCGTATACCTGAATGAGTGGAGTGTATTTAATTAATTTCTCTTTTTGTTTGTTATTTCATCAATGGAGGTGAAGACGGTGGTTCGTGATATTGCCCATCAACCGCAGCAAGATGTTCTTTTAGCAGTCAACAAGTCTATATAAAACTCAAACACAGACAGTGGGGGAGGAAGTATTCAGATCCTGTACTTCAATAAATGTACCCAAAAGTCCCCAGGGAGATATTACATATTCTATCACTAGATTATTAATACTTATTCATTTATGTGTAAGCAGCATTTTATTGTTAGTTGAGGATTAATCAAACCATTAATCAAATGATTGCTTGGTTTGTAAAAATTCTGTCCATCACAGCGTGATACATTCACAATGTTTTCTTATAATATACAACAACAATAACAACTAGTCCAAAACTCAAAATGATTACAGTTATTACAAGGAAAAGAAGCAAATCCACAGATTTGAGAGGCTGATTGTATTTGTACATGAAAAATTACATAAAATTATTTTGTAAATAGTCACCAATTAATTTTCTCTCGATTGACTAATTGTTTCAGCTCTTGTATATACCGTGGGGTGGTTTAATTTATAACAAAACATCATATTTTATAAGCTCTGTAGTGCAGTAAAAAGTGAAACATTTCCCTTTGAAATGTAGAAAAGTAGAAGTGGCAGGAATATAAAAAACAAAGTACACTACAAGTACCTCAAATGTGCACTTAAGTGTAGTACTTGAGTAAATGTAAATTCCTTTACTGAATACATCCAAATGCAATTCCACAGGTTTCCCACATCAAAAAGTTTGTGTATTCAAATAAATAAGAAATGTTTTCAAAATGAATGACCTGGTTTTAAACCCTCATGCTGTGCCTCCCTCTCTCCCAGGCACATGCATGGTGATTGGCTGTATGATCTATCCTGACGGCTGGGACTCAGACGAGGTGAAGCGCATGTGTGGCCAGCGGACTGACAAATACACCCTGGGCAACTGCACGGTGCGCTGGGCGTACATCCTGGCCATCATCAGCATCATGGACTCGCTCATCCTCTCCATGGTGGCCTTCAGCCTGGGCAGCCGGCAGGACAAGCTGCTGCCCGAGGACTTCCAGGTTGAGGGGAAAGGTACAAGAGTGAAGGGAGGGTTGAAGGGAAGGAGGGAGGGGGACACAGGCTGGATGAGGATATCTAGCTGGAGGAAAGAGATAGCAAATTTTGCAAGAGGAAAGAAAAGGGTGGACTGAAGTGAAGCAGAGGCTGGGCAGCCTTGAGACCTCAAAGTTTGACCCCCTGTTTAAGTATTGAATTGCTGAGGTCTGAATAAACTGAGAACAAAACGATCACTGGCAGCATATGCTCTAGATGGCAAGGTTGTTCGGTCCATCACTTTAGTCCAGACTGAAATATCTCAATAAATACTGGATGTAAATTAAATATTGTACAGTCATGGTTCCTAGAGTATGAATGCTACAGACTTGTGATCCTCTGACATTTCATCTAGCGCTACCATGAGGGTGACATCGGCAAAGATTTGCTACAGATATTTTGATTCCCTACAGGATAAATTCTAATGATTTCAGTGATCCTCTGACTTTTACTCTAGCAACACCAGCAGGTCAATGTGGATGATGTATTTTATTGACTTTACCTTTACTCTAGTGTTTGGAGTGTTTAGTTTAATCCCAGTACCCATTCCCAACAGGAGGCCTTTGTCTGCTCTCCTGCCTGGCCGTTATTGTAAATAAGAATGTGTTGGCTGGGGAAAATAAAGGTATAAAAAAAGTGCCACCATGAGGATTGATTACTGTGAAATATGGAAACTGATGTTCCCCAGAGGATGAACTGTAATACATTTGATCCCCTGACCTTTCATCTAGTGCCTAACTTTTCATTTGTCCAATACTAATGACATTCCCATTAGCCTCAGCTGTACTTTTTTGTGTACTAATTAGCTAAAGTTAGAATGGTAACATTAAATTAAGATGGTAACCATTATACCTGCTACAAATCAACACACTAACATTATCCTTGTGAGCATGTTAGCATGCAGATATTAGCATTTAGCTCCTAGCTGCTTGAATACAGCCTCACAGAGCCGCTAGCATGGATTTAGACTGGTCTTAACATAGAGTGGGTGTATCAGTTAACACCCAGCTGAGCTATTGACATAAAGCTGTCATTGTCTGAACTGAGATTACACCTCCTTCTCTTTTCAGTAATGTTTTTCTCTCAACCACAGATAACGACTAGGCTGGCTGTGGGCAACAGAGGGAAGAGATGGACGAGACTTTATGGGGAGTACTACTGACTGAAAGGATTCTCCAAGGATTCAGGACAATTAGTTAATCTAAAAATAAGTTCATCTTGTCCTTGAAATTGTGACAATAGACTTTGAAAACATGGGAGTAGTCACTATCCAGCCTCCAGCTCAGACCTTGCAGTCTTAGATGAGCTAACTCTGTTTGTATTTTGGACTAAAACAAAGGAATTAACATTCTGTGGACGTTTCTGCAAAAGATTTTGTTACTCAAATACCAATGTAGAGCAGCTCCTTGTTACTTTAACTAGAGTTATCATTAATGCTAAGAAGACTGTGCTAACACCATTAAAAAAGTTAATTTAATCATTAACTTTGAAAACAGGTGTTTCACGTAAATTAAGGAGTACCGAGTGATTTTTCTAATAAAGTCCAAATAAAATATGCTCCAAACAGTCCTCAATGTAAACCCTATGGCCTTGGTTCATGGATCTGTTAGTGTTTAGTATGGAATAAAATCTTCCTATTGAACATCTGATTCTGCTCTGCGTCTTTAGGGACTGAAATCCCTGCATGAAACACTGTATTTGCCTCAAATCACCACCACAATCTAGTGAGATTTTGAAAAATGTTTATTCTTATTACCTTCAGAAAAAAAAAATTAACAATCAAATTAAGAGGGGAGACATGGACAGAGGAGATGAGACTTGGTAGAAAAACAAATGGTTTTGAGGGGATTCAAAGCATTATTACAGCATTTCTTTTTAGTACAATCTATTATTTTCAAATCCAACACCTCCATGTGCAGTGGAAACACAAAGCTTTAATAATCCTACAACCAGATATCACCTGAACATTCTTGGAGGCATTTCCATAAAGTGTAATAAAAAAAAAAAAAAAATTTAAAAAAGGCTTCTGCCTTCAATCTAAACTGCTGACAGTCTCCTCTAGAAACTGCACAGCATTAGCCGCAGAGAGGGAGAGGCTACAGGCCAACTCTTTGGTACTGTACTCCGGACGTGGATCCACACAACTAGATTTTACTGTTAATGTGGGAAATGGAATATGAAGCCTTTTTCTTAACAGGCATGAAGTGATACAAGTATGAGACAGCATAAAGTTGAAGGAATCTGAAAGTTTTTCACATTATACTGTGTCAAGTGCTTTTTTTCCTCCTTTTTACATAAGATAATGCTGAAATTAAATGATAACACTTGAAAAATCTGAGATTAAACAGTTTCCTGAAAAATAGTTTCTGATGAGTCCCACTCCAGAACTGGTGCACAATTTTGAAATGTATGAAAGTTATGCTTTCTAATCATGTAGTTCTGCCTGTATACAAATGTACAAAAGTTTTGTGTAGGATAAAGCCAACAGCACTAAGAACATTACTAGACTCTCATCATGCCTGTTAGCATTATGCAGTTGTTATTTCTGAGCACTTTGCACACATTTGACAGTCAAAATAAAAGCTGGCACAGCTAACGTAATGACCGGCAAACAGACAGATTTGGCTTATTAGTGACCTAAATGATAACAGTACGTGGGCGATCTTTATTTTTCTGTTAACATCCTGCCTTGTTCTGCATTTGTAGACAAAGTGCAACTTCCTTTTAAATCCCAGTCTATTATCTATAGCTAAATATACAGAAAATAATGTGCTGCAGAGAAAGAGCCGGAGTCAGAAAAAAAGAGCGAGGTCGATAAGTCCTATGCAGCCAATAAAAAAAAAAAAACAGCCATAAATATAGGGAGAAGACCTCGAGTTCCTTCCATCACCAGTGTAATCCAAAACAGGGCAAAGACTCAGCCGCATTCCCTCTCTTTATTGAATTCATGAAAGTGTGTGTAGCTAGCCTCTGAGAGCCATGACAGGAGGATGCAGGCACAATGCAGTCACAGGGTCTTGCAGACATGAATGTGTTTGACAGTATGTTTTCAAGCCCAGGAATCTTCGATCTTAATTTATCCTTTCACAATATGAGGGTGGAGGTGTGTGCGGGTGGGCCTCTAGGATGTGAGCCAAGGATGGGAGAGGCACTGGGCTGCGGTGGCTCTCCTTTCAGGCACCAGGTCCAGCATGGGCAGCAGGAAGGTGCTGAAGGTGTGTGCCTCATCTTTGGACCACTCATACTTTTCTACCAACACGTCAAATAAACCCCACGGCTTCAGCTTGGTGATGTGACGCAGGTCGCCTGGGAGAAAATATTACATTTCAATAATTACGGTTCTGAATGTTGACGCATTACATATTATAGTTATTATATAAACATGTAAAATGATGGTTTTATACAAATAATATGTAAAAGTGCTTTTGGTTGAAATAATCCCCTGCACCACCTCTATGAATTGGAATAGCTGCACTTAATTTAATTAGCTTTAGTTTTGTCCTCAGCTGAGCAGGTGGCTGTTCCCTTGAGGTGCACAGTCTGAAATATTCACTTTCGCACCAAATACCGGAGTATATTTTAAGGATGAACAGGATTTAGCTACAGCAGACAGCCAGTGGCGTGGCCAGGGTATGTTTACCTTTCTTTGTGAAAAACTCCTTGGAGTATTTGCCTGCCAAGATCAGCTTCCGAGGAACTTTGCCTAGGAGCTCCATGATCAGCGCTAAGTGATCTACAGGGAAGTGGAGAAATACACAAAGACAGCTGCTGAAGCAACAAAGTAAACAGAACCATTTCAGTAAATGGCTAAAGCATTGGACTCTTTATAAACACAGTATAAAATCTATAACTTCACATGTGAATCTGGCATTCACACTCATTTCACGGGTCTATTGGAATAACCATCTAGTTAAATGTCTTATGTTTTGCGGGACAGATGTTTCTGGGGAAGCAGACACCAACCTTCGTCTCTTGAGTAGTCTTCTCCAGAGTGGGGTTCAAACAGATAATCTCCAGTGGCAAGCTCAAAAGCCTGAGGAAAAAAACCCCACAAACATATGAACTCAATAAATGAATGGGTTTAATCAAATACAAGTCCATCAGTGAGCCATGTGAGTTTGTAGCAATTGTTTCCCAATGCTTCATCTATTTAAGGGTTCAGGTTCAGCAACCTTCACTAATAGCTCATCTTACATTATGTGTGTATACACACATTTTAACTACTACTAGTGTTGCTGTAGACCAATGTTTCGATGATCATGTTCACAGATTTTCTGTATCTCATGCATATTGATGCACTGATTGATTGTATTTTTCCTGGCCAATATCCGATTTTTTAAAGGTGTGACCCGCCGATTCTAATTTTCTTTCTTTCTAAGAACTATAATTAACAGCATACTCAAACATCTTTGTAACTTTTCTTTAATGGAAAATCCTTTTTCTTTCTTTCTTTCTTTATTAGGATCCCCTTTAGCACCAGTATAAGGATTGGCTTTTCTCCCTGTCCATTCAACTGTATGTTCATAATAAAACATTGACTATTAAATAACTTTTACATTTCCTCCAGACATGAAGCAGGTCACAGGATCTTCTCTCACTCAAACACATCTCAATATATAAAGTGCTCCAGGTTAGGCTACTGTTCAGAGCTTTTCTATACAAATCCAACTTAAAATAAATTGCAGCATTAAGTACATTATGTAAGTCATGTGGTGTTTACCAGAGAATGATAGTGTAACTCTGTTGGAGAGGGGCGACATTTGTATATTTTATTTGAAAATATTTAAGAGAATACATGACTATTTCTAGTAGGTTATTTCTTATCTCACCATTTAATTCTACTTAATTATTTTAATATTTACTCACAAACTACAGGAATGACCCCTTCACACCTGTCTGCTCTGTTGACTTTATTCTAGGGGTACAACAAATAATCAACATAGTCGGCGATTATTAAATTCGGCAACGGTTTTAATAACCTAAAACCTCCAAAGTGTGGGAGCATTTCAAACACATTTCAGCACTGCAAAAAGTTTGTTAACTGCAGCATCTGCAAAGCGGAGTTTTCCTGGAAACAGTGTGTGGATGATGAAGACTCGTCTCGGTAAGCTCGTTAGCGAGCTAGCTTCACATTAAAGCCGTGTTACTATTACTTTACGTTATGAGCTGTAACGTTTTCTATACAGTTTCCCTTAGTCAGTATGATTGATTGATTGTTAATGGTGCTGAGTATAGCACGTAACTATGATACACGATAACGACCCTGTTCCGTGGCAGACGTGCCCTGACTTTACAATCATAAACGATGCATCGCTCATGGCAACACCGGACAATTTCATACTTTCAAAAGAAGAGAGAACAGTTCTCCTGTCTATGTGTGAGGCGGCGGGGCAGGCCGCCCAAAACTCCCTTAAAAAAAGTCACAGAATTTTGTGAGTTGTTGAGTTAGGGGAAAATATATAAACGTTGTGAAACGCTGTCTACTACAAAATCGTTATTATTGGTCCTCCTGTAAATTCGTAAGTGTAATGCATGACGTTATTCCTTTCTCTGTAGTGTCAGTTTGTCCCGGTGTGTTGCAGTACTGGCGTGTAAACTGCTCCGTCACTAAACCGCAGGGGTGTTTTCAGGATCTTGAAACATTGGGGGCTTAGCCCAGCCCATAAAATTTCATATCTTCACATAATAATTTACACCCCCACCCCAAAGTTAAGTCTGTAAAGCAGTAAAGCAACAGTAAACATCCTCTACTTATACGGCACAACAAAACTCTACACTAATTATAATAATATAAAAAAAACTGCAACAGTATGAACAGGGGGGTCTGGGCGTACTCCCCCATAAAATTGTGAGTGTTAAACACATAATTTCCTACATTCTGGTGTTTTTCTGCACCAATTTATTGTGGAAATTATTATTGTATTGTTATGACCTTATATTTTCATCTTAAATGTGCAAATGTACTACTGCCTGCCTTGGCCAGAACACTCTTGGAAAAAGACTTATTATTTTTTTTCTAATAGTGGTATAATAAAACAAAACAGAATATAATGCAGAGCAGCTCTCAGGCATTCTGGGTTGCTTTCAGATATGTTTCGCCTGTAGATCAATATCATCGCTGCTGAATCAACACACATGCAGCCGCGACTGATTGAGGTAACCTCCTTAAATGTGCATGTGGCACCTTTTTACCTCATCAATAATAAATTAAATCATTTTAATTCAGTTATAAACTCCTGGACTTTAATGGCTCCTGTGTTTCAGCAGGTTTTCTGCTCATGTTCAAAGTTCTGCACATTCAGAATCTAACTACGTTCTCTGATATTTCCAGAATAAAGGATATTCTGAGAGGTCAAACAGGATAAATAATCATAAACTTTGCAATCAATCCGCGGTCCACCTGCGTGCCGCATGGTGTGGAAGGGATCTATGCCACTACTATCCATGCTAATGTGGGGATTTAATTCTTGCATGTTTTGTTGTGCAGGATCACAGCCCCTATGTGTACACATGAGGAAAGGTCAAGACTAGGCAACTTGATGAGGTTTTTTTTAAGTAGCCCAAAATATTCCTGCAAATGCAGTGAAGAAGCTGGTTATCTGTAATTTAGCCATTTCTACATTTATTTTCCTTTTTAAATCTCCATGAAGGTGTTTATGAGATCACTTTAAAATATCACTTTTGCTGCCCAGCCAACTTTTGTTACCTGTGCCTTTTATTATGGAGATGTAACCAACCAAACCACTTGTTTTGCAGTAGTACAGGCTGCCAATACAATCTGATTATTCCTGAAGCATCTAAATAATCTTCACAAGTATCATGTAACAGTAACATGAGAGCAGCTCGTTGTTGAAGCAGGTAAACCTGCGTACAGAGGAAGCTGTGCGTCATGCGTAAAGCCCAACAGAACTATTCTCTCTCTCTCTCTGAAAAATAAAATAACATCTGGTAGCTGCTGAGTGAAAGATTAGTTTCATCGGTGACATTATGGGCTCACCGTCGGACATCGCTATAAAACAGATAGTAACCGATGTGTATTAAAGAAAAGAAACAGGCTTATGTCCAAAGCGATGACCTGTTCAACAACAGGACACTTAATATATCTCAATCAATGCAGTGATCGTCTGACATAGATCTTACAGTGTGTAGTCTTCATTTGCTCTGCAGAGACTAAAGACGCTTTTTGATGCGCCGTTAATGGAAAGTGTTTTACTTGCTGGCTTGTGAAAGAGCGACGCAGGCTGCTTTCCAACAGGGTCACCAGTGCCATGGTGTGCACTCACTAGAGTTCAGTTGTATTAGTAGAACAATAAAGCCTTAAACTGAGAAGGTGTTTGCCTGATTTTCTAAATGTTTGCATCTGCCCAGCTCTGTGACAAGCGCCCGACCAGCGCTTTACTGCGTAACTGCACACACAGCCTGGATCACAGCTCATTTCATTTAATGAAGCAAAATGCAGATTACAGACTGGTTAAGTTATAAAAGGTATGAATGGAAAATGTAGCGAAATTAAGAGTACGCCTACATTAGATGTACCCACCACTGCTGCAGACATCATCACTGCTGCCTGCAGCTAGAAGCAACAGCAGCACAAACCGACCTCAACCAACTTTTTTTCCCTCCCTCAACATTTCTATTGGTTACATTTTGTCTGCAACTGATGTGGAGTGTGTGAGTGATTGACTGGTCACTTAGTAAACCGCCTCCTATATGAGCCAGCTCCGAAATCACCTGAGTCAGGAAGGTAATGCAAAAAAAATCTTTACATTAGGAAAGAGGGGTGACAAAACATAGATTATGAAATGAAATATGTATAATGCCTCCTCTGCCTATCAGGTGATTAACCTCACCACAAATCCACACAAGTTAATTTCAGCACCTCAGATAAAGTGCAGCTCACAGCTTCAGGTGGAGCAGAGAGGACAGACACAATGCTCCGCTAATATGCAGGAGAATAAATAATAACAATAATCTCTCTCTCTCTCTTTCGCTCATTCCCGCACACGTAAGTTAGTTAAGCGAGTAAAGTTAAATTTTCGGCCTTTTGTTTTTTGATTTTTAAAAACCCTTCCGAGATCCAGGGCTTTTCAAAAAACCAGGGCTAACGACGCCGCTGCTAAACAGCATATCAGCTGCTCAGATCAGGACTTGATTTCAGTGAAACTTTCTTTTGCTATAGCAGAAACGTTAATTAAAAGATGTATTTTTGAAAGTAGTTTTTATTTTATTTTCGTGACTGTTAACTAGCACATGCCTAAAACAACCTCAAGTTTAATTTAAAAGCTGATAGCTACATAAGACTTCGAAGCTGATCACTGTAGCTTTATCTGGTCAGTGCTTTAGATGATCCCTGTGTCCTTAACGTAATACAATATAACATCTCTTTCTGTTTCTCTGCAAAACTATAACTGGGGATCCACAGTGTGTGGGGAAGCTTACAGCTTTCGGTGAAGAACTTCCACACAGACGACATGTTGTAACAAGCGTGTGTGGCTGTGACAATAGTCAGTTACTGTCTGCACCGCTGTGCGCCAGACGACACACCATGCAGCACAGAATGTGTATATTTGACGCTGATTGACCCCAGCCACTGGTCATGGCCGATTAAGCTCAAGACTGTCTGATTCCGGTCACAGCCCATCAATCGGTGCATCTTTAATATTGACATGATACACATTTCTGCCAACTGGTAAAAAAAAAATAAAAAAATAAAAAAATAAAAAATCAGCAATGAGTCAATAAAAGAAGAGAAGTAGTAGTCTGGAAGCTGATGTGAACAGTACATCTTCCAAAACATTTAACAAAGACTTTCCAAAACTTTTTTCGGGTAGGATATGACAACAACATTTTTGTCTTCCCAGTCGGTGTCAATGACATAGTGCCCTACGGTTACACTGTGTGTGTGTTTGTTTTACCATGCAGGCTGTACTCCATATGTCAGCTGGTGTACTGTAGCCGGCTCCAGTCAGCACCTCGGGAGAACGATACTGCCGCGTCTGGATGTCGTCTGTGAAGTGTTTGTGCTGCAAGAATGAGAGAAATCCTGAATGCTGAGGCACAAAGTAATAAATAAGCTGGTATTTACAAAGGGCTGCTACTTGAATTAAGCCAGATTTAAAGTTCAGATTTAAAGCACAGTGGACCAACCTTTCAAAAACATCTCAATAACAGTCCTTGACTGAAAAATAAAAAGGGCTCATGTATATATCTGTACTCACCACCCAGCAGGCGTTGCCCAAGTCAGCGATCTTAACCTGCAGCTTGTCAGCATTTACAGGGTCCAGGGGATTTACTAACATACTGCCTGATGCTCCTGTTAAAGAGAGGAGAGGAAAGGGAGAGGGGGCAGAAGAGGGTGATGTAGAAATGCAGGGGGAAGAAAATATTTAGACACATTGGAGACAACCAAGGAAACCTAAACTGGCAGAATGCTCATAACCGCACGGGTTCATCCCGACAACTGGGAATAAAACTCCCAGGATCACATTAAACATGACAACCCTTTACATCCCAACTCCTGGGTTTGCATTTCGTGGATGACATTTCAGGGTCTCCTCTGGGTACTTGGTTAGCGGAGGTTGTTAATGATGTGCCAGGATAATCCATTTGCATTAGTCTTTACTAGCACCTTTGATCTGATGCAGTCTGCTCACCTTCTAGCTCTTACTGACAACAGTACAATGCTTGCTCATGCTTACTGTGCCACTTCACTCTCAGTCATACTGACGGTTCCTTTTCTCATTGTAATGCGTGTTGCGTTAATGTACATATTAAAGAAAAGTGTGATATCAGATTATTGAGCGAATGTAAAAATATACTGTATATGACACCACCCTTAACACTGCAGCTGTCCTGGCGAGTCAGATATGTAAACAGGATTATTAATTAAATAAACCATGCTGTATACTCAATATAAGTGTAACTTGGCTTCAGTAAAGTGCTTAACTCACAACTCTCAACTTAACTCACCATTCTGGCTGTCTTCATCTTCATCCCCTCCTTTGGTCTCCATCTCCTCCCCCTTCTTATCCTCCTTTAGCTCTACTGTGACAGAGTCTGGGCTGAGAGGGGCAGGGAGCTGCTGCAGGTTGGTGTCCCCGGGTGAACCTTTGCAGGTCTGATGCTCTTCTTTGTTGCTCAACGTGTCCCAGGTCTCTGTGTTGCTTTCAGGCCGGTTTGCGTTCCGTTGGTCCTCCTGCTCCTCTGTCGACTGCTTGGTCCCTTGTACCTCTGGGCTGGTCTCACTCTCCAGTGTGGAGGCGTGGCCGTTGCAGTTCACCTCCATCCCGCTCTCCTCCTCCCGTTCATTCACCTCTGGCTTCTGCTGGGGCTGCTCGTCGGGGGTAGAGTCTGTGGCAAAGTACAACGCAGATTATTCAACTATGTTTAATTCATTTCCTAACGAATGACACTCTTGATAATGCCCAAACTCGACTTGATTATTAATTATTTCAGATGTTAAATACTACAGGATACTATCTATTCAGATTTTTAAACCAATTAAAACATTTTAACTACAACAATTATGCGCAGTTATCCACTTCAGTCTACGATCGGCCAGCCATTCACCTGCAATAGCATGGTTAGCAATGTCTTGCAGTGTGGCTGACATAGACAGGGTGGCTGAGGAAGTCGTCTCTTCGGTGGTCTCTGTCGTCTCCTCATCCTCCTCCTCTTCTCCTCCTCCTTCAGGTGTTGCTCCTCCCTCCATCTCCTGGATCCTCTTCTCTAGAAGCTCCGCCTGCTTTCTCTGCTTCTTCTTCATCTTCTTCTTTTTGTTCTTTGACATTTTGGCCATCTTAGGAATGAAGAACAAGAGGAGAGAGAAAATAAATTCAAGTTTGTATTACAACTTGATTCTAAATGTATTTTGTGAGTCCTCATATCACTAGATCTGGTAAAAAAAATTTAAAATAAATCCACAAAAAATTGCTTACTGGTTTGGGTGCTGGGGCTGTACTCACTGTAGGAAACAGGAAAAATCAGAGGATTACATTATTGAACAACATATGTGACATATCCTTCGTCTCTCTATAGTTAGTATTCTGTTCGGGTGGCTGAGTTGATTCACACCAAGCTGTACTAATAGACTGTCTCTGCAGCAGCACCCGGCTCAGCGGGAGCACACATCCTCTGTGCAAGCTGGTAATTTCCGTAACCAATGCAGTGGTGACTCATACTGACACACAGCTTAGTGCTCCTATTTTATTAGAATCCTCCACATGCTTTTAAGTCAAAATTCTCAAGTTTCTAAACACTTATTTCACACATAGGAGGATTATACCACAGAGCTGGAATATCAGTATGCTCCCCATTCATGGTCGGTTTGTGCTTCTTGACGATAAAATGTGTTAAGTCCAATAAAAAATAATTGATCAAATGGCCTGTTTAAATCGTTAGTTGTATTGAGGCTTATTGCTCACATTTATGTTGTGAACCACCAAATATCTGACATGTCAAACATGAGAGGCACTGGACCTGCTGCAAACCTCGCTGTTGTCAGCAACATGCCGATCAAACCTTAAAAGATGCTTAGTGGCGTGCTGAGGAAGAGAAAGGTTGTGACCTGCAGAACCCGAGGGAGGTGCGGCGCCAGTCTTCTGCCACTGTGTAGCTTCGGCAGCCATTTTCTTGATGTAGGGCTCGTTGACAGTCAGCAGAATGTTCTCTGGTTTGATGTCTGTGTGGATGATCTTGCACTTAGTGTGGAGGTAGTCTAAACCCTGCAGAACCTGCAAGTCAAAAAATGAAGCATGTTCTGAGTTCAAGGTGGATGTTGCCCACTGCGAACAGTAATACATCATTCTCGACCCATCAGGGGTTCTGTGGTCTTACACCTGTGTCGCCTGCTTTGTAAAAAAATAAAAATAAATAACACACACATCCATTTGTTTTCTTTTTGTTGTTTTGTTCTGCAAGTGCTATCCAGAGTCTGACACTGCACTCAAACCAAAACATGAAATGAAACACAATAACAATCATCACACTCAATATTTTAAACACAACAAATTGTTTCTGTATAGCTGTACAGTACCTGTCGAATGATGCTTTTAACACTGGGCAAGGGCAGGCCTTGATAATTCGACTTAATGATCCACTTCAGTAGGTGATATCCCAGCACCTCAAATACCATGCACACATCTGAAGAAATACAAGGTCAAGGACTAACAGAAATCAACTTCTCAGATTACTTTAAATGTGACTTTTTCTCAGTCTACAGTGGAACTAATAAAAATGTATAACATACACCAGGCTTGGAATTTCAGACATTTAGGGGAAGGCCACCAGGAATTTTTGTGTTGTAATTTTTTTAAGGGAACAAGAAGGGGCACGGCAGCCACGGCAGAGCTTCATCATGTTTATCAAATAGTGTCAATGAGTTTTTTCCCCACCAGTCTTTCCCCATACCTTTTCCAGGTTCATACTTGGATTTCCATGACTGAACAATTTTTCAGTATGCAACTCAAAAATTAAAGCTTGGGTAGACAACATGGAAAATTATCAAAGACAGCTAGATTTTAAAAGGATCCAACCAAATAAAGGCCGTGCTTATTATTACAGGTCAGCGACAGCCACAGTTACCGGATTTCTGTCATTTTTTTGTGTCAGAGCATTTGATTTATTGATTGCTGTCGGGATGTAAAGAGAATTTCAACAAATATAACAAAAAATGCTTCTGAAATAAATTGCCTGCCCCAGCTTTAACTTTAATTTCCAGAGGATGTCTGGGCATGTTGCCTGAACACACAGCTGTAGAGTAGGCGGCGTGGGAGAGACACGGATAGAGCGAGTATCAGTGCATCGGGGACCGTGACACTTAAAGATCCAGCCAAAGTGCGCATCTAGCCGAACGTCAGATCAATCTCTGGGAACCACGAATAGCAGTGCAGAGTGTGAATCTGGGGCGGAATAAAATTGTTGGAGACTTTACAAATAACTGGCACACAAATTGTATCTGTCACTGCTGTTTGCATTCAAACTCAATCATTCTGGCAGAAAAATGAGATAGGTTAATCTTGAAAAGTAATGCAGACTAATGTGGCCTTCAAACACAACAACAAGGATGAGCTGAATCTAGCCTGAGTTGATGGGAGTCCTACCCTTGGATGTTCAACACTAACGCTGCCATTTGGCCTGGAATTAGTGTAATCAGTATGTCCACGCCAATACACTGAGACAGCAACAGTAGGGAGAAGAAAATGGAAGGACGCCAAGTTGCTGTTGTTGCACTGTTGCCTTCTTTCACAGAATGACAGCACCGGAAAACCTTCTATCATGTTAATCAGCTGGCACAGTCAGAAAACTGGTCACTCAGTTTAGTACATTTTTAAACAGAGGGTTGTTTTTTGTTCAGCTTATGAACAGGATATTGCTTTGCAATAGTGGGCAAGAATAATGTATGTTTTTAGGTACACATGAACTGTGACTACTTAACAAGAAGTTTCTTCTATGCAGAGGATACGAGTTCCATTCATGCCAGAAATTTTGAAGTCATCAAGAAGCTGCACCACTTTCTCTCTGCTGGGGTCACTGGGATCCGTGTTTCTCACCTGAGAACACACACAAACACACACAGTGTTGTGAAAGTTGTGGGCACTGGAATAACTGGAGTATGAGGCAGTGTGAAAATATTGGTGGTAAGATGACAGTGTGCCTTACGGATTTGAGCAGCTTGATCTCATCCAGAGCGGTCTCCGTGTAATGTTCAGCACTTTTTACAACCTTCATGGCCACAAAGCGCTTCTCCCTGGAAAACAAACACACAACACCAGTGTTTTAACTCATCACAACCACTTGAACATTAGTCAATCAGTCAATTACAGAAACATCAAATCTCTCTGTGCAAATATCCATAAAACTTCTAATAATGTCCAGAGACATTATTTAACAAAAAAAAAAAAAAAGGAACCAGGCCTTTACTGGAGCTTCGCAGGTTTACAGAATTCTTAAGAGTAAAATCTATAAATATTACATATATAGGCAGCAACATGGCTGAAACCGCTGGCCCTCACTGAACCATTATAACCTCATGCATGCACACAGCACTCCTCGGCTACTGTTCCAGACACTATTTTAGATGCTTCTTTTTTGGACGTATTACAGTATAAAGAAAGCACACATCATTGCGACGTAGCAGCAGCTGTGGGTCGGTGAAATCCACTCATGACTCATAACCTCTGCATACGTCTGTACGTCACCGTCTAAATGTCACATAGTTTGGAGGCCAACTTACTGGATGTCCCAGGCCAGCCACACAGTGGAGAAGTGCCCCCAGCCCAGCTTACGGATCACATGGTACCTCCCGTTGAACAGATCTCCAATCTTCACATGGTGATATCCACCTGATGCAGAAGCAGATAAACTCTAGCAATGCTGCTTAATCATTGTATGTTCAGTACGTGTGTATGAAAGTGTGTATTCACATGTGTAAAGCACAAGGTCATTCAGGTCTACTCCAAATAAGCTATTAAATCATGTTCTATTCAATTCCATGTGTTATTGCTTAAACATATGACAATCTATTTATGTCAGGGTACTAATACTAATGCTATTACATGTCAATGACAGACGTCCTACCCCTGCAGTAGTCGTTGGGATCCTCCTGCTCATCGTCATCAGAGCCCAGGATCTCCTCGTCCTGCTCTGGGAGGGGAGAGTCTGCCTGGCCTGACTGAGAGCCGCCTCCTCGACCATGAGGCTCTGGTCTGAAGGGAAACAGAGAGAGGGGGATGGTAAGGGAGAGAGGAAATCATAAAAGACAGACAGGAACATTAGAGACACAGAGGAAGGAAGGAAGGAGGGCGCCAAGGGAGGGAGAGTGACAGTAGGAAAAGTAAGACAGTGTAAACTACAACGAAAGAGTAAACACTGGAAAATGAGCAACTCATAGACCAAGGGTATTCAATTAAAATTCAAAGAGGTCCAGTTAGAGATTTTTCCGAAGCAAAGGTCCGGAACATCATAATGACTAATTTGGGTTATTATTCAGTACCATAACAAATAGTTGTATCAGCCTATGTTTTTTAGTCAACAACTGACAAATCAAATATTTCAACAATATTTAGGCTACTGTCAGTTTTCACATCAAACTGCAGGGATAATAAAAAATTAAATAGCCATATTTTTGTGTCAGAGAATTTGATTCTTTGATCGCTGTTGGGTGGAAATAGCATTTCAACAAATGTAACAAAAGAAATGCCTCTGAAATAAATTGCCTACCCCAGCTATAATCAATCCGTCATGTAAGCACAAAGAGACAGTGAAGAAAGCAGCAAGAAATATGTTTTTTTAAATGTAGAGAAGTGGGATGAACATTTGACGCACACACAAATAAACTTTTAAGGCTATGGGGAGTGACTATCCTCTGGCATTCATACCAGAGATCAGAGCAATTACACCAGGACGATAATTATATGAAGATAGGTCAACGTCACAGATACAAAACTAAAAGCTAATGTCCAGTGATTGCAGGAACTATGTCTAGGCAGACAATATAGAACAGGACTTTGTAGATATTTTGTAGTAGCAAGTCCAGCTCTGAAAATAACATGAGTAACATTTCAGTCAGTGTTGGAGTGGAGTGTTTTTTATTAGAGATGTGTGATTTCTTTTCTTCTTCAAACCCAAACAGTATTAAAAAATGTCCTTCGACCAGGACCTAATATCATTACATAGCCGATAGTGATTCCACAATTCTTAAATGAGCGTGCCGTGTTGTGTGAATCTATCTGAACATGGTGGAATAAATGATCAAATCAATCCTCCAGTTGTTCATATAGAGCAGCTCATTAGAGAGCATCAGTGTTTAGTAACCACGTTTGTTCCTGAGGAGACACACAGGATTCAATTTAGAAATCAAACAAAATAAAGCATGAGGCACCCACAGATGGTGAAGGTGCAGCACGTAACAACAACCAGTATTCTAGAGCAGAGCATCCAGCTGATCCAGCCGCACAGACTATTAACAGGGAACACTATATACCCTACCCAAGTCAGTCAACATGCCATGAAGGACATTCACACACAGACATCATCTCTTCCTTGTTTTGTGACCCATTAAAAGGTGGGGTAAGCAATTCTAAACCAATCCACGTCATTTTGCCAAATTCAACGAATATCTCCTCACGGCCCACTGGCTCTCCATTCTGTGTGCGCGCAGAAAATAAACCTGGTGTTTGTGCACAACAACACTATTTCAGCCATGATTTGTGTGTCAGGTAATGCTAAATGACTTGCCCACTGACATTCAGCTTACTTTCTAGTTTGCCAAACACACGCTGTTGTTGTGAAGCTATTGTAGCAGAAGAGTTGTACCGCATCGCTGTCTGGAGCTGCTGTGCTGGCTCTGGGACCGTCTCGTCCTCACTGCATGTTAGCGTTGCAGCAGCAGCAGCAGCAGCTGTAGCAACAACCTAGCTCACATTATAGTTACATTACTTGCTGTGTCGTTGTTTGTAAATGACTAGTTTCTGGACAAACTGAACAGCTTTACCAACGATACCCTCGGTGCTGTCCATGGTGCTGAAAGAAGAGACTGTTTCACTCACTGAATCCAAACCACAGGGTAACAAACAACATATCAACAATGAATAACGTTGACACCCTCGACCAATTAGAAAAAGCTAATAAAACTCACCTGCATCCCGTGTATTCCAATCAGTCCAATTTTTAAGAATACCACAATAATGAACGGACATGCATCATTCTCAAAGGTTTTGTCAAAATCCGTGGCATGGACAGATGGACTAGGATTTATATACATCATACTGTATATTTTCCTTCAACACATTAAATGACCATAATAATGCACGTAGGTAACAACAAGGTAACAATTATTTTGGTAAATAAAATACTGGTACCAGTAAAATATCTAGTATACCAATAACTAAAATTTACTTTTTACAATACCTTGCTATGCTGTGTGTTTTGTGTTTCTTTTGATCTCTCAACAAAGTAGGTCAAATATCTGTTTGGTGTTCCTGCGCCAACGCAGATCATTATTATCCCACTATCTTCATTTTCTATTATAAAACCGAAGATCACAAGTCCTTATGATGCTTCACTGTATGACTACAGGGGGCTGGTCACGGTGCGCTGCTGAGGTAAGAACAGCCCGCAGCTTCTAGCAAGAACTCCTGTTCACTGCATGCAGTGCAGACAGATGTTTCTCTCACAAGCACATTATTTTTCAAGCCTCAAATAAACACAGTGTGGTCTAACATACAAAATCCCTCCCGCTTGATGTTTTCCAAGCACTCATTTCTTGATGAATATTTACAAAGCACATCAGTCCTGTGTGTTCCACATTCAGATTTGGTGTTTAACTTACTGAGTCAAACAGTAAACACTGGATGGTGCAGTGGAGGATTTAGAGCTAATTAAAGCAAGTCACATATTATCTCTTAAGCTGTGAAAGAGTCTAAGCAGCTGACTTTGCCACACAGCCTCTGAAGAAAACTGTTTCTTGTCATTGCTTCTAAAATTATGGTGTGATAGTGGAGGCAAAAAATCTGTTTGACTGCTTCATTTGAGGGAAGTTTGCTGTGACCTGCATGCCAACAATGTTAAAGTCATTAAGATGAGCATGCCTAACTAATCAACTCATTGGCTTAAGTCTGAGAAAAAGGGTGCATCTTAGCAAAAACATGCTTATAAAGCAGAACTTGACTGTCTGTTACTGTTCCCGAGGGAGAAAAAGGCAATCAACGATGTTGAGCTGAAGTCAGAGGTGCAGAGATTAATTAATGAATTAGGCACTTTACTAATATCAACATTAGAGAGTTATATGACAGTGCAGCCAACAACACATATGCACTGCATCTTCTGTTTACATTTACATTTCTGCCAAAATACAGTATAAGCTGTATCAGATCTGCAATGTTCAGGACTCCTCCTCCAAGGAGAAAAGGCTGGGTAAAAGATATTTGGTTTATTATTCATTCTGTGATTATGCTTCTACATATTCACCCATCTGTGGTGAGGTTTCGATTTCAATACTTAAAAAGGTGTCACTGGAGTGGGCAATTTTTCTAATGCTCATAATGTTGTCAACAGAAAAAAAATGTTTGGGTACCCCTTCCGTTTTACAGCAGTATTTAAGTGATTAGACAAAGAAACTGATTCAGTGATTTTAGGTTTGAAAATTATATTTCGGCTTCTCATTATTAACGATATTATTACAATTACTTACGAATGTGCTGCCTCAAGTCTTTCTCTGGGCTTGACTGATTGTGGCTTAAGCAACTTCAACACTTGTAAAAACATTGCCAGCCCACACAGTGTATGGCAAAGGCAAAAAACACTCCATTTGTTAATTTACTTGCATGCGCACACACACACACACTCTATCAAAACAATACCTAGGCCAACCTCCTCTCAACCCTCATGCATAGTGCTTATTCACAAGTCTCCATTACCTCTCCTGCCTGCTGTGTCTTAAACACACAAACACGCACACGCTTTCAAGTAATGATAACAATAAGAAAAAGGGGACTTTTTTGGTCCTTGACGAGATAAAATGAATCTTAGCAAACAAAAACGGACTGAATCTCTTCAAGTTACTGCTAATGAAAATAGAGTAGACAAATGTGGGTAACATTTTAAAACAACTTAACTTTTAAAAAAGATTTAACACAAAACTGACAAAACTGTCCTCACATTAATGAAAACATTACAGACATGCATTAAAAAAGCAGTTTTGCAAAGAATCATATTCCTCCATGCATACTTGTCATTGAATGTTTGCACCTGACCTCTTCTCTGTAGCACCTGCAGCGTTGATGGAACAGAGGAGCTACTGTACAGAATGATGGATTTATATTAAACTTAATTTGACTAATATATTGATGTTTAAAGTGACCTAAAATAGACTATATGTTCAGAGTTTTAGTCAACAAATTCATCAGAAATCTAAAAGTTTAGGCTAAAAACCTGCCACACGGACCTTCGATCCCAGGACAAGGATTAGATTCAAATATAGCTGCCAAAATGTCAACATCATCTTGAAACCAACAAGAGCATTCACACATGATCGTGGCTTTCAAGATC
The DNA here is from genome assembly GCF_014851395.1 of Micropterus salmoides. NCBI lineage: Eukaryota > Metazoa > Chordata > Actinopteri > Centrarchiformes > Centrarchidae > Micropterus > Micropterus salmoides. The sequence continues at coordinate 26,412,953 of NW_024043372.1, forward strand.
ACTGCGGACAACTGGACAGAAACAGTTGAGTGTCCTCTGATTGCCAGACAACATGAACACGAACAACATGCAGGATACTTCAAGGACTTCTTCTAAAAACACCTGGACCTGTCTCAATACAACCTCTAACTGCCTATGGTTGTCACGCCTGCCCACGCTTGCACACACACACAGCTCTTACCTGCAAGATGCACGGATGCCCATGGGATGAGATGGAGGGAGGACAGGAGAGAGAGCGCAGGTGTTGAAAAAAAAAACCCTCACTCCATCCGCCAGGAGAAAAGAAAGCGATTACAGGACCAAAAAGAGGGCAAGGGAGAGGGATGCAGAGTGAAAAGTCGGGTGCAGGAGAGAGTGCTGAAAACTAAAAGAAAGAGATTGGGGTGGGGGGGGTGGAAAAGAGGATGGAACGGAGAAGAGTGGGGGGAAGACGAGTGCAGAAAGGAAGAAGAGAAAGAAGAGGAGAAAAAGACTGTGCTGCAGGCTGAGTCCTGGAGCACAAGGCACCACTGCACATTCGCTGACTCTGTCGCTCACTTTTCCCTCTCTCACACACTCACTGTCTCACTCTCTCTCGCTTTCTCGCTCTCCGTCTGACCGAGAACTCTCCTTGGCTGTCGTCAGCCTCTGGCCCTGCCCCCTTTACTGACAGCTGGGAGATGATTGGGTGATGCAGCCCAGCACTGCATTGCAGGTGAGGGACGACACCCCCCCCCCCCGACCAAAACAACACTCTTCCTTGCATCCCTCTCCGTCTGTCCATCAAAATCATCAACCCCCGCCTCCTTTACATAGTGACTTAAAAAAAAGAAAACAAAAAGGCTTTTAAACAATGGAAATGGAGTTGGTGAGGGTGAGTGATTTTCATCTATGAAAATAATTTGCTTTGGTATTTTGGTGCATAACAATAAATATAGTAGGGAGAAAATATTAGAAGGATAAAGCAACAACTACAGGTCACGAACAAGCGGGAAACTCTGGGTTTGAAAAGTGAAGCCAATGCTGAGCGTGCCTTAAACCTGCATTCTTTCTAATGGGCATGAGGGACTCAAGCGGACGCCTCAACTGGTTGCAAAAAGAAGTCCAGTACCATTAGAAAAAATAATGGTAAAATGACCCTACTTCTCACCTGATTCATTACCTTGGTAAACACATTCCTAATGAGTTTATGATCTCAGTTGTTAGTTTCAAGTATCCTTCAACACAGCATGATGTTCATTAAGTAAATTACAGCCCCATTTAGAGGAAAATAGATGATAAAGCAAAGTGTGCTTTAGGGTGGGGCTACCTTGTGATAGACAACTCACTACCCTGGTGACCTATCAATCAGGCTAGAGTGACTGGTGTCTGCTGTGCTGTGTTAATTTAATCAGCGCAGTTGAAAAAGATTATTAGGAGTCGGCTGTTAGTTTCTTCCAGTACGTACGTTTTAAGCCTGTTTTTTGCTAGCTAAAATTAGCATCCTGGTTAAAATCACAGATAATCTTAATTACAGGTGCACACTGCTAACACCAACTTCTATAGTCCTTTTTGGGGACAGGGATGATGGTGGAGGATTTAAAGCAGACTGGCACATGGCAGGTCTGCAGTGAAGTGTTGAAGATGTCCGTGAACACCGGAGACAGCTGATCAACACATTGCTTCAGGGTGAATGGGGAGACAGAGTGTGGCCCAACTGCTTTGCAGGATTCTGCCTCCTGAACAGTTAGTTGACATCCCTCTCCATGATAAACAGAGTTGTAGAGGAGGGGGCAGCCTCTGGGGTGGGCAGTTGCTGAAGGGCCCATGTCCCTGCTGTAGTGGGGGAAGTGGTCATTTCATAGAGGTCGATTTTTGATACGGACAATGTCTGTTCTTGTGTCTGAGCTGAGAAAGACTTCAATAAAAACCTGAATCTCATTAGTATGTCTGTCCGATGGTGATGTTCGTCTGCATACCTCCAACATTTTAGTCCACAGCAAGATATCTAAATAACTTTGACAAAGTCAGGTGCACAGTGGAAAACATTTTTTGACCAATCCAATCCATAATTGTCCACCTTTGTAATCCTTTATTCATTTTATTATCTTAATTCTTTGTAAATATCCACATAACACCCAAGAACATGTCTTTAGATGTTTTCTGAAACAGACATCATTTACTAATGCAGAGTATAAATGTACAATGTTTCTGACTCGTGTTTGTTATACTACGATCGGTAGGTACTTCATTCTTTGAAGGCAAGGTGCTAAAACTTTGTCGTTTCTGTTATAGGTTACTGCCCTTGTCCTATGTTGAAGCACATTTCTGCTGCACATTTGATTAATCTATATTGTTTTAAGTGTAATTGTAACTGAAAATTCCAAAAGAGTAAATAGATTGGTCATATATTTTATTCAGTGTGTTCAACAACACCACAGCTGACCACATTTCCATGATGTACGTATGTGTGGTATTTACGCAGCACCTCAGGAATTGCCACAATTTTATATCGATACAAATCAAGTTTGCTAGCTCACAAGATACAATATGTAAGATAATATTGCACGTTATGCAACAGATCTTGGTCAGAGCAGACATTTTTAAATTGCATAGCAAGATACATAACACAGGCTTTATAAACAGCAGCAATGACGACTGTATTCCATTAAAGTGGAGCAGTTTCGGGGGACTGCCATAGTCTATGCTGTCTCACTGGAATAACTTGCTGGGACCCTTAATAGAACTGAGAAATACAGTGACACTTATGGAACAATTCAAAGGCATTACAGAGCTATTTCCATATTGCACTTAATATTAACACTCACTAAGTCCAACAACCTCACTGCCAATATCTAACATATTCCCTGCTTTGCTTTAAGATAACCGGTGAAACTTTTACACTTCGAAAAAAATTCTAAAGCTCATACTGAAATTGTCTTACACACAAAGCGCCTATGGGATCTGTTTAACTGCAGCCTGGGCCACATTTCCCTATGGGACAGTGTAATCTAACCACAGAACCACGACCACTTGACATCTTCGTCACTCCTGTACACACATCTGACATGACAGAGCGTGTCAGTGTCTCCGGGTTTCTCCTGGCTGTTTTGTTTCCACCCATCCAGCCCTATCAGATCTCTTTAGAGCGAAATAAACAAGGGCACAGGGAAGAAAGTAACCTGCTCAATTATGGCAAAAATCATAATCACGATTATTTTGATCATTATTAAAATCACGATTACTTAACACGACTGCTCATTGACTTAGAAAACATCATGATTTTATTAAACTTTAAAAACTGAATGCTTCATTTAAAAAAATTACTATACAAGGATATCCTAAATCGCCCAAACTTTAAAGAGCATCTTAGAGCGTGAGGGTGACAGCAACACAGTGTTTGCCCTAGGTTGACTGCTTTTGGGTGCGTGAGTGGGGCTCCACGGAGGGGAGCAGAGCAAGGAAACTACCGAGTTCACAACAACTTCTTACCTTTCATATAGGGCTGGGCAATAAAACAATAATGATAATTATCACAACATAATTTTCCTCAACAACAATTTAACAACCGCTCAATAAATGTTTGATTTAACACTACTACTTCATCCTTCTTCCGCCACCTAGAGCTCCCGTTCTTCTAGTCACATCTGGCTACAAATTCCTTCAGCTAACACATCATTAGGTCGCACCACTTTCAGGTCGCTGCACCGAACGATTGGAACGAACTACAAAAAAACCCCCAAAAAACCCTCTAACTAAAGGCAAAATCTCCATCTCGCTTACAGTAAACACTAATTGCTTCATGTGATGTTGTGTGTTGTTGTTATACGTCGCTTCTAGATTGATTTTATTATTCAACTATTGTGCCATTTGTTGTATAGTCTATTCTCTGTAGATTATCATGTCTAGTCTGTTATGTTTCTTATCAGTCTTTTAATTATTTTCTCATCTGATCTCTTCGTGTCCTTGTGCCTGGTTGGTTGTTGGGACTGTGTTGTTGTCCTGCATCCTCTGTCTATTGTTTTATGTTTTTATTTAATCCCAGTACCATTTCCCACAGGAGGCCTTTGTCTCCTGCCAGGGCGTTATTTTAAATAAACTGTTCTTAATTAACTTGCCTGGTAAAATAAAAGGTATAATAATAATTTGAAAAAATTTATTTGAATCGCGAATAACGAATTAGGCTAGCAACTCATTTTTCTATTAAGATATTTATTTTGTTGAGGAAAAGGGACTGCAAAAAGATTTTACTTAACTCATATATACACATTTACTCATGCATATTTGTCGAAATAAAGATTATATCATATATTGTTAAATGCTCCGTAAATGCTCTGTACTTGTATAGCGCCTTTCTAGTCTTTTCGACCACTCAAAGCACTTTTACACTACATCTGCATTCACCAGTCACACACATTCATACACTGAGCCTAAGTGCTCAAACGGAAACTAGCATTCACACTCATTCATACGCTGGCGGAACAGCCGCCAGGAGCAGTATCTTGCCCAAGGACACTTCGACACGCAACCAGGGGGAGCCAGGGATTGAACCGCCGACCTTCCGATTAACGGCCAACCCGCTCGACCTCCTGAGCCACAGCCTTGATAATTAGTTAGTTGATAATGTTTTAAAATGTTCTCAGATTTTTTAAGTGATCCATTGTTTGTAACGTGTTTGTCATGCTCTGACCATAAAGAAAAGTTTAAATCAAAATTAACCATCTGGTTTTTTCAACTTTCACTCAGGACTTAAGAAATAATGATTTGACATTTATCATGATAATTATCGATATCGAATGATATGAACGGTTTTATCGGGTTAACATTTTTGGCCCTACAGCTTAGCCCTACTTACGCTGAAGTGGATGAAGGCTCGTGTAGACTACACGACTTCCAGCGTTGGCAGATCAATGTGCTGTTCAGACTACACAACTTGCCGTCTTGTGATGAGTCTTGAAGTAATTCTGGCGTTCACACTACGTGACTGATCGGTGACAGGAGGTCACACACTACGTAAGCTGACAATGTGAAAAAAAAAAAGCGCTCTCTTTTGCTAGATGTGGATGTCTAGTCGGCCGACTCCTCCAGATATTTGGCAGATGTCGGCGATGTGTCAAAAATGTGTCGGGGAATCGTTTTGATGCGTTGTTGAGTAGTTCACACATAATGACTGGCGACCACTGATCAATCGCTGATTTACCCCTGATCATAGCCTGACGGTTGCCAAGCTCGTCGAGCGGCAAATCGGTCTAAAAATCATGTGTAATCATGCGTGAACTAGGCTTTAGTAAAGAAGGTATAAATGAGTGTAAATAACATGTAATTTTTAATATATGAGTAGAGGAAAAATCTGCTAGCTGCTAGTTTATGCAGTGTAAAATGCTGTAGGCTTAAGCTAATAATGGTGACTAATGTTCTAAGTTATAGCAGTTATAATCCCCTGTTATCTCTACTCGGCCCGAGCTGAACTTAACATGCCAAAATCTGGCTGAGAGTGACTTTGGGCTTTTAGGGAGGAGAGAGAGACACCGCTATAAAGGAAAGGGGGCGCTGGATTTATAGAAAGACAAAACAAGAGCATCATTGTGAAACCAAATGCGGCAAAATAATTGTTTTCTCTCAATTATATTGTTTTCATAATCATTGGAAGCCAAAATTGGATTTGAAAACAACATTTGTTTAATTGCACAGCCACAGAACAAAGAGCTGTTGGGGATGGCATGTAGACAAAATTTACATCCTCCTCTTCGCCGGATAAAATCAATGCCAAGTGCCTGGGCAGCAGAATGAAACAGCAGTGCTACATAACTGTACTGAGGGTGCTGTGCACAAAGTGTAAATGAGTGTGCTGCAGCACCTCCTCTTTAGTACTCCGACACCTGCTAGCAAGTATGCAAGAGACATTGCTTTTTTTATTTCCTTTAAATTATGTTTTTTTTTTTTCTTGTTACTAACATATCCAATAAACTTTCATATTCTTTTCAATATGCAGTGCTATGTATGTGAATACTGGAGAATACTATCTAACTAGAGACAGTGTTTCATGTTAGAAGCACAGTTTGATGAAGCAGAGAGACTGCATGATGTGACTTTGTATACTACAGCTCCAGTTAAACCACTGCAGGTTTTCTTAGTTCACAAAAACAAATTTCCCTTCACAAAAAGCTTAATACCCAGCCTCCCCTTCTCAATCAACACACAAAAGCACAAACATTTCTATATTCTGGCAGGGTGGGATAGAAGGATAGTGGTCAACCTGCAGGGTGAGGACTGAGGGCAAGAAAGAGACGCAGGGGAACACAGAGCTGTAGTGGGCTGCAGATGATAAAAGAGTTGATGGGTTATGTAATGAACTGCAGCTATGGCGGGGCAAGAAGAGGGTGAGATAAAAGCAAAACACAACACAGAGCAACTGTACTGGTAAATACTCTGCTGGCTATTCCTGTTCAGTCTCCTGAGTGCACATGTAGTGCTGAAATTACAGCCGACATACCGAAAGTTAGAGAAACAAGTGGTTTGATGTCTAGAGTGATGGCAAAAAAATATGATACTGTAATGCAGAAATACAGTGAAAAAAAAAACAGGGTGGGCGATAAGCTCTTTCAAAAGCTGGCAGCACAAATCCACCAGGGACATCATCAGTTCTCGCTAGCTTGCATATATTCTATGCAAAACACATAAGCAGGTAGTGAGGTACCTCGTAGAGCAACAGTCAGCATCTGCTCCTTAATGAAAAATGGATCAGCCCCTCAATAAGTCAGCACAACTCTGTGTACACGGGCATCTGGCGCCAACACACACGTACCAAAACACTAGTACGCTGAAATACTCCCATCATCACAGATACAACAAGCAGCACAGACGTGAGCAAAGTGGGACTTTCACATCTCCGTCCTTCACTCTTGCTTCCTCTCTCTAAACATACACTAATACAAACATGAGACTTAGTGCACTACTCACTTGCATGTGAGGCCGCTGGCTAGCTTCACCACAGCTGTGTTGATGGAGAAGATCCAGTCCAGGAGCCACATGACCCAGAGGACACTAAGCTAAAGCTATGTTATGCCAGTCTATACTGAACTGAACCTGGAGAAGGCAAGTGCAGTGTGACTGCAGTGACCTGGGACCAGGTCTTTGACTGACGAGTGGCTGTTGTGTCCTCTCAGCGCAGCAGCCACAACAGCAACTGACACGAGAGTGTGGGAGGGGTAGGAGCATGATGGGTGCAAGGGCGAGCGAGCGAGAGAGAGAGAGCGAGCGAGAGAATTTATGCTTGGATGCTCGCCACTTACTTGATGGTTATTGACAGAAATTATGCATTTCAATAATAAACTGTTGCACAGCACCACTGTCAAGTGTAAAATTCTGTAGTATTGCAGTAAATGTCAATGACAGTCGCACAGTGCAGTGTTTCTTGAATAGGAGGACAATCCAAGAGGGGTCATATTGTTATATAAAAATTGTTGTTAATAAGTATTTTGGGTTAAATTGTCTTGTCAGGACTCGACATTCAAGAGAGTCAAAAATCACACAGCTTTGCGGAGTCAAATCTGAACACACAGGCAAAATTTGCTGTCTTGTCCAGTCTCTTAAGAATGAGACCCGGTGTCTTAAAGAGATGACCGGTCTAAATAAATGTTAAAAATAATAATGATAATCAGGGTGACTTACACTTTGAAAATAATAACATCCTTAGGGCTGTAGAAGGGCATCAACTCAGCAGATGGACTGGTCTCTGCTCCTTTGTGCGAGGAGGAACACTGCCACAAAATGACCAAACTGTCAGAAACCGACTCAACGAGGGCGACAAGAGGGCCCAACGTCCTCTAGTGGGATCTGTGCTCACAGCCCAGCACCGTGCAGCTCCGCTGGCATTCACCAGAGAACACCAGAATTGGCAGGTCCACCATTGGCACCCAGTTCTCTTCACAGTTGAGTGCAGGTTCACACTGAGCACGTTATATGCTGCCACCGACATCATCCGGCATTACCTCTTTGGCGTGGGTCATTGATGGTCTGGGGAGGCATGTTGCACAGACCTCTACGTGCTAGCCAACGGTACCCTGAGTGTTGATAGGTACTTGGATGAAATCCTCAGAGCCATTGTCAGATCTTAACTGCTGCAGTGGGCCCTGGGTTCCTCCAGGTGCAGGACAATACCCGGTCTCATGTGGTCAGAGTATGAGTGCAGTTCCTGGATGACGATGGCATTGATGCCATTGACTGGCCCTCACGTTCCCCAGACCTTAATCCAACTGAGAACCTGTGGGACATTAGGCCTATATATTGTGCATCTGACGCCACCAAGTAGCGTCAAGAGCTGTCCAGGAGCTTACTGATGCCCTGATCCAGGCTTGGGAGGAGACACTTCTTGCAGACTCTTCAGGAGCATGCCCGGACATTATCAGGAGTTCATACAGGCACTTGGGAGCCTAATACACTACTGAGGCACATTATCAGTTGCCGTGATGAAAGTAACGCAAGATGGATCAGTCTGTGATTTAAATTTCTTTACTTTTAATTTGTGATTTGAATCCAGCCGCTCAATCAGTTGGTGATTTTGGTTTCCACTGACTGTTGTTAAGTCATTTTGTTCTTTACAAATTATACAATGTACAGTAAAGATTTTGAACTTTGAACTATTTCGATCATGGAGATCTGATGTGTCTGAGCAGGTATAATGTGGTAATAGTCAACACTGGTGGAAGAAATAAGAGAACATCCATTCCCTTGTATGACTCATGAATATAAATATCACTTTAATAATCCTTTGTACTCTCTTCCACCATAAGTGGATGACAGCGTGGGAACCAGGATATTGAGATTCATTATGTGAATTGCCAGGGTGGCGATGGATAAGACACATGCCTTTGGTGTGAGAGACCCAGGTTCATTTCCCAACATCCCCCAATGTGTCCTTGAGCAAGCGCACTTAACCCCTAGTTGCTCTAGAGGCGTCTGATATATAGCAATTGTAAGTCGCTTTGGATAAAAGCGTCAGCTAAATGAATAAATGTAATGTAAATGTAATGTGATCACTTCGTTTGTCAAGATTGCTGAGCAACTACTAAGCAAAAAAAGAGGCAGGTAGACTGGTATCGGGTTGGGACTGGTAGAGAAGAGGCAGACAGGCAAAACAGAGGGGGATAAAAGTATGGAGGTACAGGTGTTTAAAATAACGTCCAAGTAGAGAATCCTTGCATTGGGTAAATACAACTGTAAATGGTAGCAAGATGTTTTTTTGTTTTTTCTCCTGATCTTATCTTATTTATCTAAAATGCATATAATTCACCTCTTGGGCCACAGAAAATGAAAGCTTGAATTTAGCCAAAACTAATCCCATTGGCGGTGAGATGTTGCTGTTGGGTAAATCTGATTTATCAAAGACGCAAAGCAACACAGTAGGCTTCTTAAAATAAATACAGTAGAAATTTCAGGTCAGTTGGACCACCGTATTTAACTACATAACCTTAAATGTTACAATTACGGCTGAAAATAACAACAGAAATAAACTAATTTCCAGATTTTACATATCATATTCGATTCAACTGCCAGTTGTCTACCCGGAAGTGACTGTTGTTGTAAGCACAATGTCACAGTGGTCAGTCTATATTTTTGTAGCTTGCTCATGTGGAGGGAAACGCAATATTAAGTGAAGCACAAACAGGTGAAGAGTCTACCAGTCTGATGAGAAATAGAGAGAAGTGGGAAGCTTGCTTCAACATGCCCACCATATGAGTAGTGTTGGGCGGTAGCGTCGCTACAAGTAGCGCCGTTACTAGTTTAACTAAATTTCTCAGTAGCTTGGTGGTAGCGTCGCCATTTTGAATCAAATCAAAGCTCTTTTATTGACCGAGTAACGGCCACACACGCTACATTTTTCTCAAGCATTTCTGAAGGATCAGCAAGTGACGCCACACGCAGACCTGTATGTGCAGCCAGCGGAAGCACTTCCGTGTGATGCTGATGTAGCGATCCTTGGGCTGATGTCTGTCTATTGTGATAGTTGTTGCCTGGCCACCTCTTCCTCTAGTCAGGAGGAAACTTTCATATGTAGCGGCAGAAACTTGTTTCCATGAGAAGAGTGATTTCTCTCTCTCTCTTTCTCTTGGGCCTATTGCCATGAATGTTTAGGTTGCAATGTTGCCAGAGCACAAATTCACATATAAACAATAAAAAAATATATAATTAATAAACAATGAAATTACATTATAAAAACTAAAGAAGAAGGAATAACAACAACAAAAACACAATATAGGCCTATGTTACATTGAAAATATGTCTTGATTTTTGACAAGCAGTAGAATTTTCCAAGGAACAATTATTAAAATAAACAATATTAATGATAATAATGTGATAATTAAGTTACTTTATACAAACAACAATGGTTCTCAGTTTGTTGAGAATAAAATTGGTATCGTTCAGGAACCGGTATCGAAGTCGAGGTATCAATATTGAAAATCTTTGAACGATACCCAGCCCTAGTAAGAAATGAAGGAGAGTTGACGACGGGTGCCCTTGCCACCAGCTCCTAGAAATAACTTCAATAATTGTTCATTAGAACCCTTCCATGTCGTCTTCCATCTAATCCACCATACTTCTTTGTTCAAAAATGTTTTGAACAGTAGCAAATTGTTTCGTCTCAGACATTTAACGCGCTCCCGTGGGCATTGCATTTGATGTGTAACCAATGGACGATTATTCTAATTAGCCATTTAGATATGAGATGAACGATAGGTGAATTGCTGACCTAAACAATGCATCGAATGTTACAGTAGAAACTTCTGTTTGACCACAAAAATTCCAAGTGAGGAAGGCCATATTTGACACCTACAGTTCCTGAATGCAGCACAGCCATGGTTGTAGGAATCAGCAAAGGGGTGATAACTTCCAAATTAATTATGAATAGGCATTTGGCAGATATACTACACATGTGTTACTGTTACAGCTGTAGCGTTTTGGCAGATGTAGAACATCTAGCATCTTTCAGACATCGCTGAATTAACACTGCCTCACTTACGCACCCTGAGTGAAATATTGCCCCGTCTGTGCCATTTACAAGCACTCAAACTACTTGACAGCAATAACATGCTGTGAAGTAGGATTAAATGACTTCCTTGCCATCTATAATAAACTACTACAGCATTTAAATGTCTTTTGTGGTTATTTTCTATCATGTCTTCCATTATAATCTAACAGGGTTCCAAGTCACAACATTGCAGGTACACTGTGATGCTGCATCCACCAAAGGCTCTCTCTTATACCAACACACACAAACAGATGCATGATGTGAAGTGGGACAACACCATATTATATTATTTATTTTGGCAAACTATTAAGAGTTGCAGACTTTACAGACAAGTGAAAAATGCAGCTGAACAGTTGTCATGAGTGAAACCTCCTGCTTCATGTTTCCGGACCAGAGAGAAAGAGCAAACTGTGCTATGAAAACAAGCAGGGAGTGTTTTTCAGCTTACTTCTTTCCAGGTTTCCTGGGCTTTGTCCTCTTCTTCCTTGCTTGCAATGCGAGTACTAGAAAGCAGAAATACAATTGTTAACTTAGGTGTAATTAACACCAACCTCAAAACCTCGCAGTTGTTTTTTTACACCACACATGACATTGTCTTGTTGTTGCTCAAAGCTGTTTGGGTCCATGCATCGGGCTGCAGGTGTAAAGCAAAAACAACAATTCGGGTAACAATACCAGCTCTGAGCGGGTAGCAGGTTACTTGGCTGGAGTTAAGTCTCTGAAAAGGCTAAGTAACGTTAAACCGGCCTTGGCGGCGTGTTGCACCGTGTCAGAGGTAGTTTAATGTTAACTAACGTTAGCTGCTAACAGTAACGTCGTGCTTTTCACTGCGAATATCACACGCTGGACCATTATCATGCCGAGACCCGCTAAACTGGTTTATAGTTTTGGGGGACACTGTTGCTTCTTCTTTCCTGTAACCTGGATACAAGTTTTTCCGCATACTTATCCACAATCAGATGCTAACGTTGGTCTGCTGGCTAGAGCTAGCATACTGTTAACACACACATAACGTACACACGCAGCAGAGCGCATGGTCCACTTTTACTTTTCACCAACTGCTATGTGGCTTGTTACACTTGATAAAATAGATAAGACAATGAATTTGTCAGCGAAACGCATGTGGCAAAGCGTCTCTATTTCAAGTACTCGGTGTAAAAGGCATTTAGGACTAATTACAACGTTACCTTTTCTTTCCATGCTGATACCCAGTCAAGAGATAAGCTGCATTCAAGGACTGTTGGAAATGTAGAAACACCAAAGTGCGCGAAAATTAACCACATAACAAAGTTGAGCAGTAGGGGGCGGAGTATATAGAAACTGTCGACAGAATTTGTGTAGTTGGTATATTAAATTACCAAATAATAACTAATAAATTAAAACATTATTAAAGACAGTATTTACACAGCCGTTATTTTGTATAGCAAAGCTCTGACACATGCACTTCCTAAAAAGGGGTCAGTCATGGCTATTACAGGGACCATTTCTCAAGTTAGGTAAATTTGATTCATGTTTTCCACACAAGCCCAATGGGAAGATTGCTAGATGCCCCTGGGGCCCAGACCATCAAGGACCCACACACCAAGTCAACAAGTGACCTTGTTGACTTGTAACGCTCTTCACAGACGAGAGTCACAAATTGCTTTATAAAAACCTTAACATACAAGAACCAAAACACAGAAGATAAAATGACCACCCGAGCCACGGCAAGGGGAAGTGAACTAAAATACACAGCATGTGATAAAAATACATCAAACATAGGCTACACCGTAGGCCTACGTGATAAAATACACTCAAGCTCTGTAAGTAATATTGAGAAATGCAAACTGGACCCAATACGCAACATGTAGATCTCAATATAGGGGTGATGTGAGACCGTCTATTTGTCCTAGTGAGCAGCCTTGCAGCACCATTCTGGATTTCCTGCAGGCAATTAAGGGCAAACATGCTAAGTGATGGGAATAGTATGTTACAGCAGTCTATGCAAGATGAAATAAATGCGTGTACAAGCATCTCTAGTTCAGATGTTGTAGCTATCGATCTCAGTTTACTGATATTTCTTATTTAAAAAAAAAAAGCTCTGGTAAGCTGCCTAACATGGGTGTCAAATGATACGGATTGATCAAATCTGTGCCACTCTCCTCAGCCGATCTTTGATTGGCATAATCATGGGGGCAAGCAACAATCACAACCTCTGTCTTATCAGCACTGGGCTCTAAAAATGTCTGCTGTCCTGCCCCTTAAAGGGTTTAAACAGTCTAGGATCCTAGATAATCCAAAGGCCTCTCGTGGCTTTGAAAGAAAAAGAGAGTTGGATTTCATCCGCATATACAAGATATGTGATATTAAATCTGTCTATGATTATTTCAAGGGGCAGCAGATATAACAGGGGCCCCAGAACCAAGCCCTAGGGGACACCACAAGACAATGGGGAGGAATCAGACACAAAGCTTCCAATAGAGACGGTGAAACTTCTGTCAGTGAGATAGAACAAAAAACAGTCTAATGCTGGTATGTCCACCCAGTCAGGTAACATCTTAATCAAGATCAAGTGATCTATTGCGTCAAATGCAGAGCTGAGGTCAAGAAGTAATCGCACAGAGCCCTCACCCATGTCAGAGGACATTAGAACAGTTTCAGAGACCCTCAGAAGAGCAGTTTCAGTAGAGTGTTGTCTCAGAAACCCTGACTGAAAAGTATCATAGACCTTGTGTCTCTCAAATGCTGCAGAGTGTGGGTTGGTAGTGTGGGATGCAGTGGTGAAGAAATGTTATTATTTTGTCAAATAAAATCCTAAGATTTTTTCTTGAGGAAGAGATTAAGTTTGCAGCACTGCATTTTGCATGTGCAGTAACTGTCTAATTTCTATCAGAGTATGTTGTCATGCTGGTAAAATTTAAATAAATGAGAGCTCTGTCACAGAAACAACCAAAGTCAACATTTTGACTTGCTAACTCTAAATTATGTTACTAAATCCTTTCACACATAATTTTGACTCAAGCTCTAAAACACTTGTAGTCTCAACTTTTATTCAGTTTCTCATTTTAACTTTTATTCTTTTAATTTTTATTCCCAACTTGTAATCAAGTTTGTTTCTTTCCCTGGCAGAAAAAGGGCTTCCATAACTGAAACCCATACAGTACCATGTTAGAGGAGGGAGCCAATGAGGGCCCTGAATGCACCAGAGGAAAGCATCATGACAGTAATCTGTGAGGAGCAGCACTGTGTAATTGTAATTTCCCAGCACATAACTCAGAGAAAGGTTTCCTATATACATAACTTGTGAAACATTTTGAGGACACAATTATCGGGTTTCTTTTCTTTCACTAATCTGTATTATTTATGTGTTTTTTTACTGGTAGGGCAAGTACCCATACCTTCTTTCTCTTTGGTCATCCTACACAGGGGCAGAGGTTTTGCTCTACTTGCATAGTGCTGTCGCCCAGTGGTGGCATGCTGACAGCTAAAACGCTGTACACTGTTACAGCTTTGAAAAATAGTTCTTTATTTTCGAGTGGTGGTATTTACAGGTGGCGTGGCGTGCTGTCTTGGTACATGTGGTAAAGAACATAGTAAAAAGATATGAACACATCTCAGAGAAAGTATAACCAATAACCAAATTAACTACTGACACCGGGATGTGGACAAGATAAATAATCAAATGTATGCAGTTGCTTTAGAACTACAAAGAATGAGGCTTCAGCATTGCCCTTCAGCATCCAGTGAGTAAATGTACACTCTTTCCCACAAATATGTGCCCTGCTAAGTTATTCAAATGAATGACAAATACAGTTCTAGCATTACTCAAAAAAACTATCAATTACAGAATCACATAATAACATCAAATCTTGATTTAACTCACAAAGAACAAAATAATACATTACAAAAAGCACTACATGAAAACAAGCAGTCGCAAATGAAATAGTGAAAACACTGATATTGTTTGGTTGAAATTAGCTAGAGCAAATGTGGACAGAGCTGGTTTGTCAAATGTAATCCGACTTCTAAAATGGTTCACATAGAAGAAAAAAAAAAACATTTAGTCAATAAATGTTTGTCGTACACGCCAGACCTAGGAGTCTACTGTTTAGTGGTTTGTTTGTCAATACAAAATGTTAATGTACTTGTAATCCATATTTTGCTTTGATTTCTGCATATGTTGTCTATTGAAAGTTTTTGAAAATAGGATACTTTTGGAGGGCAGTACCTCAGGGAACACAACAAAGATAAATAAATGTTCAAGAACTACTTTAAACTCAAAAAAAGCAAAGGGAAAAAACCCCTGAAACAAACTGATTTAAACCTATCTGGTTGCCCGCTACATCTTAATAACATTGTTGGCTCTGTTACACAAGCTGCAACTGCAGTCACTGTGGCTTTACTGACGTTTAAGATTATTGATGATACATTTGGTTTCTGATACAGTAAGTTCTCCATAAATAATAAAAAGAACCCTAAATTCTGACAAATAATATTCTCTTTTACATCAATATACAAACAACATAACAAAAGATCATAAATATGGGGCAGACTGCCCCCAACATTCAATAAACATTAATAGTACTGTGTTTTATAAATGCAATATGATTAAAGTACATTGTCAGTTGGTGTTGTGCTGGGAAATATCACATTTCAATAAACTAATAAGCCAAATGGCCTTTTCATGCGAAAGTGGTACTGTAGGTTGTGATAATGTTGACTTACACATTCTTCTGAAACAACAGAAGTGCTAAAAGAGGAATTCATATGGAGGAAAGTTGTGGAAACCTAACAAATGTTAAGTAGGTGAAATGAATACATAAGCCAAGTCTCCATACTCCTCAGACTCATATTCAAGTAAAAAAAAAAAAAAGGGGACACTGTAAGCCTTCAAATCCAATAAATCCTATACATACTTGTATTAAATTACTGTATCTCTTTATATGCCACTTTAGGCTAAACTCTAGTAATAAAATTCATACTGACTCAGCAAATATGATTATTACACAAATGCGGTAACTGGTTTGACTCAAGTACTTGTACAAATACTGTTTGTTTTATGTATTAACAGAAATAACATTTCATCTTAATGTGTGGAGGAAAGAGACTTTTCGACAGCAGTTTGAACCTGTCTATCCAACTTTTTTCATAATACATTAATTACTGCTAAGTAGTACAATTTTATAAAATATGCATTAGCAGTTCACTTTTTCCAGTTGGCTTTTAAGATACTGATAGTCTTCTGAATCAAAGGGGGGATCAACATAAACTATAAATTCTCGAGGTAAAAACTCACTAAAACATAAGGAGAATGAAAGTCTGCCTCGGCACATTGGGATGCAGAGTCACAAACACAGCAACGTGAGGGACGGAAGGAACAGGATGCCGAGGTTTATCCCTGATTTCGCAACGTCCCCTGGAGATGAATGACCGCAGGCACTTGAATGTCATGGTTGTGTTGCACGTGTGTTTGTGTGTGAAGAAAGTGGTGGATAGTCATGATGACACTGATAGTCCTTAAAGAGTGTTTCTTGGAAAAGTGCCTCCTCCGCCTCATGATTCCATCTCGTCTCCATCGAACGACGGCGGCTCAAAGCTGATTACCTCCTCATAGGTTAACCCTGAGAGACAATAAATAGGGTGTGAGGTTATTTACAAATTATTTCTGAATACACAATACACCCCCTCCCCCAGTTTAGGTTATAGCCCAGGAATAAACAATGTCCTAACTTACTCTTCCATTCCTCAATTTCCAGCTCACGGCTTTCAAAACTCTGGTCGTAAGGCTCCGCTTCGGGCTCATCGTCTGGATCATGGTACTGGGCAAAGTATGGGTGGGCCAGAGCCTCAGAGGCCGTGATCCGTTTGTCTGTGTCCAGCACCAGCATTTTCTCCAGCAAGTCCACCGCTTGAACACCGCAACAGTGAGTATGTGAAAAGCAGCAAGAAAGAGAAAAGCAAGACAATAAAACATCCATTTAAACTTGTATCTATATGTGACATTACTTCGTAGGTGTATATATGTATTACATAGATGTGGGCGGTCACTTTTCATAGTGGATGATTTAAATTGGACAAACATGCACAGTGATAATCGATAACCCTGACTTTATGATTCCACTAGAGGGACTCAGTGAGCCAGGAGTAGTGTCAGCCATAGCATGACGCTGAAAAGAGAACTTACCAAGAGGGTTGGCACCAATAAACACATCAGCAAAGTTCCTCTTGGGCATGTGGGGAAGTGAGTTAATGTAGTTCCTCGCCTGTGAGAAAAGATGAACAAAACTGTAAAAAATAAAAAATAAAAAAAGATCCTACAGAAATGCAGTGGGGAGCTACAGCTTAAAATACAACATTATTTTTACTGTACAGGCATGCTGCAAGCACTTGAATTAGACACCAAATCACACGCATTATACCAACACTGTACTATAATTCAGAATCGATGCTTTAACAATGCCACACATAGCTTATCAGAATACAACAGCAATGCACTCTGGGAAGCCTTGCTGAGACGAGCACGGTGAGTCAGAGAGCAAAGTGGGAGTGAGTGGCATGAGAGCAGAGGCTGATACGACACAAACAGTAAGAAATGCTTAAAAAATCAACACATAAGGTCTAAAAGGTATCTGTCTGTAACCAGGACTCTGGGTATCAGGTCCGATTGCTGGGGGAACAGCCGGAGCACATGGGAAGGCGGAGCTCTCACCTCATGGCTGGGCATCCTGCTTATGAGGGAGGCTGGGGGCGTCCCCGTCAGGCGCATTATCTGCTGCAGCTGGTTTATATCTACAGCTTCCAAGTCAAGGGGCATCATAACATGGAGGTCAGCATGTCAAAGAGCCATGGGGTGGTTAGGGTGGTTTGTGTATGGGGAGAGGATGAAGAGGAAGCAAGAGGGAGGAAGACAGTTTCTGAGATTTAATAAACAGCAACACTCCCCTGACTATAACCTATAATTAAATATTCAAGTATTTACAGAGATTTATGTAACACAGAGTTGCACTAGAGGCCTCTTCATCTGTCATATGCAGAGATTAGAAGACTGAGTGCAAGAAAGAAGTGGGAATCAAAGCCTTGTGTTAAAGTGCAAATAAAGCCATTAGAAAAAAAAACCCACACAATTTCACTGCAATACAGGTGCAGCTTAGAAAGTAGTAGTAGCAATACAAAGTAGTAAAGTAGACTGTCCAACTCTTGCTCGGGCAACACAGAGGCCACACAAACGCACGTGGGACGGGCAGTGCAATAGAACCGGGGTGGCATGGTAATTGACACTCACATTCTCCGAAGAGATTTTCATCAAGAGCTCGGGCCCTGGGGTTCCGACGAGCATCATTATAAGCTTCAACTGATCAATGTCTACCACACTCACATAAAGGAAAACAGGATGGATAGAGGGTGTTGGATAAAGAGAAAGCAACAGTCAACACTGTCGTCTCTGTATGAGAATATTCGTTCATTCATTCAAAAGTAAAAACAATAAGAGCCCAGGTAATAAGAACTCAAATGTGTACTGTGTGATGCATAATCATAGTTATTGATGACAACATTGGGTGTTGAATAAAGACTTGAAAGAACACGAATGCTAAACTCCAAAACACATAACCACTACATCATTTATTACTAAGGGTTAGATTGTGCCGTTAGGCAAAACTAAGCAGAGGGGTTTTCCCTCATAGCATGCCATGCAATATTAGGCACTTCTGCAAGGTTCAAGCAAGTAGCACTGCAATTAACGGATTCTTTCATAATAAAACTGCTTATTGTTTTCATTTTTAATATTTGGACCCTGTCAACAAAAAGTGAAAACAAAAGCTCATTACCAAACCCAAAAGCCAAACATATGTAATCTACAAGTGATAAAAACAAAAAACAGTAAAAAGCAGCAGGTCCTTGACCTAAAGCAGTGGTTCTCCAAATGGGGTTGTGGGGCCCCCCTGGGATCCTTGAGGGTGTTCTAGGGGATACCCAGCAAAAAGGTGAATCATTCATTTTCACAATAGTATCATTCATGAGTAACACAATGGCAGAATATATTATTCTGGTCATGGGATTCATACAGTGTAATAAAGCTCTGAGACAAAATCAGATCAGATTGGGGTTCCGTGGTCTAATTTGTGTCAGTTTATGGGCCCTTGATGTGAAATAGTTTGAGAGTCACTGCATTAGAGAAGCTGGGATCTGAGAATGTTTTGCATTTTTGCTTGAGAAACACATTTAAACTAAATGCTTGCAGATATATCTTCTGCTGATGGGCTAATCAACTCATAGTTCACAATCACAGAACTGCACCCTGACCGTTTTAAGTGATTTGGTGACAGCTTTGATCTATTATACCAAAACAAAAGCCAGATAAAGTACATGTAGCTGATCAATTATTTAAATGTGAAAATGTCAGCAATCATTAGTAAATTAATCTGTCTGTGTTTCCCCCCTATGATTGCACTATACATTTAGTTAAAAGGTGCAGAAGCTTGCAAGATGCAAGATCTTTTTGCTTTGTTTATCAGATTTCCTCCCACCTCTGGTCTCCACACACATGTGCAAAGATCCAGTTTCATTGAGACGGGTAAAATGAGACAGACCAGAAAGACTAGTGTATATTCAACTATGCTGCGTGGGTGGGTAGCTCCACCACCTCTCTAGGTGATTCAAATTTGGTGAGAGGGCGCACAGTCAAACACACACACACACACACCCACCCACCCACGGGGCATACAGTGAAGGAGTGAATGGCTCGATTGACCATTTAGAGCAGGAATCACAAATGCATTACACAACAGCAAGCCCATGCTTTTGATCTTCAACAGGGCCATGACCTCAGTGGTGAGTGCCAACTTCTGTATTTGAAAGGGTGCGTGTGTGTGTCCTAATTACACAGGATCTTCTTGTGTGTTTTACTATTAAAATACTGTTGTGTTCTGCTGCAGTGCATAGGAAGCTCTGTGGAAAGCAAACAGGAAGGTGCACTGTATTGTGGAGAAGCAGTGGAGACAGTGGGCAGTGCTGAGTCATTGACCACAGGGGACTAACTCCTATCACACGCACTTCCTCGACTATTCTGGCAATGCTGACAAAATTCAATACTCAGCAATGCTTTATTTTTTAGAGTCAGCTTGAAGTAGTTCACATTGTGTGTGTTTGAAACTCTGTGGCACTAGCAACAAAATAAGAGCTTGTGCGAGAGCCTTGAATGCAGGGAACAATAAATCTCATGCAACTAATAAGTATACACACACACAAGAGAACAGTATGCATCCATCTAGAGACCTTCTGTACAGGTTTATTTTTGCATGAAAGGATACGGTCTGTGCCAGGGAAGAGCGTCTGTCCAGTAAGTAGTTCAGCCATGATGCAGCCCACCGACCAGATATCCACTATTACATGTAATGAAGAAAATACATGCAGCATAATGAGAACACAAGAATATGATACAACGTCTGTTTCATATACAGTATCAGATACAGTCCATTGTGTTATTCAAAAATCTTTGTATTTAAATTTAGCGCACAATAAAAAACAAACCAAAAATTGCTGGTGAAAAACAAGATTATAATCTAAATATACTGAAGTGCAAAAACAGGCACTCTGTCAAAAGTGCCTTTTAACGGTTGGCACAGCAAAAGGAAACATAATTACTTTATATGACCATTTATACAAACGCCAAAAGCCCATGTACAACATCTGCTTTAAGATTAGATATTAAGATAAATCCACCAGAAAATCGAAAAGCCGGCCTAGTTTCTATAATCGCCCTCATCATTTCTACACTACAGAAGGAAAAGCTACATGATGAAATTGTGTTTTTTTTGTGAATTACAACAACCCCACAAAGATGACAACAAGCTATTTCAATACAATTTCAATGGTGTGAAACTGCACATGATGAAATGTTATGTTCAGTCGCAACCCAAAACATTATGGTTAAATCTGTGCGCATACCCGTCATGTTGTAGTGCATCCAGTTAAGCATGATCTCTGGGGCTCGGTACCATCGGGTGGCTACGTAGCCCGTCATTTCATCATCTGTGTGCCGTGCCAAACCAAAGTCCAGGATCTGAGGGACGAAGTGGTTTGTTTTATAGGAGAGGAAGAGAGAGAAATATGAGGAAACAGCGTGCACGGTTTAACACCTTCCACTCCACAGGATCATCTAAAATCATATATGGTGAACCTTGTTTCACTATTTCTCACCTTGAGCTCGCAGTCTTCATTCACAGCTAGATTACTGGGCTTTAAGTCCTGAAGAGAAAAGGGGCCAGAGGGAAAAAGTCAAGATAGGATACAGAAGCAGAAAGGCATGCTGCTATCCATCTTTCCCTGTTCATGTTAACCAAACATCACGTAGGATAGCTGATATTCATCGTGTTGGCCTTCTGATAATGAGTAAGAGAATCTATCAGACCTCAGCGCTCATGTGTATGTAACAACATAAAACAGAGCCGTAACTTACTCTGTGGATGATATCTGCAGAATGGATGTACTGTGGGAGAAAAGAACAAAATAATGACAATTAAACTTACATTACACTCTTTACTACAACACAGCACAACTGAAAGTGTATTTACACAGTGTCCTCTGTTTTACACATATTGCAGAGCACAATAATAAAAAACTGCATATATCAATAAAAATGGTCAACGCAGAAGTCAAGTTAAACAATAACAAAAAGGGTTCCGCAAGTCAAGCAATCATGGTGATGGACATCAAGTATTGACACTTCATGGTCATCACAGTGTTCAGAAATAACGTTTTACAGTAATGTCTGTCTCAGATACGTTTACCTTTCTCCTCCTTACTTTGGGGTTACTGATATCAAACTTCAACTGTAAATAGAGAGCTTATTGCCAGGCTGAATTCTTGTGTTACATTGGGAGCTTTACTGACCTTTAATCCTCTGAGAATCTGGTAGATAAGGAACTGAACGTGGTCATCAGTCAGCTTCTGACACTTAACAATGTTGTTGAGATCTGCACCCATTAGGTGGGTCACCAAGTACCTGCAAATTACACAGTACAGCCAGTCAGATGTTGTCTCCAGATATGTGCATGTCTGCCGTGGTCTTCAGCAGCTTTCTTTAATTCATTTTCATTGGTTTTCTTGTAAATGTGTTTACAAAATGCTATTAAAATCCTTGTATTGCTATCTGCACTAACGACTTTATGACGCGTTGAGGTAATTTACAAGTTGTTTACATTACTAATCAGTGTAATTTTGCTCTTATTAAAGAAAAAGGTAGTGACTCATGCATATTCATACACAGGGGGAAAGGGATAGAAACTGATATGACGAGAGGGTAAAGAAAAATAGCCTGATTGTATCACTTATCACTTATCTTTTCGCAATATGGGATACACAGTCAATAGATTAGGTCAGTGGTTTTCAGACTGGGAGGTGAACATAGAACTACTGCAGGGGGCTGTGTGTGACCAGGGGAACAATATGGAGTTGAATTAAATTGAATGATTTATGTAGGGAAATTAAAAACAACCGTTTGCTAAAATGTTGACCTGAATCTTTGATTTCAATCAATTTCAGCTTTTGAAAGGGGGTCATGAAAGAAAAATTTTGCCGGCTAGTTACAGTAGAAGTGTATATGTGAAGTCTGTGCATGGTGTATCTGCTCCATCTGACCTCAAACCACAGGAGGCCAGTTATTGTCTGGCCTGTGAACACAATGCATGCATCTGCTTCCATTGCATAGTAATCGAAGGTTTGATTTCACAATGTTTCTCCCTATATTGCTGATCACATGACAGAGGAGTGTCACATCTTTATTGTACAATGTCACCAATGGGGGTCCATGTTTTTGTTTGCGTTTGTGTAGCTTCATCTCACATTTCCACAAATGTGCATGCTGATGATGCCAGACCATGTGGAGAATCCAAGGACACTGATTTGAGTATTCTGTGCACACACACTGTACACCCAGAGACTGCCAGATGGCTGTTACCATGGACACTAGCTGCGATGTGTATAGCGCACGTGTCCAGCCTACATTCACCTTGGTAAATCCCGTCACATGCTGGACTTGCATGAAGTTTTGAGCTGCAGGAGAATGATGCGTTTGTAACTCTAGTTTTTGTGTTAATCTTGCAATCATGTGCCGATATGAAGGGTTTCGTTGTGAGAGAGGGAAAAACAGGAGTGAATGGGTGACTTACACATCGTTGAACTCCTCTAAGCTTCTCGCTGGTGTGAAAACGTCTAATAAACCAATGACCTGAAGGCAAAAAGAGAGGTCAAATGTCAGAAAAAACAGCAAGTTTTTAATTAAATATTTGATAAACAACCTTGTGATGCATACAAATATCAGCATGCATGCTTCTAATGCAAAAAACTATTTTGTTTCCTTTTAATCACCAGCAGCGTTGTTTGTCATTGATGACAACAAACTGACAATCAAAGACAGCCTGAAATTTATCCCTTTTTGTGAGAACTAACTACTTGACTTGATAATGTAAAAGATATTATCATGTTCTGTTTTCATTTTATTTAGTCAAACAAGCAGGCAAGTCTTGCCTTGTTACTCCAGTTTCAAGGACTCATGCTGACGTACAATATTATCTTAACGCTCTGTTTTGGTTTAATGAGGGGTTTAATCACACCACGACAGATACGATTCCAGAGGAAGCACTGAACATTATCTGGCAACGTTTGTCCATCACGCTGACAGGAAAATAATTAGTGCGCTAATGATGTGTTTAAGTTGGAACAAAGGAAAATGTACATTGAAGACACTTATGTCTTATTGGATCAGGTTACATTTAACTGGTTTCACATGCTTGATCCAACGATAGCCAGTTGTTTCCAAAGCTTACATTTTTAGCACATTGTTTTTTGTTCATTAACATTACAATGGCTATAGAGATTAGCTTTCAGTTGGTGAACATTCCATGTGCAAGATCTTTTTGCAGCAATGGATCAGTGAGTTTGTGACTGTATGTGACAAGAAAACCAGAAATAATGTGTAAAAGCGAGTATGATAGGCTGCATATACAGCATGTAACACTTGGATAATAATTACATGCACTTAAAAGAATTGTTTTTATGAGTGTTCAGGTTCGAAAGGAGCAAAAATAATATAAATAAATAAAAGAATGGGAACAAAGACAGAAAACATGGATGATGGTCACGTGTGTGTGTGTGTGCCTGTGTATCTACAGTACACGTATATGCACACATTCATGCATGTACGCAGGCATGTTAGCACATTGGCAGAGAGCAGCCCTGAGTGCCAAACCCTGCCCCCGCCCCCTAGAGAGACACTGAGGTGGATAAGTATTGTATAAAAAATACCACAGGAGCAGCCCGCCCACACAGGGCACAAACTCACAGCTGATTGGTGTGCAGGAGTCACAACAAATAGCTGGATTGGTCCACTCAGGTTTTCCAAAATCAAAACCCAGGGAGTCTCCTGGCAACAGCGCGAGCAAAACACCAGCATCCCTCTCTATGTAAAGCATAGGTAGCTATTAAAATACTTTGATGATTTGAGAACAAAAAGCAGCTTTATGCAATTTTCCCTGTTCTAATGAAACAGAATCTGGCAACAACAGGCTCAATATCACGAACAGCAATATAACCTTTTAAATAAGCTGTCTGGACTACCACACGGAAAAACAGATAATATTTAGTTTGTTATGCAAGTCTGTTTTTTTACTGCTATTTTTATACAATATCGACAGAATCAGTGCCAAACATTGGCACTGATTCTGTATAATCCTAAATAATCCTGGTCCCTGGTAAAACCTGCTTTTCCACGTAGAGGCACAGCAGGTAGTCTACCAGTTGTACCAGCTGTTCAAGTAGTGAACTAAGGGGCAGTTTAAAAAACAGGATCCAGGAAAAGCAATGTTGTGGGAAAGCGATGTAACATAATGTTCATATGAAATTAACTTTCTAAAATTGGGCTTTCATTTCACCACGAGATCTGCTCTACTCTTGGTCTTTAACTGCTGCTCCCCCTATGAGTCTTTCCATAGTACCTAGTAAGTACCTATTTCTACCTTTTACAATGGCCAACAGCAAACTACTGAGTGAACTCTTTACAATGCAAACTCACACACACACACACCATTCACAGCACACAGGATCCCATCACCTGCACTTCAGCTTAAGATACCATAACCACAGCTATTATATCTACACTATTAGGTCAAAGTGTTAGCAGGAACTGTGTTTGTGTTTTGTATGTGGGCCAAGTCTGAATGCGCTGCACCTACACATACACACAGCACTAGGGATGGGGATCGCGACCCGGTTCCAAAATTCTCAAAATCCGAAAATCAATATGGTTCGAGCTTATCAATACTGCTATCGAGACGTGCGGGTCCTATGTAACGTATATGTCTCGAGCGTCAATTCGGGTTTATTTTGCAACGCAAAATGTCTGTCGGCTCCTACACACACACACACACACACACACACACACACACACACAGGCCGCAGAGCGAGAGGCTGCGCCGTCGCGGTGGAACACGGTGCGGTAAGTTAGCTCCAAACTACTGTAACGTTAGTTGATGACAGCTACGCTCGTTACTGTAAGAATACACTCAATACACCTGTCTGTAAGGTATCGTTACACATGTAGAAAGGGTTAATTTAATCATCTCTGTCCTCAATATCTCATCCTGCATGTTTTATACAAGCACAGCTAACGCTAGCTTGGCATTAGCCAAATGTTAAAAACAAGCTAAATAGAAAGCTGTCTGTCTGGAGCACAGACTGGTCTGTAGTCTTAAAAACTCAGCTGCTGGCTGAGACACACCAGACGCTCCTCCTCCTACCTGGTAACGTTACCTGCAGCCAGCGAGAGAGGAGGAGGGACTGATACAGACTGATGGTGTTCTCTCTAAACCTCACTCACTACTTGTGATGTCAGATAAAGTTATTGAGTTACTTTGCTGTTGTAAACATTAATGTTGCTGCTATGGAAACAACATTTAGCTGTATTTAAAATATTAAATTAAAAACAACCAGGCAGTTAATATGTAGCCTACACTTCAATATATGTTTATTTATCGCAAGTGATATGTCATGTCAATATATAACGTTATCGCACATTGAATATTTTCCTCATACCGTACAGTCCTACCTTATGCCCGTTGGGTCTGGTCTTACCAAATAACCATCACTAAATAATAGTAAGTATTGATAGTGGTATCGATAAAGAATTGGATCGTTAAGCAGTCTCAATAAGGGTATAAATGTCAATAAAAATTAACGATCCCCATCCCTACACAGCACCAAAGCAGAGGCTGCAGGAAGGGACTTAAATCCGCAGCAGATATTTAAGTAAAATGGCACAAATTAAAGTTGCTGCAGCAACAAAATGGGATGAAAGTGAAAAAAAAGACACCCCAGTAGGTGATGGGGCTGCACTTGTAAACCTGTTTGGTGACTCACTGCCCACCAAGTGATGAAACACAACACGCTTTGACCAATCTCAGGAAAAACCTCTTCTAACAGGACACCACACTGAACACAGTTCCGGACGTTGTATGAGGCCAGTGTGTTTATGCAGTCACGCGTAAAAATACGAGAAACCCCTTTCAGCTTCTAAACATGTCTTTGCAATTTCATAAATCCTGTTGTAGCGTGGGCAAAGTGAGGGAGAGCATTAGGTTGCACACCTGTCTCTGCTCTATAGTTCACCCATCTGTTCCAGCCCTCAGACGTTTACAGAGTCTGTTTATTTATGTATGCATGCACATATGGGCAATTAAATAGTGACCAGAGTGACTGCAGGTTGTTGTGACTGTGTCAAATGCACGCCCTCTGTGAATGCCATGCATACATTATATTACAGTGCCAGCAAACGGGGTTGTGTTTACCTTCTTCACAAAAGAAACAGAAACTGGAACTTTTCTCTTATCTCTTAACAGTTTCGGTTTCTAGTTTTACATAAACTTCTATATCATGTGCATCTCCACACACTTAGCTACATTCCTGTGGGCAGATCGAAATAAGCTCAAGCAAGGACACACACAGTGTACCAATATGAGCAGTGGTGTCTTCTCCTGCAAGTTCGTGCTCACTGTGCAAACCTTGTGTGCAACTTCATGTGCACACATATGCAATCCTCGCGTAAGAGCTGAACTACACAACAATGCGAACACATACACACGAGTCTGGCCCCAGGTGTCAGGCTTAAGGTCGGGGGGTGAGGGTGAGGGGTTAGGTTGCAGGGGACTTACATTCTCGTGCTTCATGTGTTTGAGCAGCCGCAGCTCTCTGTAGGTTCTCTTTGCGTGGATGATGGACTGGAAAGGTCTGGACAACTTCTTCACTGCTATCTTCAGACCTGTCTTCACATCATAGGATGAACTGAAAGACACACAGAAAGGGGTTGAAAGAGGTAAGAGCTTAATTGTAGAAAGTAAATTGCAACAACGGTCTTCATAAAACACAAATCATAAAACACTTCCCTTGATGTAACGGAGAATGAGATTGTTCACTAGACTGCGTAGGTGGATTTAAACCAGTAAACAAAGCAAATAATTGCATAACACAGCATTCTCGGTTTTGCTACTTATTATACTCTGCAGCCTAGGCTGTATGGGTGAACATGAATGAACATGTTGGCAAATATCAGCTGCATTGTGTACACCAACACAAGAGGGGGAAAATCCACCACAATCACAAAGAAGGACAACATGATGGTCAGAGAACATTTGCAGTGTTCAGACAGAGTTAGACACTTTTTTAATAATAATGTTGTTTACATGTTCTATAAATGAACCTCAACTGCAGGCTGTCTGTTTTTGTAGAACCAATTTGCCAAAATATTAATGCAAGACTTTTTACAGTATTACAAAAACGTAACAACTGAGATATTCCAAACTATCTAATGAAACAGGAACAAACACAAACATTACACGCACACACACACACAGCTATCTGGTAATTAACTATGTGACCCAATTTGCACCTGCTGTCTACATACTTGTTAACATTACATTTCAGCATATCTAAAGTTAACTTAAATTAACCCAAAATCAGCACCTGACATGTGATTCTGACGAAGCTGTCCACGTGAGTGAGCAGGGCCGTGTTGCTTGAGCCATCACTCATCCTTTCATTCATTTAACTCATTTCATTGTGTATAATTGTGTAACTGAATATACCGTTGTCACTGTGGAGCCAATACAAAAGACAAAAAGAAGAAGAAAAAACAAAAAAAACAGGCGTGGCAAAAAAGTACGACAAAAGAAATGCAACATAAAAGCTGAGAGTGAATGTGCTTTTGTACCATTGCTGTAAAGAAACTGCATAATAAAGACAGATAGATAGCAACCATACTTTTTTGAGGACATATGATAGATCAGACCTACACACTCTTTAAAAACCAAGACACTTGATCACAGACAGACAGACAGACAGACAGACAGAGGGTGTGTGAGGGTGGTAGAAAGAAAGGCAGATGGACCTCGCTTCCCCAAGAAGCGGGACACTGCTGCATTTCCTGCCTCTGTGAGGGAACACAACCCACTTACAATAAACCACATTCCTTCTAGGCCAATCACTTAAGCTGCATCACAAATGGAGGGTTGCAAAATCAGGTTAGAAATAAGGTCTGTACAGTTTGTACCGACCAACAAGCATTGTTTCCTCTTTGGTCGAAGCATTTGTCATTCATCAAACTGCTTTTTCAAAGTACCTCATACACAAATAAGATCCAAATTAATAAATTAGCAATACTAATACTACTCAACACTACTCTTTATGGGAGGAGAAGAGTCATTTCCTCTGGACAGATTTCACAAACTGAGAGATTTCAACTACTGACCTTTTAACCACACAAGACTAGGAATTCAGCAGACCTGTGTTTTAGTGTATGAAGTGACCAATCGCAGCATTAGAAATGCATCTACGCAAGTTATGGTTATTACGGAGTGGCACACATCTATAATAAAAACATTAAGATAAGCGGTGTGGTTTTTTTCCAGTAAGTCAGAGATATCTCCCATACCCAATGGACTCTATGTTCCAGACTTGCAGAACAACTTGTATATTTGTCACTTGTGAGGGAAAACCAAAACTCGGTAAACACTAAACAGACACTGAACTAGAGTACACTGAAGCTAAATGACAAAACAAAGCCACATGCACACTGTCTTTAAAACTGCTGCTAATCTGTAGGACAAACAAGACAGGTCTAAGCATACACCATCCAATTAGTCTGTAATAAATGGCAATAACAAATGGCCATAAAAATGTGGGCTGTAAAAAAGGAGCAGCATCATAAGGCCGAAGCAGACTGACAGAGTGAGCATAGAGGCAAATCTGTACTAAATCTGTAGTAAGTGCACTGTCCTTCCTCTAGCCATCAATCCACTTCCTTCCTCTAGCCATCAATTCACATTATCTCAGAAATTAGGTTCACAGGAGATTAAAGAGACAAAAAAAGGATAAAGGCTATCGCACAAAATTATCATCACTTACCCACCCGTGGGAAACTTCTGCACCAGAGTCACCAAAACTATGACGCATTTCTTGTGCAGCTTTTAGTAAAATTAAGCAGAGCGTTAATGTTTTTCAGGACCTTTTCCAATATGCACATGTATGCATAACATGCCTTAGATATGTGGGCACATTGATGCTGACGAACATTGGCACTGTAAAATTCTTGGCATCCACATTACAAGCCCCAATGCAAAGTGTCTTCATTAGCATATTAGTTATACCACTGTAATATCCTGTCCATGTCTGTCAGCTATGATTATAGTTTAATAGTGAGATTAATAAACGCACAATCTGTTTAACAAGCATGTAACTGTTCAAACACGTCATCCATCCATACACAAGCCAAACAAGAATGGAGAAAATAACCCACCCTTGCCTAACCCCTTTTGAATGCAGCACTGCCCCATCTAACCTGTATGGCCAGACAGAAACTGATAATTAGGTATTACCTTAGCACATATTTCAACTTGCTCATGACTTTTGAATTTGAATTCTAATACCTGACAATAATGTGACAGCAGATGAATATATCTATGCTGTGCTTGCTTTTAACACCCACACTTGCAGGTATATAGGTCTAAAGTTATTAAGACTTATTTTCAAAAATTCTATTTATGGTTATGACAGGAACTAACAGCCGCGAGATGACAGCTAGAACCTCGCAGACTCAAAAGCAAATGTAACAAGTGTGGAGAAGTGGAACAAGCTTTTAATGGAGCATGTTTTAGATGTTCGGCAGTAATCAGTTCCACATTCCCTTTCGTCATCTAGCTTTTCCCGCAGCTGAGGATGCACTCCATGACCTAATGCACAGTAATGCTTCACCTGTTCCACACACACACACACACACACACACACACACAGTATTATACGGTAAAATAGTTTTAAATGCTGACCTCAACCTACACATAATAAGCATGATGACTTATTAATCTGGCTCTGTTAAAAGAGCCACACTTCCTATGGTAACTGCCTTTACACCGAAGTAGCAATAATCTCAGTATTTCTATAATCAAACTTTAATTAAATTATCATAGGTCATATAACACTCATTTTCCAATCTGCTCTGCTAACAGTGCTACTGATGACAGTAAACCACCTGACTATCGCTTCCAGACTCCCATGTGTACTGGTTTCCAGGGAGTTCAGAGTTTGAGCATTAAGACTGATAAGTCATGTACGCCTTAACTTTTTAACTTGACTAGACAAAGACTTTCATATTTCTCTTTGAGTGGTTCAGATGTAGCAGTCTTTTAAACAGTACTTAATGAAGAATGAGTTTCCTAGTTTATGTGGTTTTAAAATGTTTTGCAAATTGATGGTGCACTGTAATCTATAGATATATACTCATCCCCTTCCTTTTATAAAGCCTGAAAAACTGGACTCCTTACAAATTAATTTGTGATGTATGCAAATATGTTGAGGAGCTCTAATCCCTAACTTTATACCAAAATTAATGGTTTTACTTTTCTGACATCATACACGTATTCTGTCATGGACCTTGCATGACTGAATGTAAAATTGCTGGTTTTAAACTTAAGCCTCCTGTTTTTTGGAGAGCTGACAAGTCAGTGCACATTTCTCTGAGGTTACAACCACATGCGTCAGCCAGAACTTGCCACAATATTGCAGCTTCTGACCACATTAACCTCATCATACAATCCTTTTTTAATCAGCAAAATATCCAGTGCTAGACATTGTCTGCAAAGACAAAGCGAAGTGGCTGCTATGGGACATGAAGTATAATGTAGCCAATGTCAATGTGTTTTCAGAATGAGGGGGCATCCAGAGAACTATTTACACATTTAGCTCCACATTCTGATTATCAATAACTGC
This sequence comes from Micropterus salmoides, assembly GCF_014851395.1. Lineage (NCBI taxonomy): Eukaryota > Metazoa > Chordata > Actinopteri > Centrarchiformes > Centrarchidae > Micropterus > Micropterus salmoides. The sequence goes on from NW_024043372.1 coordinate 26,444,226, forward strand.
TTTTAATGATCTCTGTGTTTCTTAGAGAGAAATGTATGTTGTTGTAATGCCATCATGCAATAATTAGTTTCATTATATTGTATTAAACATCCCTTAAAATTGTTATTAAAATACTTAATAATGTTCTGCAACAGATGTCTTTACTGGTCTGTGCATTTCTGGGAATTACTGTTATGATTTAATCAAAGCCTTAAATATTCAGATATAATTTTTTGCCATAATTAATTTTCGTGCACAGAGCTGATTATTAGCCATTGATGTAATATGCATACACACCCCGTAGGCCTGTATGGGTTTTGTGCTTGTTTAGCAGCTGAGAAATCTAGACTGAATAACACAAGGCACCCAGCACACAATCCATACTGTGATCCCAGCCAGCACAATTCACTGTTAACGCTTTCTTTCCACGCTAACCCTGGATCGCCTCCAAGCCTGAAATTTAAGAAATAGAACAAAGGTCAGAAATAAGGAGAAAGTGATAAGTGTTTTTATCATGTCAGTCTTGTGACTGACTGACACGATGATGCAAATTATTTTTAAAAAACCACATACATAGCACATGCTTTCCATATTTAAAAGTTGGGAAGAATTCAGGCTGAGAGCCCAAGGAACATCACAGCAACAACAAAAACGACTTTGCCGGCTGAGCAACAGAGCGCGCGTGTCCAGCTGACCAACAGCCGTGACATGGCTGTAGTAGGTGCTGCGAGGTTATTTATTTATACTTTTTAGATAAGGGTTTTAATGACAGCCTGCTGTTTGGACCACTTTGCCTGCAGAACTGAATGTAAGTTATAGTATTCAAAACGCTTTGTGACCATCCATGTTTCAAAGAGACAGGCAAACAACGCCTTGCTCTGGTGATATAGTCAAATACGGAGGAAAACACAGGAATTTCCTCAAAGGCCACTACAAAGTAACTGCAAGTAACAGTAAGAATGATACAGTTTGCTTTTTTTGTTTTTTTTAAAAACAAAACAAAAACACACAGGTGGGAATCTTTGGGAATCTCCAGATTCAATTCAGATTGTTGGTGTCATGAATAGATTCAGAATCGTCTCGATTCAAAAAATAGAAAGGAGTATCCAATTTTCAGGCTCTTTCTGCACTGAAATGCAATATGAAACATAGCCTAACTGGCTTACTGGTCATGATGAAAATCACTTTCTGACCGAACAGGAAAATACAGAGAAAATTGTGTGTGTATGTGTGCACAAGTTAAAAACTACATTAATTTGGAAGCATGGCACAGTCTTCTTCTGTAGCGAATGATGAAATGAAAGTGTAATTTACTGACCAAAATCACCGGATATTCTCTGCAAATATCAGAAATTGGTGATGTAGGGAGTAAGGGAGTTGTATGGAAGATTATTGATTGCAAAATGTTTGAGAGAGCACAAAACTTATTCTTAGCGCTACTCAGTCTGCAAGTCAACACTTGATCACGCACAGGATCAGACTCGTTTCTGAGTCTGGTCTCTCCATTTTCTCCAGCTGTTTTGGCAGCTTCTGAACACTCGAGATCACAAGAGGTCGTTTGCTAACCATTTCTGACTAGAAAGCTGCAATAGGACAAACCCACATCCGTTTGTCAGGTACGTAGCAAAATTTATTTCAACTGATAACACCTCTGACACAGACGAGAGAAAACGTAACCCAATGGCCGTTACACTGCTACACACCGTTACGAGGAAACATGTTGTTCAACCTGGAAACCGTAGCAAAAAGGGGGCTTGGAGGAAATGAGATGCTACCACGCCGACCAATTACAGTTCTTGCAGTCCTCGCCGCAACGTGTAGTCACATTTTTGGGGAGGTGCATGTCAGGCTACGGAGTAGGGTATGCGGATATATGCATCCTCAGTTTAACAGGAAGACCCTTTGTGTTCATGGGGATTAAGACTACCAAAAGTGAGCAGGAGCAGCTTTGATCATTACCAGCGCGAGAATCACTATTTCTGCCTCAGATGTAGATAAGCAACTCCTCTCGCTGCTCAAGTAATCTGTTATGGTGATGATTCTGTCCTCCATTGAGCAAAACTCTGATTCTAAAAATTTTAAAATAAAATCTAACCCTTTTGTCACCTATAAACTTCCATACTGCATTGTGTAGTCTTGGGGTTCAATTACATTTTTTTCTTCAGTTAACAACTTTATTAACATACAAAAATTGATTTTGGCATTTGAGAACCATTGTTTTTAATCACAGATTATACTTTAAGGGTAAGAATCTTGATTCTTGTGTTTCTTGCAACACATACTTTTTTGTGCAATCAAGGCCGGACAAAGTTATTAATCGGGGGAAGTGAATTAAATAAATAGAACCCAACCTTTTTTATTTTAAAAGCACTGTTCTGGCCTTGACATAAGTGCATAAATTATTAGTAACGACGTATTTAGTCTCCCACAGATGGCTATTAAGAACACACTGTATATATTTATGCGTTTCGTGTGCATTGGTAGTTGTATGCCCAGTGATTGTGTAAAGTACAAAATACGGACACAGTTCACGCTTTATTCACCACTAATAACTGAGAAACACACAAACTCATCAGTTGAAAATGTAGAAGTTGAGGTGAAAACTGACCGTAAAGTTAATATGACGTATGTACGATGCCATCTATGACTTTGTGATGACTGAAAGGCGTTACAGCTGAGGCCACTACCTAACCTCGGGACTGTGAGTCATGGATGTGCCACAACGAGAGAAAGGGTGACATCATTCCAGAGTCATCATCCTCTTCGGATGGGCTCCTATAGAAAGCTCTCACTGTGCACGAGGGGGCCTACTTTCTGAAAACCACGTGACCTTCTGGTACTGTGCAGGCTGCACCCAACTAGAAAATGCATAATGCATGCAATGTGCGGATGGGTAAAGGACTAGGTTGTACGTGCAGGACTACAATGTTTTTGTAGTGGTTGGTTAACCCTCACTGTTTGATGAGCTCAGATCATAGCTCCTGACGAGGCAGGGCTTTGGCAGATGATGCAGGCATGCACACGCCACTGCCCAGCCGTCTTCAGAAGACAGTGATAAACGACTGAAAAACAGGCGACGTTTGACACTGGAGTGCAGTTAAACTTCATCCTGGAGCTGCCAATGTGTTTTCTTGAAATGACCAGTAAGTTACACGCAAGTGTTTACAGGACAAGTTACACAGCAAAACAAAAAATTTGCACAAAAACAAACATAATCCCCACCCGCCGAAGAAATGCGAGCCACCCCGAAGCGTGCACGATGTGCCATCAATTCATAACAGCCAAAGTCTGAACGTGTAAAAAAACGACACAACTGATATTCCTCCTTTCTTCCACAGGCACCCTTTACAGGGCTGCTAAGCAGCCCGTGGGGAGGTAACTGTGACGGGCCTCTGTGGGTGGTGGAAACCCGTTCGGCCGTTGTGCAATCGTGCTGTGTGCTCTGCAACAACTGCTTACCATACAGATCCGTAAGCACCGGACCCGACGGGAGATAAGCTCTGGTACCGCTCCGGGACCTCCCACACGGTTTTGTTGAGCTCCTGTCGGTAGAAAACGGGTCTCTCCTTCTGCGACATTCCTGCGGATTTACCAGCCGCGCAGCGACAAAACAAGCCAGCGGAAACTTCTGCCCCTCTCCTCTCCTCCCCGTGTGGTACGGCGTGGTGTGCTGCTGCTCCTGATAAAACTTACAACTGAGACGGCCTGGATCACACAAAAACTTCAGCCGCCCAGTCGTGCAAATTCGGTGCAGCGGGGCACAAAAAAAATAATCCCCCCACCTCTCCGTGCACGTCGGTGCGCTTGGAGACAACTTCCTCTTCAAATCGTGCTCGGGTCAGGAAGCCGAGTGGGTACTAGCTTTCGCTGAATGTTTCGTCCAGAACTGTATAGCTTTGCTGGGGCGCGCGGAAACGTGAACGCGTACGTCTCTTCGTCACTGCGCGTCCCTGTTCTGACAATGTTCTCGCGAGAACTGGATCGCATATTGAGAGACCAGGGGATATCCCGTCGTTTCTGTGGACACGAGTGGGAATCTCCCTCTGACAATCCCTGAACATGTTTAATCTGTTTAAATGTACTTTAGGCGTAATAGCATTTTACAGTCACACCAATCTAATCATGTCATGACTTAACAATGCAGTATTACTAAATCACAATTATGTAATTAAGATTTTTTTATACTGGTCAACAGATTCTCTTTAATAACAAGTAAAAAATATCTATAAATAAAACACATTTTTATTAATATTATTCACCCATTTAATTATGGCTCACACCTACATGGCAAGTGCTGTCATTTGTTTTTATTAGCTGCAATGAGTGGAATGAATATCACCTGCGTATTAATTGAAGTGTGACAAGGGACTGTGAGTCACCCTGGAAGGTCCGACTGCTGATTAGTTAATTTGTAAAATCATAAAGACAAATGAACGTTAAAAACAGCCCTTTTTCATGGAAGAAACAATGTCACAGCAGCAAAAGCCAGGTGTAAATTCCATTTAGCTGCTTCGGTTTCGAGGACGGGGTATTGTGCTCACTGGGACGTTTGAATAGAACAGAGTTATCATTACTGTTTTCACACCCGTGCTTTTCCTACAACCAGTCCAATGTCTGTAGTGAAAAGGGTCTTTCCTGAACAATGAGGTTGGGGATACAAGACAATTTCCAATGTACAAAGTACAGAATCAGAATCAGAATCAGTTTTATTGCCAGGTATGTGTACACATATGAGGAATTTGACTTTTGTACATTGTACATTGCTCACGATGTGCTTACTTATACAATAATACAATAACACAATAATAAAATAATAATAAAATAAAATCAGGCACAAACTACAGAATAGACAACACTAATATACACACTATGAACAAAACAATATAGACATATTGACAAATAGTGCAGTGATCAGAGTGCAAAGGATGCAAGAGTAAACTATTCTCATTATGTACATGTTGAAGGTGGATATGGTATACAGGTACACATACATGTACACATGTACACAGTGTGATGGAGAGAACATAAGGTAAGGTAAATCATAAACAATGGAAATATGTTTTAAATCCCTACACACAAAGCAATCTCAGTCCCTGTTCTTATCTGTAACAACACAATGGTGAAAGGAACTACCATATGCCATCAGAGCAGGGGTGTCCCTCTCTAACTTCAAGAAGCTCCTGAAAACTCGTCTCTTCCATGAACACTTCCTCTTATAACACCTCTGACCCCTAACATGCACTTCCTGTGCTCTTCTTTGGTTTCCTTACAATTCGCTTGTATTGATTGCACTATTTCATTAACTCTTACTTCTTTCCCTAGGTATTTACCCCATTGATGCTGTACGTGCTAATAGCTCGCTAGTATTTATTGCTGCTCTTACTAGTATCTGTTGTCACTTGTAGATCTCTTACTGTATTGATGCTTGTATGTTGTTCCTCAAATATAAGTCACTTTGGATAAAAGGAAAAGGGTTTAAATGTAAATCTCCTGACACCAGGTTGTCTTCAAAAACTGAGTGTATTTGTGACAAGGGCACGAGCGTCAGAACCCACCAAGCGACTTATGGCACGTGTGAAGGAGGTACAGGGTTCACTGGGTGAGATGGGAGACACTGCACACAAACACTATTGGCTAGATGCTTCTCTACTCAGTTTGTTGGTAAAGAACTTGGATGACCTCTAGCCTGTGTGACAAAATATAAAAATTATTTGACCATTATACTACATGCTGCATTTGTCCAACACTGAACATCAGCAGAAATACATGATGCATGGCGGGGACAGCCTTATTCTGTGGGGAGATATCTGGAGTTTCTCTGCATCAGGCCTTGGAGGACTTGTGACGGGAAAATTACTGCAACAAAATACAGACGAAAATCTGAGATGCGATGATGGGAGATGATTTATTTTACAGCAAGACAACAACCCCAAACATTAAGTCCACGCTGCACATAATGTCTTTAAAAAGTTAATTACCAGGAAAGGCCTCTATCCACTCCAGGCTTTGTGGCAGGAGTTGAACACTGCTTCAATCAACGTGACTGGACTGCCTCAACTAAATATTAACTTGAAGAGCATAAACCCATATACATTTAATTATTTCATATTGGAAATTGGATTATTTTCTCTTTTGCAGATCAACAAAACATGAAAAACTCCAAAGGGACAGGGGTGAACACACTGTATAGGCACTGGATGTCTGTCACTTCAGACCTGACACTTGTTTTAAAGAAAACAAACACAGAAATTGTTTGATTAATGTTTTACTCAAAATTGCATTGCATCCCTCCAAAACAGTTAAAAAACAAAGGTGACAGAATTAAACTCAGAATAACAGAATGTAATCAAGATGGCATGAGAAGGACCATCCCTATTTGGCATTGCATTTAAATCTTGAGGCAAGTCTGACATAGCTATCTAATTTTCACAATATGTTGAGATATGCCTCTTTTAAAAAGGTATTACTCTTCTCTCTGCAATACTCTACAATTGTGATAAGACTTTTGACGCCTACGTGACTTACAGTTCAATCGTAACAATGTGACTTTTAACACATCTATCTAGATCTTTCTAGCCTTAGATGTCAAAGTAAAAACATTCACCTGTGCAAAAAGTCTATTTCAAATCTAAAACAAAGTTTAAGAGATACCAAACAGCTCTGTTAAGAAAAGAAAAGAGTAAAAAATATGGTGTACACAAGAACATCTTTATATATTAGCTTTGTTTCTCTTCCCCTCCACCCTTGACAGAAGAAGTGATACAGAAAAAAAAAAAACAGCACAGCTGGGAGCAAGCAGAATTCACCATTTTCAGTTTTATCACGCGTAACCCCTGCCAAATCTCTACTGGTCATATCTTTCCCCCAATATATACAGCTAGGCTAATTTTAGGTTGTATACAGGTTGTATAATGCACAAACTGCCCTTCAATATAAATATTTATGGGGTGAGGGTGGAGACAACCAACAGAGTTAACCCTACAATAGAATGACAACATGGGACCCAATAGGCTCGCTCCTCTGTAATAACTGTGGAGTAGATTCAGATGCCCTTCATGTTCTGTAGTGCACACACATTATCAAGGGAGGAGTTATGTACCCAGTCACAAGAAGGGGGGCAGCAATGGCTGGTCTTACACAAGGGTCCACAGGGCCAGTGGGGTTTCATCACACATGTAATCCAACAAGGATTAGTGCATGGCCACAGAGATGAGTTCATCCCCAGCTTGCACCCATTCAGTTTTTTTTCCAGTCCAGTCTGGTTCTATCATTTCAAGAAGACAACGTAGAAAGCCACGGCCAAACAGGACATCGCCACCGCAATGTGAAGCCGCGTCCCGATTACTGCAGCTGAAAAGAGAAAGGAGGAGTGAGTTAGGAAAACAACGGATCAACTGCAAACACACAGATTAAGGAAAACATAGCAAACCATGTAAACAGATGTGTTAACAGTGCAGTGAGTGTTGCAGGCAAGAGAAAAGTCCAACACTACAGTGTGGTGTGTAAATATTTAGGAAGTGCCACATTTTCTGTTGTTTTGACTCTGTACACAATGACTGAGATTAAATTTCTGACTTTGTGAAGAGTTTTTATGAGCACCACATAGGACCTTTTCACAGACGACATTCAGAAAGAGCTGAAGAAGAAGCTTCCCAGTAAAGTTTGTATGACACTGAGCCAGACCACACACACACACACACACACACACACACACACCCCAAGAGCCCCTGAACTGGCAAAACTATACAGGATGCAACACTTATTAATGTTATTAATCATACCTGGCCTTTACCTGCTATTTCATGTCAAAATACTGGTTGTTAAAGATATTAGTGAAGAGATGCACAGATAAGACAACCAAGTGAGTTGTTGTTATGGCCAAACAGCATCAAATGTTTGAAGACAAAAGGCCCTTGAAACAAGCAGGGAGTTCAGATCGGTGAAGCGCAAGCCTGGCAGAGCTTCAACAAGGAAGATACAAAGCACCTGCTGGGGTCTGTAGGTCACAGACTTTAAAATTATCTACCTTTGTAGAAGACGCCCCACACTCCTTTCTTCTCCGACAGCAGCCAGGTGTTGATACGAGGCACCTTTTTGAGGTAAGCGCACGTGCAGATGAACAGCAGCCCAAACACCACAATCCCATCAAAAGAGTACACTACAGAGGAAGGGGAAGAGAACGTCACACAGTCTGTCTTCCTTGACAGTTAGCTGAATGCATTGCTAATTCACCTTAATCACACATCTGTTAGCTGAATTAAATGAGACAAAAACACTGACAGAAACAGAATACTCTGGAATGTGAAGAAGCCCGAGGTGTGAAATCCACCGTGGAATATAATTCACAGATTCTTGCTGCGTTAATGCATAGGTCAGTTTTCATTTGTGAATTTGAAAAGGCCTCTTTGTAAGAAGAAAACAGCATAGAAGCTGACTGGAGAGAAAGAAGGAGAAAAAAGGGAGAATCTGCTAAACAGACATTAATTCTATTGTAATACAAACAAAAACAATTACCCGGAAAGTAAGTTTAGTTTCAATGAACACTCTTCACAATCTGTCACCAAATGACATTTTCAATGTATGTCGGTGCTCTGACGCCCAGCTCTGAGAGACAGATGTTTATGCTCCTGCTGCTTTATGTCTCGTATTGTCTCCACCATTTAAAGTCATTTAAACAATAGCATTTACTCCCAGTCCTGAGGTCTGCAAGCTGTGTTGTTGACTCCGGGAAGTCCAGAAGCAGCAGCGTTAATGACAGAGAAATGTTGATATTTTAAGGACTAATGTCGGTTACATGCCCACAGGTTTTCTTGCCCTTTTCGATTATTGTTGTGGTCTAGATGTCTGAACTGTTTAGCATTAGCCGCCGACACATTAACGTTAATCAAAGCTAACGTTAGTTAGCAAGAAACCTTGTAGCCTGACAATAATACGACGTTTCCAACATAAGAAGGTTTGAAGACAAGGGCTTTTCAAACTGTGCACTTGATCTGTGATTGGAACAAACGACATTGCTCAACAACATTGCTCCCCAGGGCCACGTCTACAGCTAGCCTAGCTTCCACGTTAGCATTCCTACCATTAAGTTAGCTGGCTAGCCTAACTTAGCTCTACATGTCCTGCTGCAGACACTTCTTAGCTAGTTGCATAATACAGTAAACATACCATTTGTCATATTTGCAGTTTTCTCTTTGACGATGTTATATGACTGTTTCTTTCTTTAAATTACATATCCATCATGTAGTCTAGCATGGGAATATAAAGCAGTCCGCTTCGCACTCAGTCGGGTGACATTTCCGGTTTCACTGGTTTGGCTTGCGAACTTCTTTCACGTTTTATATTTGTCGTTGTCCATCTAGCATTACTGCCATCTACTGGAATATATGACTCACAGCTCCCTGCACACCAACCTGAAATTTAAACTTGTCCAGAAAACCATTTTATTGATAAACAATAATAAATTCCATAAATTGACAACACAAGTGAACACAGGGCAACCTTCTCCTCAGTATGCGTCAGTGTACATAATTTAACAGATTGTAGTCTAACAGACCATGTAGTATGTTTGTATAGTATCCATGACCATGGTCAACATCTATTAGAAGGAAATTGAATGTTATATTGTCTGGAGAATGTATTACCAACAAATGGACAGGACTGTTAATAGACACATATACCACATGAGAAGGCAGAACGAAATATGCTCACAACAACATTTCTCACAGGATATGGCAAGCACACTGTACTCTGACATATTTGACATGGAGACAGTACCTACAGTGGAAGGAAGACAAGCGTATAGGATTAACAAAGTGGTGAAAAATGCTGGCTCTGCTGCAGCTCTGAACCTGGACACACCGTGGGCGGCACAGAGGGAAGGATGAGGATTAAACTGAGCTTCCACCCACACTGCAATGAGCTTCCACCTCCACCTCATTCCCTGCGGTCCACCATGGAGCAATTTGTGTTGACAGCCATCAGACATTCCCGGGTGCTTTCTGTCCAAATAACCTCAGTCTCAGCCAGTCAAGACAGTACTGAATCAGGGTACCTGCACTGCATGTAAGACCCATAGACTACAAACCACCTTGTGTTATGTAACAATCTGCTCCAGATTAACCAGTAAAACATTAGTTTATATGTATATCTAACCTATCTGTTATATCTGTTATACTGTGCATATGCTCCCATCTACCGCCATTAATTCAAACCCACTAGACTTACTCTGTCATCATAGGCAGGCTGAAAAACCTATCTATTTCTGCAACTATGTGATACCTGCCTGTATACATAAAATGCACTTCTACACACTTTGTCTCATTGAGTTCTGGAACCCATATATAATGCCTAAACCTCAGCCTTCTGCTCATACTAGTTGCATCTATAAAAACGTTTTACATTGCACACCCACGTTATATGTCACATGTAGTGATTAGTCCTAATTCAATATTTTCACTTTTTTAATACTACACACATTTTGCATCACAAGCAACATCCACTGCCACTATTTGGCACATCCTCTTACCATCGTTATTTGCCCTTCATACTTAATCCCCACATTTCTATTTAGTATGTTTTTGCAGGGCTGAAAAAGGTCTTTATATATCCCGCATTTTACCTGATGTCTCCTCAGGACCATGAAAGTTTCCTCTCTTTCAGAGGGTAGTTTTTCCAGCTTGAATATAATTTGAAGGCAGCAGGGCAGCGGTGTGTAAAAAGTATAGATTAATTGCTAGACCAACACTAAAGTAGAATTTAGCGTGAACCTTGACTCCCCTCAGTGTGTGTGATAATAGTTGGACCCACAAGGTATATATTATTTGTTTTGTTGGTGTTTCATTATCCTAATCATTACATTACTTTATCCTAATCCTCCATATGTTGTCAGAGACAACAGAAGTTTCTCTCCTGGAGGGAACAAGGCTTGAACAAAGCGTCGTAAGACTGTTAATAAGATTTGACCACAGGACAGTGCAGCACACCTGTTCAGATCAGCTTCACTGTGCACCCTTAGAACAACAGTTAGCTTCTGCTTCTTCTTCTTCTGCCCTTGCTTCTGCGACAACGGACTTCAGCACAGCTCTCTTTTCAGCAATGCGTCTCTACCATAGTACACAGGTAAGACTGATATTATAATTAGTTCTATGGTGTGATGATAGTTTCAGTAATGGTGTGGATAATGAATTAAAGTAGTAAAAATATGATTAAGTGGGCAAAAAATTGCCTATAGGTTTCTTCTGGGCTGATAATACACAAAAACCTTGTTGACTTCATTTTGCAAAAATTTCTCCTGGCATGGATGTTGGTAAGAGAAATAGTCACTAAACTGACTGAAAGCATGATTTGTGATCTCTTTCTCTCGTTCCGGCAAGATCGTACTATGAGTTGTGTCATTTTGAGGACAATAATCTGACAACAAAACTGTTTAAGCTTGTTTGACAAGTTCTTTAATTTTAATGTTGCTGACAGTCTGGTGTAGATTTACATGTTTTATGTTCTATAAATATATTAAAGATCTATGCAGTCTTTCACGTTTTCAAAGTGCAAATTTTGCGAATGGAACTGACTTACTTTCCTGCTGTTCTTCATTCAGGTATCACAAAAAATGGTTCTTCGAAATAGAAGAGGTAAGATCATATTAAACAATGGACAAGTTGAAAGTCAAGTTTATACTGGTTAACTGAAGCTAAGGAACAAATGACACACTCTTAACATTTGGTCGTAAGTGGTAGCCCATCACTTTAAAACACTCTTATGATGACACATACAACTTGAACATAAGCAGCACCATTTTTTAACATGCACAGTATCTACCAACAGAGACTCTACTCATGCAGTGTTTGCAGGAGTGTACTAGATACAAGACTGACAAGGATATATGCCTGTGTGTGCTGGCTTATATTTATTTGTGTCAGAGGGACATCGCTGGCGGATGGTCCCACCACACCAGGGGACTGAGTGTCAACAACAGGAGGGCGGTGACCTCATCAAACCCAGGAAGCTGCCAAATCCAGTCCTGGCTTCCCACCAACACCGAGCCCTTCACCAAGAGCTGCTATTCTGCCACAGAAGGTGAGGAAACACTGCGCTCTGTACCTGCCATCTGTAACCAGGTCACACAGGCAGTAGGAACGGGCCGATCCATGTACACACAAGTGGGATATGATAAGTCAAGGTACGTCTACTCAGCTGCTCTAAGAAAATATTTTATTTGTCTCCTGCCTCAGTCAGAGAATCCTCTTATACCTTATGTCAAGCGGAACAGTGTTGTGGCTGGGGATAAGCCACATGTTTAGGTGGTGTTTAACACTGATCACATCAAAGATACAAGAGATCACTGATAATCTCTCAACAGGGAGGCAAGTGCTTTCACTCTCTTGTGTCTGAGAAAGCAAACATGTAAATCACTACACAGAGTTTGGTTTGTGGTTCTTATGCGGTTGGACAAAAAGCTACTTCAGGAACCCAATGACATTGTGTCCAAATGTCCATATGATGATATGATTACTCAAGATAACTCCCAGACCTCATCATTGAGCTTCATTTAGAGCTACCTTTAATTTATGTTCCGGGGAAGTCATTTTCTTTTTTGGCTGCTTATCGTCATGCAGTGATCTATCTCATCAGTATTCCCTCTTACTCCCCCCCACCCTCATGTGTCCTCAGAGGTCTACTGCCCAGAAAAAGGACAGAGCAGCAGTGTGTGCTGGAGCGCAGACAGCAAGAGCAGAACAAGCAGAGCGAGCTGGCCCTCTGTCCTCCCTCTGACCTGGAGATGAAACTCTGTGCAAGGCGTACGTATGTTAACCACAGAAACCTGGGGAATCCAGCATTTGTAATCATATATTCTACTTTTTGGGCGTGTGTGAGCAAGCCTGCAGATATTGGCAAATATGCAATGTTACTGAGGAGGATGTCCAAACACAGATGTTTCCTGTCTTGCAGTATGAGCTGGAAGAGGAGAAGAGGAGTGAGAGCCTGCAGAACGAACCTGAGTTTGTTCGTGTGAGACGAACCCTGAAGTGTATCCAAACCTTTTCCTAGTGACGAGCACAGTAAATGGACAAATTAATTCATCACAGATTGGCAATTGAATATATTTCGGATTGGATTAATCAAAATTCAGCTCCCTTATTTTAATACTAATGTTTAAGCATAATGGATCATGTAGATTCACACGGCAGTTTGGAATTTCCCAATGTAACATGCTTGATGTCCATCATCCATCATCCATCCATCTTCATCTGCTTATCCTGGGTCGGGTCGCGGGGGCAGCAGCTCCAGCAGGGGACCCCAAACTTCTCTTTCCCGAGCCACATTAGCATATATTATTATTATATTATTCGTCAGGCCACATGCTTGATGTAGTTCCTCTAAAACCTGGGTTGTGTAAAATCAAAGCATGTTTTTACAATTGAAACATTTCTAAATATAACAGCTATAGAAGTAAGGCAATTTTATTTAGTATTATATTAGCATTTGGTATTTTTTTTTAAAGCATTTTGTGAAGTCCTCATGGTAGCAATTCTGCCTTTTGTAGAGAAGTGTACAACATGCATTCATTTGAATATGACATATCCTTTCAAACAATGAATACATAAGAATATAAGTGACAAAAATACATTTAAAATGTTTAATAAAACATCCAGGGAGGCTGACCATGTACGTCAAAACACTGAAACTTAAAAGCTGAATTGAATCAGAATCTGCTAGTGACAACAGCGAGAGAACGGTTATGTCATTATTCACAAAAACGCAACAGCAGTCTGAAAATGAGCTCGGTTGTATGTTGCTCCTTTTGGAGCTTTCCTTTTGTTGTCATTTGTGCTCAAACGTATCGTACCCTTTAATCAACGCTGTACACATTTCACAAGTTTTAGGACACAGCTACTGACATCACAGGGTAAGTTCAGGTTGGAGAGCTTAACATCAGAAAACAAAGTAATCACTGAATAATGATTGGTGGACTGTAAAATGATGTTTCGCGTTTAAAAAAGTGACCAAGTGCCAGCTGCTAGTCTATATCAAGTTTCTCGATCTGAATCTGTGGTGCGCTCCAAACAAACATTCATAAAATAACTTGGTATCTCTGCACAGTAAATGTGCGTATGTATGACCTAAACTTTAAAGTGAGACTGTTGCAGTATAAGGAATAAGAAGGCCTGCTGAATAAAACACATTCAACCATTTTCTCTTACACATTCTTCGCACCTCCAGATACATGAAACCTTGTGTACCATTGACCGTAAACAAGTTTTACATTTAAAAAAATTAACATTTCTTGTCCATTAATTCTGTGAATCATAAGTACCCCTCTCCCCAACATGTTTATAAATACAAATACTACTCACAAGCAGCAACCACAGGCCACGTGTGCTTCTGTCTCATCTCAACACCAGTGTGTTGTGTTTGCTGCTGAATAAATTAACAATAAATAAAGTACAAAAAAATTAGCTTTCACAAAAAATGTAGACATCATGGCAGGGTAACAACCTCCCGTCTGTGTTTCCATGTACTATCTACTACACTGAAATAACCTTGAAACATATCTTGTAGTGGAACTATTTAGCAAGAGGTGCGGCAGAAGAAGCACAGACAGAGGAGAGAAGTAGGCCACCGATGTGGTAAACAGAAAGGAAAAAGCAGAGCACTGACATGAGCATGGGTCCAAATAACAAGGCCAAGGGAATTTATGGGTCAAAAACGACACGAGGCTGAAGTTGGCTTCCTATTCAAGCGTTCTGAATAGTGACTTGTTTCACTATCAGAATGCGATCCATTCGGTCGGTAACATTTGAAAAGTCACAGCCGCACAATTTTACCCCCATTCACGTTAGCCGAGGTCTAAACCGCAAGTTGGCTTGCCTGGCCGGCAAAAGTCAACACAGTGGACGCTGTAGCGCTACCGCCAACTAGCGTTTGTCTGCGTAATTGCAGAACAACAGCGACACAGACGCACAAGTATAAATGCCTGGCTAGGCAAGTAGCCCTGACGCATGAGTATAAATCAAGCTTAAGCCAGGGCGAGTAAAAAAACAAAACTACTGTATTTCGACTAATCAGACCTGGACTAGACTAACATGTTTAAAAGGTCCCACATCGTGCAAAATACTCTTTTATGTATTTTCTACAGAAATGTGTGTTCAAAGAAACCATCCTCTCTTTTAATCCTGCTCTGTCTTTCAGTAAATGTGTATGCAAACACGCTGTTTCGATTTGGCTCCCAGCATGACATCAGGAATGGAGCTATCTAGCGCAGCCTTTATGAGTGAATAAAGTTGTTTTTGTACAGTAATCATTGATGCATATACTCGCATAGCCAGACATAACTCGACACATCGTTTAAACACTGTGCCAGCTAGTTGCCCCTCTGGTGGCTTCCTAAAGTTGACCTATCAGAAGAAAGTGGCCTTTCAGGGAGTAGGGGCAGAGTGTTCGGACAGAGGATGAACAGAGGTGCTGAAGCAGTGGACAGTATGAGAAAAATAATGTGTTTTTTGAACAATAAAGGATGTAAACATTTTCTAGTAGACACCAAAAATAAAAGTATAAACCTGAAAATGAGCATAATATGGGACCTTTACAGCCCATTTTCAGATTTGTGAAACATATTTTCTTATTTGTGAAGACAGAAAAAAGGATATGTCATTGCTTTTCCTCGATCCAGTCCACTTTAGACCAGTTCTAGCTCAAAACCCAATATATCTAAATTTGTCAAACCTATTTTAAATTAACATGGACCGTTTAACACCCAGCTGGTGAAAGTGGTGAAAAAAGACAAAAATGATAGCATATAGTGTTTTTGAGCTAGACCTGCTCTTATCTTATCTATATAAAGAAAAAGCGGTGAAATTGACCATTTTTTGGTTCTCGGCATTATAAAAATGGTTCCCCAAATCTTGAAATAGGATTTTAACAGCAATAAGGGATTTTGATGATTTCTGGGACTTGTTACACAACTTTAAATGGTGTAACAATGGCGAATTGGTCGAAAAACATTATGCCTCAACTTTTTCCGGACTTAAGGAGATACAAATCAAAAGCCAACTTCAGCCTTGTACAATGGACAAAAATTAAGGAATTCCATCCTTCCTTTGGCAACACTGCGAGGGTGGCACACCCCAGTCATATACATAGGACAACCGCAGCTTGACTTCCTCCTTGCAGAGCCTGCCGTCACGCTGCAGAGTCTGGTGTTTTTCCAACATGTCCTCCAAGCTCTGCTTATGTGTCACCAAGTATTTGTTGTTGCAACCACGCGATTTATACTCCGTGTCAAAGCGTGGGTCATGTGTCCGCCGAACATCCACAGGAGCCAGCCAGGCGCCCAGTGACACATCCTCACTCTGCCACGTCTTGAAGTAGGCTGCATTAAGATGCACAAAACGTACGAGGTCAGCCGAGAGGATGTAACCCCCACCCAGTGCGTAGGGCAGGTAGTAGTCACAGAGCTCCCACGAGCTTTCCCGCCACTTCCCAGCTGTTTTCACTCGGCCTCTCCCTGAGAAGAAGCCCCAGTACAACCGGTTGGGCTCTTTCCCCTTCAGCTCCTCCTTAAGGAGGTCCAGGCGAGCGAATGTGTCATCATCTGCTTTGAGGACAAACTTGAACTCCACATTCTGGTCCAGCCAGGAGTACATGTGCAGCAGCTTCAGTGTTAAGTTCTCGTAAGAATCTCGCAAGTCAGGCAGTAACAGCAAATCCTTGTGCCGCCCTTGCTCTGTGTTAAGGTTCTGAAGGTCCTCATTGGGAAGCCCCTGAGTTCCCACCACAAACATGGCCAGAACATCGGAGTCCCGCTTGGCCAGCCAGGTGCTGCGGATAATACTCCTTCGCTCTGTGTACTTGGGGCCGGTTGTGATGAGGACCACAAGGAATGCGGACAGGTCTTTGGATGTGGAGGGGGGATTATGCGGCTCTGGACGGGATTGCAAAGAATTGGCACGAGGGGCTAGGCCTGGAGGATCCTGGTGGCCCTGTTTCAGGGTTTCAGAGGTACATTTAGCCAAGAAGACCAAAACTACAGCGAAGCTGCACACAGTGCCAATGACCAGGGCTGTCTTGTGGCGGCACACTAGACGCAACAGATTCATGGTGCTGAGTCTGGAATGAAAAACACTGTTAGCATTAATGTAATTCAAAATATCAGGTTGATGTCAAAACATGCATTAAACTTTTCTGCTTTACATTTCTGTATGCATCATGAGGGAATATCAAGTGGCTCAAAGAGCAGAGTTTGACATATAACAAAATAAATTTGTGTTTCTCATCTCATGGTAAATTAAATATATGCCTAAATGATGGTGCAGTTAATAATCACACAGCACAAAATATTTGCATCAGCTGGTTTTATGGCAGTGTTTACACACATTCCAGATGTAAACAAACATTTATGAGCATCAGAAAAGATGTCTATAGAGTTTGTGTATAGTAACAAATGGCATTAAATTGGTCGTAGCACCTTCAGTTCCTGTGCTTTAAAGTTTAGTAGGTTACCTTAAATCTACAGATTTTGCCTTGAATAACGGCAGCAATCGAGCACGTTAGCAAGGTAACCTCGACTCAGCTGCACACCTATGTCTTTGTAGCACAGTAAACTGTCACAACAGTGTTGTAAGCAGTTGTAAAAGAATGATTGTTAGTTACCTTAGCTAGTTAAAAGGTACCTGTCCCGTGAATGATACAGCCAGGGGGGCCCACAGACGACAGCTGTGCAGGGCTAATGCTAGCTACCGAGATAAGACCCTCTGCGCACTTTGCAATCTCACTCCGCTGAATGCAAACTCACACAGGCTGCTCATACTGGTCTAAACATGAGATAAACACCGCCCAGTTTAGCGTCGTCGACAGGCAGGTTACAATAAGCAGGTTAAATCGCTCGCTGGGAGAGTTGAGCCCTGTATCGATCTAACGTTATTCATTTTTTTTGTCTCGTAGTGTGGTCACTAGTCCACCAAGTCAGTTCTGTGTGGCAATGACGAAGAGGAAACGGAAGTGAAGCCCCCGCAAGAAGGGAATTAAAGTAATAAAGAAAATAAACACCCTTTTTTGTTTACTTTCTGTTATTGTTATTTACGTTATTAGAATAAATTGCATATAATCTACACGGGAGGAAACGCTTGGTTGTGTTAGTTAGTTTTTTTGCGAACAACGGATAGGATATCACAATCACATATTTAAAAAACAATAGATCACTGACAACATTGTTTTATTAAATATGGCACGTGTAATCAGAAAAGGCATTTTAAGAAGGATAATGTAAAGAAGGATCAGTTTGAGGACAGCTGCTGACTGGAGCATGCGCACTTTCATGAAACGACTGATGCAGCGTCAAGTTTGCAGAGCATCACCAGAACAAGACCGAATGTTAAAGTTTTGCTTCAAAATAAAAGCACAGTAGTAGCCGCATTAAATTAAAATGGACTTCATAGGCTGAGCATCACAACCTCAACAACATCAAGAAATGTTACCGATGTAGGTCCAAACACCCTTAATTATTTTCTTATATGGTTGGAATTTTTTAACTGTGATTCTAGATCTGAACAAGTAACGTTAGTGAACCTTTCAACTTGCAGGCGTGTGCAAATCTGTCTTATTTAACACCCCACTTTTGAATTGCTCAATTTGGAGTGTATTTCAGCGTTGTATATACTATCTTACATAGCCCTTGGCATGGCAATTTAATTTAAATTAATTGTAATTTCCTCGTAAAATATA
Source organism: Micropterus salmoides (assembly GCF_014851395.1). NCBI lineage: Eukaryota > Metazoa > Chordata > Actinopteri > Centrarchiformes > Centrarchidae > Micropterus > Micropterus salmoides. Next base: position 26,462,922 of record NW_024043372.1, read on the forward strand.
TAATTAAAAACATGTAACGTTACTTTGAGATTCAGAAGGCGTTTAGGGGGATTTTATTTTGAAATATTTAAGCGGAAGTTAAATGTTTCATTGCGGGCAAAGACGCAGACAATTTGTATTAGCTAGAAAAATAATGGCCTCATCGTAGTAATCTAGTCTGCCGTTAGTACTTAACATTGGACAAATAAACACATTTGACCATGTAAGCTCTTAGCTTGATATATGTGTCCGTTAACTTTCAGTTTAGCTTAGTAACAGTACTTTACCGGGCAGCTCGGTAGCTAGCACAACGTTAACTGACGTCAACGTTGGACGAGGACAGTGGCAAGCGATGACGGTCAGGAGAGCCAGCCGACATCCTCGGACATGCCCAGCTTTGCTCGCCATCTTTCTGCTAATTTTGAGTGTGCAGCTGGCGAAAACAGCCTCTGAATATGATCCATACAAAATCCTGGGTGTCAGCAGGAGTGCGAGTCAAGCAGAAATCAAAAAGGCATACAAGAATCTCGCCAAAGAATGGTGAGTGACTAACATCAGGTCCGCCGAGGCCATCACATGTTGTTGGCTGTAGCAGATATGCCCTGTTTACTTAACACTGTACATCTGACCCCTGAAGCGGTGCTTGTTGTCACTTTACCAGCTAGTGTAACGTTAATTTAAAACGTCAAACTGAGAGCCTTTTTAACCAAGAATGACCGAGCAGTGATTTATGATGTCATGTCTGGGCTGTTTTTTAGGCATCCAGACAAGAACAAGGACCCTAAAGCTGAGGACATGTTCATCAAGATTTCTAAGTCATACGAGGTGGGTTAAAAAATGCTTCACAACACTGTATTTCATACAAGCTCCAGCTGACACCTCTGACAGGCAGTATCTTTTCTATGTTTCACTTTCTTGATCTCTGTGACATTAATAACACAGTCCTCTTACCTCTCAGATCCTGTCCAATGAGGAGAGAAGGTCCAACTTTGACCGCTACGGGCAGATGGATGAAAACCAGCCCTTTGGACAGTCGCAGCATCCAGGTTTCCGCAGCTTCCAAAACAGCTTCTACTTTGATGAGTCTTTTTTCCATTTCCCCAGGTAGTCCATGTTCAGATATCAGATTTGTTTATCGTTTATCATCAAGTAGTTGTCAGCTGTCTAAATCACAGCAGCAGCATGCTTTGGACCTAATACTGTTTCACAAGGGAACGGGCCTCTTCATCTGTCTCTTCTGGCAAAAATATTTCTTCCTCTATGCTCCCATACAGGAGCTTTGTTATTAAACATTTAATTTCCAGCATGCAGCTGTGTCCAGTCCACAGTGAGTGGTGTAGGTTGGGCTCCTCCTTGTGTTTGCTACTGAAACTGCTATCATCCTAGATCTGAGATTTGTAGCTGCAAGCAGTTATTGTCCCATTCCCAAATTTCATGTCATGTTTTACAAAGTTGTACGATGAAGTCCCGTAGTGTGGAAACATTAAATTAATTATACAACTAATCAATCAACTGAAAATGGATGACACCTTGATTAAATACTGTCATTTGCTTGCTATTGCTTCTTAATTGTGAGGATCTCATACCATTGTGAATGGAATACCTTTTGGATTATTTGCCCAGAATAAGCTAGTTAAAGATATCAGATTGAGCTCTTCTAATCTACAGTGTTTCTTTTTAAACAGTTTTACTATATGAATAATTAAAAATCATTAGTTGCAAACTTGTCATTCTAATGTCCTTATGTTGCACAAATTGCAAAAATTATAAATTATACATGTTTTTTTCCTCCCAGGTCATGTCCTGATAGCACCCTGTAGGCTATGTCTGAAAAAAAAAAAGGCTCACTGTCATGCGTTGCTAACCCTCCTCCAGGGCCAGGGACTTTGCAGACAGCAAGTACCTGCTTCACCACGCGCAGTTTAACAGTGATGTCCTTCCAGACAGCCACAAGAGGCCGTACCTAATCAAAGTGACCTCTGAGTGGTGCTTTGCATGCATCCACATTGAGCCAGTGTGGAAGGAGACAGTGCAGGAGCTGGAGCCGCTGGGTAAGTCTGCTGCTTAAATATAACTCCCATCAGTTTGTCCCACCACACTCTGAGGATCAGGGATGGTTTTCCTAAAAGCATTATAACATAGTTGATGTTTAACGCAGCTGTCGGCTATTAGTAGGAGTGTTAAGATGCTTTACAGTGAGCCAGCCATTTCTTTAATTATTCATTAGGATTTATTAGCTCTTTTTGGTTTTCTGGAATAGCGGGGAAAAGAAAATAGCTTGGTACAAAAAGCTATCTCTAGCTTTTGTTGAAAAAATATTCTAGTTAAATTTGTAGCATTCACTCTAAAGAAACATTAATTACTTTTTTGGCCACTTTGTTGCAGAACACAACAAGTGTAACTGCATGCACGTTTGACATATTATGGCCTTATTGTAAAGTAGCTATGGCAAACTATTGGCTATTTACACATAAAGCAGACAATAGTGTTCATTTGTAGTAGTGTAGTTGTGGCGCCCTCACAAACGAAAGTACAATATTCATGCTCTTTCTAGCACAGTTTTAATCTTCACTAACTCCTGAGAAATACACTTAGTAGCCAATTTAATAGGTACACCTGTATAATCTGTTTGAAAAAGCCCTGCCATAACATAGAGAGTCCTTGTTCATAGCTTCTTTACAAAGCTATTCTGTTTTTGGGGACATTGTCGAAAATGTGTAAATTTATTGTTTATTACTGAGGTCATAGTTAAGGGTAGTGCTGTCCCGGACTGCGTTTTATTCTTATCTTTCATTACCTATTTACATGCATGATGGGGCAGAATATTGGAAACACCTCACAGGAGCCCAGTACAACACGAATTCGTTGTTGAAAGTCAGCTTTGGGTTTTTTTTCTCTGTCGCTGTGGTATACAGCGGTATGGATATACAGGATTCTGTGTAGACACCAAAAACAGGTGTATGCATCTTTTATGAACTCTGTCCATTAGGAAGTTCCTTACTCATTTCAAAGACTTGAAATCCCACAACTTCTTCGACTGGAGCTTCAAAGTGGTTGTTTGGTGAAAGAGAGAATTCACTGTAAAATAGGATCCATGTTTGTTCTGTCGGTATCATTTTGCTGCTCACTTTTAATCTGTGAATTTTAACCAGTCCCTACCTTAACGACAAACAGGGATTTTGCTGGAGTATATGCACAATTGTACATGTACAAAATCACTGGAGTAACGTAATATATATCAAATGTGTTTAAGGTGTTGTTTTTTCCTTCATTGCAACAACACTTGTGTTTTGCTCCACTGTGTACAATAGCAATCTATTTTACTATTACACAAGGTGTTGGCATTGGCATTGTGGACCTGGGTTATGAGCGTCGCCTGGCCAACCAGCTGGGAGCTCACCGCGCTCCCTCCATCATCGGGCTGGTGAACGGCAGGGTGACCTTCTTCCATCAGGCTGTGGTACGGGAGCACCTGCGACAGTTTATTGAAGACCTGCTTCCCAACAAGCTGGTGGAAAAGGTAAATGAAGCAGACTAAATATACTACTGCTACATGTGTGCTATCTACGAAGAATTTTAAGTTCACTTCAGTTTTATTTATAAAGAGCCAATTCATAACAAGCCAGCCAAACTGAACTGTGGCACAGTTTGCTTTGTTTCTTTCTTTCTGTCTGTTTATTGTTGATGTACGATCTGGAGTATGCAAAGGATCTGGTCAATTTTGAAAATCGACCGGATTCTCTATACTGATCTGTGTCTGACTTACTGCCTGGTTCATCTGCTCTGTGTTGCTTGACACGGCTTCAGTCAAAAATACACTGGCAGTGAATACTGAACTTTAGCAAAACTTCATTAAAAAAATCGCAAATCGAATCGTAATCGCAATATCTGGCAAATAAAACGCAATTGAATTTTTTCCCCCAAGTCGTTAAGCCCTAGTGGATATGGTTTCCGCCTCCCAAACTTAAACTGGGACCTGGTTCCACTGGAGAGGAGCTTGATAGCTGAACGCTCTGGCTCCCATTCTACTTATGGAGACTTGGAACCACACGTAACCTTGCATTCTGGGAGCGCAGTGCTCTGGTGGGGTAGTAAGGTACTATGAGCTCTTTAAGATAAGACGGTGCCTGACCATTAAGGGCTTTGTTGGTGAGCAGAAGGATTTTAAATTCTATTCTGGATTTTACAGGAAGCCAGTGCAGAGAAGCTAAAATAGGACAATCTCTTTTCCTGGTTCTTCTCAATACCTGCAGCTTTCTGGATCAACTGAAGAGTCTTAATGGACTTATTCGAGCAGCCTGATAATAAAGCAATCCAGCCTAGAAGTAACAAATGCATGGACTAGATTTTCTGCTTGATTTTGAGAAAGAATATACCAGATGGGCTCCAGTACAATAACTTCAGTTATTTGTGTGTAAAATCAGAAATTACAGGTCATCCAAGTTGTTACATCTTGAAGGCACATTTGAAGTTTAGCTAACTGATTAGTTTCATCTGGATCTTGATCGATAGACATAATTGAGTATCATCTGCATAACAATGAAAGTTTATGGAGTGTTTCCTGATAATATTGCCTAAATGAAGCATATATAAGGTGAACAGGAGTGGTCCAAGCGCAGATACTTTTAGAAGTCCGTAACTAACTTTGGTGTGGGTGGAGGATTCATTGTTAACATGTACAAACTGAGATTGATCTAATAAATACGACTTAGACCAGCTTAGAGCGGTTCCTTTTAATGCCAATTAAATGTTCTAGTCTCTGTGATAGGATAAGATGGTCAATTGTATTGAATGCAGCACTAAGATCTAACAAGACCGGTACAGAGAAAAGTGCTTTGTCTGATGCAGTTAGAAGGTAATTTGTAATTTTCAGTGGTGTTGTCTCTGTGCTATGACACACTTCAAATCCTGACTGATTATCCTTAAATAAAGTATTGCTATGTAGAAAATCGCACAACAGATCGGTGCCTGCTTTCTCCAGGATCTTAGAGAGAAAGGGACAGGTAGATATAGGTCTATTGTTGGCTTTAGGGCTGCAGCTAACGATGATTTTAGTACTCGAAGCTTCTACAGATTATTTCATTGATGCATCGTTTAAGAAGTACATTTTCTTGGCGGAGGCGCATCCCCTCAAGAGTGCGTTTCATCCAGGGGTATTTTAAGTCAGATATTTTTTATGAAATGTATAGAACCAATCTATAGACCATGTGATTATTTGTACATAGATGAATAATAGGCCTTTTTGGTTATAACTGAAGGTACAGGCCTGATTAAGTTAACACATATGTACAAATGCAACTCATAATGTGCAGTTTTACAAAGTGTGAAGTGGTGGTAAATAAAACAGGGTTTATTTAATTCAGCAAGAGTACATTTTTGTTGAACTTATTGCCATTGTTTCTCCAGATCACAGATAACAACTACATGGCATTTCTGGATAGTTGGCATGTGGAAAATAAGCCCAGCGTTCTCTTGTTTGACCAAGTCCCTATTGTTCCCCTACTCTACAAAGTAAGTTATGTATTTATACACACACACACACACACACACACACACACACACACACACACACACACACACACACACACACACACACAGTTTTCCACATTAGCATTGCACTGATTAGACTAAAAGCGCTGTTGTTCAGTTTGACTCTTCAAGTTGGTTAATATTCTGAGATCTGGGGCCTCATTTATGAAACTGTACGTAGGATTTATGTCAAAAGGTTGTTGCAGACAAAACAGTAAGTGCTTACACATAAATATATCCTAATTTATTACAGTGTGCATGCACGCCTCATGCTGTTTTCGCTTTACAACGCATCAACTTGAAATTTGGCGCATGAGAGCGAAGTTCTTGTCCCACCCTTTTAACGCCCATAGTTGCTTATAAATAGACATATTAATACACGCTGACCGCATCAAGGCAATGATGATGAAATCTGACAAGCAACAAGAAATTTCACCCAGTGTAAAACTGAAGTTCTTTTTCGGGAGGTTGAAGCAAGAGAGAAAATGTTTGGTGAACACAAAATGCCAAAAGGACATTATAGTGTCAACATGTGGAGGACGCAGTGAATGCTGTTGCCTCAGGACATCGAACCCTCTCCGAAATAAGAAAAAATAAAAGTAGAAGACAAAAGGTGCATAGCCTTACACAGACAGTGTTTGTGCCCTGGAGGAAAGGAGACACCGGAGCTCGACCCCCTTGCAGGAATGAGAATCCCTCCTGAGTATTGGCAGAGGAGGAGGGGGACACACATATATATTTACCATATTAATGAGAATAAGTTTCATAACATGCAAGTTTTTAATAATAATAGATTAAATATGATTCCCAAACACATATGAGGTGTTCTTTTGCTAAAACCATATATCTCTGTTTATTATTATCCGTTTATTATTATCTATTATTCATTATCCTAAATCATGTTTTTTTGTGTGTGTGCTCCAAGGACTATCAAACAAGTGTTTGCTTATTCATTTTAAAAATGGCTTTTATCTTTTTGCAAATTAACTCTTTGTAGTATACGTGAGAGGTGACCTTTTGATTTATTCCGCCTTCTGTTGTGACTACGCAACGTTTATAAATTAGGCCCCGGCTCCAGTAAGGTGGCAGGCTAGGGAACATGTGTATTGAACACCTTCTCTTATTTATTTGAATCTACTTATTTTTGATGCTCTCATCTTCCCACTCCGCTCTCCAGTTAACGGCGTTTGCCTTCAGAGATTATGTACACTTCGGCTACGTGGACCAGGGTGACCTGCAAAACACTCGGCTACTGCGGCAGTTCAACATAAACACATACGCCCCCACGATGCTGCTGTTTAAGGAGGATACAGAGAAGCCTGTTGACATCATCCAGGTATATCCAGCTCAGCTTGCAACCTACACCATCGCTTCCCTACAGTAGCTAAAACAGTAAATAAAACATTCTCCCCTGCCACTTAAACGTTCTCTTGCTTTACGCCCCCCACCCTTTCTCTCTTTCAGGCCAGAGGGATGAAGCGACAGATCATGGATGAGTTTGTCTCCAACAACAAGTTCCTGCAGGTGCCACGGCTGGTCAACCAGCAGCTTTTTGATGAGCTGTGTCCTGTCAAGCAGTTCCACCGACGGAGGAAGTAAGACATTTTATGAGCAGAATCCAAGCCCACGGGGCTTAATTTCTCACTTAAATGGACCTCTTGGTAATAAAACTTGATCAAAGAAAGCATTGTCTTTTCCCACAACTGTGTGTCTGCTGAATTGCTGTAGAAAGGAATGACAACTGTGAGAAACGGCAGTGATTGTCACTGTGAACGGAAATGTTGTGTAGTTAGGCTGCTGTAGCAGGTGAATTGACAGTGAATGGTTTGCAGGTACTGCGTGCTGCTGATCACAGGGGAGGACCAAGCCTTTCTTCCAGGCAATAAGGCCTTCCTGGACTTCGCTTCAATTAACAGAAAAGATGTGCTGCGGTTTGCTTACGTCTACCAGCGTCAGCAACAGCCTCTCTGTCAGGCACTGCTCCCTAATCAGGCTGTGCTCTCACCTCAGGTCAGTGACAGCGACACATACACAAGCACGCACACATCCATCAATCACATCCTTGTCTTTTACGCAAACTTGCTAACATGCTTCTAAAATCAAATGCATGTTACGAATAAAGCCGTCTGAATTTTCAGTCTTCCAGTATAAAGTAACGTTGAGGACAATGTGCACTTCTATACCCAGGACATACAGAATTTGATATGTGTCCGGTTACTGATATGTGCTCCCTGAAACTCTGCATATCCCCAGTTTACAGTAAAAGTGCTTTTTAACACCACTTGTAGGTGGTGATTCTTGAGAGGCGGAGCCAGGCTGGCAAGGTCCTGTACCACTCTGTGAGTGGTGTGTGGAACGGCAGTGAAGAAGACAAGTACCGCCTCCACGAACAGCTGGAGCTCCTTCAGAAAGACCCCACCTATCTGAGGTCAGACGCCACCCTTCCAGAACTCAACAACGAGATGGCACCCGTAAGATACAGGCGACACACACTCACCTTAGTCTGTGCTGCGACAACATTTCGATTAATGTCATTGTTTTATTTTTTATTTTCATCCTCCCAGGTGTTTATTGTTCAGTGGATGAACGCTGCCTATGATTACATCCTTCAGATATATGATGGCCTTCTCTACTCTAACTGGTAAGACAACACTCGCCCCAAATAGTCTGCAGCATGTAGTGCAAAAAAACAGAAAGAGAGACAAGGTGGTGTACTTTTGCTGATTTTTCTGAAATTGATCAGAAGCTGAATCATGCTTCTGTATCAAGATGTCACCAGGGTTAACGCATTAATTAATTAACATAGACAATTATTGTACCACACGTTAAAGCAGTTTTGTAAAAATTATTATTATTTTGAAAGTCTGTTGCTCACTGGCTCTGAATACACATACAGTCAAACCATGGGTCACTGGAGGGATTTTGATCAGCCTCCAAATCACCCACCCAAATAAGCAGTGGAGGGGTGCTGAAAATAAAATAAACCCAAGAAAACTGGACTCTGATTGTAACTTGTTTTAACAAGCTAGATAAAAAGTAATGCCCTTAATTGCAAGAAAATCATGCGATTAATTGCAATTAATGACAAGAAAATAGTTAAAATTTTTAATCATTGCCCAGCACTAATAATTATATGATTAAAGAACATGACAATTATCTCTTTTAAAGCATATTTTATTAAACAATAAAGGTACCCTGTTCAACATTAAATCAAAAACTATAAAGGGGGAATGTGTTCATTTATACAGTTAACAAACAGCAAGACAAACATCAGCTCTTGTTTTTATTTATAGTTCACAGGGTTCCTCTTGCAGTGTAATTGATATGAATTCCTGGATATTAAATGTTCATCAGCAATTTTCTGTTGTGGTCCCAGTAATATTTGTTCTTACTGAATCATGTCAACATGACATGGTTAAGCTCTGAGAATGAGAACAGCAAATACTGATAAACTGAATTTCTCTGGCAAAATAATATTTATACATGTAGATCTCCTCCAGTTTTTGAAACATTTAAAATAAATTACGTTTTTATTGTATTTTAAGTGTTCCCCTCTCACACTTTTACAAGGCAGCTGATCACTTTTTATTTATTATTATGTGTATTTTACTTCCCAATTTAATTATTTGCTTCAGTATATGTGCGCTCAACTCAGATGTAGGGATCGAAATGACCTAGTATCACATTCTTCTGATGTAAATAAACACACATTGGCTTTGTAGGCGCTGTACAGGAAAGCTTTCAGTCTCACATTTAGACGAGACACATAGAGCAGCATTCACAAACACGATTTACAACAGCATTTTTAAAATCCTGAAAACTTCTAAGACAAAGCACGGCAGGGAAAAGCACTTTTGTTTTCTTTAATGATTATTTTTGCTGTGTGGCAAAGAGGTTACCAGCGGAAAGAGGTGGGACCAAGTTGAGGCTGCTGTGTGTTTTCTCCTACATTTTTAAATAATAACGCGTTTCTCTCCTTAAGGCGAGAGATGATGCCGATCCTGTCGCTGATCTTCTCAGCTCTCTTCATTCTTTTTGGCACCGTCATCATTCAGGCCTTCAGGTGAGAGAGGCGTGACCCTTTTTCAGTACATTTTAATCATATACCCAAACATTTGATTTGGAATAAACTTTATTTAAAATGTGTTATACTTAATGCTAATGACAACATGTACTGTAGAAATGTGTTTGTTTAGCAATAGTGTATCATTTGACTCCACTCCACAGGCTGGATTGATTTGACACAAAGGAGTCAGAGTAGTGTGTGTCCACACTGATGATTTCTCTTCTGTTTTCTCAGTGAGCCAGGTGAGACCAAACCCCGTAAGCCAAAGCCAAAGGAGCAACCACAAACTGAAGACAATGATTCAAGTAGAGCCGGTACCTCAAGGTAACGTAGTGAAATGAGGAGAACACTAGAGGTACTTTGACCAAAGGTCACAGCTCATTTACTTGGGCAACATACTTCACTCACAATCTGAGTAACAACAGCAGAAAACTGTGAAAAAGGGAATGAATGATGGTTTTTAAAACATATGTTGCACTTAAAGGGCTGTTTATCCATCTGCCAGGACCACATGGGAGGGGGGTCTTTAAGTTGTCAAAGCAGCTCCTGTGGCCCCACAAAAAGATATTCTCATTAATAATTAAACATGGCTCTGTAGTATAGTGATTCAGACCAATGCTGCCCAAACTGCTATAAAAAGGTTTGTCATGTGGAGTAAGATATCTTACATGTCATTTAAGACATCATTGTTTGTGGACAATCAAGTGATTGAACCTAGAAGTCACCCGCTGACTTACAACACATGGAATTGTGTCATATTTGTTTATAGGAATAGATAAACATTTTGGAACAGCAAACCTTTGGTTGGTGTTCGAGTTGAGTTGGTCCCTTTGTTTTGCATTTTGATATACTGACGTGGACATTTGAGAAAATTTGGCAGCTGTGTGGGCACATACATACCTGACATATGCACACAGCATAATTAACATGCTCGAAAAAACTGCTTCTGAGTTATTTTAAGCCTGTCTAAATACAATACTCACATGCCGCATGTTTTTTGGTATCTGGAATCAGTCCTCCTCAGACTGGCCATAATTCCATCTTTTTTCCCCACTCTCTCTATCATACCTGTTGGTCCATGCAGCCGTCCGCCCAAGAAGGACTTTGTGGAAGTGACAGAGCTGACAGACATCACGTACACCAGCAACCTGGTTAAGCTGAGGCCCGGCCACATGAATGTTGTGCTGGTGCTCACCAACGCCTCCAAGACCGCCTTGCTCAGGAAATTTGCCAAGGAGGTTTTTTCTTTCTCTGGGTAAGTCTATGCACTGCATTTGTTTTCGTTTCTATTATTATTATTTGTTTCCAGTCTTGGACTGTAATTCCCGGAGACTTGGCACTTTTAAACTAAAAGTAAAACAGATGTTCCTTGTTTAAACAGGAACAGAAAAATATTTCAACAAACCGCTTACAGTATGTATGGTCTGTTGTGAATGAAATGAATGTGGAGATTGACCTGGATTGACGTTAGATTCCCTGAATCCAGTCCCCTCCTGTTTGTTTCTATTGGGTTATTTGTACATGTCAAAAAATAAAACTTATGAATGGGGACTTTAGACTATAACTTTTGTGTATACAAATGAATCTACGCCTGTACATTAATTAGTCCTTGAACCTACAAAGAGCCTATTAAAATTTGCTTTGAGCCTGAACATATCTTTACAGTTGTCAGCCCTCTGTCATGAGTTTGACTTTTGGCCCCTGACTTGGTCCCTACTTGGGATATTGCAGTAACTTGCCTTTAAATGACAGAACTAAGGGCTCATCATGGAATAGTATAAACACGAAGTACTTCATCACGTTTGTTTTTGACCAAGGCTTGGTCCACTTATTAATCCTAAACCCCTCTGCCACTACAGGACTCAGACCCTCCACTTCTCCTTCCTCAACGCTGATAAGCACCGCCACTGGATGCCCTCGCTCCTTCGCTCAACCTCTCATGCTATGCAGAGCGAGGGCTATTCAGACGAGGACGAGGAGTCTTTGGACTACAATGGCCATGTCCTGGCCCTCAACGGCTACAAGAAATACTTTTGCCTGTTTAGGCCCGTCTTCACAGGGGACGATCCCAACGACTCCTCGTCTGACGCCTCGTTCTCCTCTGACAGCAGGAGGAAATCCCGGTCCAGGTCCAGGTCCAGCTCCCACTCCCGATCCAGGTCCCGCTCCAGAGAGGACGGGGCTATACCCAAGAGAGGCTCCAGTAGGGCCACCAGCATAGAAGTCCACCATAAGCTTGACAGGCTGGGACTGTGGATGGAGAGGTTAATGGAGGGCACCCTCCCCAGATTACAGGTCCCTGCATGGCCCTCTCTTGATGAAACCACTAACTCCTCCTCCGCATAGAGCTGAGGTCAAAGTAAGAAAGGTACGATTGGTAGCGAATACACTTGGTGGTCTCGTCTCCTGGTTAAGAAAACTGCATAACAGTGTTGCAGTTTTTAAATTATTATTTAAGTTCTCTTGCGCTCAGGTAGGTGGCCGCACTGAACTGCTGCAACCTGCTTACAGGATGTCTTATTCCCTCTGTTATGTAGCGTGGAGCAGACGGAAACTGATGGCTTAGTTTAATGTGCTACCACAAACCTTTTAAAATGCTTAAGTAAAGGCAAAGTCTGATGTAAGTAAGATGACGGAAGAGAAAACAACAACAACAGCAGTTTCTCCTGAAATGCTGAGCTATATATATACATATGCAGGTGATGTGTGTTGTTGGCTAGCTGCAGCACCTTGCCAAGGAGATTATGACTGCATGCAGAGGAACATTTTCACATCACTTATATGCTCACATGTGACTGGAGTGTTTTTACTTTCTCAGTTTACTACCGACAAACGGCCAATAAGCATCATGGTACATGTGTAGCTCTGTGTGTGCCCGTGTGTGCCCGTGTGTGCCCGTGTGTGTGTGTGTGTGTGTGTGTGTGTGTGTGTGTGTGTGTGTTAGGGGGTTAGGGTTAGATTAACTCCAGTTCTCTGTTATTTTCCTCTCCTTTTAACTGCTCAACTTTCTACTCAAGTCCTTTGACCCAACAAGAGCCTCTAAAATTTGCTTTGAGCCTGAACACATCTTTACAACAGTCAGCCCTCTATCATGAATTAGACTTTGTCCTTCAGACACTATGTACGCTGTATATGATCTCGACATGGGCTTTCTTTGCAAGCAGTTTAATGCAAATAAAGGCTGAGCCTGATGCACTGAATTCATAGATAAATGATGAGCTTTATTTTTGCTTTTAGGAACCGTTGTTTGCCATTGTAGATCTGACACAGCCTTTTTGATTCCAGGCGGAGTATTTGACAGCTTTGTAAGCAGCAATAATCAACTTATTCACATAACACCATCTACATTTTTTAAGGATTAATGATTGAATAGGATTCTTCCTGATGTTTTTCTGCCCAGCCATGTCCTGCTGCCGTTTTGTTTAGAGATTTAACATTTAATATGCTGCCATGTGGTGCCCAAAATGTTGAAATCTGCCTTTTTGTCTTACACTTGCTGTTTATTTTTGGGCTGATTTCGCTTGTTTTTTTTTGTCAGTTGTCTGAATCAGGGAGAAACGATATCATGTTACACTTGCCCTTTTTAAGCCTGTGCCCTTAAACCACTGTAAATTTTAATGCATGGAATAAGTAGACCTAAAAGCCACTAATAAATGCACTGGCAACTTAAATGTTTCACCCCCTCTGTCTCCTCATTTTACTCTGTAATGGAATAATTTCCTGATCCACAAATAATATTTGCAGTACACTGTAACTCTTATCTAATCTTTTTTTTTTCTTGCATGTCCTTTAAACTTCCTTTATGTTCACAGTTAAACTGTGATACATTAAAAATAACTTATTAAAAGAAAGTCCTTTTAAAGCAGCTAATTTATTAAAATGTGCGGATAAGTTTGACCCATCATTTTCTTTACACAAAAAACAACACAGCATTCAATATGTTCAATTAGGCAAATGGATCACTAATTAAGGCACAATAGATTTTCCATTTAACAGTCTGGCGATTAGTTTGATCTTGTGTCTATTAAAGTTACACTATACATAGAGCACATTTAAATATGTGACATTGCTTACAATCAGCTGGTGATACAAGAACAAATATTTACCATAAATAGAACTACTGGTAAACATGAATACACTGTCAGCAGCATGTGCATTATACACAGTACATGTCATGGCGGCTCAAAGAACCAAAAAGTGTGTGCTTTTTTTGTACTAGACTACAGGCTCAGTACTCATTAGGAATGTCAAACACTTTCTTCATGGACAGGTCCTCAGGGCCAAAGGAGACTGGCAGCAGCTCGTCCACAGTCATCTTCAGGTACGACTCCGAGCTGTCAGGCTTTGACAGGTACACATCCCAATTTGCCCCAAACTGTGAGGGAAAGGACAAAAGATAAATAAAATATAGCAAGGTTAAATCCTCACATTACTTTCATTTTTTGAGAGTAATGTTTTTTTGTACTTAGTCCTGACATAAACAAGTTAATGAGAAACTTGACCTAGCAGTTATGCATTACCCATGGTAGTGTAATATATAGTGTTTACCACCTGTCTTCTCAGGGTGGGGGAAAAAAACTCCAGCTGAAACATTAACACTGTCCTATAAGGAGAACTTGTATGTATCATCACAGACAAGAAACTAAAAGCTCCTTGAAGAAACAAACCAGCAGAGATTCATTTACCTCTCTCATGAACTGTCTGCAGCCACCGCAGGGGGAGATGAACTGGTCATTCAGGTCACTGCAAAGAACATATGTAGATAAAAAACGTGCTTTTCTAGTCTACCAGCCACTCAAAGAGCTTTACAACACATGCCAACATTCACCTCTCACACATGTGCCAGGAGCATGCACCCACCATGCAAGGTGCTGACTGCTCTACATCCTGACCCATGCTGCCCGAGAAACAAAAGGTCTGTATTTTCAACATACACATGATTATGTGGCTGATGATTATGTGGCTGACGTTTACATCTGTGAAAAATGTATTAATGTTAAACGCAAAGAACTTGTAGCCTCTTTGATGTTTTGGAGTGATGACAGTGTGTCATAGTGTTGCTTTAAGGCGAGACACCACTGTCCAATCAGCAAATCTGTCAATTTACAGATTTCAAGTGATTTGCAACTATTATTATTATACTTTCATGAAATGTACAAAACAACCTTGATTTATATTGATGAACATTATTATATAATACTATATTATACCAAGTCTGTCAACTGCAGATCGTGTAAATTTATATACACGGTATATTTTGAATAAATCTATTAAAAAAAACAATATTTTGATAAAACCTTCTGTAAATGTCTGGGCATTTGGTATACTATCCCATTAAAATGAAAAATATCCATCTGACTGTTCAATGTGCTGGAAAATGGATTTGTGTGATATGTAAATCAATGCACATTTAATGAAGGACATACTCTAAAATGAAAAACATAAAAAACTGTAATTCCAAAAAAGCTTCTATTTATGTATAGGCCTACTATCAGCTTGTAAAATTTCATTGTGATATGAGTAAAGTTGCGAAAAAGCCTATTTGACTGTGGTGTCTTGCCTTAATAATGGATGTAATCGTACAGTCTATCAAACCATTGTTTCCTATTGACAAATTGCTGTACAATACATGTTTGCATTTCTACTACCGTTGCTGTGTTCCATACAGTTTTCTTACAAGGCAAAATAGGCATCATAAACATCACAAGCCATTTAAAAAAGATGGCTTGTGGTCGGTTACTGTTCGCACCCAATCTTTTCTTGCCTCACATGTTGAAATTTTACATACATTGTGTAACGTGGGAAGTTTGGTAAGATGTGTTTACGTGCAAAAAGACACTGAACACAAGTGAGTCAGGGTAAAACAGTCATGACTGTGGCTTTGTGCAAGGGCAATAAGGATGCTGACGTCTCAGGAAATACAGAGAACTTTATGGATCACAGCCTGGAACATTACCTAGCAATTGCAATGGCCTTGAAACTTCTGTAGCCTTCTGACACTGCCTTTGAGATTGCATTCCTTTCAGCACAAACACCCAGGTTGTAACACGCGTTCTCCACATTGCAGCCTGTCGGGGACACAATTATAGTCTGGTCATCAGCCATTTCAGGTTCATTTGCTTCACTGAAATGAAACTGAAACTGTAGGAAATAAAGTTACAAGTGTTTAACAAAATAGGCCTTTTCACCACCAAAGGGGCTGTCTATTTACTTCTTCTGTCCTGATCAAATATTTACTCCATGGGTCTTTGCACTCACAGCTGTTTGCCAGCCTTTCGCCCCCCAGACATTTCTGCTGAAGGACACGTGCAACATGAACAGGACAGTTGGGGCTTTGCCTTACTGCTGACAGTGATTTGACATCTCTGTCAGTGTATACAGCGCTGTTGACGCAAGGGATGGAATGACAAAAGGTCAAGTTAAGACTTAGATTAGTTGTTGTTTAAACCAATTGGAATGATGAAGACCTAATGATGTGGTGCTGTTGGGGGACATGTTAAAGTTAAACCTTTTTCTCTGACCTTTTCTCACAGAGTCCCGTCATTTCAACTGTCTTTTGTCAGGTAATCATTAACATTAGCAAAATGAAACTCTGATCAAGCTAATGATCAATTTCCTTGTAGTGACATCCTGTAACTTCTCCCACATGTCAAATGGTCTCAAAGAGCAACAAAGCAGCAAGAACAGACCCAAACACAGGTTGCATAATGCTGTGGCTCTGACGTCTTCCCTGCTTACAATGTGGTAAACCTTCCCAATGCTTTCTTTTAGATGTATATGAGTCTACTAGATGATAATGGCAAATAACTTGATAGGCTGGTTTCAGGAAAGCACAAAAATGATAAGAGCACATAATTCAGTGTCAATACAATAATACAATAAAAAAGCAAAATAAACCTGTTTTCCTGTTCATCCTACACTTCAAATTTTAACCCTGATGCTGATATTTACTCTATCCAGAGGCAAAGTTTCACAAGAATCTTACCTGTAAACACACAGTTGTCGAGGGTCAGTAGAGCAGCTCCCACTCTGAATTTGCTGTAAGGACAGTAGGCTTGCTTCTTTGCCTCCTGAGACTGGTGGATCAGCTTCTTGACTATTTCCTGGGACAAGTTTCTGGTGCCGAGGGCCTTAGTATGCTTCACCTCCCCACTAAACTTGACTTGGTCCATACTTGCTCTTGGGGGTTTGTGAAGCTGTTTTTGAGTCGGTGAATGAGTCTATTGTAGCTCAGCTTTAAATGTGAATGGGACTGAGGGAAAGGGGAGAGGGAGGAATCACAGCCAATCATTCGCTAGGATGTCAACACGCTGTCATGAGGCAACGGGAGGCAGTTTTGTTGTTGCCAGTATTCATTTTGCGCAGACGGTTCAGGCAGGTTGCTGTGACTCACCTCTAAAGCTGTCTGTGGAAAAAAGTTTTTTTCGCTTTTGTTCCGTGTCTATTGTGTGTTAGGGTGTGATAGATGACCAATAACAGAGGAAACAGAAAATAATACATCTTTATTGTTAAGTCTAGCTTCTCTTTGAGCTCAGAGTCAGTGGAGAAATGGAGGCTTCAAAGACCAAAATTATCCCTGAAATGGGTGTGACATGGTTTTACACCATTTCTGGAAAACACTAAAAACACATTAGAATAACTATAAAATACAAAGTGCATTTGTTGCATATATATGTCAGACTTGGTTTATGTTTTTTTTTTTAACAACCTGAGTCTTCTTTATTGGGTGATTTTCACTAAGTAGGGGGTTTAGTCAGTCATGGAATGTATGTTACAGACACTTTCTTTTTTTTTTTTAGAAGATATAATTATGTTTATATGAAAGACAACAAAAAAAAATCCATTAATGCCTTTGGTGCCATTAGGATCCACCCAATCTTCAGAGTAGAGTCCTTGGTGATCTTGTAATCAAGAGTCTCATTAGCTGTTCTGGGTGACCAAGGTGATCCATCCGAGGTAGTTCCTGACCTTGGTGTAGACGCCAGGGTAGTAAGCATAGGCACACCTGGCGCCCCAAGATACAATTCCCTCAAATTTGCCGTCACAAACAAGAGGCCCTCCTGAGTCACCCTGAGGATGGAAAAGTAACCAGTTAATGTTTTTGTTCAGGAAATTAAACGCATTTTAATTAGTGCTGGGCAACAATTAAAATTTTTAATTGCGATTAATCACATGATTTTCTTGCGATTAATCGCATTGTTAAGCGCAAAATTGAATAATGAATTGTAAAGTAGTGTATTGCGCACTTGTAATTTAAATGTACTGCTATATACACAAAAGTGCAATAACATGTGGTTTGCAAACACTTTAAACAAATAATGTGCTTTTTACCAGCAGTAATCCCTTTACACAGCAGCAATGAAATATTACCTAAACCTATACCTATAACCTAACATTAATGTAATCAAATCAAATATTAAACCAAAGCTTTTTGCCACTGCCAGGGCATTACCTTTTATCTAGCTTGTTAAAACAAGTTACCATCAGAGTCCAGTTTTCTTATATTTCTTTTGCTGAACAGGTATCAGCAGGTATCTATTATCAGGGAGCAGCAGAAATACTATGTTCAGTAGAGTTTGGACGATGTCTACATTCACACATCGGGATGGCAGATGCTTTAACAGTATCAGAAAGATACAAATTGTTCTTTGTTGTCAATCAATTTTAGAGTAATAACAAGTTTCAGTCCTGTGATTTGAATTTTGGTGGTCGGGGCTGTTGGGGCACCTATAAAATATTGTAGTGAATAAAACTGTAGCAACCTCTACTCTACTGTGACACCTCATCCTAACATCCAACATTATTTTTACTTTCACATATACGATTTTAAGTAATTTTCAGATCACATTATTTCATCATCAGTTATCATATGTTTTAAGCTTTCTTATTTTTTTCCCTGTTTACTGCTAAATTTGTAGATCTTTTTTTTTGTTTGTTTGCCATCATTTCAATCTCTACCTCTCGAACGACATGAATTTGGGCCACACCTGACAGGAGTCTTTCCCACCAAGAATAGAGCCAGCACAGACCATGTTGTCTGTGATCCTGAAGTAGTAGTAGTACCGGCAGTTGGAAAAGATGTCCACATCCACAGACCTCAATACAGGTGACAGGCTGTTGCTGTCGAGCCAGGTCACACCCCAGCCACTGACTGTGCACCGGGTGCGGTCAGCCAACGGGGGTGAGTCCGGGTTTGGAAAAGAGACCGGTTGGACCCTGGTGTTGATGATAGCTGGACGGTCCAACTGACCAACACAGAACATATCCTTCAGTCAGTCAAGATAAAAAGCTTAAACAAAAGGCAGCATTGTACATTTTCTCTTTGCATTATAAAAGGAGTTTCTACAATGTGAGGAAACAGGATTATTGTTCTTCTATATGACCATCTCTGCCATCTGTGCCATTGATTGGTGACTCATAAAAATGTCATTAAAGCAATACATACAACAGTGAATAAAACAAGAACAGATGCTGAGGCAGAAAAGATGAACAAGTGAAGCTGATTATGCAATTAACGGGTTGAATGCAACTGTGTCTCCAACAGGTCTCTAGTTCAATAGATAGTAAGAATAATTTGTCAATGAGTTTCAATGGTAAAATTGTTACAGTGCACGGAAACTTCAGCTCCATAGAAAATTCCTGATATGCACAATAAAAAGCAATGAGTCAGTGTTTTAACTGATTGGAAGTGAAGTCACTAGACTTACTTTAAGATGCTTTCTACTGTGTGATAGGCAGGTCAATAGTGAGGTAACTTATAAAATGAATAACTGGTGAACAGAAGCTCCACTCTACTTTTTTCTCCACTGCATTCACCTGACACCTTTAGCTACTAATTATTTTGCATATTATTCCTCACAAAACATCTGATTGGCTTCTAAAACATGATCCATTGTTTAGTGAAAGAAACGCCCCTCTTATCTAGTCTGTAAATAAATTTACCTTCCCTGTCAACATGGCTTCTGGGTTATGAAACAGGCTCTGTTAGGGCTCAAGGCTGCACTTCCCCCAAACACCCTGTCTTTACAGGACCTCTGGATCATAAATCACACCCAACCAAACCTCAGGGAGGACACTGAAAAGTTAAGTGACACCCTGAACAATGTATGACTTGAAGTAACTTGATAAACTGAAGACTCTACCTTCCAGGATATGAACTTCATCAAGAGCTCATGCAGAGTACCAGGAACAAAGGAAATTGCATTGCAATACAAAATCAAATGTACACAATTGGATATGTGACACTATAGGAAGAATGTAAAGGTTTGTGCTGATTTTGAGGCAGATATAGTAGAAAGTGAACTGGTAGGAAGATGCCTGTGTCTGCTCCCCTCTCCCCCTCACCTTTAGCATTCCTTTGGCAGGGATGTTGTATTAAAAAGATCTGTTGTATTAAGATAATTACTGTTGTAAATCTATTTTTCCTATTTAATTTGCTACACCCATATACAGACTGTATATCTAGAGATTAAAACGCATGGGGTAAGTTTATGTGTCACTTGTCATCATAACAGAAACTGAACTAACAAAACTGTTTACAGATTCACCCACACAGAGTATGTGCCTGTTTGTTTCTCTCCCACAGGAGTGATAGAATCATGTCCGTGACATGGTATTGACCCTGATATGTATTGAGTTTACTGTGTTTTACTCATTTAATGTGTTGCGCATGTACATCGATCAGCCATAACATTATGACCACTGACAGGTGACGTGAATAACACTGATTATCTTGTGACCATGGCACCTGTCAGTGGGTGGGATATATTAGGCAGCAAGTGAACATTTGGTTCTCAAGGGCCACAATGTGATGGCCAGACAACTGGGTCAGAGAATCTCCGAAACTGCAGCTCTTGTGGGGTGTTCCCAGTCTGCAGTGGTCAGTACTTTTCAAAAGTCCCAAGGAAGGAAAAGTGGTGAACCAGCGACAGGGTCATGTCACATGGGGACCGAAGGTTGGCCCGTGTGGTCCGATCCAACAGACGAGCTACTGTAGGTCAGATTGCTGAAAAAGTTAATTCAGGTCCTGATAGAAAGGTGTTAGAACACAGAGGGCATCACAGTTTGTTGCGTTTGGGGCTGCTTAGCCAATGCGGACCCCTGTCTACACTGAAAGACCCTACAATGGACAGGTGAGCATCAGTAGTAGACCACAGAACAATAGAAGAAGGTGGCCTGGTCTGATGAATCATGTTTTCTTTTATCACGTGGATGGCCGGGTGCGTGTGCGTCACTTACCTGGGAAACACATATGCCACCAAGTTGCACTATGGGAAGAAGGTAAGATGGCGGAGGCAGTGTGATACTTTGGGCAGAGTTCTACAGGAAACCTTGGCTCCTGCCATTCATGTGGATGTTACATAAACACATACCACCAACCTAAGCATTGTTGCATACCATGTACGCCCTTTCATGGAAATAATATTTCCTGATGGCAGTGGCCTCCTTCAGCAGGATAACACGCCCTGCCACAAAGCAAAAATGGTTCAGGAATGGTTTTAAAGAACACAACAACGAAATCAAGACGTTGACTTGGCCTCCAAATTCCCAAGATCTCAATCTAAAGGAGCATCTGTGGGATGTGCTGGATAAGCAAGTATTATCCATGGAGGACACAACTCAAAACTTACAGGACTTAAAGGATCTGCTGCTAACGTCTTGGTGCCAGATACCACAGCACAACTTCAGAGGTCATGGGGAGTGCATGACTCGATAGTGCTGAAGGCCAGCACCCAACTAACTCTGAAAGAAAGAAACCTTCTACAAGAAATCTGCTCCATTCTGGCTACTCAACGTCTGTACTATAACATAACCAAAAATTTGAACTGGAAAGCCCCCATGGTGCCATTACACACAGCCAAGTGGGGGTTTGTGAAGATGCTGTCTGATGAACGGAGAGAATTGTCACGTGGGATCGAGAATGCCAGCAAATGCCAGAGAGCTCCTGGGAGTCCCACATGAGAGAGAGAGAAACATATCAGTTGGCCAAGCTGCGAAGTGGGACCGATCGCACCAATAATTCCCTGGGAGCACTGCTGCTATTTCCCCCTGCAGAGCTACTTCTCTCCTGGCCATCTGAACCACCAGGTGTGAAACTTCAACACAGTAATCATGATCATTGTAAAGTATTTCACTTGCGCTTCCCAATAACCTCTCAGCTGCTGAACGCTGCATTAAAGTGATTTCACTGGTCAATACTATAGTTTTGGTCTCCTGTATTAACGCAAATTAATACAGCTTGCCAAGATACTCATTAACTGCATCATCTGGCATGTTCGTCGCTGTGTTCATACTGAATTTATTCATGGTTGCATTCATCCATTCATTAGTGTGTCTGGTGGTTATTATTAGTGTGTGCGTGTGTGTGTAGTTAGTAGTTCAATAAACCTTTCATTTATTTACTTTATTTAAGACTTGTATTATGTGGATCGTGTGTATGAAGTCACAGTTATTGTAAACGAGTCAAGAACCTCCAGCACTGAGACAAAATATATATAGACATAATTATCTTATTTTTAGGAATTTTTATACAGTGTTTGGTATTAACATACATAGGACTCAATTATAGACAGAAATGTAGTTATATGCTTGAGGTTTTTGCAGCTTAAACTGCCCAACACCTTATAAAATAGTTAAAAGCAACTCCACATCAACCAACTATGACAGAAATGCTGCTTAAACATTATAGATGATGACAATCCTATAATAGAAAACTAGCCAATAAAGAAAACTCTGATTGGGGCAACCCTGTGTAATGAGTAGGGGAGACCAGGTATGATTGTAACACTTTTTCTTCAGCAATTATTACCTTTCTGAATTTTTTAGCTTGAGTCTTCAAACTTTTACCTAAGTCTCTCTCTCAGTAACAGACTATGTCTGATAGATCCGTATGTATGTAAATTAATCTACTGGAACAAACATACTAAAAGATATACTTAAAAAGCACTAATACAATGTACCTGATTAAAGAACATCTTGTCTGTGTAACTTAGCGATATCAATCAGTCAGCCGGTTAATCGGGACAATATCTGGCATTTTGAGATAATTGGCAGCAGCAGATACCTGCATTGAAGAGGCCAATAAACAAAAAATGTCTGAGGATACATCTGCATGAAGCCTTGTCAGTGTGGCTGCTGTGGAATGACATTAGTGCTCCCCCTTGTGAAATTTGGAAAGGTGGTGAAAAAGTTAGTTTCAAGACCTAAATTTCCTCAGTCAGCATCAACTTTTCTAAATGTTTCTTCTAAATGACAGCAGATTTTATCTAAAACCATTACTTGCTATCATTATGTAATAATAATAATAATAATAATAATGCAGTTACTGTACGTCATTCTCTCTAACGGCAAGACACCACAGTCTAGGCTTTTTTGCCAAATTTAGTCATATCACAATGAAATTTTACAAGCTGATAGTATTCATAAATAGAATTTTTTTTAATTATAATTTTTATGTATTTTATTTTTAACATGCAAATATGAATTTTCTCATTAATGTGCTCTAATTTGCATATCACACACATTTTCCAGCACATTGCTAAGACTCAGATGATTTTTTTTTTGTTTTATAGTGATAATATACCTAATGGCCAGACATTTACAGAACAGTTTATCAAAATACTGTTTTTTCATGGATTTATTTAAAATACACCAGTCATGTGTGTGACGGACCCTTTTTTCCACAATTTTAGAGATAAAAGGCAACATAAAATGAGAATGATAAAAGATATTTTAGAATACCTTTGTAAATGTCTTGCTATAAAAATGTTTAAAAGATGCTCTAACTGCTTTGAAGGGCCAGGAATAAGACTTGGCCTACAGGAAACATGACATTTTGAGAAAACGGCTGTTAAAGATTAGCTAAGGCAATAGAAACACACTTAGCATATAAATTAATGTTTGTCACATGAACTTATCTCTTATAGATGTATGATATATGGACTAGCTAACATTGTGTTTGAGAAAACAAATGTTTAAATGATATATGATTCAATATGGAGAGTTTTAAATAGACTGGTCAAACTTTTACTTGGAAAGTGCTAACAAAGATGAAATTTACAGGATCTGAAGCTGAACAGACAAAATATTGTGTTTATATTATCATTCAAGATTGTTTTATACAAATTTAATGAATGTATGGTAATAATAGTTCTTAAATCTGAAAATTGACAGATTGAAGCAAAATCATCATTTTGTACTTTGGTCTGTCACCTCAAACACTGGTCACATTTTCTACAGCATAACCCAATGTTGGTTTCGATTTCTACTGGCTGAGATAACATGTATATTAGATTGTACTCTGCATGGAATAATGGAATAATACATTACCAACAGTGTAACACTTTTTAAAGAAGTGTTCCAACCCACCCACCCCTGTCAGCCATTGTTTATATTAGCATAATAGTTTGATTAACGTAGAAAAAATACAGGTCAGAAATTGTACCTGCAGTAGTATAGATACTAAACAAAACATAATATGGGTCAAAAAATGTACTTTCTGACCTCAAAACCATTTTCTCTATTTATTCTGAATCCAGCATTGATACCCACCATGTGGGGTTTAGGGAGGAAGTAGGTAAACATCTTTTATACAGTCTATGGTAAACAATCATTGTTGTGCATTTAGTTGTGCCAATTAGTAAGCATTGACAATATAATGCTTATTTTTGTGTTTTCCATGATATGACACATCTCTGTGAAGGGTGCCTTGAGAAGCAGCGCAGATGTGGAACATGACAGATCATTATCATTTCAACTCACGCCCTTCAAATCCACATCAAATCCGTATCTGTATCAAAACCCAACCCTATCTCATATTGCACAATGATCCCTTACCTTCAGCAGCATTATATCACTGTCAAATGTCCAGTATGAGTACTGGTAGTGCCTGATGACTAAGGAGACATTGAACCTCTGTTCAAAGCCCTCCACCTCAAAGATGTTGTGATCACCCAGTACCACTTGGATCATGGCACCCCTAAAAGAGCACATAAGAAGGCAAAGGACCAGATTGTTAAGGTGCTTTGAAGCACAATTGTTCATCAGCTGCAGATCAGGCAATCCAACATTTCTTTCAAAGTCATGTAACAGTAACTCCAGATCATTTTAATACTCTGTCTACTATACAGCTTTGGGGTTTGAATACAATGTGCAGAATGTGCTAACACGGAAAGTAAATCTGGCCCATGTGCCACAGGTGTAAAACTGCAGTAACTTACGGTCTCCAGCAGTGGGCAGCAGACACCACCCACTGCGGGTGGATGAGGGTGCCTCCGCAGAAGTGTAGGTTCATGAATTGGAGGGAGGCTTGATACCTGATGGAGTAGGGGTATACCTCATCACCCCCGATGATTCTCACCCCGTACACATCTAGCCGGGGAGGGGATTAGACACAAAAGACCGAAATCATTAATGAATTCATGAAACATATGAAATAAGCTCATAGCTTTTATTTTTTACTTGTTGCATGAAGTCAGCCCTGTGTGACTGAAGGTTTATACGCTAAAAAGACAGTATGCACTGTAAAGGTATTCTCAGATGCCAATGTTACTCACCTGTTACAGCAAGCAAAAGGAGCAGTGAGAGGTGACATGATGGAATCATGTTCATCTTAGTGGCTACCAAAGAAAGAAAGAAAGAAAGAATGAATTGAAGTGGTCAGTATCACAGGCCCTAAACAGGTAAAAGTTTCCAGTAAAAGTGGAAGGAAAGACTTTGATATCATTGGCTTGTGTCACGCTTTTATTATATTGCACTCTTCATGTACTTTTGTGCACAGGTTAATATGATTGTTTAAATGTATTATCAAATGTAAAAATTCTTAAGTAGTAGTAAAGTATCTTACATGTAAGATAATTAAGCATAAATGTAGTAGCTTCTGCACAACTGAGGGTTTTCTTCTTCAGAGGGAAAAATCAGAATTGAGACACGAACTACACTGAGACATGAACTACAACTAATGATTTGTCCACTGGTTTATACTTTATAATTGCAGTGCATAGTTAAAAATTAAGTATAAACGGGGGAAAGACTTCCTATTCATTGCATTGCTTCTTCACTCCAAAATAAAAAAGTAATTTCAATTCAAGTGTTTTTGTTTCATTCAAACTTTAAATCCCCCAAATCACTGATTAAACTCCAGTTGATACTCTTCCCTTAATCCACAACTAATTAACAACTTTTGACAATCAAACTAAATTCCATTTGCTACAAAGCTGTCTCACCTTATCAAGAGTCAAGTGAGAAAAAATCCAAGTCCAGCGTCCACACACTGGCACACACACACCCTCACACACTCCTCTCATACCGGGACATGCAGTAAATCCTGAGAACTCTCAGGCCTCTTTTATACTGTAACCATGCCTGTCACTCTCATTGTTCCCTGCCATTGTCCGCCATATATCTAAGTGTCTCTCACACACAGAAGAGTGTGACCCAGTACATGAAAAAACAAAAACAAACAAAAAAACCTGCAGTCTTCTTTTTCATCGCGCCTCTCTTTCTTAGGCTCTTTTTCACAGATTCAGCCTATTGTCTAATAGTGAAGACAAAGTGAAGCTTTATGGAGATGAAACCCAACAAGCCAGAGACACAATAGAATATACTTGCCAGACATGCTGTTGTTGTATACAGGTATTGTTTTCACCTTGTGAGTCTGCCTGTCTGTATGTGTGTATCATAATGGCAAAATGTGGTCCTGAAGACACCTACTGTAGTGGGAACTATACCTCAGAAGCAGTTCTGAGTATTCACCAGGTGTTTGTATGTCTGTTTGTCTGTAGACAGATTTTGTCCATGTGATAGCTTCTCAACCGTGCGAGATGCAGCAGGTGTGTAGTTGGGATCAAAATGAAGATCAAGGTCGAAGATGGGTGTGGTCCGAGCAAGGGCGTCAGAAGTAGTAGGGAAAGAAGTAGGGAAGGGGAAATTATCCCCCAACTTTAATCCCCTGGCCCACCTTCATTGCCAAGATGGTAAGATCCAGGCCGACAAAACAAAAAACAATTTTTCTCACCAAACAACTCATCATTTATATCTTGCCAGTGCTGAATCATTTTACAGTCACAAGTAACGATGTTTAATGTTGTACATTCCTTTTTTCAAATCAGGGAATATTCAGAAAAACACATGTCCCAACTAACATAGGTTAAAAGCTTAACCTGCGAGGACGGTTAGGCATGTTGAATAAATCTAGCACTGTTTCGCCAGACTTACTTCTTTCATGGCACGTGTTCCATTGCACCATGCACACCGATTTGGCATAGCAGGCAGCTGGTGTGATCCCATGGTCTCTAGTCTAGGTGTTTTCCCAGGTGTTTTTTTTTTACTAATCTGAGTCCTAAACACAGTGGTGTTTGGTTAGTAACTCATAGCTTTCATGCAGTCTACACTCCCCAAGGTGTCATTCCAACTGTTAGGGTGAAAGGAGATAGCGTGCTCCGTTTTCCCTTTGTGCAAAGCTGAGATGACAAAAAGGATGCCTTTGTGTGTTTGTGTGTGTGCGTGTGAGAGAGAGAGATTGTGAGGTGGATGTCTTGCACAGAACTTTGCAGTGGTAAGTCTGAGAGGAGCAGGTGTCACTTAAATGTAGTCAGCACACAGAGACTTGTATATTGACTTGAATATGTCTCTATTTGGCCACTGATTTAATCTTTAAATTCACACTGTGTTGAGTATCGTTGACACAGCCACACTAACTTATAGCTGCCTGTTAATAAAACACATTCACACATCGCAAAATCTTAATATTGTGAAGGTTTGAGCTCAACCAATTGAAAATGTTAATGTAATACAATTGGGGTGAATAGAATGTAATAATTTGTGGTGCTTAAAGTAAATTTTATGTAAAAACAACCAGACAGGAATGTTTTTGTCTAATCCAGCAAATTTAATCCCTGGCAAATAAAGGTTGCCTACTTCATGCTAAAATCATATAAATCCAATAATAATTATTATTTCTGCAAAGCAATGGATTTTTGATTTTTAACATTTCCCACAATGGCTGGATACATTCTGAGATGTTACAGATATAGATAGCTCTGTGTAAACGGCAATTCTCTGATGGTTGACCAATTAATGTAATCTCAAATATATCGTTGTCATATCACCCAGCCCTAGCTCACAGGATCAAAAAGTACATTTAATAGAATAATTAGACATTTTAGGAAATATGCTTATTCACTTTCTTGCCAAGAGTTACTGTAGATGAGAAGATTGATACCACTCTCATGTTTATCCCTTAAGTTAATGCTTATCTTAGCATAGCATAAAGCCTGGAAGCAGGCCTAAGCAAGCCTTCAGCTATCAAGCTCCTCTCCTGTGGAATCAGGTCCCAGTTTGGGTTCAGGAGGCAGACACCATCTCCACCTTTGAGAGCAGGCGTAAGACTTTCCTCTTTGATAAAGCTTATGGGCTGGCTCAGGTGAGTCCTGAACCATCACTTAGTTACACTGCTATAGGCATAGACTGCTGTGAAACTTCCCATGAAGCACTGAGCTTCTCTCCTTCTATCCCTCTCCATCTGTATGCATTCTTATCCCTTTAATGCATGTTACTAACTCGACTTCTTCCCTCTCCCATAGTTTTGTGCCTTCTGGTCTCTCCTCTTTCCTTCTTCAGGTATTTCTGCCACTGGAGCTGTAGAGTCTGGATCTGTGGTTACAAGCCACTTGCTGCCCCTACAATTATTATTAGTATTCACATTATTATTATTATTGATGTTTATAATATATTTTGTATCTCTATGTGGGACTTGCATTGTGCTGCTGTGTTTTTTCTTTCTTCCATTTTCTTGTTTGTTTAATCTGTACACTGTAAACATGACTTTGTGGCCTAATGGGAAGTTACTTGTTTTAACTATTTCTAGTCCTGGAGCAGCAACTTCCTGGAGTCACTGGCTAACGGACAGATACGACATCGGTATGGATCTTCCCAACAAACTCTCGTCAAGAAAGCGAACGTGTATTTCCCAATATATTAAACTACTGCTTATAGTAGTAAAGTTAGTAAGTTAGTAAAGTTTATATACATAGCCTCCCTCTAGAGGCTATGTAAATAAACATAGCTCATCCCTCCCTCTACGTAGTTCAGACATCACAAAGAGAAAGAGAGACACGCCTCCGTAGCTCACCTGGTAGAACATATACCATGTATCAATGATAAGTCCTTACCATAGTGGCCCGGGGTTGACTGGACCCCGGGTCCCTTTGGGGCAATTAATCCCCTCTTTCTCCCCAGCCCTTCATGGCTCACTCTCTTGTCTCTTTCAACTAAATTCCAAACTTTTCTTTATCCTATCTTTTTACCCTATCTTTAAAATAACACAAGCACAAAATCACATCTCATCAGATGCTAGCAACATTTCTTCTTTCCAGAAATATTCCCCAGTACTCTGGATAATGTACAGACCCTGCTGTCAACAGTTTTCATCACGATATACAGTAGCAGTTTTAAAAGTTATGTTTCATTGCTATGTACAGCTGACCCCTTAACAATGGTTTCCTATTGCGAAGACCAACTTTAGGTTAAATATTTCCAATATTTCCAAAATATCTGCATGAGTTATGTTTGTCTGTTTTTGTGATTGTCTGTGAAGTCAGGCGAGTGTTTGGTCCAGGAAACACCTGACAGTGGGAGGCCACACAAAGCCGTCTCTCCCATTCTGCTGTGTGATGCATCAATTATTCAGCTCACTCTAAATGTGGGACAAGAGGAGGTCAGGCGAGATTCTTCTCCCATGCTGTGGATGATGCTGACTTGCCAGAAGGCTGACGATGATGATTATGATAATAAAGATGACGATGACGATGATCAGGCTGATGATTATGAGTTATTATCATTGCAGACACAGATTCAATAATGAGTCATGATTCACACTCATACAGAGGAACAATTGTGCGTCTCGGCTGCGTATAATACTTCTGTGTTGTCTTGACTTGAATCTCCCCACAGCTACAAAACAAAGCCATGCGAACACACACTCACACACACACACACACACACACACACACACACACACACACACACACACACACACACACACACAGACACAGTAGGCTACTGAAACATTTCAGCACGGATAAGCCTGGGTGGTGACACAGACAGAGCGTGCTGATACAGTATAGATGAACCTGCTCGGCTCTGTACCCAGTGTTGCCATGGCAACAATGTAAGGCCTTTCGACAAGTCAGGAGGGTCAGGAGAAAGAGTTTTGATAGTGCTGGGGTGGCAGGGGGCGCTGGGTAGTTTTTGAAGGTGAACTTGGTAGCTCTCATTCTTCTTTTTCCTTTTCAATCAATGCTGCAGTGTTGGACCTTGGTGCTGCATGTGGAAGGATGAAATTAAAAACTTTTTTTTCCAGAGGAAACTCGAGGATAAAGGTTGAAGTGACTTACTCCTACTGTTTCCAGAGAGGAGTGGATGACCAGGCTGGGCCGGCAGATAGGAGCAGAGGACACTGGCAGTCTGGCTGCAGTAGTTCAGCTGCTGGTATGGTGTAGGATAACGGCCTGAAACCTTCACAGCTATGATGAGTCTGCTCATGTGTTTAGGTTGTGTGCTACTGGACCTCATGACTGTCCACAGTGAGTACACGTTTTTTTCAGTTTTGTGAACAAAATATGTGATGATTTGTTCTGTTGGAATCTGTTATATATCTGTTGGAATACATTTATAAGAGGTGTCCAACTTAAAAGTTTTAAACCTTTTTTTAAATGAACACTTTTATATTAGTTTTCTTGCTAACAGATGAGAAGATTAATCCCACTCTCATGTCTCTGCGGTAAATATGAAGCTAAAGCCAGCAGCCGGTTAGCTTAGCTTAACACAAAGACTGAAAATAGGGGGAAACCGCTAACATGGCTCTGTCCAAAGCAGTTTACCAGCACTTCTAAATCACACTGACAAGTTATATCACTTTTGTTTCATCCATACAAGTGAAAAAATGACAACTCTGCTTTTACAGAGGATTATTTGCCAGACTTTTGGTTGAGAGCGGTAACGTCCTGAACTCTACGTTGGCAACTGGTTATGCACATAACCCCCTGTAAAATGGTAAATTATCATTTTTGTATGGATTCAACAAATGCAAAAGCAAATACACATATTTCCCAAAACTATTTCTTTAAATTTATTTCCTGTACTTTATAGGGTCAGCAGTTTAATTTGTGATTAACAGTGTTCATCAAAAATCCAAATGTATTTCCATCCACTGTTACAGTAAGGAATTGCAGATGTTTCCAGGGAATAGTCTTTACTGTTCCATCATGTCTCCTACTGTACCTGAAGGCAATGTACAGTAGTTTAGCTGTTGCATGTGGCAGGCAGGGAGAGCCCCTACTCTAATGTTTCAGAATGAAGTGGTACCCTAGAAGGTTAACTTATATTCGGTTACTTTCATTCAGAAATGGCTTCCCAGGTGACAGAAAACCACAAATTGTAAGGCTGGGCTTGAATGGGGGAGTAGGAGGGCCTCACTCTTTATGTTTCTCTTTTGTTACCTCAAGGCTCTCTATGTTTTATAGGGTGGACATTTTAAGCATGACTGAAATCCATACCTGAGTAGCTGTTACGACATATGCAAGATGTTTTAGGTATTTAGCAATTTAGAAGAAAGCATGAAGGAACCATTTCAGTTTTTCATATGAACATGACATACAGTATTTTGGCCCGTTTCCACATAAGAAAGGGGGAGTATGTTGTTGTGAAAGTGGTTTTAATGTCCACTCTTCATTAGCTTTGTGAGCTCTGACTTAGTCAGTCACTAGTCAGTCAGATCTGAAGAAGCTTTTTGGATGAGAGTTGAATGCGTCTGCAAGAAGTCTTGTCACACATTAAACAACTCTAAATCCACCTGCCACAGCTCCTTTTCAAGCCCTATCCTGTACATGTTTTTGTTTCCTTACAGGCCGTGTGCTCATGCAGGGCCGCATAGTCGGTGGTCACATCGCTGCACCAAACTCCATCAAATACATTGTGTCACTGCAGAGCACCAGGGGCCAACACTTCTGTGGTGGATCATTGGTTCACAGGTACTGGGTGCTGACCGCAGCACACTGTAACATTGGGTAAGAATGTTCAATAGTTGGCATCAATAAGAAGGTTACATGCTTCTTCTTCTGTTTTAGTATAGCCATGCTAAAGATGGCATTGTAGGTGAGTTCACCTCTTTGGTCCAGACTGAAATATTGCAGCAACTATAGGGCCTTTATATTCCAAAGATGACGAATCCTAACTTTGCATTTAAGTCATCATCAGGTAAAAATGTTTATTTGTCCAATATTTGGTTCACCGAATACTTGCATAACTACTGACAATCCCATCAGTGCAAATGTTAGCATGGTAAGCTAAGGGGCAGGTTATGGTGAAAAGTAACTAGTTCATAGGGTGTGTTGTTCGACGATGTCTAAAAGTGAAAGTGTTTATAGCTGTTCCAAATGGCCTGGAAGGACAGATGAAAATGGAGTAGGGGTGAGAAGCAGTAACTGGTTAAATGTGGGGATCATGGGGCACATTTTCAGTCATATTCTTCTGGAAGACATTCATCGTGTTGCTCCCATCAAAAGTGACAGCTGTGTAAATAATTAAACTAGAGAAGTTCAAAACCTGCTTACTTTCTCACTTTCAATCATGGCTTGAAGTAGGTGTGAATGTTGGATTGTCACTTTCAGAAAGTTACAGAAATCGACCCCTACACCCCACCCTTAAGATGATTAAAATGGTAAACATAATACCTGCTAAACTCATGTGAGCATTATTGTACAGACATTAGCATTTAACTCACTAGCAGCGCTGGAGAGTCCAAAACTAGTAGGTTCATCAAGCAAGAATCAGTCAATCATCTGCCTCCTGAATATATTATTTTTAAATACAACTTCCCTCATAAATCTAACATGTCACCTGAAAGTGGTCAGTGTTTGAACTTAAGGTAAAGATCAATCTGTTTCTCAAACACTTGCACAGGCAGTGACATTGTTCTGGCATTCACTCAGTTGACTCTGTAGAAGTCACTGTGTAGAAGCTACCTTGGCAGGATTTTATATTGTCAACAGATGGTTCCAACAGATGCCTAAAGGAAACATCTTTTCTGCTACCGGTAGGTAACGTCAAGACGATGCCGCTTGATCATGATGCAAAATAAACCTGTATACAGGCCGCTGGAAGACAAACAGCACACAGATGCGGTCGAGTCAGCTGACCTTGGCACATCATCGCTCTGTGTGTGTGGGTGGGTGTGTGTGTGAAGCGCGATCTTGTCCAGGAAATGGGCCGTATTTCTGTTGTACCGTCTTGCCCTGCCTGCACACAGTAAGCCATTGTTCCCTGTCAGACAAACGTTTCTGGCTTCATGGCAGCCCGTGTGCTCACTGTGACTTTGAATCCTTGTCATGATTTGCAGTGTATATCATTTCTCATCACTCCCACCTTCCCTGCGAATTGACATACTATTCAATTCAACTAAGACACTAAAAACATTTTCACGGATATAAATCAACAGGCGAATAAATCATGATAATGATGGCTCCAGTTTATGATGTTAAAAACTGGCCTGTGCTTATTTTGTCTCCTCTTTGTCTCTTTAGAAGTGGTCGGTAATGATGAAATCTTGGGGCCATGATCTATTCAGTGCTATATTTGTTGATACATGTGATGTAAAATGGAAACGCCCTGCTTTTCAGGGCAGAGCACATGATGATAGTGGCGGGCGACTACATCGTAAATACCTTTGAGGGCATTGAGCAGTATGCTAAACCCCACAGGCTGGTCACACATCCCCTCTACAACAGGAGCACCAACAATGCTGACATCATGCTCATTAAGGTACTGCAGATTTTGAACATTCAAAATGTTTTGATTAATGCACGTAGTAAAAATTTTGCAAGAGCTACAGTTTGTTTATTTGTGCTTTAAAATATGTCCCCTTTTTATGATCTCCTGAACTTTCAACGCAAGACGCAATCATTTATTTTCTCAGATCTTATCACTAATAAATAATAATAATAAATGCAAAGTATATAACACTTTCTGATTGTATGGTAAACTAGGATGTTGTCCACACTTTTATTTAAGAGCAAGTCATTGATAATTATACAGATACTATATTCTATAATAAATATGTGGATGGTATTCAGAGGAACATTACTTCTGTACTTTGTTTCTGTTCATACTCGGTGGTGGGACGATAATCTATGCAATTACCTAAATCTATTAATTAAAATGGGGTTGATGAGAGCAGAGTTTGCAGCCTGTATAACCTAAACAACAATACAAAAATAGAATAAAGGCTCCATAGAGACAACAGGGACTGCAGGGTTGGATGATAATTTTCTGTTGCTTTGTCACTGCAAACCCTTTTCTCATTGATCCATTGTTAATCTAAAAATACTGATTAATGAAACGTTAGTAATTATCAAGATAATATTGTATATTTTGATAATGTTTCTCACATCTCATCTTCTTCACTTTCTGGTTTTCTGTTCAGTTGCGAGCCCCAATGGTGCTGAACAAATATGTGTCGCTGGCGCCTCTGCCCAGGCAGGGGACAGGGGTGGTCGAAGGCTTGGTGTGTCAGGTGTCTGGGTGGGGCTACAACAGACTGGGTGAAGGCCAGGCCGCCTTCACCCTGAGGACAGCCACAGTGCCCATTGTTTCAACTGCACGGTGCAACAGCAGCGAGTCCTTCAATGGAAACATCACAGCAAACATGATCTGTGCTGGCTACAGGACTGGAGGAAAAGATGCTTGCAAGGTAAAGGGGACAAATGCTTTTATACCTTCTTTCACTAATGACATGCAATTATTTTAAACAGTTTCAGCTGTGCGGCAAGTGGGTGTTGCACTTTAATGGCTGTACAATCTGTCCCATTGTGACAAACGTGATCATATGAGCTTTGAAATTAAATCTCTTTTGAAATAATGCACTCTCCAAGGTACCGGCCTTGGTTCCCAGTGTATATCAAATAGCACATGGTCCTCCTCTTTTCATCAGCTTACTTTAGAACCAAACAATAACACTCATCCCCTTGACAGCATGAGGATACAGTTCATCATGTCTGTCTTGGTTCAGCTACAAGCTTTTATTAAGCAGACGTGGCAGTCCACCCTCAGGTACTGTATTAGTTATGAGAGTTACAGAGGAGATAGCAAAGCAACCCTGACACAGCATCAGGGCTGAAAACCTCACTGTAATTTTGAAGTACAGTCATTTATAGCCACAGACAACACCATGCCTGGTTATTTTGTATCAAGAAAGAGTTTTTGCCCCAACCTTTGAGAAGAAAATCACATGAAATTCAATGTGTGATATACCAGTAGGCTATATTTTGCCTTGGGTAAAGCGCTGAATAACTAATTAAAATGTGCTATATTTAACCCTGCAGTAGGCAACTTTGTGTGTTGGCATTTCCAAGTGGCAGCAAGAGATTATGAGTTGGTTAATCCAACCAGCAGACAGTTTTGTCTCTCACATCTCTGTTGGTTTCCCTGTAGTGACTTTATCACATTTCTATCAAAAACATATTAAAATTGTGATAAACTCACATGCAGGCACATTTCCAGATATTCCACAAGATACACTTAAGGTCGCACATGTAAAATAATCAAAGCTTTTTGAAACATGTGAATAATCCACATATAAGCCAATGAGGTTTATTAGATGTGAAACAGCATTTCACATTTATTTATGAAATTCG
Organism: Micropterus salmoides; assembly: GCF_014851395.1. Lineage (NCBI taxonomy): Eukaryota > Metazoa > Chordata > Actinopteri > Centrarchiformes > Centrarchidae > Micropterus > Micropterus salmoides. Next base: position 26,498,184 of record NW_024043372.1, read on the forward strand.
TATATATGCTTATGTGGTTTGTGGATTTTTCACATGCGATAAAAAGTCACATGAAGAAGAAAACATGTATTTCAGATGTTTTTATGAGGAAGTGTCTGACTTTATAGAGTCTAATTTGGAATTAGGGAGTTATTCTCTGTTACAGCTACATCTTCTTATTTAAGTTAAAATTGACTGATTTTACTTTTAAATGTCCAAAATAAAGAAGAGCCCAAGCTTAGTTGGGCCATCTGAGGCACAGGAGTATTAAATGCTTCTTGAAACCGTTGGTTCGATCGGACATTAAAAGTTAACTGAGAAACTCATCTGTTATTTTCATGAGGTACGTGGTGACATGACTGATCAGTGTGGCCTTGTCCTTGCAGGGAGACTCTGGGGGGCCTTTGGTGTGTGGGGGGCGTGTCTATGGCGTGGTCTCCTGGGGCAACGGCTGCGGTGATGCTAAGTTTCCAGGAGTTTACACAGCTGTGTCCAAATTCCGCCGATGGATTGACCAAACCATCTACCGGTCATACCTACGCTGTACCAAATACTGATGAAGATAATGATTAACCTAAGATGATGAACGTAGCCATTCATGTCATAAAAACAGTCTTACCACTGAAAAATGTTTGTGCTGGCATGGACCAAAGGTGGTTCTGTGGAAAATATGAACAGCTTCCTCTGAACCAGTGCTCTGATTATTCCAATAATGTTTTCAATACCAATATAATGGTGATGCATCTCGTATTCTCAAATGATCCATCTGTGAACATAGGTCTCTACCACCTACAGTCATTGTTGGATGTGTATGTAATTTCACTGATGTGAAGTTGATATCTTGTAAAAAAAAAAAAAAAAGAAGAAGAAAAAAAAAAAGAAAAATAACAATACAGAGTTGAGTGATCAATGTCTACAGTCCTTTTTTTTAAACTCTGAGTGTAATTTTTGCACACATATGTTCAGTTAAACAATTATTTTGGGGGGAATTTGTGCATCAGGGCAACTTACTTACATGAACACAAATGTCTGCCAAAGTTAGAACACTTTACAATACGGTATACAAAACTGTAAGTAGTTACTAAAGAACAAGTAAGGAATGAATCAGGGACAACCTGATAATTGTTAATAAGTAGTTAGAATAACTCCCAGTGGAAGACTATATAGCAGATAATGATTACTAGAGAACTGACTGGGAGATACTATAATAATGAAGCATCAGATGACTACTTCATAAAAATCTGTGAATCGACATACTGACCTCTTCCTTCATGGGTCTGAGTATCTCTGGACCAGCTGCCGAGCAGCACAAAACACAGTTTTGTTTTAAAAAAAATATATAAAGTTTGCATGTCTGATGCTCTGATGATGGCAAGTTTGTTAAGACTCACTAATGAATTTAAATAATCAATATAGAAACCAATTCAGATGATATAATCACATGCTGGGAAACAATATTTGTGGAAATGAAAGAGTTGCTCTTGAGATGTTCTGATTTGAAAGGTGAGACCCTGACAAAATCATGCATTCTGTAAGTCCATGGAGAGTAGGTGTGTCATGACTACACCTCCTCTATGAATAGTTGACGGCATATCAAAGCTCTACTGCAGGCTCGGATATCACCTTTAATGACAATGTCCCTGTAATGACAGTTGGTTCCTCTGAGAAAGGGTAACATGTCGAGATTTAATACCTGTCCAATCTTCCACGTCCTTTACTGTATATCTGTTTTGTAAGTTCCCTTTGTGCAGCTGTTCTAGACAGATTTATGTATGCAGTGCAGACAGTGGGTAGTAAACCCAAGGAGATTTTAACCTAAAGACAGTCCCAGGGGACTGGACCAGTTTTCAGTCTTGTAACTTTACACCTAGTGTGATGACAAAAACACCAAAATGCTCTCAAACTGGATCCTATTATATTTGAGAACATCATCAATATGTCTTTTATGAATCGGTATCTTATCAATGAAAATGTGTCTAGGGAGGTAATATTAGGAGTACTGGAATATATATCATCTGTTTGTCTTTTGTACTTTTTGTGTGTGTGTTGTTTTATTTGGGAAGCCTAAAAATCCAACTGTGTTTCTTAACATCTCAATATGATGTTTCACGAAGTTATCTGGATAATTTATCCAGTAAAACCTGGAATATCACCAAATCTGGAACATGGATTCGCCCCCCCCCCCTCTTTTCATTTTTTTTTTTTTTTTTTTTTACTCTTTTGTGTTTTAGACAGGAAATGTCCAGATAGTTTTATACAACTGCTTCCTGGAGCTGGTCGCTGATCATCTTCAACCTCCGTACAACCCCTTCATGTTGATATTATAGTTCTCTACAAAAGTGTGGTTAAAGCACAGGCCCTCAGTATTGCGCCAAGGGGGCCAAACGCCGCGTCAGCCTATGGACAAGCTGTCATCCTCTGATGAGGGCTGTCTCGGTGGACACTCTTCCTACGACCAAATAAATCGCTTTATGTGTAATTTTGTAAAAACAGGTTGGGAGATTTTACATTTCTGTCTGGTCGCGTAGCGTGGCTTGGCGCGTAAACGACATTTTCCCAAAGTAGGCTACTGTAGGCCTATTTGGTTCACATTTAAGTGCCGTCTTTGAATATAAAATCGCCATTTGTTCGATTGCATCTACATCCCGGTGAGTGGAACATTGGCACACTACGAGTTCAACTGGAAGCTTCTCTGGGCTGCACCAGAAAAGCCCCGTACAGCTCCCTCGCCAGGTCTCCCCGGGATCCGTGTTTTGCATCGCTCCTCAATTTGCATTTCTTCCTCAGATTTTCCGTACGACGGGTTCAGCCGCTCGAAACCAGCGGACGCTCCGCGGCTCTGTTGTATGTGCGCCTCCATTTCCAAAGCAATACGCACGGAGAAGAGACTTCTGGAAATTTTGAATAATGTTGCCGAAGCTCCACGACCGGGGAAACTGAGGACATTTTGATTCACTGTTATTTCTGTTGCGCACCTACGGAGACAGACACGTGTCTTCGGGGTAAACAGAAAGGGCTAGATCGTGTCAGCAGATAGCATTGTTTTTTACCCCCTTTTGTTTGTTATAGACAGCTGAGTGCAAGCTTGGCGACGAGCTATACATTTCAGTTTGTGCGCCTTGGTGATAAAGACGCATTTGGAGATGTCGGAAGTGCTACCTTTCAACGAAGAAAAAATGAGTCATTATGGAAATGAGGGCGACGAGGGACACCTTTCCTTCACCTGTCGTCTTCAAGACACCAACAACTTCTTCAGTGGCTCACAGAATAAACGTCCGCCGAAACTCGGACAAATAGGCAGGAGCAAACGGGGTAATTATATAATTAAGGCGTTTTCGTTTGCATGGTGATGTGTTGAATGCGCACATAGATTACTGGTGGACCATAATTAAGGATGTCTGTGTGAGCGAGATAGGAAACACCTTTGCCTTGACTTTATTAGAGTGTAAGATCAGAGACATTATCTAGCCCTTTGTTTGCATGCATGTGGTATGTATGGGCTTTTGAATATTGCATTCGCATTGCAACACAAGTTGGATGCGCAGTGCTGTTAAATGCCTTCTGAATGCTGCTCAACAGAGTTGTGCTGAATGTCCTCTCCCCAATGAATGATTGAGATTTATATACTGTATGATAATGATTTTGTTTGCTTTGTTTTTGCTTTCCTGATGAAAGCCATGAGATGGTCCTTGAGGCACATACATGCACAGACAGACACACAGTTGCACATAAAGTAGTGCACAGACACAACATGGACAAACAGGCAGCTGTGTAAGAATTGCCTCTGTAGGTGCACCACAAGAAGAAAGGCAGACATTCAGACATCCACATTTACAGATGTGCATCACACACACACAGACACACACTGTCACGCTCATGGTTATATTTCTCTTTTTGCACACTCTCCCATGCATGCACACATCACTTCTGCTCATAGAAGGCAGTGCTAATGGTTCTGGGCTTTAATGCCCCCCTGTCAGTCGTGGTGAATTTTCAAGACGCCACACCAAGATGAGCCCCCCTCATTAACTCTCTCTCCCCTGTCATCCACAGTTGTGATTGAGGATGAGAATGGCGACGACGAAGCGCTGAAAAATGGAACAGAGAAGACCCCGGCAGAGGCTTAGAGCACTCGGCTCACCACCCCCCAAAAGACACTCTTGAAATTTTTTATGGCGATATTTACCAGTTTTAATCCAAAGACACTGTATATAAGCACTTTCTCTCATGTGGCAGCAAGCAACACTTCCACGCCCTCCTCTCCCAGTCAGTCATGGCCATCTGGGTGACACACACTGGCAGGGGCGGGAGATGGCAGCGAAGGAGACCCCCAGGTGGACCACCCCCCCACCCCCCCGAAACACACACACACACACAAACACACCCTCAACAACAGGGTTTCGCCATAAATCCAAAAGCAGGAGAAGACAACAAGAGGGGGGGGAACAAGGTGGAGGAAGGAGGCGACGCTGTCGAAATGCAGAAATCAGGGACAGGATACAGAAATAAATCTGATATAAAAACTAAAGCACACACTTCTCCTATATCTTATCAATCAAAACTATGGTACCATTCTTTCTGCTCTTCATTTTGATCGAGGGCAAATGAAGAACAGAGTTTGTAAATATGGAAAGGGTAGCCCATATTTTCTTGCACAAAGTGGGAAGCGGTAAACTGGTTTGTTCTGTGTGTTGAAGACTTTATTTATTGATCCTTTGGAATATGTCTTTTGCAGTGACTGCAGGGAGTGTTTTTTTGTATGTCGAGGAAACTTTGAGTGAACGAGAGTGACATTTTTTTCACTTAACAAATTCTCGATGTTGCCTGAGTGTTTTTTGTTACCATACTTTGCAGCTAACGAGTCATTTATATACAGTGTACCTCCCACCTGTTTGTAAGCTTCCCAGGCTTTCACCTGGATTGGTTAATACTGTAACTTGACTGTACACACCCTATGATAAACTATTTATATTGCATTGTGCATTATCGTGTGTGCCAAATCTCATGAGGGATATAGTGTACTGGACAACTTGTTCTTTTTTGTGCTTTATACATTTTACTCATACAATTCAGTTGTTTTGTTGGGTTGCCATTTTTTAGGGCTCTTTCTTAAAACACTGAAATACCAACTCATGCATGGCAAATATGAAATCATGCATGCACGGCAGAAGTTCTGAAACTCTTATGTATTCTTGAAGCACCTCGTATACAGCTTTGAATGACAAACCTCGAGAAACAGTCTTAATTCTGCGTTGTACTGTACGATTCACACTGATTTGTACAGTGGCCTAATATCTTGTAATAAAGATTATGACAAAGTACTATTTACTGTTTAGTGTTGATTGTGGTTTACAATAAGGAATTATGTACTTGATGTTGCTTTTTTGTTTCTAAACTGTTAAAACTGTAGCATAAACACAAAAATATAGATTTGTATGAGAAAGATAAAGACAACAGCAAATAGCTTGGCTGACTTTTGGAAATGTTCCTTGTACAGTTTCCCCTGTTGTCATTGGATTGCTTATCTAGCTGCCAAGGAAGGTCAAGTCAGCATTTTCCACTGTGAGAAAGTAGCATCCCATTCCTTGAAAAAATCAGACATGGAAGGAAACAGAAATGGGAAGAAAGATGAGCAAACAATCAACTCAAGAATTTGAAATCAACACTGTCTTGATTTGTTTAGTGGAGAGTTGAGACACTCTGCTCGGACAAATGCGCAACAGACTTCATAAAGTGCTACAGTATTGCAAGTTATTCTATGGGGGAAAATGTACACCACTGCTTCCCAATGCAATAAATGTCTGTTTGCATCTAAAATCTCAGCTCCTTTCTTTAATCAACTCCTCCCTTTAACTCCACTGCCAGAGATGTAAATGGTGCAGGGGCCACCGAGGCATGAGGAACACTGATGAGACGTGACATTTCCAACTCTGCTGTGGTGACTAAATGATTCATGTTGTGTGACAAGCCTCTGTCAGTGTACAGCATCTTAAACCCACACCGCCAGGATGTGTGTTGAGAACACATATAGTACATGCAGCAAACACGCACCCAGGCACACACATGTCCGTTTTAGCTCCAACTGCAGGAAAGGCTAACATATTGCTAGGCTCTCTCCCTGCACAGTCTTGACAGACATGAAAGGGGCTGCCTGGGCTGGGTACCATGGTAACAGATGCACCTTACACTCGATGGGTGCCGCGGTGGGTTTTCGGTGCAGAATAGTCTTCCCTGAGCCTCGGCACGATACCATCGCTATCTTTAATGGAATGTTGTCCATTCTCTTATCTCTGCCGTCTTCTCTCAAGACCCCTTACTCACTCAGTGGCGTGACCGCATTATCCTGCCAAAATAGTCCTTTCTTCCAAGACGGCAGTCAACCACGATGACGGCGCCCACTGCAGTAACAGCCTATCCCCCCTCACACAGAACGAGAGGATGTTACATTAAGGGAGTAATGGTGATTTTCTGTGTGGTGGATCCTATCATCCAAAACAGTGAAAGCGTGATGTGATCGGACCAAGTCTGGCTCTAATCAGGCTTAACACAAGGTCAGATACTTTTTCCACATAGGCAAACCTGTATAACTTATTCAGTAACATTCTGCAGAAGATCAAGGGTTGGACACAATCTTAGAAACATACAGTCCTGCAAAAATGATCAGTTTAAAGTGCACATGTACCATCATTTGCCTCTCAGTCAATTCGAAGGCGCACTTTTCGTTGTTCATTTTCATAGTTTAGTTGTATTTGGTGTCATGTAGGCCTACTCATGATTTTGGAAACTTTTCTCCTCACTGCATTACATAATTGTGCAACCATAGTAAATCAAAACCACTATGTGACTCATAGTAAATTGAATACCAATTATCAGCATGCTTCACCTTTAGCAGAGGTTTGAAAGGAAGAGTGGATTTTCAGAGTCACCACTCTGAATTGCTGAATTGCAGGTGCATCAGTCACAAACACCGGCAAATTACACTGCGTCTCAGTAATTGGGGGTGGGGGACAAAGTGCCAAATGCAGAAAAACTGCACTAGAGGAAAAGGTGTTGTACATGCCATTGCTGACAACTCAGCATCAAAGGGACTGCAAAGTTAACACTTCTAACCCTACAGTGGAACTGTACAATATCTGTCTACTTTATCAACTGGTTGATATCAAGCTGACATTTGTTGAGGTTAAAAACCTTGTATCAGGCTGTGCCTTCCACCTATGTTGATTATGCAATTTGAAGACCAACAGCAAGACTTTATGACAGTGATGATGATCCTTGCAAATGCTGTTTACTAGGCTGAAAAAACAATATACTTTTTGTAGTTCTTTGTTTAAAATGCAAGATTTTAGAGGTTTATTAAATGTCATGACAAATAAAATCCAAACCAAAAAAAAAGTGAAGTCTGTTGGGACATTCTTGTTATGTTAATCACATCTCCTGGGGAGGAACTAAGGACCAACACATTCTGGTGTCATGGTTACACTATGCATCAAATGTTATCTAAAAGACTAACTACAATGCTGTTAAAATTCCTGCCACCACCCAATAGGATCACGATAGAGGAGGCCACAATCCTTAATCCAAAGTTCATCACAAGTTATCCAAAAGTGCAGCTCTTCACATCTGCCTGAGCCACACTCTGCTTCATGACACCCATTCAAATATCTCTTGCTCATTTGTTCCTCACACATATTTCGATGAGTGTCAAAGTGCTGAGTGGACTTGACAAAGACCTACTTTCTCACTGTCCATCTCCCTCTCTATTGACTGCCTCATCATGCATTTTATCACTTTGATAATCCAGAAAGATGTATTTCTCAGTTGATTTAGATAACATAACACATATCCAGCTGACACACGTAACACATACTCAAAGATAAACATACCAACGTCTCAAATGCAGGTGATGCGTTTATCACACAAACCCTCATAGCTACATACTACATACTACGTCCTAATGCTTTTATTATCACAGAGATGGAGCAGATGCTGCTCAGCTCAGGCTGGACAGATAAATTCAAATTCAAGCTCAGATTGGGCTGAGTGACCATCACTGCTAGAAGAGGCTTGAAGTACACTTAACAACAGTGAATAGATCCTCCATTACTGTCATCTGTGGAATGGGATGCTCTTTATTAACGTGGTCATTCGCTATTTGGAAAATATTGTGGCACACAGGGGTGCTGATGGCGCGCAATGGATCAGACACATGCCTTTGGTGTGAGAAACCCTGGTTCAATTCCCCATTGTGACCCATCCACCATTGTGTCCCTGAGCAAGACACTTAACCCCTAGTTGCTCCAGAGGTGTGCGACCTCTGACATGAATAGCAATTGTAAGTCGCTTTGGATAAAAGTGTCAGATAAATGTAAACAGGTTTTTTAGTGAGGACTGATGAGAGGCTAATCGCTGGTGCTGTGAAAGGAGGCAGACAGAAGTCAGAATCTAGATGGTTGTTAGGTTACATAAGCTCTGGCAGACAGGTGTAGAAGAAGAAAGAGAAAGGAGGAGGAAAGGGGACATGAAGGGGTGAAAGAGACAGAGCTGTTCAATGGAGAAAGAAAGGGGTGAGAGCAGTCGTATGTCAATGACACAAGGAGGGAAACCACACCCTGCAAGCTCCCTCATTAGCTGCACACACAAGCCAACACACAATGTGCACACACTCCGGCCTGACTGACTCATTCAGTTTTCCCCGAGAAAACCCGGAGCTTGCGTCTTCTCTGGACTCCTGTATCTGACCTTTGTGTCGTTGCAGGGAAATTCCCGCAGTGACCTCACACGCTGAGCCGCTCACTGGGAAAATCACCTCCCTCTGTTTCTTGGCGGAAATCATTGGGCTTTACATGATGCAGTAATATAATGTGTGTGGCATGCAAATGGCTGAGGCATTTGCATTTCATTCCACTGCATGTGTGCATTTGTGCATGTGCAGATGTTGGTCTATTTATTCACATTTTTGCTATTTGTGAGTGTGTTATTATTGTGTGCCATTCCTATATGTGTGTGTGCGCGCGTGTGTGTGTGTGTGTGTGTGTGTGTGTTTTGTGTGTGTGTGTGTGCAAGCTCAATTGGCATTGGGATCAGGTATTTTCTAGCTGATTGAAACTGCTGGGAATTCACAAGGACAACCACTGACAAGAGGGAAAAAGGAAATGCAATCCTGATTGGAAAAATAAATGAATATCCCTTTAGACACCACACCAGAATATACTGTCTGCTTTTTTTGGGCAGAGCTGAAACAGAGCGTTTGACCAAAAAACAACCCCGCCTATGATATGATCGTGAAACCCATTTTGGTTGCAGCTAAATCGTGATTGCAGATGACGTCAATCTTTTAGGCAAGTTCCCTCTCAGATATCAGTCCAGCTTTTACTCTCCAGACAAACCTGAATCCCACCCAAATTCTGGCTCTGCGGACATTGTTCCCATGTATTCTTCTTGTCTGAAAGTCCAGGTTTAACAGATGGGACTCTCAGGGCATAGGGATAAAAATGGACAAACAGCAAACAAAGACAGGGACCACTCCACATTAACATTAAACACTCTCTCTCTCTCACTCTTTTCCAAGGAAAGTAAAGAGAGCTGGAGGGGGGAGGAAGGGCGGCAGGCAGGCAGGCAGGCAGATCGGAAGAGAGTGGGAGAGCGGCACGAGAGGGAGATGAGGAGATAAGAGAGATGGAGAGCCAGGAGAGAAGGAGGGAAAGAGAGGGATAAACAAAAGTGAGAGTGGAGGAAGAGAGAGGAAAAGAGGCTCACTATGATGAAATGAATGCCAGGGAGAAACAGTTCAGACCCACCAGATGGTTACTATAGCAACCACATCCCCAGTCTCTCTCTCTCTCTCTCGCTCTCTTTCTCTCTCTCTCTCTCTCTCTTTCTCTCTCTCTCTCTTTCTCTCTCTCTCGCTCTCTTTCTCTCTCTCGCTTTCTTTCTCTCTCTCTCTCTCTCTTTCTCTCTCTCTCTCTGCCTAGTTGCTTTGTTGCTGCCTTAAGTCTGTGGAGGGAAACTAACAGCTGAGAGAGACCGCTTTTTACATTTTGGTGCAGTGGCATCGTAACGCCTCATAACAAACTTTGCATACTCGTGTAACCGCTTGTATTTAGATGCAGCATGATGTTATTTATTGCCTCCTGGTTGCGGCTTTGACAGTTGATTTCTGTCACAAACATCATGCCAACTGATGCAGTCGTTTCCTTGTCGTTTTCCTCCCATGGAACAATCCCCTACAAAAGCTTATGTTTAAGCGCGTGCATTACAGCGCAGTGCACCAGCGCGGGGTCATGAACAGTTCAAGGAAAAGGCACCAGCAGGCGTCTCATGTGACCTTAATAAATGCCATGTTTAACGTTTCACCCTGCTTTACTCACAGACACACAGGCATCCACTGTATGTACAAATGTGTAGGGTGTTTGCAATACAGTGTGTATTGCTGTAAACACTGCAGTCAGATTGAGATGCTATAAGCGTTCTCCTCAAGCTCAGCAGCAGTGCACTAGAGTTTCATACACAGAATGGGCATCGGATGTCTCAATCGAGATCGTATTTGCCCCTGCAACAAGCAAAAAAAACCCCATTAAACAGACACACTCACACACACACACACACATAATGCACGCTCACAAATGCAGCCTGGCACCATGCATGCACGCCCTGCACACACTCACACAAACATTTCACAGACAGCAGCCAGGAAATATCCAAACTGGGATATACAACAAAAGGAAGAGCTTGTGGGCCCCCCAGCTAATCTCATGCATGGAGATCATTTTCAAAACAGAACAAAATGGTGGGCCATCTCTCGGTGGCAGAGTGGGTCTCCGTAGGGCCCCCGGGGCGGGCACGCATGTAACTGTGTACGCGTGCCTCCTGAATAAAAGATGCTGACCTAGATGGAAATCCGCCATTGGTCACTTAATTTGTCCTACATGCGTGATTGGCTCATGCCCAAACACACAACATAGCTGTCCAATCGAGCGAGAGTGGAGGTGGTCCTGTATGTGTGCAAAACATTGTGAAATGTCGCAAACTTCCCTCTACAGATTTGCACAGAAATATTGTCTTTAAGATCGAAAAAGAAAAAAGCAATAACTTGGGAGAGAGACTTAAGAATGTATATATTGTATGTGTTGTTAAGGTATCACACTTGCATGAATTTAGCAGCTGAACGGTTTGTCCTTGTTCTTCATATCAGCGTCTTTGCAGTGTATATGTTGTTCTCTCCCAGCCCCCCTTTAAAAAAAGCGTAATTTTTCACCTCTGGGGCTTTATCCTGCATACATCTTCAAAGAGAGACTAACAAAAGAAAACATGAGAAGCATTTTTAGCTGCTCCATAATCAAGTAACATTACACAGCTCACTGATGCAGATTGGATTCATGCAATGTGCCAGGGCCGGACCACGTGGGACTAAACATAGTACATATGTCTGCAGGTCTGTGAGCATGAATGAGCCCAACTGAAAGGGTGTTTTGTATCAACATTGTACTGAGCCCTTCTACATTATTGAAATGCAATTTAACTGCCCGCCATTAATAAATTATTAAGGAATTGAAAATTGTTGAGCCGGGGTTTGACAGCCTCGAAGCTCTTTGGCCCTGGTAGATGAATGAACGCGGCCGCAATGATTGTCAGTGACTGTTCGAACTCCAAACTGCATGAGTGAATGAAGTCTGCTTAATCTTTTTCAAGGACTCAGGGCTATTTAGCCCCCACCTCATGTTATGTAATAATCCAGCTGTTTGTTGAGTGAATTGGTTGGGTTTAGTGAGAGCTGGGTCTACCTCGGAGAAAGGAGGGAGGCTGGATCCAGATGCTCGTGGTTGCCTGTCCAATCTTGGGACCGAAACTGTGTGTGTTCAGTCTCGGAGGCTTAGCCTTTGTGAGTCCCAACACACATGTTACCTTTGTAAATACAACAACACAAACTGATCTTTGGTATCATTCAGTGAAATGTTAAGAGGAACTCTCTGGTGACATTATTCAAATGGACTAACATGATGCAATACCTAGCCCTTACATTCGACAGTCACCAACAGGTGAGCCCAAACCTGCAGAGCAGTTATAAATCCACTGTGAAATAAATCAAAACGTATGACAATACTCTCCCAGCTAGTGTTGCAAATAAACTACCCTTTAATCGTTGAAAAGAAAAATGTTATCCCTTCAGCTGGACATGTGTGAATGGACAGAATTGTGATGGAATGTGAATTTTAGGACTATGGGGCAATAAAACAATAATGATAATTATCGCAATATAATTTTCCTCAATAACAATGTAACAAATTATTGTCAATATATCGTCAATAAATGTTTGATTTAATTAATGTGACTTACAAACAAGTTAGCTCTTAAATTTTCTATTAAGATATTTCTTTTGTTGGATTTTACTTAATTTTGTTCATACGTATCTGTTGAAAAAAGATTTTATCATAATAGTTTTGAATGTTCTACCTCAGATTTGTTAAGTCATCCACTGTTTGGCATCATGTGTTTGTTCTGACCATAAAGAAACGTACACAAAAAAACACACACAAAATTAACCATCTGGTTTCTTCAACTTTCACTCAGAAGCAAAAATCAGCCTTTAAACTTGAAAGAAATAATGATTTTTCATTTATCGTGATAATTGTCGATAACGAATGAAATTAATTTATTTAATCGTGATAACGTTTTTGTCCATATCGCCCAGCCATAATACATATGATGTAAGCAGATGTTGGTCTGATTCGATTTGACGGCTGAGCAATCTTTTTAAACTTTACATGTCCTAGTAGTGACAAGTGAAACCATAACCAGGGAGTATTTCTTCCAAAATGTCTTATATTATTATTATACATTTTTGTATTTTTAGGAGACTGGACAGATTTCCAGAAGACAGAATTTTAGTCTTCCATTAAAACCAAATTCTGAATAAGACAAACAAAGTCAATTTAGTCCATAACAAAGAGGCTTAAACTGTGTCCAGAAAACTGCCTGATCGTCATATAAAACATGTAATAAACACAAAAGTACTGTTTACAAAGACTATAATTAAATATGTATAAAATATAATTAATGTGTTATAGGAAATAAAAGTAATATTGGTGATCAGAAATAACATTATCTTTTAAACCAGGTTGATTTAATCAAAATGTTAAAATTTAAACCTATGCATCAACATCCATGTTCTAAGGCCAACATTACTGATCTGAGAAGCTTTTGCTTTATTAAACACACAGTCGGGTCTGTAATATAAAGGCTGGAGCTCTGACTCTGACAACAGCAAGCTGTTCCATCCACATTGAAATTCCTTGGTGATGTCCACTCTGCACCATCAGCCTCTCTGGCTAAGCCTCAGGAATACCAACCAGCTGTCAGCCCCTTACTCTCTCGCTCTTTCTCTCTCCTTCTTGCCATCTCTCATGCTCTCTCTCTCTCCATGTATGCGCTCTCTTGTTGACAGAAAACAAGTGCTGCATCACCATTTTAATTCTGGCGTGGGTGTGCAGGTTTTTTTTTTTTTTTTTGTTGTTTAAAATCTTGCTAGAGATGCATGGAGCGAGCAGCGAGGAGCCGACACAGAGTGAAGATCAGGGGTATGAGTCTTAATGACTTCTACCAGAAGAAAGTGGGGAGAAGAGGTCTGGGGAGAATCGGCCTGTAATCTCCCTCTCTCCCCCTCAGCTTGTCTCTCTCTCACCTATGGACCCTGTGTGTGCAGCTCGTCTTTGTTTAGAGGATTTGTCTCTCTTTGATTCTGATTAATTAGCTGATGATGGACAACCAAGGACATGAATGCTGCCATGTTAAAGACAGTGAGAACAAGACAGAGGAGACAGACTCCTACTGCTGCATAGTTTAACATGCGGTGCTGCCGTCTCTACGCAGTAGCATCACAGACAGTACTTACAATGGAACCATCTGTATCATTATTCAGACAAAGTGCTACAACGAACAAACCTATGAAAGCTGTCACTACACCTGTCATACATTTGTGTACTTTTGGTTTCTAAAGTAGTGTATTGTTTGTTACATGTAATTTAATCATAAAGTAGTGTATTGTGCACTTTTAATTTAAATGTACTGCTATATACACAAAAGTGCAATAACATGTGGTTTGCAAACACTTTAAACAAATAAGGTAGCGATAAGATATTTCTTGTAAATCTCAATTTATACATTAATCTAATCAAATCAATTATTAAACCAAAACTATTTGCCACAGCCAGGGCATTACCTTTTATCTAGCTTGTTAAAGCAAGTTACCATCAGAGTCCAGTTTTCTTGGGGGGGGGGGGGGGGGAGTTCTCAACAGGTATCAGCAGAAACATTTTTCTTTTATCAGAGAGCAGCATAAACAGTCTATGTTCAGGAGCAAGTGTCCCTGTTAGAGTGAGGTGAAGTGGTCAAGACATGCCGGCGCGTTCCCGTGAAACTTTCGCGGTTGTGCTCGCCTCACGCACACGCCTGCCCGCCGCCGAAGTTGAATTGTCTTGAACTTTTTTAATGCAACAAGGACAAATAATTAGGAGAGAGACTGATCCTCGCTGTTTGTGAGTTTCCAAAATCTATAAGGCCTTCTGTTTACTAAATAAGACATCAGCAGGAATTCGCATGGCAGAGCATCCCCGCAAAACTGAAGGCCTATCAGGTAAAGTTATGTAGCCTAAAATTTAAGTTGAACAGGCTACAGCTTTGTAGCGCAAAGAAGCCGTTGCCATGGTTACTCTCAATAAAGCGCATGCCGTTTTCTCTCGGAGCGCTGTCTTCTCCCACACGCTGCATCCAGCCTGCTGAAGCACCACTCCGCTGCTTGTATGGGTTGGTGATTTGCAGGCTGATCAACATCCCGCCCCTCCTGTGACCCATGGTTTGACTGTATGTGTATTCAGAGCCAGTGAGCTATGGACTTTCAAAATAATTTAAAAAATACTGCGTTAACATAAGTGCGATAAAATAATTGTTGCCGTTAATTAATTAATGCGTTAACGCGATAATAAGGCTTTAACATGCCCAGCCCTAACTATTATAAATGATTATTCTCAATATCGATCAAACGATTATTGTCTCGATTCAACATTTTGTCTATAAATGTCAGAAAGTGTTTTTATTTCCCACAGCTTTTGGCTCTCTTGCTAACAGCTTAATTTCACAGCTGAGCAGAACTGTCAATATTTTGTTGTATATTGAGATTAAAAGTTTAGATGGGGCAAAATCCTTCAATAGGCTGAGAGTAGTAGGATTCGCTGACATTGATCCAGCACCTGACTTGGCAGTGTGGATGAGCACAGAGGCTCCAAGAGCACCATGAACGGTCACCTCTCTGTCAGACAGACAGAGCTCAAACGTACCACTTAATCTTTATACAGTTTAGAAGAAAAACACCATATTATTTTTGACTGGATACTGCTGTATCAATCTACATGGTAATATAATTACAAACATTGAGGAATGAATCATCAACATTTAAAGTTAAAATTTTCATCTCCCAGCCCTGCTGACCACTCATTTCTGTATAAACACCAAATGCACATACTGTCAAAGATGGGGAAAAAAACATATGGTACGTGGTCAGTATGGTCATAAGGGACTGAGATCATGAGTTACCTAAGGCTGTTTCATCCATCCCTCCAACTGAACATGCCTACTGGCCTCTTTGATCTGCAGCGCAGGAGAGTTTGCCTTTTCTCTGCACTGAGCCTCTGAAAAGTGAATGGTATACTCAGCTGGCAGACCGCAGGTGGCTGGGCGACATGGTGAGCATTTAGGGTGACACAGGGTGTGGCTCTCTATAATACAACAAAGAGAGTGCCAAGCTTACCTCTTAACTTTATGATCCACAATAATGGGAAGAGACATTTATCCTAAAAAAAAAATCGTACATATTAAAGCTACACTCAATCTTTTTATATGAACAATGGGTCAAATGACGCCTGCAATGTGAAAGGAGTCTCTCATAGCAACAAACCCACAGAATAATTCCCCAACTCTGAAGTTCCCCTCAGCTCCATAGAGTGTTTTAGATATTTTCAGCTCATTGTTTTGGTTTTGTGGACCACAACATTACTGTTGATTCACTCTTACCTCTCTTACCGACCTTGTTTTCACCCACAGCAGACTGCTGTTTGAGCAAAAAAGCTTCAGTGAATCCACTAAATGTCAACTGCCAAGCGAACAACAGACAGACGGAAGTTAGCAACTAGCATTTGAGCATAGTGGAGCATGGGGATTAGACTAGTCTGACATATTTACGTCACTGACGTTCATTAATGTGCACTGTCCCTTTTAGATAAATACATTGAATTGAAATTGAAATTTTAACTGCTGAAAAAAAATCTTTTTAAAGGTTTTTTCAGTTTTTGTGAAAACTAGAAGGAGAGTGAATATTGGTTGCTTACATGACACTAGAGAAATGTTAATTCTGCTAACCTCTGCTGGATATATAAATGGATGGATTTGTAAAAAGGTAACTGTGTGCAAACACATTGGTCATACCAGCTTTATAAGGCTATATCATCAGATGAACCAACAGTTGTCACTGCAGTGTCCCTACCTCACCTGTCCCAGTCACCGGTCTGCACAGCTGCTCCTCACACCAGGTATGTATATCTAGGCTCACTTTCTCCCAGATCATCTGTTGCGGAGTTGTCTGCTACCATTTCAGTTCTGTCTGTATTATGTCTTCATGCCATCTGTCCATCTGTCTGCTCTGTAGCTCTTATTGTAGCTTCTCACTTTTTGCTCAGGTTATACAGAAGCATACATCACCGCCAGAGCAAGACTGAAAGCTGGCATCAAGGAGGCGAAGCAGAGACATCAGCAGAGATTGAAGAGAGACTTCAACACCAACAACACCAAAGATCAAAAACATCACAGGCTACAAAAGCAGGAGCTCCCCCATCATGTGTGAGGCCATGTTACCAGATGAGCTAAAAACATGTCATGCTCACTTTGATTTCCTCAACAAAGAGTCAGCTGTAAAATCTACTCCACCTCCAGAGGACCGGCCACTGTTAGTATTCACAGCAGATGTGAGGAGAGTCCTGCTGAGAGTAAATATGAGTAAAGCTGCTGGGCCTGATAACATCCCTGGCCGTGTACTAAAAACCTGGGCCAATTAGCTAGTTGATGTTATTACTGACAGGAGACTGACTTATCAGGAGAGGGTTACCATCTGCTTCAAGATAGCCACCATTGTCCCTGTACCTAAGAAGTCTGCAGTGTCTAGTCTGAACAACTGCCGCCCTGTGGCACTCACCTCCATTCTGATGAAGTGCTTTAAGAAACTGGTTCTTCAGCAATACCAATAGTAAGCAATATTATAGCAATTGTAAGCCGCTTTGGATAAAAGTGTCAGCTAAATGAATAAATATTAATATATATATAATATAATATATATACATAAAGAACAACATCCCAGCCAGCCTGGACCCTCACCAGTTAGCTTTCAGAACCAACAGATCCACAGAGGATGCCATCTCCACTGCCCTCCACTCAGCCTTTACGCACTTTGAGAAAAACAACTTCTACATCAGAATGCTGTTTGCGGATTTCAGCTCAGCGTTCAACACAATCTCCCCCCCGGAACTGATCAGCAAACTCAGCACTCTGGGCTTAAATACCACACCTAGCAACTGGATATTGGACTTCCTCACAAAGATAGTTTGGATTGGGGGTCACAAATCCTTTACTCTAATGCTCAACATTGCATCCTGCGTGCTCAGCCTCTTCCTGTTCAGGCTGTACACCCACGACTGCATCCCCCAACATGGAGAGAAATCTACTGTGAAGTTTGTGGACGACACCCCCATCATCAGACGGATTTCAAACAACAAGCATATCGATAATCTTGCAGAGTGGTACACAGAGCATAGGTGTCATTTACACTGGGGACATTTTGAAATGGTTGATTTTGTCCCCACCACTTTTTGAAAGCATTTGCTAAAAATGTTCAGAAGCTTGCAACAAGAAATGTTTACTAACAAATAATTGGTTTATTTGCACAATAACAAAACATGCAATGCAATTTAAATAAATAAATAATTTAAATAATAACAAATGTGCATAGTCCAAAAAAAGTAACTTACGTAATTATCACCTGCCATCTGAATTTTTTGTTTTCCTTTATATAAATAAAGACATTTACACTGTAAATTGGAGCAGAAATGTCTCCAGAATGCAGGAAATTAAGTGTTTAATGCTCCATTTTTCTGGGGGAGGACCCCCAGACACCCCTCTTATGTATTTCAGCATTTCATATGTCTTCAAAATAGCGTTAAAAATCTTCATCTTCATCTCAGATTTTCATCTTGTTCTCGTGCATCGTCACATCTCATGACCCAAGTGTATCATCACACCCCTAATCTGAACCCTTATGTCCCCACCACTTTTCAACACAAAGTGACTCCCTTGGCACAGAGAACAATATACTGCTCAATGTCGGCAAAACCGAGGAGATGATTGTTCAATAGTGTAGCTGAGGTGGAGCAGGTGAACAGTTTCAGGTTCCTGGGAATCAACATCACAGAGAACCTGACATGGTCACCTCACATCTCCACACTGGTGAAGAAAGTTCAGCTCTCTTAAGGAAACATAAGAAGACAAAATTCCTACGCCAAGTTCTTATTAACTTTTACAGAGGAGCAAAAGAAAGCATCCTGACTGGAAACATCACAAACTGGCATGTGATGTGCACGGCCCAGAACCACAGCGGGCGATTAAAACCTCTCAGAAGATCATTAATACCCATCTCCCGAGCATCAGTGATATCTGTGAGGTGCCTGCAGAGCCCAAAGGATCCTTAAAGATACTACCCACCCAGCCACAGCCTGTTCACCCTGCTGCTGTCTGGAAAGAGATACAGAAGTATCTGCTGTCGTACCACCAAACTGCAGAGCAGCTTTTTCCCCCAGGCTGTGAGACTCTTAAATTCAAATTCATCCTCAGCACTGCTCCATGCAATATAGTTTACTTCTGTTTACCATTTTATAATTTTTGTATATATTGTCTGCTTTCAGCAGAATGGAACTACAATCTGCATTACTATTGCTCCCCAAAACTTATGTTTGCAAAATCGAAGGTACACCTGGCCACTGGTGAACTGAATCACCCATTCACAGTTCAAACCTGCTTGAGGCATCACATGAATGATTGAATGAACAACTGAATGAATTTTTTATTTTTGTGTCATACGATTGAAATGGACCGTCCCACATGGGATTACATGACACATGATAATGCCACACAAAAAGAAAGACTTCCAACACTTGACATTCATTTTCCAAGGAAAAATAAATAATTGCTGCTTACCACATACTTTGCATGTTCCAAAGTTTAAAAAAAGGAAAGAAAGGAAAGTAAACCAAGTTTTACACAAAACAGAACAGAGACATATTCTATAAAAGCTACCTATTAAATATATTATTTCTTAGTGCCCATGAATTCTCCAGACAATCTGCAAAAGTGAGAGTATACCAATATAATATCCAATTTCAGATGAAGTGGTGAATACCTCAGTTAAATATCCTTCTCGATACAAGAAATGTACAAAAAGGGACTTAATGGGTTTAAAGTTCAAGTGAATACTTAGAAAATGTTTCTCCTCTTATTCTGTCCACGTTCTTGTCCAACGCTGTTTTTATTTCTTTATTGCATAAGTTTTTTATTTTTTAACTGGAGGCAGATCATCTTTAAACGGGGAACACAGGTTCAAGCTCTTGTGTTAGCACCCTGCTGAAGTGTTACTGCATAAATATGGAGAGTATAAATACTGCCTACATAAACTGTAACATACTGTATATTTATGAGCATGGAGTAGTGTTTGACCCGATCTCACATTATGTATTTGCGGGCTGAGTGTTTACCTTTCTTCAGATTGTTCACACAGAAAAACAATTTTTACTGCGACTACTCGACTTTGATATCCTTTCTGTCATATTCAGCGCTTGAAATGAGTCCTTATGTGGCAATACAAAGTCCTCTTCTCTGTCTCTTCCAAATTCTCTGGAGACCTCAAGCCTTACTTTTACTCTTTCAGTTGCCATGGATACCTCCGGCAAGGCAGCTGATTGGAGGCAACAATAAACTCAGCTCTTTCAAGCCTTTGACAAATTCTGTCTCCAAACTGACGATCTAATAGACTCTCCTCGGTTGCTCTCCTCTGTACATGCTGACACACAGCCGCTAACGTAGGCATACATACGTGTAGATTTACTAGGACTGACGCACACACGAAGCAGCGTTGACCATTGGATGACAGCGGAAAAGAGATCAATGTAATCTCCTTCAGCACAATCCAAAGCCACTGTCATCATCTATCTATCTATCCCAGTGGAACAGGGGAAATGTGTGAAATCAATTCTGCATTCATTTAAGGAGCAGCCGGCCACAGCAGTCTGGCTCCAGAGGTGACCCCGAGTGCTCCTGCATGGTCCTTAGTGGAGGCCAGCTCTGGTTAATAGCGTGCATGGTTTCCACCAAAGCACCAAACTGGAATAACAATGATGCAGCACTATACCTAACTGTGCCAACGCAGTAAAAGGTAAATGTTTCATGACTGGTCTACTGGAAAAGTAAAACTCTCAGTTCTGCACTGCAGAAATTGTTTAACATTTTGTGGAAAATGCTAAGTAGCTTCTTGCCCAGAGTGAAAGGAGACGATTAATATCACACTCACGTCTGTATTGTAAATATGAGGTTACTGCCAGCAGCCGGTTAGCTTAACTTAGCTTAACATAAACACTGGAGACAGGGGGAACCAGCTAGCCTGGCTTTGTCATTATGTAATAAAACTCACTTCCCAGCACCTCTCTCACATAAACTCACACAAACAAACACAGTAGTCTGCATAAAACCATAGATTGTATAGAAAGAGGGTGTTCATTATTACCCATTGACTGTATTAAACATGGATGCAGTGTCCATGATGTCACACATAGGTTTCTGAAGTGAAAGTCTCTGGCTGTCGCCATTTTGGCAGTGGCTGACTCTGGCAAATCCATAAATGGGAAAAGAGGTGGAGCATGTGTGAAGATTACAGACAACTAGCGGCGAGTCACCTGGGCACCCACCTGTCACTCAAAGCAACAACCACGCCCTTAAATATACATAATTTTAAGCCTTAACATAATTTATACAGGTGAGTTATATAAAAATTCACCCCTGTACAGTTGTTATGAACAGGAAAATTATGTTAGCTTTAGAGTCCAAAGATGTCTTTTTATATGAGGTTGTGAACATGTTTATTTCTGCTGTAAAGTTTGGCATTTTAACATGGGGTCTATGGGGATTGACTCGCTTTTGGAGCCAGACTGAAATGGCCATTTGAAGAACTGCAGTTTTTGACACTAGAGGTTGCCACTTGATACACACATGCACTAAACCAGCCACAGTCCTGATTAGTCCCACTTATCTCTTATCCGCTTATCTAGAAAAGTAGCTAGTGCAGAATAAAGGGATCAAGGGCACTCATAAAGTCTGAGCCTTTACAAATATGTCCAAACCATTTAAAGAAAAGATTTATTGAGTGATAGCGGCTATGCTTTTGGGAAACCTAATTTAGAGACTTGTATCTGTAAAACTTGCACATATGGTTTAATAATTATATGATGATTTGTTGTTTCACCTAATAGTTGGAGTAGTCAAAAATATATATGCAGTTCAAAAAACTGCAGTGATTTAAACTTTCAAAGTGAGCTTTTCCACATGGGACCCTGCTTCTATTACTCAGTATTGGTTGTTACTGTTTAATGATGATGATACACTGGTTGCATCATCAGAGTTCATTCATACTTCTGAGTTTCTTAATTTGTTGGTCTTGATATGTGGGGTTTACCTCCTCGTTATTTCAGTAAGGCTGCTAATGATATAGTCATTTTAAATAAGCCTTAACAACACCAACAATGACTCTTTTGTGTCATTTTACTGCAAAATGTTTGCAGTTAGCTCAGTGAAGGCTTAGAAAAGGTTTCCTCTTAGAAAGTACTGCATGGTTATCTCAATGAGAAAAGTTCTTAATCAGTGTGATTCATTTTGATGCACGGAGGGGAAATTGGGGGAGATGATGAAACCAGGCCTTCTTTTCTGGCAGGAGGTTGGTGTTACTTCTGTTTTCCTCTGTAAATTGCTTGGGTTAGAATGTTTTTTTAATTATAGAGTAAAGGAACAAATTAAATAGGAACTTTTAAAACACCCTCTGCATTAGTAATCCAGAGTAGATATACTGACTTTAATATAGCTGTCGTGTCACTGTAGATGCACAAAATCATGACAAAGCGTCTGATACACAAACATGTACTGAATAAAAAAGTCTGTGCACTGATGCTGCATTTACTGTAAGGCATGAAGGTTGCTAATGTGATTTTAAAACTTGCTTAGAGGCACCACATTTATACAGACCTATGAAGAGAGAGTGTATGATTAAAAAAGAAGGATGTGCCATTGCTTGTCTCTGTGTCCACCATGTCTCTCAGATAAATAGAGAAATAACTAAAACGCCAATTACATTCACTTTTTCTTTTAAACAGTACAATGTTAGTGAAATAGTGACATCATGTTTAAATCCAACATGAGTCTATATTAGCTTCACTGAATTCATTTCAGCACATCTGTCTGCTGAGGCCGTCTCACAGTGCTTTGGGGTCCCCAGGGTTGAATTAACCACTAGGGGGCCCCAGTGTATTAATGAGTCGTGGGGCTCCTATTCAGGTCCCCCCACATCCCATTTTAAATTTGTTTGTGATCATTTGATTACATTCGAATTTATTGAGTAAAATAAATGGTGTAAGCATAATATTATCTGAAATATTGCTGGTATTTTGACTAGATTTTGACACTGGGCCCCTCTAGAAGACAGGACTGCAGGTAAAATTAAAGAGCCACCTTCCAAGTCATTATCAGTCAGTTTATATTGTAT
This sequence comes from Micropterus salmoides, assembly GCF_014851395.1. Taxonomy (NCBI): domain Eukaryota; kingdom Metazoa; phylum Chordata; class Actinopteri; order Centrarchiformes; family Centrarchidae; genus Micropterus; species Micropterus salmoides. The sequence continues at coordinate 26,521,054 of NW_024043372.1, forward strand.
ATTAGTGGCGTATATTACCAAACATATTTGGTAAATATAAAGAAATCTGAACACCCCACCACCACCACCACCACCAAAATGTGTGTGTGTTGGGGGGGGGGGGGGTTCAGATTTCTGTCCTATTTAGGAAGGGTGAGATTATGCAGAACGTTGTGGCGCCACCTACAGGCTCAGCAGAGTAATGCTTCTTGACATTCAGTCTCCAAACTCCAAAAGTTTAAATGAACATTTTAAATTCATTAAATTTATCTGTTAATAATTAATGTAATAGCCAGTCATAGTTGCGGTTTTTTGTAAGTCAGGTGGGAACTTTCAACAAACTGGGAACTATTATCGTTTGACATGTGCGTTGTACCCGGACATGTGAGCGGGTGCACAGATGCCCAGAAACTGTTTCGGCACGCCATTGTGGGAAATAGTTACTTTCACGTTACTGACTCCTCACTCCGAGCTCGCTTTCCTATTTGAGTTATCCTGAGTAAAGCAACAAAACTGACGCACGATGGCTACGGACTCCTGGGCCCAAGCGGTGGACGAGCAAGAAGCCGCGGCGGAATCGGTAAACCTCAACTCACGCAACACGAGCTAACGTGTTGTTAGCTTGTTTAGAGGATGCTTTGGCCTGTTCTGGTACAGTGTAAACGGAAAGTAGGTGCCCGGCCTGATTTCCTACGGTTGAAATTACCCAACGACAGCGCCGACGGTGAATAATTTGGCTCTTGCGGACAGTCTGTCTTAGTAACGCTCATATCAACTTAAAAACGAAACTATCGGGTGGCCTCTGTTTGCTACGAGAGCTAAGTTAACTAGCCTGAGCTGAGATGCTGCGTGCTCAGTGAGTAACTAGCTTTAGCAGCTAACGTTAGCTGGCCAGCAAGAAACTGATGCAAGAGGCTCTAAAATAACTCCAGAAGGAGTCGTGATTCAGCCCCAGTTTGTACCTCTCACGTTATATCACGAGATGCTCCGGGGCTAGTGAAATTATATTATTTTATCGGACAAACAACTGTAAACTTTATATTCCTTCTTGCAGATCGGTAACCTTCAAATAAGAGAGAAACCAGAGGAAAATGGTAAGCGTGCAAAGCAGCATTATGTGTTAGATGCAATAGTCAGATAGCCATTCATTCCCAAAATGTTTTGGATGTAAATATAAGTAGCTTATAGTTTTAAATGTTGCAGGCACGACTGCAGACGCGACAGACTCCAGCAGTGCAGCTGCAAGTACGGAAGTCCAGGGAGAACAGGACAAGACCACAGAAGACGACGACAAAGGTAACTTAAGGCAGTTTATTATTTACGTAGCCTAAATATATTTCATTGAGATGTTTGGTTGTCTCCTGAGTTGTAACAGTCATTGTTTGTTCAGACGACAAAGCGGCGCAGTCATTATTGAACAAGCTGATCCGGAATAATCTCGTCAATAACACGAATCAAGTGGAAGTTCTTCAGAGGGATCCCAACTCCCCGCTCTACTCAGTCAAGTCCTTTGAGGAGTTGCGACTGTAAGTGAATCTTCTGTCTGTCCCTTTATCTTGTTGACTTGTAATATTTGGGGGCATCAGATATTAATTATTAATCCGTTCTCAATCATGCTTAGTGTTAGTTTATGATGTCTCAAAGATATTTTGGAGCTAAAATGTTCCCACCAAGACATTAATCCTACCTGCTCCAGGAGTGTTCTTCCTGTTTGTCCTTTTATTGGTAGAGCTGAAAAATGCATTTGCCAATAAAGCGATGATATGCTTTCAGAAACATCTGTAAAACACTTTGCTGAAGACATGGCTCTGTCTTTTTGTTTTTTCCCCCCTGTGTGCAGAAAACCACAATTGCTTCAGGGCGTGTACGGCATGGGTTTTAATCGGCCATCCAAAATCCAGGAGACTGCTTTACCTATGATGCTGGCCGAACCGTGAGTATACTTTGCACTGTACATAAGTGTTGCAGAGTCCTTCAGCAATCTAAGTCTGCTTTTCTTCTAGTCCACAGAATCTGATTGCCCAGTCACAGTCAGGAACAGGGAAAACAGCTGCCTTTGTCCTGGCCATGCTCAGTCATGTAGATCCCAACAACAAATATCCCCAGGTTTGTCTGCACTTCCCTCGCTCTTCTAGAAGAACTCAAATTGAAATGAGTTTCAAAATGTGTGACATTAAATCTTTCTTAAATCCCTTTTTTGTCCATTTCTCTATCAGTGCCTGTGTGTGTCACCCACCTATGAACTGGCACTGCAGACGGGAAAGGTAATCGAGCAGATGGGCAAACACTATCCTGAAGTCAGACTAGTCTACGCCATCAGAGGGAATAAATGTAAGGCTTCTCTGCTCTCTTCAATGCTGCATGTACAGCGTAATGGATAAAGAAGATATTTTAAAATACAAATTCGTCTGGTGTTTGACGTGTTTGTTTCTTGTAATTGTTCCAGTGCAGCGGGGCATGAAGCTGCAGGAACAGATAGTTATTGGCACACCTGGTACCATGCTGGACTGGTGCAGTAAATTCAAGTTCATAGACCCCAAGAAGATCAAGGTGTTTGTGCTGGACGAGGCCGACGTCATGATCGCCACACAGGGTCACCAGGACCAGAGCATCCGCATCCAGAGGTCAGAATAAACACTGAAGAGGAATAATTTTATTTGTGTTCTTATTTGGCTTTTTTAACTGCAAGTCTAAAATTTTAAGTTATTATTTACTTAGCACATACTAAATTAAAAGTAACTGTGTGAAAAGGCTACGCACAAAAATTATCTATCATTTGTCGTGTGAATTGGATTTTCTCAAGCTAAGTTTCTGGGATACACATATCCAAATGTTGACCTGTGCTGACCCTTTACTCCTGTCTCCTCTGCCGCACAGGATGCTGCCTAAAAACTGCCAGATGTTGCTGTTCTCGGCCACCTTTGAGGAGACTGTGTGGAACTTCGCCCAGCGCATTGTGCCTGACCCCAACATCATCAAGTTGAAGAGAGAGGAGGAGACACTGGATACCATCAAGCAGTACTATGTGTTGTGCAACAGCAGGGAGGAGAAGTTCCAAGCCCTCTGTAACATCTACGGAGCCATCACCATCGCCCAGGCTATGATCTTCTGCCATGTGAGTTCATTCAGTTCGTGTTTACACACATGATTTACAATAAAAATGAGGATTCTCACTTGGACCCACAAGTTTTTAGAGGAATAAAGAAATACAAATTCCTTTACGTTTGTCTGCTGTCACAAAGTTCTTTACAAGAGTAAAATATTATATATATTATATTTATAAAAGACTATCAGAAAAAAGGGAAGTGAGATTTGGACTCTGGATTGGTCTGCAGTTTATTGCACCAATGCTTTCAGCACAGGGCTGTCATCAGGGTGTGTTAACAGCCTAACTCTTCCAGTAAATCGGCTAGTGTTGCCAAGTATCACATCAGTTTGCTGCCAAAGTATTGACAGCACTTTCCTGTGTGTGTGATCCAGACGAGGAAGACTGCAGGCTGGCTGGCAGGAGAGCTGTCCAGAGAGGGCCACCAGGTGGCGCTGCTCAGTGGGGAGATGCAGGTGGAGCAGAGGGCCGCTGTCATCGACCGCTTCAGAGACGGCAAGGAGAAGGTCCTGGTCACCACAAATGTTTGTGCTCGAGGTAAGGACAGAATCAACATCATGTCATCATGTAACTTTCTGTTTAACTGTTACATGTCTCAATATTTAATAAAAGCTTTGCACTTGAGCTCTTTAAAAATAATGAAATATGTACTTGTCATGTACATTGTTTTTCTTGTAATACTTTTATAAATATATATCCTTCTTCCCACTTGCCTCACACATTCAGGCATCGATGTTGAGCAGGTTTCTGTGGTGATCAACTTTGACCTGCCAGTAGACAAGGATGGTAACCCGGACAACGAGACATACCTGCACAGGATTGGCCGCACGGGTCGATTCGGCAAAAGGGGACTGGCCATCAACATGGTGGACAGCAGGATGAGCATGAACATCCTCAACAGGATTCAGGAGCATTTCAGTACGTCTGACACAGTCACTCTCTTATACACACAAACAGTAGGATCAAGTTGACGAGGTACATTCACACGTCTGTTTTTAGTGTGAATATGTTTCGCTTCAGTTGTTTTAAAAAAAACATTAAGTTAATTCAGGAAGATGGTGGCTTTCAGCTGTATGTAAACCCTCTAAATGAACCCCCACTATGTCCTGTGGTTTCTCTTTCTACAGGTAAGAAAATTGAAAAACTAGACACAGATGATCTGGATGAAATTGAGAAAATCGCCAGCTAAAGAGAACGCCGTTTATCGCATGAAGGGCGCAGACCCAACTTCCCTTCCCCTTTTCGCTCTCCAAGGACTGTACGCTCCTTCAGTGTTTTATGCTTTTAGCCTTCGGAGAAAAGAACAAAACCACAAACACAGCATATGTTTACACGTGGATATGTCTCCTCTCAGACGAGTGTTTTGTAAGTCTCTGGAACATACCCTATTTCACTCTTTGTACCTCTTTGAATAAAGTCTCTGAGTTTATCGCTGTGTGTTGTGATGCTGCACAAGCAACCACAGTCGACTCTGTTTTACCAAACACATGGATTTTAAAAACACTTTTTGGTGTTTCGATACAAGTTATTCTGTAAAGAGATTTACAAAAAACCCTAATAGGAAAAATAACCCTTTTATGAGCCACAAAGTTTTTAATTTTAAAAAGAACACAATATAATTGAATGTATCATGTTGACTATTACAGCATTTATTGTGCTCTGTATTGACCAAAACTCGGTACAAAGGGTGAAGTTGGGTATGCTGCCCCGAGCTGTAGTTTAATCATTAAGATTATGTTATTGAGATGGTGATGGTCGGGTTTCAAGGGTCTATGCAAACTTAATAACCTGTGATAGCTATTATCAAATACTATCAACCTGTATTCACGTGACAGAAATTAATCCTGAATTAACCTCAGCTTTAGCATCAGGGCGTGTAGTCAAATGCCAAAAAAGGCTGCCTAGAGTGACAATACACTAACTCCAAGTCATGGACATTTAAAATTTTTCTGTTTAGCCTACAGCCATCGGCCAACCACACATCTCACGCATATTGTTCATATCATTTTAAAAGCGATTGCGGCCATTATCAGGACAGACTTGGCGCCACTGCTGAGCATTAATCATTGGTGTTCTTTTTCCTTCATCTGTCTCATAAAACCTCATTTTAACACAATGTGGCCATTAAGGTCTGATGTTGATCAGTTTCCCTTTGTGTCTCACTGTCCCACACAATCTTTTCAATCAGGGTCTCCAGTTTGACTTAAGCTCAGCTACATTCTTCACCCAGACTGTGCTGCTGTTAAGGATTGTGAGAAAAAAAAAAATGCCTTCCTCAAGTGCATTATATATACATATGATTTTGTTATTGATATTCTAAGACATTGGGCTTGATATTCTGGCTAACACTTGAAATTTTGACTATATATTGAATTATGGACATCTTCAGGATGTGTGAATTATGTTCTTGAAACCAAATGCTGAATTGACTTGAGGACCTATGCCAATCAGATTCACTGTGTTGCTTCAACACAGTCGCACGGACAGAAAACATGTACTTGTGTACATTTAAAAAAAAAAAAAAAAGAAAGAAAAAAAATTAGATCAAAAGAAATAGTGTTACTGAATTATTGACAATTACTGTCACTTCTAAGAAGTGCAAGAACATTCCTCATGAGGTTCAATTTTGACAGATGCAGCACTTCGAATACGGTGAGCCTAAATCAGTTAACCCTGCATCAGTGGGTGACTGTACGAAATTACGGAACTGGTGTGATGTCTGGTGTATTTGATGAATGCGCTGGAACATTAAGGGCAGTGATTGGTCAGACTGAACCTTGTACAAACCTCATCTGGCTCCCACCGGCACTGTGAAGACTGCTGGTGGTAGTCCGGTTTTAATGGACTGTTTACAGACAACTTGCTGAAAATCACTCAACTCATTGAGCAGATGCAGCCAAATTAGAAGCAAGTGAGTGCTGAAAATCCAGAAATATGGTCTGAAGACTTCTGGGTTAAGAAGCCGTGTATGCAGTTTTATCTGGACATTTGGATGTATACATTATCAGTGAGCGTGTGCACTTTGTTGATCCATAATGTAATACCACTGTACGAAAGCCATGGACACAAAGCAGTTTTGGCTATAGAACTTAACACTCTTCTCCACATGTTGTATACCTTGTTTGATAATTGTCAGAACCTACCAAAACCCAGTTCGTACATGTATACATAGGAGTAATAATACTGCCTGACCAGGCTTAAAGAGCAAGTTGTCTGTTGTAACCTGAAGGTCATGTGTAGACAATGATAGGTTCAAGGTGTGTGATATTCTGTAGCTGAGCTGCGTTCATGGACACAGTTATGTATTCTTAATATGTTGAATTAAAGGAACATGTAGATGTTCATCGGTATGTAGTGTAATGCTTATTTGTATAAGTGGAAAACGATTTGTTAAAAACACTGGAAAAACAATATACATATAAATACAAAACTTTAATACAATCATTGCATACAGTAGTTTGGAAATACAGTTTATCAGCATGACCGAAGGAATTAGAATTAATCCTCTGAGTTTCCACCGGAGATGAATTGCTCCTCTGATATCTGTTGTGAACGCTGCAGGTCTGAGGTGGCAAAGAAGAGGTAATAAAAAAACTGGGTATTGTAGTTCCATTAGCAATAATCACTTCACTGGTTGTTTTGCTTTGTCGTAGTATTCAATACAGCCATTTTTCAATATTATTATTATTATTAGGTGTCTGAATTGTAGTTTTGCTGAATTTGATTTAGTCTGAGTTGTTTTAATTCAGCATCCTCACCTGACTCTCTGTAGTACACCCTGGTGAGGAAGAGGCCATGTGCCGGAGCAGCCAGGCCCTGTGGGAAGGCCAGAGAGTCCCGAGCATCCAATATCTCCTTCAGCTGGAGTACAGACAGCCGCCCCTGGCCTACGGCCACCAGGGCCCCCGTCATCCTCCGCACCTGGCGCACAGGGCCAAAGTGACAATGTTGACATTCATTTACTGAAAATATCACGGTTGCCTTCATCATTTCATTTGTAATGATCCCTTTATGCTGAATGACCAGTTGTCACCAGCAGATGGCACTATTTACTTACAATGAGCAACAACACATTAACAGAATTTAAAGTAACTGAGGACAATCACAGGAACAAACCTGCTTATAGAGAAAAGATCTGCTTGTAAATGTAAGCTCCCAGAATGGTATCTCTCTGGAAGATACAAAAAAAGTAGTGTTACATTTGCATAAATGTGTGAACAATATACATAGTTATCAAATGTCGCAGCTGTTTATTTCTTTGTGTGTCTGCGTATTGGTGCAAAAGGTGCACAAAAGCTGTAAGGCACATTCCCATTTTCTCATGAAAAGTTACAATTATAACATCAAGTCCTGAAGGCAGGACAGTCTACTTGCCATTCTGAAGAAAGGTTAAACATTGCCATTAGTTAGAGTTACATTGTCATTTCAGAAGCAAAGCAATATCTTGAATGGTTTTCAGATGTAATATAGCATTACTCAGTCACATAGGAGTATGGATCACCTATCAAAAACAAATATATTTCTTTAGCCAAACCTAACCATGTTCTGAAAGTGAAACATTCATTGCAACTGAAGACTGCTCCTGTCTCATGTCTATTATATGTTAAGATACACAAATCTCTTTTATTGGAAAATTTAATGCTTTCTCCCACTGCGAGGACAGAGTTGGAGGCTGATGTGATATCCATGCTAATGCCAGACATCAGATAGAGATTTGTTTAAATGTCACATGGTGAATATGCCACTGCAGCTTAGGCCCAACAGGATTATGTGTGATGCCCGAAACAATATGAATCTGTTGTTTTGTTGTTTTTTTTTGGAATTTGACATTCAATTTTTCTCATTCCCTGACGCTTGTTTGATGCTTCCACATTTAAGTCACAGCACACAACCTACACCCAAACTGACTAACTTTATATTTTAGAGAGGAAAGAGTGAACACGGACATGGGAAGAATTGGGTCAAATGCAAATTTGACTCAGCGCTTGCTGTCCGATTACATTTGACATGTAAGGAGTGCAGAGACAGATTTATACAGCTGAGCTGTTAGCTCTTGGCCTCTGGTGAGGGACAGTCTCTTTACATGGACAGAAGGCTGTCTCATGTTGCACAGTCACAGATGTGCATCCGTGTGTTTGTCTCCTCTGACTGTCTTGACATGCTAATGACAAAGATAATGAGAAAAGCAAGCTCTAGAGTAACACTGTCTTTGTGTCTGTGGGCCATTCCACCAAATGGGTGCCATTTGGCTGTTGTCACCATTCCAAAATAAATTTCAATTTTGACCTTTTTTCAAGACTGAATCTAATAACACACACGTTAAACTATTTAAAATATTTAATGGTCACTCTCAGGCAAATGTATTTAAACTTTTACAAGGTTTCTAAGCGAAAGATGGCTGCATTTTTCTCAGTCCTGTTACCAAAACTTATGTGCCATTTTGAAACCATGTTTAAAAGCAGGTCAAATAATTCCTTTGTTTTTCCCTAAAGAAAGTGTTTATTTTAAATAAATTGTTGGTTACATGTTCAAAAAATGAATATTTTTGACAAAAAATGTAATTTCCAAGTTGTATTTTTCAAAAAAATGCAACACCTTTTTTTGTTTTAAAGGAGACCGAAACCTCAGGTTTATCAGTGTTTATGTGTTATGATGTAATTTATTAAACAATGGGATAAATGATTGACCAATCATAAGAGACAAAAATAGTGGTTTATCTTATTTTTTTATGAAAAAACAAAACAATTTCGTGACAGGAATGAGCACAGGGTGTAACAGTATGCCGAAATATTCAAATACACTAGGGGGAAAAAAAATTTTTTATACCAAATGCAAAGAAATGCACAGAACCAATGGATGTATTAGGTCATCTAGTTTCATATGATACTAGTATCTTCACTCTGGATTTAGAATAGAGCCCATGAAAAATCTGAAAGTTCCCCTCTGGACACGCCCCTAAGGAGGTGAAGAGAGTGTATTTGAGTAACAGGACTGAGTTTTTAGCATAGAATTAGCAAATACATGAAATATAGTGACATGGTGTCTACAGTAACAGCACAAGGACACAGCACTTTCTAGTGATTCACCACAAATTTATGTTTTTAAAATAAACAATTAAGTCTAAGAAATAATTTAGGTGTGAAATGAATATTGTTGCTCCATCATAGTTACTATATCATTAAATATAAGGAAAAGAAAATTAGAGAACTTACTTTTGGTCTTCCCATGACCTTCAGAAGATGCAGATGATGCAACTTTCTCTTAAACATGGGACTTGTGGAATGTTCCAATTTTTTAGAGGGGGAAATGTATTACGGGGCAGCACGGTGGTGCGGTGGTGAGGTCGTGGGTTCAAACCCCGGTTGCCCTGGCCTTGTGGAGTTTGCATGTTCTCCCCGTGTCTGCGTGGGTTCTCTCCGGGTGCTCCGGCTTCCTCCCACCATCCAAAGACATGCAGGCTAGGTTAATTGGTGACCCTAAATTGTCCGTAGGTGTGAGTGTGAGCGTGAGTGGTTGTTCGTCTATGTGTGGCCCTGTGATGGACTGGCGACCTGTCCAGGGTGTACCCTGCCTTGCGGGACCCTGTACGCAGGATAAGCGGTTGACGATGGATGGAATGTATTAGGGTAACAGGACTGAGTGAAAACCGGGGGACACAACTAAAATGTGCATTTTAACTCAAATATTTCAAACATTTTATGAAGAAAAAATGTTTAAAGCATAGATGGGATATGGAGTCACTCATAAATGCAAATAAAACTAGATTTCTCAAGTTTTTTAATTATGATATTACATTGTAGAGTGTAGTTTTAGGGACTGCGGACAGGTAACAAATGCTATTTTTCAGTGTTCTAGATCATTTTTATTAATGTTTAAATTGCTTTATCTTGCATTTGCAATTAGCTTAATGTGCAGGGCACTTTGTTTAATAATAAAAAGTATTTTAAAATTAATTTGTATGCATATTTAAACATTTTATGCCCTGGGGACAGAAATGGCACCCATTTGGTGGAATGACCCCTGTAGTTTTGCTGCTTCTGTTTAAAAAGTATTTTGAGAAGCTGATTTTACTCTTTTGTGTCAAGCTGACTGAAATAAAGCTGAAAGGATAATTAATCAATTAGTGTATCAACCATACATGTATTTTTATCTATTTTGATAACTGAAAAGTAATTTACCAAGCAACACGACAAAGAGTCTACAGTCACGCCAACAGCTCTCTGCTATGCTAACAGCAATACTAACAATGCTAACATATGCTAATGCATTCTAACATGGTGATGTGTAGCTTGTTAGCATGCTAACATTTGCTAATAACACAAAATACAGCTGTCATTAATTTTGTACTGGACAGTAGTGGACAAATTAAATCATCATGAGGTGGACAAACTTCATGGCTATCCATCCAATTGTTGCCGCGACATGTTAGTTAGGACTGAAGTGGTGGACCGAACAACAGGCTGACATTTGAACTGACTGAGTTGCAGCCTTAGAAAGAAACACTTTAAAAGGAGACAAGTGTGCTTAGTGTATAATAAAAGGCCAACGCATGTAATGTTTCATTCAAATTGTCAAAAAAGGCAGCAGCAGAATCGATTTGCAACAAATCCCAATCCTTGTGAAAATAAAGACACATCTCAACTGCAGGCTTTCTATTCAACCAAAACGTGAGTGAGACTAAAGTTAGTTTACATTGAGAATAAAAGAGTAGTTTGATGAAAAAGCAACCATAAACACTTGCATGCAAATACACTACGTTGCAGATCTGCAATCATGATGCTTGTTAATGCACCATGTGCGTTGGGGTTAAGGGACTATGTGACATTTGCTCTGAGAACTGCTAACAGTCTACCCATGTCCATATTGTGCACCATATTTTCAGGGCAAATAATTAATGCCAATCAAAGTGGTATTTGGCATGCAGAGTCACCCCCACGGATGTGTAATCTCCCAAAGCCCACATGGCCCTCTCTCTATCTTTCCCTTCTGCCTCCCCCCGCCACCACCATCTCTGCTGTCTATGGATTATGTTCTTAATCCTCATTGTTTAAAGTATATAAACCTGAATGACATACAATCACACACAAGACATTGATTAACACAAACAGAAACACTATGATCTAACATGCATCAAAGCTGCCATCTTGTGCATGAATCAGTAATAAATAGTAAGCAGTAGAAGGACAGGCTGCTTTGAACTGAACCCACAGAAACTAAAGTAAACTTTAACATTTTATTTGAAAAAGATTCCTTTTTTAGTCTGTTTGACCTGTCATTCACCTAAATATCACATCAAACACACCACTGAGTCTGACTGAAGCTTGAAAGGGAAATGTTCAAGGCTAAATGATTCAAAACTTTGGCCAACTTCCTGAGCATCAGTTGATGCAAGATTGAGAAACACAAGATTTATCTTTTGGGAAGTAGAAAGGCACATGCACATTTTCTTTATTTTCTCTGCTTTTTACTCCAATTTGGAATAATCAGTTCCCCTGTAACTGTGTTACTGAGGAGGCTACAGAAAGCCATGTGCTACTGCTGTGACAGCCTGCCGCTACTTTTCACCTGCCAGCGATGAGCTTTACTGGGAGGGCACAATGGGCTCAAAGGTTTCCCTTTCCCCCTAGATTTCATCCAATCCAACCTGTATGAGTCACTAGAAAAGCCATGAAAGTAAACCCTAAAAGGTTTCCCACCTGCAAACTCAGCCAACTGTGTATATAAAAACACACAAACAAGTTGGAGGTAGTGCTGCCCTGAAAGTGAACCAGGCTCTCTCACGGAGCAGCTGACTGTTTTGCCCATGTGCTGTGCACATGTTTTTTAAAAAAAGTAGTAGTTTTACATTTGGGGAAATACATTTGACCATTTAAAATGAAGCTACAGCCAGCAGACGGTTAGATGGATTTTGTTAGCTTTGGACAGAAATGGGATAGCCGTTTCCCTGTATCCAGGTTTTACGCTAAGTTTAGCTAACTGGCTGCTGGCTCCAGCTCCAAATTTAGTATGGACATGAGTGGTACTGATTTTCTTAGCTATCCCTCGGGAAGAAAGCAAATAAAAGTATTTCCCAAAATGCCAAACGGTTAAACAAATACAATTTTTAAATTGTGGAGCTTTCTTAAATATTCTCAGTATCATCTTAAAGCTGCACTGATCAATATTACATATTAACAATGGATAAAAGGACTATGTGTAATGTAAAAGGGGTTGCTCGTGACAAACCCACAGAGATTTATCAGGTAACTCAGCAGTTCTCTTCAGCTAGCTAGACGTAGTGTTTTCATGTCTTTAGCTCACTGTTGTGGCTTTACAGCCCACAACTTCACAGTTCTGGTTCACTCAGCTGTTTTTTAGTAAAAATAAAAAGCTGTAAACCCACTGTACACTACCTGCCCATCACCAAACAGCAGACAGGCAAAGTCTGTGACTAGCTGGTGAACATAGTGGAGCATTTAGCAGTTAAAGAGCCACATATTTCACTTAACAGAGACCCTACCTGTGGAAGTGTGCCTGTACAAAGGAGCTTCCTGGCTGTACGTTGGCCACATCCAGTGTCTTCACAGGGCTTTTAAAAGGCATGTCGGAGTTGACTGCCCTGAAGCTGCTGAAGTCGTGAGTCCCAACCAGCAGGGCGGCAGCCTGGCGCATGGCCCCCGCATCCAGCTCCCTGCCGAAAGACAGAAATAAGAGACATTTTTCTTTAATACGTGATCATGAAAAACAGTACATTTTCTATGGCCGTTAAGAAGACACTTCTTAAATCGACTCTGGCAGGCTCAATGTGATATTGCATCGTGACCCACCTAAACAACGAGGTCAAGCAGCTGGGATGTGGTGTACACATTATGTACAACAGGTTTTCAGGCCTCTGTGTTCTTGCTTTCAAAGTAGAATCATTTATTGGTTGACTTATATAACACAAAACTGTATGACGCACAATTCCACGTGAGAGAGCAGAGCATGTCGCCAAACAGCTAATTTGAGGGAAAGAGTGGGAGTGGGCCCGGTTCTCAGATTCTCTACAATCTTGTGCTTCTGTCACTGCTTAAATATGATCTGACAGAGAGAGAGGCAGAGATACAGCAAGCAAGGAAATGAGGAGTGTGCCGAGTAACTCACTAATTAAAATCTTTAACACGAGAGTCATGAATAAAGATTTGTTGGAGGGCTGACATGACAATCTTAAAAGCCATGTTATTCTTGTGTTAAGTGTTCAACTTTTTTAGAAGAGATGCTTGATCCTTCTCAGGTCAAGCTGGTCTATAGCATATCCTTCATAACTTTTAATGGGTATTACTTTATTTATTTTGAGCAGTTTATTTATTTATGGAGATCAGATCCGAAACGAACAATTTATTGATTAGTCAGCAAAAAATGAATCTGCAAAATAGTTTACATGCAATTAAAAGTTTGAGTCAGTTATCAAGCAAAAATGCAAACTGTTCTCTGGTTCTAGCTTCTTAAATGTGAGAATTTGCTGCTTCTGTCTGTTGGATCACTTTAAATTCAATATCCTGGGCCCTGGGCTTTCAGAAAATGGCAGAAAAAAAAAAATATAGACTAAACTATTCATTGAGTCTGTTTAAAAACTCTGCTGCAACGTGACAGCTGTATTTCAAAACATTCTTGAAAGAGTAAAGAGATAAAGAGATTATTTCACTTATTCTAAGAAATGCATGATTTCAAGACCAAATTCAATATTAAAACGAACAGTGGAGATGAATATTTTTTGAACTGAGGGGTTGGGGGTTGGAGGGAGGGGGGCAATGAGGGAGAGGCAGATCAAAGAGAGAACGGAGAGAGAGGCTGCTGAGGGAGAGTCGCTCAGGGGTGGAAGGACGAGATGGATGCTGAAAATGAGAGAAGGGATTATGAAGCAGAGACACCACGGACAGACAAGGAAGGAAGAACAGGAGAGAAAAGGTGTAGTGGATGGACGGAGAATGGTGGGAGAGGAAAAGTAACAAAAAAAACGTCAGGGTAATGTGCGTGGGTGTCGTTCTGCATGTGTACAAGCCTGCAGCTTATCTTGCCCTACTTTCCCCCGCCCAAAAAAGTGAAGAGAGAACAGCAGACAAATGCGCATATGTACACTTAGTATCTGTACTACAGCATCATCTAAGCTACGAAGCACTCGCCATTTCTTTCTCTTTCTAGAATCTCTCCATCCTTATCCCTTCCTCCTTTCTCTCCCTCCAACTCCTTTGTTTGTGTTTTGGGATGTCAGCTCAGATAAAACACTTTGTGTGACTGGCCTTAATTTGCTGTTCCGGCATGGCATGTGTGGATTATTCATGTGTTTAACGTGCCAATGTTTCTGCAAGGCTTGGCGTGAGCTTACTGAGAGTGTCTGGACGTATGTGTTAGATTGGAGCTGGGGTCTGAGCTCGATTTTCTTTTTATCTTTTTTTTTACCTTTAAGGAAATCATTATGCAAACAAACACAAGGATGAAGGATGATAGGACAGATGTATGAATGAAGGGAGGTGTGGTGGGATAACTCACGTGTTGCGGAGTTGCCAGCAGAGATCGCGGTCTGTGAGGGGAAGCAGAGAGTGGTGGGAGATTCCCAGGGCTATCCGGTAGACGTAGGTCCGAGACTGGGCACGGAAACGGGCGTGGAAATCATCAGGCACACGGTGGGCACGGGTGATCCTGGCAGAGTGACAAAAGAGCAGCTGGAGAGTCAGGCCGGAAAAGCTGGATAGTTGAGCTCTACTGTATGCCCGACGTCATGAATGTGCAGTAACTTCTTCCAACATGATGAAATCACACATTCGAATTCTGGTGGTTTAGACAATAGCTGAAAAAAAAGCCCTGACATCCTGTGTTTCATTTCTTCCACAGATTGAAGCAGTCCACAGACACAGATGGTCTCATTTTGTACTGCCAGCAAAAAAAAAAACTGTGCACAAGTCAGTGTCCAAAATGCCAACGTTGCAGCTTTTTATATAAAAGCAAACTTGTTGTCAGAGTACTGAAAGGGCTGCCAAGAACCCTAGAGAGCCAAGCGCTTATGCTCACACAGTTAGCTTCAGAACAGAGCTCTTTGATGCGACTCCAGCAGGGCCACGGCTAACACAGGTCACTTTCTGTGTATCTGTGCACACAGAGGCATACAGGCAGGGACATACCTTGTAATAACTCAAACAAAATTTCATTTGATGATTAAATCAACCACTGTGGATCCATTTATGAGTGTGTGTGTGACACATTAAAGTAGACTGAAGAATGTAAAAGGCATTTCCGGTCAAAGTCCTAGAAAGCTGTGATAATTGAGCGTAAGTGATTGAGTGAGAATTCTTCATGGCTGGTGCTATAACTACGTCATAAACTTTTTGAAAATGGTAAATCATTTACTGGCAGCTTTTAATGGAACTCATTCTTTCTTTGCAACACAACAATGTTTTTCAGTCAAAATAATATCAAAACTATCTGCTCTCAAATTAAAGCAAACCTGTTTTACAGCATGTTCGACTCTCAGCAACCAGTTAAAAGTAGACCCAGAACAATAAATCGTCTGATGTGAGCTAATTGCAGACAAATTGGCATCGATGTTTAAAACAGCCAATTAATGACAATTAAAAAAGGAAGGGAGAGACGCATCCTACAAACATGTTATGAGTGATGTTATTGCATAGTTTGTCCACAAGAGGGTACTCTGCAACTCCTCTGTTGGCAACACACAAATCAGCTGTACTTTTGTTCAAAGTACTATTTATAACAACAACAAAAAAGGTGAGGTCTAATAAGTACACATAACAAATTTGAGATAATCTTTGTTTATGTTATGTATTTCTGAAATGAAGAAAAAATATTATATCGGCTGATATATCAGAATATCGTATTTTAAAATCCTCAAATATCAAGATCGGTATCAGTCTTAAAAATACCAGATTTGTTGGGCTCTAGTCAAAAGCCTCACAAATGGAAACTATAGTGTATGAAAATATTAAAATGTAAAACGTACAGAATGGATCTACATTTCAAATAACAATAAATAAAACATTCACTTTTGAAATATAGTATGGCCAACGTTAGATTTAAATCTAAACAAAAAATTGGTTACATAACCTCCGCTTCCAGATCATGGAGAGGGGGATCAGAGTTGTTGTTGTTACAGCAGTTTCTTTTTAAACAGTCCAACTTTAATGAGCAACATTCCACAAAGCTACCATGTTATAATGGCTGCTTTCATTATCATTCTTCATCTGTTCACGTCTGATAAAGAAAGTAAAATTCTACCCTGTCTCTCTTCAATAAGGCAGAGATGTAATAATACAGCGACATGTGGGGAATCTACCATGCTTACATCTGTAAACTGAAAGAACAAAGAGCTGCAGCCAGCTGTGCGAGTTTGTGGATTGTGACTGCACAAACCACCCTGTAGTGTTTGTCCACACACGCCTGTACAACTATGCATTCATGCGTAGTGTGTATGTGTGTGTGTGTGTGTGTGTGTGTGGGGGGGGTGTTAGTGTGTATGAGTGTAGAGGACTGTGAGAATAATGATGATCAAATATACAGCATGTATATGCACATACATCTCATTTTCTGCACACACCAGTGTATGTGCATCTGTGTGTGTCACAGTCAGAGAAACTAGGTTACGTTTCCAGGGGAGGAGATTGGGCGTGACACGTGGCAGAGGAAGCCCTTGTGCCTGCTTCCAGCGCCTGCTCCAATGTGAAGTGACAGCATTTGCCTTGCCCCTAAACCACACACACATACAATTTTCATGAGCATTGTACAAAGCATGGCCTCACACATTTGGGAACTAGGGCATTGTTTGGTACCACTTTACAACTCAGCAGTTTCCCCTTTTGGGTAAAGGGCCGTTCATTTTAAGCTAATTGAGGCCCCTTTTCACAGCAGCGCCTTAGACAAGTGAACCCCCGGCTGAAGAGATATTTTTTACAGTGTTTAAATCTTGCTTTTGGAACTCTATCTCAGGAGGCAGGAGACCAAAGTTACGAGCCAGGAGCCACATTCTGATTGCTGCAGTAACAAAAACTGTTTTTGGTTAACTCTTCCCTCCAAGTTGGATGTAAAAAGACGGTTTAGAGTGCCAGAGATGTGTTTTCATGGCAGACTGAGAAAGAAAACTCAAATCCAATCTGAACACGGAGAGTGTGTACAAGCATTACAGGGGAATTCTATTTTATGAAGCGTCTTAATAACATATAGCTCTACTGAGAACAAAAAGTGCGTGTATGCTGTTCACTTCTCCGCAGGTTTCACATACTAATAAAGACGGTAATTCCCATTTAGCTCAATGATCAAGATCTGTGTGTGTGTGTTTATGTGTGTGTATTAATGGATGCTACAGAACAAAAAGCAGAGCAGGGATAATCCTTTCTAACCTTCTAGCTGCAGGTTTAGGGATTAGCGGGATGCTGGGAGCTTCCCTCTCCCCCCTCCTCTCTTCTCTTCCTGCCTCCCAAATGGCTCACTCCGTTTTGCACTCTCACTCCTCCGTCTTCATTCAGACTGTGTCAATATCTGATTGGTGCTCCAACTTCCTCCTCTTCCTCAAACCTCTCTCACTGATTCCCTTCATCCTTCACTATCACCTCTCTCCTTTGTCCTGGTGTCTCTTTGCTTCTTTTCTCTCTCTTTCTCTCTCTCAGACGGAAAAGCTGCAGAATACATTTCAAAAAGAATCAAAGCAAAAGGGAAGATGGAACACCACCAACCAGGATTTCAATTATTTACATACAGCTTATGCTGTTTTTTCATTTAAATGCTCAAGAGGAAGTTTACTAAACTCCACTGTTGTTTGTGATTTATTACGGAAGGCATTTCCTCAGACAATGTGTGCATTGATGTACAAACAAACATACAATAAATGTATGGATGTTTTGGTTTGTGCATGCTTTAATGTTGCCCAAAGTTTCTCTACAGTAGCATTTTCTTAGGATTTCTGTTTTTAATAATTTTTTTGTCTACAGGGAAGTGTGTTGTTTTAAAGAGTGACACATTGAGACACGCCGCTCAGTAGGAGAACAAGATCAACGGAGTCATAAAAACTTGAATGCATTCCCTTAAATGATGATGAGAAAAGGTTCTTGGGGTCAATCTGAAAGGCTTACTTCACCACTAAACTAAAGACTTTCAGGGGGGATGTGGAAATGTGTTCAGATGTACAATTTGCATGACCCCCCGCAGCTGAACTTGTCACACTCGTCTGAAGAGTCCCGACTGACCTGATTTGCTCCGTCCTGAGGTGGAAATTAAGGGCCTCGACGAGAATGTCTTCAGTAAACGGCGGCTTATCGTTCTTGCGCTGGAGGTCGAAGTGTGCAGAGTTAGAGAGGGCATGGACACCTGCATCTGTCCTGCTGGAGATTGACAGAGATACTGGGTTGAGCGGCCTCAGCCTCCTTATTGCATCCTGCACACAGACAGAGAAAGAAAAAGCTGTGGGTTGCTAAATTTTACAAAAAAAAAAACTTTTGAAAGATTTACTTTTGAATTCACTCATATCTTTCTAAAAATAGATAAGTTACATCAAAACAGTGAAAAAGGGGATATCAAATAGAGCTGTAAACAGCAGCATGATGTGACAGGAACGTCTGGGATCTTTGCTGTGTTATCTGTGTGTGTGTGTGTGTGCGTGTGTGTGGGCACTCTTTTTCGAATATATTTTTGTCCATTCTTATGCCTTTATTGGAAGTACAGCATTAGATAGATATTAAAAAGCTGACGGGGAATGACACACAACAAAGGTCCTCAGCAGGATGCAAACTGGGGACATCGCAGTTCATGGCCAACAATGCAGTACTAACTGACAATTATTTTCCCAACTTGTGCATGAGCCCTCCTTTCACACTCCAAATTCAACTATTGTGTTAATCATTCCTTCGTTTCACAGGATCACAAACAAGCAGACTGATGATGTGCAGAGTAATCTGCTGTAAACAGTGAGAAGATGATTTATCCTCATCATTGTTCAAATTTGTTGGTTTAATAAAGAAAACAGAGAGGTGCTTCCGTCATTTAGCTTACCGTCACTGATATAAATGGGGTGGATAAAACAATCCCTGTTAGTATAAGGCAATACAATTCAACAGCACACCAAAACTATAGACTCCAGAAACAACTGGACTCAACAAAAACTGCGCATTATAACCTTCTTGAAGGTAGGGTTTATAACAGGACTGTTGTGTTTGACTGCTCCACCTTTAGCTGGGTGTACCTAATAAACAGGTAACTGTACCATTTAACATGGTAGCTGTTGCACAACCTGCCCGTCTGTGGAAATGAGTGTATTGCTCTTTGTGCATCTCGCTCTCTCTCAGTGTGGTTATCCCTAAGATAACTGGTATTCAGGAAGTAATCGTGAACCAGACTAAAAATATGATCTGCTCATGTTTCAGAAGCAATAAAAGGTAAACAATACTTAGATAACTTACTTCGCCTGTTTGCTGATATGCGAGAGTAGAACTGATGTTGGAAAGAGGGAAAGAAGGGATATGTTTACGAGGATAAGATTTTACACTAATTTAACTTACCTCCAAGTGGTCCTGGACCCCTTTCCTTATCAGCTGATGTGGAGGCACTTTCACAGCACCTCTGCAGAAATAATAATAATTAATTACAGATCTGGCCATCTGGACTATGACTCCCTGGCAGATGATATATTGTATCTCAATGGGTCCCTTCTAGTTAAATAAATATAATAATACAATAGTAACAGACCTTATAATGTAACCAGTTATCCTGCAGTAACCTACCTGTATTTTGTCCCAATGTACTGAAAGAAGATGAGGTAACGTGTCCAGTTGTGCATGGTCTTTCCCAATGTCTGTGACACTTCTTAATCATACTGTTCGCCTTTGACACAAACACCCCGTTTTTAAGACGGAGTCAGCGGAGAACGACTTTTACACAGTTGGATTTGTAGTCCGGAAGAATATTAGTGCAGCGCCTCAAGACAGCAGGTCAGTGTGTCATTCTAAACAGTATTTTGTTCTAAATATTAACTCGATAAAAGAACAAACATATAAGCATTATGTCATGTAGACACACCATGATATTCAGCAAGTCACACAAACTGAACGACACATGGACATCCCGCTTCTGCCCATCTTTGGCAACATGCGCTGCCTGCACAAAGTGTTTTCTGCGCGCATGCGCTCACACATGCGCCTTCTATGTTCGCTGCGACTTAACTACCCATGTAAACATGAATGCATAGATTCTGCAAGGACTCTTTTTGACTGTAGTCCTGTCGGTCCCTTTTTGATTACGTCATAACACGCAGGGGGAGGTGTGTGTCGTCGTCAGAGCAGCCGCAACGCCATCTGCCTTGAACATAACTGAGGCCAGAGACTATATAATTTAGTGGAGATGGTTCAGATGAGAGTAGTGTAAAGACAGTCAACACGAGGAGGATTAGGACAAGAAAGAGAAAGGAAAACAGATTTATTACATCTTAGTAGCCTATGGTAAATACACGGACTTGTTCATTTGTTATACTTCATTATTGCACAATAAAGAGTCTGAAATCTGAGATTATAGTCTGAGTTCCTCGACTAAAGTAAACATTTCCGGGATTCATCTTAAAGCTCAATATTTTTTCACAAGGTTCTGACAGCTAATACAAACTATATAATAATAATTATTACAAAATTATTGAGGAAGTAGCCCTCAGGTGAGCTTTTAATTCATTATCTTTGATTGCATCCAAGTTTTGGCAGAATATGTAGCAGGTTATGTTGTAACGATTTAAATTAAACTTTAAAATATTCACATTTCTTAAATGAAACCGACAATAACATTAGCATTACTGTAAGATCGTGGGGATGTCTGATGATGGTCGGTAGTACACCAGCCAGGTTTTATAAGTGAGCTTATGTGGGGAGGCTTCTGTTCAAGTCTCAGCTAGTTGTGTAGACTTTCATCCTCCCATGATCCCCCCTGTCTTTCAGAGGTGTTACGGCGGGTTGAAACTAGTCGGCGCTCTCCTCCCTCCTTCAGTCTCCACGGCGCAGCCACTCTCGCCTGTCTCGGCAGCAGTGTAGTAGTAATCAGCCTGCCGCGCTCTGAGCTCGCATTTTGTGTCACGGTGCCACCGGGAGAGGGGCGACAGACTGCTGTGTGTCAGGGGATACCAGTCACCATCCGCACGGTTCAAGCGACATCCTGCCGCGGGCAATGACATTGGCAGACTGAAGTGGGAATACACGAGAAAACGCAAAAATGACGGTGGACTTTGAAGAATGTATTAAAGATTCACCCCGATTCAGGTAAGGCTGCTCCTCGGAGGCACATCACAGTGGTGCGCAAAAATGGCACACCTTCTTTTACGCGTGTTTTTTGTAAAGACTGGGACTGAACGCTTCCACTCGTGCATCAACAGGATGAATAAAACAAGATGTGGCGTTGGATGTCTGGTTCGCTCATGTGTTCAGCAGCATGATGCCGTTTATTTGTTTTTCATTTTTTTGGTCTTTATTTCATTTTTGATCTTCAAACTTATCACAGTGATTGTTTTTAATTGTCGTGTTTTGTTTTGTTTTTTAATTAAAACATGTATTTGCTTTGTGGTGCATTTGCTTGAAGGCATGCTGTGTGTCAGTTGTTCCTATGTGAAGGTCTGATTTTTGAATGTGGCTTGTGACGTTAGCTCAGTGCTTCTGAGAGGAGGGACACTCATTGCCAAGCACAGCAAGGATCCATTTTGCATGAGTGTAAAAAAAAATAATGTCATGCCATAATCAACCCCCTGATATGCACTTAGAAAGGGGCACTCCTTTAATGTGGCCTAATATGTGGATCCTCCTGTGTGTGAGTGAGTGTTGCAGCATGGCATACAGGTTGGGAGGAGGCCCTGCAGTCACCCACCTGTGTATCTGTGGTGGGAGACTGGAGAGGAGATGCAGCAGCAGCAGCTTTGGCCTGGCTGGCAAAGAGGCAGCAGGGAGAGGAGTACAATCTCTCTCTGCAGGGACAGAGCTCGTATCCCAGGCACAGATCCAGATGTTCGGCCCCTTGCCTGCTAGCTGGAGGGTTGTAGCCACACTCAGTCCACGTGCCAGTCTGGCTGCACTCCGTTGCATGCCAATGGGAAACCAGCAGAGGACATTCTAACAGCATTTAGGCCGGGGATCCCCCGTTAATTATGCCAGGGAGACAGGCGTAGTATCATTTATTCAGTTTTTACTGAGAAGTAGCAGAATTTTAGTTTATTCTGCTTAGAGATGCATCTTTTTTTCTGTTTTCTCTGTATTTCTGTCTTCTCTTCTGTTCCCCTATGTCAGCGTCTGTTGCCTGTTTGCTCTGTGTTTTCTGTGTTTGTCATTTTCTTGCTTCCCTCTAACTGTTCCTGTCTCTCAGACACATCTTATCGTGTTTGACCTCTGTGTGACTAGCAGATTGTGATTCGAGTGAGCATGCAGACAGTGGAATGAAAGAAAGAGACAGAGGGAGAGAGACATTCAGTTTGCTGCTTAGATCCCACCTCAGTGATGGATGGCCGAGACAGAAGGTCACAGGAAGAGGGAGAGAAGCAACACACATTCAGACGCTTCCTTTTTTTCTGCCTGGTTCACTTTCCCATGGTCTTATGAAGATTTCTGTTTGGAAAATTCCTCCACTGACAGAGGAAGCTGATGTTTCCTTGAGTTTACAAGCAGTGGGGAAAATTGTGCTGTGTAAAACTGTGATCATGATGGTGATGATGAAAACAATTATAATTATAATACTGATCACTATTTCCTTTACATACAAATAGCTGTGATGCATTCAATTTGTGAAACTGCCCTCAAAACAATGAATAGTCATCATTATTTTCCAGTTGAGTACATTTAAAAGTACATGTTTGGAGTTTAATGTTGATATGGAGCATGGGAGACCTTGTTTTTCGTTTCTCTGTGTACATGATATTATCCAGGTTTCTTGTCATCCGGTTGGTGTAAGCATGTCTTGGGTTTGGTTTCTGGCTGCCTGGACACTCAGGATACCTGTGTGTATGTAAACACACACATTGTGTCCTTCCCAAAAAATGATAGTAGTAGTTAAAACCAGAGCACAGTTTTACCTCGCGATACAATTATACGAATATTGAGAAGCTATTCTCAATACCTAAAGAACTACTAATAAATAAAGAAGGCATTGTCCAAAGAGCAAATTCATGTGGAACAGAGATTACCATGAAAGAAAGAGGAAATTTAAGAGAACAGTGAAGGTGATGGCAGTGACAGTCAAGACAGTGACAATCATTTTGAGGACTTTTAGATTATGATAATGGCAACTGCCTGACAGTTTCAAATCAAGATTAGATCCTTTTAAAATTTAACAGCCTAATAATCTGCCACTTCTAAAAAAAATGGCAGCAAGTCTATAATCAATGTTGCATGACTTTGCCATTTACTTAAGAACAGTGATTGCATAAATTCCTATTATATTGGAGTGGCATGTGTCCCAGGTTTCTTTCTCTTCCTTGTTGTGTCATTCTGGAGAAACAGTGGAGAACCAGTGTTGTCTGTCTTCCCACACATGGCGCTAAAACAGCTCACACTCACGCTCTCACTGCAGGTCTTAACTTGTTCCAGTCCTGTATGTGCGTATACATGATTGGGTGAGCATGAAATAATTTTTAAGGTATGCCTTGAACTGCTACCTTTTTGTTCTGTCTCCCTTTCACTTCTACTGTTTACTATACTCCTCTTTCTTCTCCTGCTTTTTTATTCAGTGGTCACCTGCTGCGTTCACTCATTCCATAACAAAACCTGAGATGAAGCCTGTGCACCTGCCAATAGTTGCTGGTGCAAAATGGCTGTCATCTGATTCTCTGGGGACACTGCTGTCAGATGTTTGCTACCACTGGTTCAGTTTTTGTCTACACCGAGGGTTCGTAGAAGTTATGTCTGCGGTTTAAGTTTGATGGCACAACAGAACTGTGGTCGGACAAGTTCACAACAACCTCATTATTATAAACTAAAATCAATTTACTTGAACATGATATTTTGATAAGCAGTGCTAGGTGTAACGCATTACTAAGTACATACATGTTACTGTGTGTATATATTTGTAAATCACCTGATAGACCTACTGATCTTAAAGGGAAGTATTACAGGATCTTTTAACAACTTATATTTAGGTCTTTCATTGACTATATTGTTATAAGTATTAATATGCTTATGTGGGTGTGAGCTGTTGCCAAGCAACAGCTGCTGTAAGGGAGACAAGTGAGAGCTCGGAGAAAAAAGGACAGAAGATGTGAGAATGGAGGAGGACAGCGGGCGCTTTGACAAGACACCGTCATTACTTTGAATTTCCCAAAAGGGGAAGAATTTCATTGTGGCAAGTAGGTTTTGTTATTGTAAGTAACTGTGGTCCCAGAGTCCCGTGTTGAAACCCTCACTTGATACCAAGCTTACTGCAGGTGTGTCTCCACTGCATTATGGCATAAGTGCCATATGTAAACTAATAACAAAATGAATATACCGGATATGGATAATAAGCCGATGTTACCTCTAGCAATCTCATGTCAGTGAGTGTACAGCAGGGAGTTTGGAGAACCAGCCGCACCTGTCTGCCTCTTTCTCTATTCCACCCACATCCAGCATACAGCACCAGGCTGTCCAGACAGGTTGAGTGAGTGAGTCAACAGAGAATGAGACTCAGAAAGTGACAGGAGGACACAGGCAGAGTGGACGCATTGTGTTCTACCTTATAAACCAGAATACAACTGGTTTTAAGTGAATTTGTGACATTAGTCCAAGACATGTAGAACAACTGGAGTCTTGTTGAAGATGTTTTATAACACAGCGTTTACAAGGAATGACTTCAAAAATAATTTTCTGCATAGGTAATGCAGACTGTTATCAGTAATCATCACACTAGGACTGGATAGGGTTGTGTGTTACACGTATCACCTGAACAGATGCCAAAGCTACGTGCTAGTTTACCTCATATTCAGATAATGGCTTCAGCATCACGCCACACAGCCAGCCTGTTAACAATAGCTAAATACATTTTTGACTTTGGAAATCACATATACAGTTGGATCAATGTTTAAATCTTCTATTTATTCTAATCATATCTGAGCAGCATAGTTGCCTGTTTAGAAGGTTCTCATGCTCCTGCACTCTTTTCTTTGCAGTGACTGATATCTGCTGTACCTATTTTGCTCCTGCCAGGTGTATACTTCCCCTGTGGTTTCTATGTTTACTTGCAGGAATAACAGATGAGCGGTCACAACCAGTCGGTGCAGTCAGTGTGCTTTTTGATAGAGGCAGCTCTTAAACCCCACATTCGGTGGGAAAGGTAAACAGTTAAATCAAATATTGTGTTGACTGAACCAAAGTGATTAGTTTTTCATTCCCTTCATTTAACACGTTCTCTTACTTATAAATACGAGACGTTGTCACCTGTGATGCTTCTCCAGTCCTATGTTGGTTGTGTTCAACAAACAAATCTGTATCCTTGAATAGCTGGATTCTATGAATTACTATGAAATAAATTCTGTTGAAATTCCAGCGAGAGAGATTTTATCTTATCAAATATACTTAGATAAGTGGATAGAACTCATTAGTGAACTGGATTTGATAAAAGATTTGAAAGCACTAATAAAAGAAGCTTCTGGCCCCTCTTATGTGATTTCCTATATTATTTTAAAAGCACTTGTCCATTTAATGGCAGATTAAAGTGCTTTTTGATGCTCTAGATATTTGTCTGGCGCCCTGG
Source organism: Micropterus salmoides (assembly GCF_014851395.1). NCBI lineage: Eukaryota > Metazoa > Chordata > Actinopteri > Centrarchiformes > Centrarchidae > Micropterus > Micropterus salmoides. The sequence goes on from NW_024043372.1 coordinate 26,546,837, forward strand.
TTTCTCTTAACGGTCTGGATTTTTATTCCCTACCTGCGTCATCATCGCCTCTAATCCTCCTTTAACACACACCATCATTTTGCTTGTCCGAGCTAACAAATTTGTATTTGTCAGCAGCCTGTGAAATATGTAAATGCACACCCTGCTGCCTCATTGTCGGAGGAGGGAAAGTAGCACTGCTGTTGCCAAGGGTGACCAGTTGCTTTGGTCAGGGATGTCGGGGAGAGGCTCATATCTGTCCCTTTCAACACAGACACACACACAGCTGTTGGCAGTGTGTGCCAGCGGAGAGAGAACACAGTGGTGTTACATGCAGAGTAAATGGAACGGCACACGTGACCTTGAAACAGAGAAGATGATTTTACAGTAGAAAAGAAAATGCATTAAAGTGCTGAATAAGATGACCTGTTGCCAAAGTAGGCGACGTTGATGTAGTGCATGTTTGCTAATGCAGTCATGCCTGGAAAGTGTCCCAGACCAAAGCCATAGAAGTACCAGCTTTCAACTATACACACAATGTCCTTGTCTTTAAATTATTTTGGAGAAAACCTCTTTCAGAGTCACCGTGACCCCCTGAATTTCACCAGAAATAGATCCCCTCTACAACATCAAGTCCTTGGCAAAATGTTTAGAGAGATTCCAGACCACTCACGTTAAGTTGCTAATGTCAAGACACTCATTTCCAACCACTCTCTTTAATGCATCCACATACGCAGGAGATGTGCTCTGATAGAAAGAAAACGACCGTGCTGGCCTAGAGTCCCTATCCTCTTACCCTCCATATATGGAGGCTCTCCATTGGCGTTAAAGCTTTTATATCAGTCCTGTTTATTGTTATGCTGAGCTAAAGACAAATTTAACAAAATTGCTCTGCTTGAGGATTCCATCTTTTCTCTAAACCACTCAGTCCCAGGACTTCAGTCAGTGTTTACCGGCAAACACCAGAAAACAGCGAGCAGATCTCTTGCATTTGGCCCTCATCTTGAGTGATTTGTCCCCAACAGGCAATAAGGTTTTCTTTGAAGCTATAGGAAGGTCAAGCTATTTATTTATGCCCGACATGGTCCCACACATGGGTAGGGTGTTTTTATGTAGGTTCAATATCTCTATGGTGGGTCTAAAACAGCGGTCGGCATATAAGTCTGGCATCGGGCCAAATTTTTGTCAAGCCATTACATGGCGGGCCAGAACAAAGTCAGATTATTTCAAATCTTTGTATAGGCTATTTGTGTGCATGTTTAGCTCAGTCTGTGCTGTGCGAGACTCCCCTCCGGAAGGTTGTAAGATCGATTTGAACTAACTGCGGGTATTTTTTTCTCCCTTGTTAAACAAATTGATTATAAGGACACTTTTTCACATGCTCACAATAAAGCGTGTGCTGCAGTGTGTGTGTGTGTGTGTGTGTGTGTGTGTGTGTCACACGGCGTTTGATCCGAATTCATAAACCTACGGACACTTATTTTCATTTCCCTGAGGAAATTCAGGGGAATCCAATCACACATTTACTGACGGGTGTGTCAGGCAGGCAAGTCTCTTTTGAATGTTGTTCAGAACTCTTCAAAGTAAAAGCTCTCAGTAAACTTGTCATAAAGCATTGCTGCACAAAAAGTTGTCACGCTTTTATTTTGGAGGCACAATCACTAAAGAGGAAGTGATTGTGTGAGTAACTGTATCTGTCATGACAACAGCCCGCTATCAATTTTTTTATTTTTTATTTTTCTGCTATCAAAGCAATCTGGCCGCAGGCCAATTGTTATTGCTGATGGGCCGGTTGTGGCCCGCGGGCCACCTATTGCCTACCACTGGTCTAAAACATCGGCAAGTTTATGGTCAAAGTCTTTTTTTAATCAGCCAATGTAAATAATTCTAAAATGTGCCATTGTGAGATCCACATAAAGTGTGAAAAATACAGTGGACAGATCTGACAGTGTGGTTCTTTACTATTAAATTGTATCAGTTTGAATATAGATGTTCAATTTTATATCTGATTTTGTGAACCCTAAAAAATATATGTAGTGTAAATATTTTTTGAAATTCACTGCTGATGTTGTGAATGGGGAATTGAGACCATGTAAATCCAGACAGATGGTTTTTAAAGTAGAAAACAGTTGTGAAGAAAGCCTTATGCTAATAACACACTTGTATTATGGGATCAAAGCTGCAGTAGATGGAGGATCAGGGACACAGTGATATGGAGGATCATTTTTAGTAAGCTCCTAAAGATGTTGGTGGTGGGATCAGTAACTGTCCTCCTCCTCCTCCTCATCCCCAGGGGAGATACCGTTAAGTCACAAATTGACCTTTCAATCTCAAGTGTCACAAAAAAACAATGCAGAGTGTTGGGGTTCATAACACTATCTGACATCCCCCAGCAGTTCACATAAATATATTTTAGTTCCCACTGTGTGTGTAAAAGGTAGAGGCCTCCGGCCTGTGAACTGCATGTCTTTCATGTTAGAAGCATGAAAAGTGCAGTTGTGGCAGTTGAAATGTGTCGTTAGTAGGCAGGATGATAGAGGTTTCTAGATTTGGTTCTATTGGCACTCCAGCATCTATGTATGTGTTTTCTGACCTTCTAATGTGCAGATTTGTGGCACTCTTTCTCTCCTCAACAAAGAAAACTCACTGTTGAAATGCGGTGGACCAGCTGAACAAAGAGGGCAGCCCCACCCATGTTGTTTTGCAAACATATGTGCGTCAAATTGAAGCCCCTAGATGATGTCAGATAAAATGAGCACACGTGTTTTAGTAAATTAGAGCCATGTGGCATCATATCACCTAAAGAAGTTCAAATGAGAAATGGCACAAAGAGAGGCTGAGCACAGTTCCTGTTTCGGATGTTTTTTGAGTCCAAAAATCTTGAAACAGTAATTCCAGTAATCATTTTTGAGAGCTTTGAGAGCTGCCCCAGAGCCTGCAAGCTGCACATATGCCCACACAGCATCTTCTGCAGCTACCGAACTGTTTATTTGGATACATGGATCACAATTTCTTCTCTGCTTACAAATCTGGAATTCCTGCTTGCTTACCTGCATGCCTCTCCCATGAGACTAGGTATTTACCAATAAAAAAGATGGGATGGCTTAATCCAGAATGATCATTCATTACAGAGGCCCAATTCAGACGTCAAAGACAATAATAATAACCAACATGTAGACTTAAGAGGAAATCTTCAAGCTCTGCCTGAATTGAAAACATCACATTAGAGCAGGTGTGTCTCTGCGGGCCTCCTGTCGTTGATGATTGATTGAATTAGGCCTGCAACACTTCAGGAATGCTCAACAGGGATTTCTGCCTTGTCAGAAACCCTCAACCCACAACAACGTTGATTTAAAAAACAATCAAGGCTATTTGTGTTACCAGTGCTGGCATTAATCCTTGTTTTTGGAAGCTGGAGAGGGTACGCTTAGTAAGTTAGAAAATAAATTGTCAGGAAATTATTTAATTTAGTACCTTGCCAAGCTACTGTATTTTGTGTTATGAAACTATGGTCTCAATCAGAGGATAGTACAGCTATTTGAATGTTTCCTTATAGGTTAAAGATTTGATATTAAAATGATACTTCTATTTACTTGATGTGAAATCTTTCTCCACATTCCATTATTCAAATTTCTGCTATCTGACACTGACTATGTGATCTAACATACAGTCAGAGTTATTCTACCAGGTTTGGAAGTCAAATAGTCTCCATCAGAAACAGCATGGCCTGTATTTGTTTCAGGTTTAAGAAAAAATATTTTCGTTGCACTTCTGATCACCATGATTAAACATGCTGTGCCTCTCTGGAGCTTTTTACACAGTGAACAGCTTTCACATCACTATATGCACCACTGATGCTCAGTCAAAATAACGTGATACATAATTTTTAATTGGAATGTTCATGTGGCTGACAAAATCTTTAGAAAGCGGTGATGAGTGCAGTATTTGGAGCCTGTATGTGCTTTTCACTGTCCTTATCTGGTCTGCATTTGTGTTACACGTGCATGCACACATTGTGTGCCTGCTGGCAATAAATGTAGGCTAATCATATTTTCATATTCTTGTCTCTGCCTGCCTGTCAGGCATACAGTAGTTTGACATGTTCATGAGAGAGCATCAGTCCAGCACGTGGACACTTCCAATGAATCCACGGTGCTGCCGATTGTCTGCTGCACGTGCTGCTGGGGGACTTAGTGTGGGACCCGTATATGAAATAGGATTATCAGTGACCACACTCTCTGATTAAATCAACTGGATAGCCTATACACCCTTTTAAAGCTCACGCACTATCAGCTTCTTAACCCTGAGAACCTCAATACAATTTCCCTTCACATTCAGCCATAGTGCACAGGATAACGTAGAACTGCAGAAATTGGTTTGACACAGTTCACGACTTGTGAGCCTTTGATATCTTGCACAGAAGATTTCTGTGCTTGTTGAGAATATTAACATTTTTCCAGTTCAGGTACCATTCGCCATGGCTTTAAGGTTTGATCCTTAACATCTGACCTTTAGCTTATCTAGCCCGAGTTATTTTATTGGTCTGATTTTCTAGATTAAAAATGAGGGCAGTAAGGGTGGTTGTCATGGATGAACACGTGCATTCAAGGCTTTGACCCTGACCTGCTGCTAGCTAATTTCAACAGCTAGATACAGCTGACGACATCTGCCAGCTAAATAACATTATCTCCATAAGATTGTTGAAAACTCTCTCTCTCTGACTCATTTAAAAGACTCTTCTAATAGACTTTTAGGTTTCCAATTATCGAGTTATGATTGATGTTTAGGTAGATTGTTTAGGTAGACTACAATGTAATATGCTATTAATTAGCAGCATGCACTTTTTTCAGTATTTGTGCCATACGTTGCTCACCAGTCAATTTAGCTCAAATCAGGGACATCAGACAATGTAAAACGAATTCTGGCTATTATTTTGAAATGACCTTATATAAAACATTGGATAACAACTCAACTTCAAGGTCAGATAGGTTCGTGGCAGATGTAGTGGTCCTAGCTATTGAAGCTCAGAACAAATTTGATTTCTGTCATGAGTGTCAAGAGTGAAAAATGTAGCACAAATTCAACCTTCTCACAGCTCTCACTGCAATCATTCATCCCCACTGAGATCAGGATCGGGTGGGGGGTTTGTTAAAATCCTGCCAAGGCATGTTGAGAAAAAAAAGGATCAAAACTATTAAATAAATTGCCTTCATCTTGTTCCTGGGCTGCTTTCTTCATCTTGGCAGTACGTAGTATTTTCTCAGGGAGAAACGGTTGTCTATCCTTGGGTGTCTGGCCCAGTTTAAACACTTCTTTTGTCTTTACTAAACTGCAGATTTCAAGGCTTTTCCGGTTTCAACACCGTCTTTGCTGGTTTAGCAAGTTATGGCAGTAGTTTCTTTTGTCATAACGACTGACTGACAAACGAGCAGACTGACAATTGGTTTAGGTGTATTGAGTTGAAGCGCTCAAACTGGGAGCCATGTCTGAACTTTGAACCTCAAAACTTGCAACTTGGGAGTTGTTAAATCACACTGGGGGGAAACAAGCAGGACCAGCGTGTAATATGTGGAATGCACCTTTGTGGCCAGACTTCACTGCTGACTGCGACGCATGGACAAACCCTCTCAAGACATTAGGAAGTGTATGCACATATGCATTAAGCTATTATTTGCATGTGCAGTACACAAATTATAAATGGTCGGTACGCAGCATATGGTACTATAGGGTGACCTTAATACCGTCGTATTCTGCAGGGTGAAAGGTCAATCAGTCAGTGGTTTCTCACTGCAGAATCTCAAGGTCCTTGAGGAGAACATGTTGTCTCCAAACAGTGAGGTTTTCGTCTGCAGGACCACAATGTCCAACTTCATGGTGGCTTTTTGTTTGTTTTGGATCTTTCATGCACAATTTTGCAATTCTTTATACTGTAGAGTTGAAGGATCAGTAAATAACTTCTCATCCCGAAGCATTTCTTGGTCAGGGTAAACCATTTAAAAACTAAACTCTGCCATGAAATATCATCTGCAGTCCACATTTTTTGTTTACACCCTGTTCAAGTGGGTCAAAACTTTGTAAAATGTATCAGGACAAGCCAGTTCCGCAAGACTGACACACACACACACACACACACACACACACACACACACACACCCACAAACAGATTCTTCAGTTGTTCATCTCTTGATCATTCGAGATCCTAGTAGGTCAAAGAAATCCCTGCCTCTGACGTTGGTATGACTAACAGTTGGTTTCCTGTAAAAAGAGACATTTGGCCACAAGTAGACGTTTGTTATCATCACACAATGTGGGGATTATGTGGTGTCACCAAGCCCTTCAAAAACGACCCAACTGGTTTAACTAATTGGCAGAGAAAAGACCAAAAAGATCAAGAGTGAGACGTCACACAGACTGTCATACCTCTGACTCTTGCACTCAGTGATTCTCTCTTTCACAGTTACAGACATTTCTCTATCTTACTTTTTTTCTCTTGACATCTATCCTACAGGTATTCTGTCCTGTTCTCACCCTTTTTTTCTCCTCCTCCTCTCTCCTGTCCTTCCGCCCATTATTGGTAATACGGATGTGGAATGAATTTGAATCAGTGTCAGGGCTGCAGCAGCAAGGCGGATTGGGTTTCAGGAAATTACCTGAGTCTGTTCGTGTGTCTGTTTTCTAACTGGATGAAGATACATGAAGAGATGGAGGTAGGGCTGTGCTATATGACAAAAAATTCATATCCCGATATAGGTCATTTCATATCCCAATACCGATACATATCCCGATATAGATCAAATTAAAATAAATTCAATGAAATATGGCATTTCCAACTGTAACTCGGGATATTTCTCTGCATTATAAAGGTGACTCAAGCCATTTAGGAGAAATCCAACACCATGATAAATACCATGATAGAGTGAACAACAACACAGCAAATAATTTAACTAATGTTAGCTAGGTTGTCTAGCTACTTGCTGCTGCAAAGCTACCATGAGAGGACGAGACGAGTCCCAGAGCAGCTCCAGACAGCAACACTCACAGCTCTCCTGCTACTACAGCTAACATCACAGCATGTTGTGAACGGACCGCGGTAAAGTTAGTTTCAAGTTTGAAATTAGTTTTACTTTGGACATTCGATAGATGTGGAATTCCAACTTCAAACTAACTTCACGCCGTGCAAAGTGCCATTCACTCACCAAAATATTACAGTAAAGTGTGGAATTTGCGACACAACAATAAACGATAGAGCATAATTGTAACCCTATCGTCAAACAATTGATATCGTGATATCACATAGCCCTAGCTGGATGGATGATAGGAGAGATAACTGATGGATGGACATTTAGAGACACACGGATGGGTTGATGGGATGGATGGACTCAGAGGAGGTGTAGACAGTGGTAACCTGCCTGATATATCAAACATTAATAAGCTTAATGCATCATGAGTTACATGGTGAACTGGACACACGCATCCTGGCGGCAAAGCATGAATAAAAACACATGCATTAACAGTCGCAGCACATTATGGCAAAAAGAAAGAGGACTGAGTCCAGTAGAGGAAATGGACAGCTGTCTTGGACACAGCTTCCCTGAGGTGACAAATGAAATAGTCATGCAGTCCACTCTGGCTCATTGCCATCTCATGCAAACTAGAGTGATGGTGTGTGTGTGTGTGTGTGTGTGTGTGTGTGTGTGTGTGTGTGTGTGTGTGTGTGTGTGTGTGTGTGTGTGTGTGTGTGTGTGTGTGTGTGTTGACTCCCGCTCTCTCACATCTGGGATCCAGTTGAGCAGCTGGTTCAGATTTGGCCAGACTTTCTCTTCCTTAGTTCTGCTCTCTTATTTTTGTGAACTGTATTTTTCCTTTAAATCTTATTATTATGTTCAGCTTGTTGTTTCTTCTTCCTGTTTACTATTGTGCCTCCTTCAACTCTTTCAGTCTCTCTTTCTCCTCCTCCCAACGTTCCTGTCACCCGGCAGTGTGTGATGTTGTGTGGAAGAAGCTAACCAGAATTGCAGCAGATTTTTGGACCACGGACTTTTAACTTCCGCTGTCTTTAGTAAACACCAACATTCATCCATTTTGTTTAAGCGTTTTGGATACAGTCTGACATTTATCACTGATCATTCCCTCGCAGGTTGTTGACACAGCCTCACTGTGCGTTTGGCAGCCCACCACCCTGAAAACCACAACTGTGATTGACAAACCAGTCTTCTGTAGAGACATGAGGAGAGATGGGGAAACACCAATTGCTCTCATTAAAAAAACGGATGGATTCGCTTTTCGCTTTTCACATTTCCTGTTCTTAGGTTATTCAGCCTGAATCCTCGCCTCAGATCTCTGTGGAATTCCTTGTAACCAAATGAAAACATTCCCATCTGCCATGTCAGCAGTCCCGCACTTTCTTGGATCTATCATTCCCGCCCCCACAAAGTCACACACACACACACACACACATACATACATACACACCACACATGCACTCTTGCACTCTTTCACTCTTTCACATGGGGAGTGCTTCCTTCCATTTGTTAGATGGATTGCCCATTGCATACAAGTGGAAAAATTCTAGCAGCTGAAGCAAAGTCACTGGTTGATAATGGACAATATGTCTTGGAGCCGGAAGGAGGGATGACCATGCTCAATATACCATTGCTTTGGTATGTGAGTGTAGAATCATGGGAATTACAGTGTGTGTGTGTCACTGTAGAGTAGACAGATGTATAGCTAGCTGAACAGGGAGGTTCTGTAAGAGAGAGCCGGAGAGGAGGGAGATGAAACAAGCATAACTAAAAGTTTCATGGTGACTGCAACATGCGGTTTACTTTGGACAAGAGAGCAATAAAACAGATGGGCGGTTAGAGCTCCATTTCCCCCCCACAGTTTCACAACTGTTTGCATCAAATAGTGGAGGTAGCATAGTTAATTCAAACTTTTTAACTCCTCAAGAATGTTACTAGCGGTTACAACATTTGACAAAATCAATATTTTGTATAGACTAACATGCCAAGTCAAGAATGCGTTTTACCCTAAGGCCAGCATTACATTTCTTGCAGCTGTGTTTCCCCCTTGCAATTAAAAGTAGAAATGTTTGAATGTTGTCATTCAAAACACTGACAACATGTAAGCTAGAGGAGCAGCTGACACTACAGTCAGCTGATTGTGTAAACAACAACAACAGTTAATGAGCGGGGATGACATGTGTCATGATTTATTATTTTCAAGGCTCGTGTTTTAACAGGATATGAAATTGCTCTTTAAATAAATGAAGATCGGCTGTCATCTTCCCTGCACATTTTACTTGTTGTTGTGTGTAGCTTTTTGAATGCAGTTGAAATGTCTTGTACAACAAAAATCAGTCAGCTAACACTTCAGTTTACTACAACAATTTCCTAGAAGGGAACTGATATGCACCTGTAAATTCAAAGGAAGGTTACACCAATTTAATGGAAAGTCTGAGTCATTTATTCCAATAAATTTTAACGTAGCTGTTCCCCTAAAAATCCCCTAAAAATGAACAACTACTTATAAGCTCAATGCAACCGAGTAAATGCAACTCATTACCTGAGCCCATCATTAGCACTATTTTACATAGTTCTTTTAAGGAAACATCTTAGAAAGTTATTAGAAAATTATGGGACCTGTAAAATAACCTGATGTTACATATACCTCATGTAAGATAACCTGAGAACAATCACAATAGAGCCGTTGGTTATAAAATGACAATACTTTTAAACGGTTTGTCTCTATTGCTCTTTTCACTCTTTTCATTCATTTATTCATTCATTATTTTATGAAATCATCACCAACACTGTTTGTTTTATAAGCTAAACCATGACACTGTAAAATGTGTATACTGTACGCACAAACATGTACACACATGCACTTTGACAAAACGGCATACATGTTCCAGACCCCAAGCTCTCTGTCCTGCATGTTTCTCTAGCTGTCTCAGTGTGCGGGGGTCTTACGTAAGACCACCCCTTGAGTTAATGTGAACTTGTCTGTATTCTTTCTCAAGCCCTGAACCTTACCTCCTCTTTCCATCCAGACTCTCTTTGCTTCCATCACACCAATACTACACGATAGTCTTCCAATGAATGGCAGTGGGATTTTGGTTGAGAAGAGTTCAGTATTAAAAATGACAATCTGGACATTCAGTATTCCTTGGAGCGAATGAATCACCAAATCAGGCCAACAGAAAGTAGACAACTGCAAGAGGTAACTGTGTTCATTAGATGTATAAACTTTATCCCAAACTAAATCTGTCTGGTCTGTGAACTCTCTGTCCTGCATTCCCAGATTGTCTACATCACCTCTTCAGCAGATTCCATTTCCTTTCTTCCATCATGCACAAACACTCGAAGATAATTGACCTTTTGTGTATGTGTGACTTTTAAAAATGTGCTGACGGGTCATTTAGGATTCTGAGATTAGACTTGAGAAGTGAGTGTTTTCTGAAAGACCCAAGTGGAGAAAGACATTAATATGCAGTATGCAAACATGAGCCTAGTTTCACAGTTCAAATTGGCTGAAATTTGACTTTTATGATTAGATGTCATTGCTGCCAAAGTGTGGTGCACATTTACATGCATGGAATAACTACAACTGGTCAAATCCCAGTTTTAGTATGGTGAAGCTGAATATAAAGTGAAGTGACTTTTAATAAAGGAAGAAAAAAATATTAGCAGGATGCTTTCCACCATGTGTTCTATATTGCTGTGTAGAGATGGTCAGATGGTAATGACCCAAAGTTGAAGAAGTTTACATGCAACAGTACAGGCATTTTAAAAGGTTTAAGTACAGAAATACAAACGTTATGGTGCTTTTCTAATTAAGTTACTGTATGACATGCATAAACTTTAAACTACACTGGGTAATCAGATTTCTCAAGAGCATAAATATCAACAACAGTCTTATTATTCAAGTTCATGTATAAGTAAACCACAGCTAAACTCAGAAAACCAAAACCAGACCTCATGTTACTTTGTGGCCAAGATCTGATCAAATTGCGTGTGTGAGATGTACGTGATCACATGATTGCTTAATATCAACCAGACAGCCAGATTGGACCTCTTCCTGAGTGTTTGGCACTGATGGACCATTCTTAGATGGATAAAAGCCTAAATCGGTGGTTGTTTCCTCTTTGGCAGATCTGACTGTGGTGTCAGCAGGAGGCTTATTCCGCTGATGTTTGGTGAGTGCTGCCAAAGATAACAGGAGGGAAGCAGGCTTCTTTGTTATGGTCCACAGCTGGTTCAAAGCAGCATCTCTTCTCTCTCACACGTAACCAAACACAGAGCCATAAATAGACACCTTAACCTAGAACATATATCTTTAGTTGCTGCTACTGTAGGTTAGAGTGGGAAGAGTGATATACTCAAATATTAACACACACTGTTGCACTGCTTCACCTATTTCCATACTGAGCCATGACCTCTTCAGTGTGGCAAACTTAAACCTGTGTCACAATAGAGAAAAACTGTTATTTACAGTTCTGTTGGTCACACACCATGGGATCGAAGCAATGGGCATTTTTCTGTAAAAAGAAATCAAGCACAATCATAAAATCTGATTTACAGAAATGTAATTATTACAGATTTAAAACATTTAACTTGTGAGTGGCATATGTCGTGTCTTGCTCTGCTTTTCCCCCAACATATTCTGTGTTTCTCTTCTGTCTACTGTAAAATAAAATCAAAATGGAATAAACAAAAATAAACAACAACAACTTATCTTTTACAGGTAAGAACTATGAAATGCAATGTCTCAGATAATAAACATTATTATTGAGTTATAGTTCAGCCCTACAAGACAGAATTTTGTAAACAACTTCTAAAAAAAATTAAAGGTAAACAGACCTCCTTAGTGGGATCAGATTTATGACTTTGACAATCAGCCAGGCATATGTGTGTGCTTAAGTATGAAATGTGTTAATAAAGTATAAACTCCGTATGTTTGCTTTGGCTTATTTACTTTATATACGGTGTGTGTGTGTGTGTGTGTGTGTGTGTGTGTGTGTGTGTGTGTGTGTGTGTGTGTGTGTGTATTTGAGGGCTGAATCAAAAGGCAGGCCTTATCTGTGCTGTCCTGAGTTAAAAGGAACAGTGTCTCTTTGTGCTTTGCAAAGCCCGAGGAATGCAGATTTGGCTTACCTGTAAACTGTATATTATCTTTATCACTTTCTCATGTGTCGACATTTTGCAAACCTGTTGGGAACAGGCGGGGATGAGTCCTGCTTTTCTTTTGACAGGTGTATGAAGTCCAGCTACCACTTGCTGTGTGTATAAAACACAAGTTTTAACAGGTGCTTTGCAGAGGTGGCTTGAATTCTTTTTTTCTGACCATTATTATTAGTCAATTTTGCAGCTGACTGCTTTTATTTTTAGTGAATTCTGCCTCACTTTGCCATCTTAATGTACTATGTCCTCCAAAGCCTGTTTCGATGGAAGGAAAGGGCTAAAATATCCTAAAGGACAACATGCACTTTCATTCTGATTAGAGTTTCTCTTTCTGGCTTTCAGCTCCAGGCGTGTGGGGGTTGTGATACATAGCTGTGTTAGTCATTGGCATCGCAGCATCATATTATCTCTTGAGCTCTTACCATGTAGAGTCATCGCTGTATGGTGAGAACATCAAGTGTATTTGACATTACAGAACTGTGAAGGTGTTATTGCTCTTTTGCAAGAAAGATAACAGCAGTGAAAACATTTGTCTGTGTGGATGCATTTGTTTGGATGTGTTCCTGATAGTTCTCATAAATGCGAGAATTGATTCCTCCAATGGTAAGAGGCAGCTGGATACAAATTCAAAAGACACAGTAACTTCATTTCATGGCTCAGCTTTTACTTCAGCTACAGACATGCTGTACAACTGCCGATCCTTGTAGATCATCAGCCCAGCTGAACTGCTCTTTGTCTGTGTGTACAATAGCCAGCCAGGAGCTACTGTATCCACTACATTTAGTCTCTTGTTTCTGTCTGGGGAAAAAAGTCTTGCTGAGACATTTATCACACTTTGCCTGCATTCATTCCCTTCCAGACTAATACACAAATGTGATGTAAATATTTAGCTGTGGCCCTAACACAAGATACCATCCAAGTCTGTTTGTCCCACACTGTCTTCTGGACTCTAAAAGGAAATGACCCATTATCCTCTCAAGTTTTTTGCAGCTAACACCAGGATTCCACTGACTTCGGCTACGGCACGTTACGGCTGCGCCACAGTTTTGATGCGTCCGTAGGCTGCGTCAAAGTCCACTGGAAGCGTTTCAGCAGCAGAGCGTGTAGCCTGCCCCACATTATTGATTTGTTATTAATTTGTCCTTTTTGTGCTTCTACTACCTTCTTCACAGCTCTATGTGACCGCGTTTCGTTCCATCAACTTCAGGCTGGATTTCCCACAAGGAGCATTTCAGAATCAGAGCGTTTTGCCTGCCTAATTTTGCTGACATGTTTAGATTTTGTTGATTTGGTCATTAGTGCTTGCTTTTTGTGCTTCTACTATGATTAAGTAGTCATCGTATAGGGCTGAAACGATTCATCGATTACGTTGATGAATTCAATTACTAAAATCAACACAAATTCTTTGCATCAATGCTTCGTTTAATCCATATAACTATACAGCACACTGTTTCGCACAGACGTTTATGGTCGGACATCGCGCTTACCTGTGTGAACACGACGTGATTATGATGGCGCCGTTTGCAAAATAGAGGAAGAGAGAGAAAATAGTGAGGGACGAAGAAGTATCCAAAGTATGGGATTATTTCAAGCTAAAAAAACAAAAACAACTCTGTAATGTCACAGTCCATCCACAGTAAAACGAAACTTAGGTGGCCTACTGTTACAGTAACAGCACGACGGCACCTGATCAGAAAGCAACCGGTGTTATGTCAGCCGACCACAGACAATGTAACAGTAACTTTAGCATTTAACTTAGATCATGATTGATTGTTGAGTTGAAGACTAGCCAAAGTAAGCCGCAGTCCTCAGCTGAAACTGTATACAAGTGCGTTTGTTGTTCTCCTGGTTGGGCTGTTAGTTTGGGTTGTAACTTGGGTGATGTTTGTGTTGGTAAAGCAGTTGTCTCGTTGTTGCTCTGTTGATGTCAATTCATCGATGAAATAATCTGTAGAATTGTATTAAAATCATCGTTAGCTGCAGCCCTAGCAACGTAGTTAAATTATTTCTTTTTGTGTCCGTTTTAACCGTGTTATGAGGTCCTCAAAAGAAAGTCCAAAACTAGACTCCCGTTTTCATACAAAAAACACACATTTGACGTACATTTCAGGGGAATCCACAGCGCACGTCAAGAACACGAGTTTTTAATCGCAAATCACACATCATAGATGCGTGTTTTGCTGTCAAATCACACGCTTTTGACGTGCCATTGCACAATCAGACGCTCGACCTGTCACAAGTTAGTGGTGTGGAGAGGCAGGTTGGAGGACCCAAACGTAGGACACAAAGGCCGACTGGTGCAGTTCAGTGATTTATTAAAACAACTAAAGGCAAGCACATTTACAGAGTGGCTGATAAACAGAGTCCCAAACAAAGTAATCCAACAGAAGTTCAAAATCCAAAACAGCGTGAAAGACTGAGCAGAAACACTACAACACTAGGTATACAACGTAACAGGAGGTAATGACCCAACAAAGACAAGACAGAAACACCAGGTATATATACACAGGGACTAAAGAGCAGGGCGGGAGCAACACAGGTGACAGGGATCAAGGTTAACAAGGCACAGCAGGCAGGGAGAGAGCAGGGGAAAACAGAGAGACAGACATGCAGAGGGATCACTGGGGTAACAGACATGACAAGGGTTACTGAATACTAGACGATAGACAAAACAGAACCCCAAAACCCAACAGACCAAAATAACAGATAATAAACTAAACTCAAAAGTGCAAAACAAGGTATGGCTGACAGGCAGAGTGTGACACGACCAGGCGTCTATGAATACTCTGGGTTGCCATACCGTAGCTCTGTGCTCAACCTGATCTCATTTCAGGCGTCACATATATACGTGGCTTTTGCACGCGAAACGGCGATTTTGGGTGCGTACGATACGTTGCAGTTTGCAATAGTGTTGCAACACAAAGGAGGCTAACCCTACCTGCTAGTACAGCTGTAATGCGCCGCAGAGTCAGTGGATTTTAGGGGTAATATCTGTCTGGACATTGGTCTTATATTGTCTTTCAGCATGACTGTGTCTGTTTCTACACTCCACCGCTGCTCTGTCATCCCTCACAATCAGGTGGCTGTTCGGTGGGATGGATGCAGGAAGGACAGAAGCAGAAGAGTCCTGGGAACAAAGTGCTTGCACTCCACAGGGGGTCTTTTTCCACCCCTGTGTTTCTCATGCAGGCTGCATCTGTGTGCATGTCGGCTTCTGCTTGTAACCCGCTGGGAGGTCAGCGGAGGGTAAAGAGGTTGGAGTTTGGGATGAGCGTGCAGTCCCACTTTAATGCTGTCCCTTCTGCTTTCAGCCTGTGCTGTGTCTTTTTTTTTTTGCCGAGCTGCATCATCGCAGTTTCTCAACTCAAATCACAAACGTTTTTAGGTTGGGTAATAATGCCTTACTTGCTTGGAAAAAAGACGCTCTTTACTACAGAGGGGGTGCTGCTGTCGTCACATTAAGTGATCTTGACATACCTTTGCTTAATAAGAGTTGTGGATGCACCATCTGTCCATCTGTCCATCTTCTAACTATTTCTTTAACCCCTAATTTGAAAAGATGTCATTTATACTATGTGGGCAGGAAGTCTGTGAGTACGCATTCCTCAGAATGTGAGTGGAGCATGATCAAATGCCCTCGAGCCCTAGATAAGAGATTTTTTTCGTTATGGTAATCAGAATTATTAAAGCTCAAAATGTGCTGACATTTCCTACCACTTAAATGCACAGCAGGGATAAGCATGGGATCAGTAGGAGGGAGGAAAGCAGCTGTGTATGTGTGTCTGTGTGCATGTGTACATATAGTATATGTGTTTATAGAGGACATTTTAGAGTTTGGTGGAGTAGATCACTGATTTATAATTTTATAACCTCCCTCCTGTTTCTTTCACTCACACAGGTTTAAGTTCTGGCGACTGTACAGTTACAGTCACTTGTGATGATGTAACTCACGTTGCATTTCTCTAAGTCAGCAGAGCGGCTTCCTGTGGAAAACAGAGTTTTTCCCAGTCCCTCTCTCTTGGCAAGAGAGGAGAGAAAACGTTCTATTTTCCAAGAAAAGGCCGTTCCACCTGGCTTGAGTTGTGGTTACAATACATTAGAGAGAAATGGTTTACTTCTGCTTCGCACTCTGAAGCCTCCAACACACTTCCTGTTGGCATGTACTCTGGAATGATATAATGACGTTTGCACATCCCAGACTGCTCTCAGAAATATTTACAAATGCATGTTTATAGACAGTGGTGTACAGAGCTCCTGCTCATGAGTAATGATAACAAAGACGCATCATATTATATGGCACAGACAAATGTGCAGCAACAGTTGTAAATTATCCTCTGCTGCTCATAGGATCCTGTATACTGTTAGACTGTAACTCAATCAAATACAGGTGCTGGTCATATAATTAGAATATCATCAAAAAGTTGATTTATTTCAGTAATTCCGTTCAAAAAGTGAAACTTGTATAATGTGTACCTTCATTCCATACAGACTGATATATTTCAAGTGTTCATTCCTTTTAATTTTGATGATTATGACAACTAATGAAAACCCCAAAATCAGTATCTCAGAAAATTTGAATATTATGAAAAGGTTCAATATTGAAGACACCTGGTGCCACACTGTAATCAGCTAATTAACTCAAAACCTTTAAATGGTCTCTCAGTCTAGTTCTGTAGGCTACACAATCATGGGGAAGACTGCTGACTTGACAGCTGTCCAAAAGACAACCATTGACACCTTGCACAAGGAGGGCAAGACACAAAAGGTCATTGCTAAAGAGGCTGGCTGTTCACAGAGCTCTGTGTCCAAGCACATTAATAGAGAGGCGAAGGGAAGGAAAAGATGTGATAGAAAAAAGTGTACAAGCAATAGGGATAACCGCACCCTGGAGAGGATTGTGAAACAAAATCCATTCAAAAATGTGGGGGAGATTCACAAAGAGTGGACTGCAGCTGGAGTCAGTGCTTCAAGAACCACCACGCACAGACGTATGCAAGACATGGGTTTCAGCTGTCGCATTCCTTGTGTCAAGCCACTCTTGAACAAGACACAGCGTCAGAAGCATCTCGCCTGGGCTAAAGACAAAAAGGACTGGACTGCTGCTGACTGGTCCAAAGTTATGTTCTCTGATGAAAGTAAATTTTGCATTTCCTTTGGAAATCAAGGTCCCAGAGTCTGGAGGAAGAGAGGAGAGGCACAGAATCCACGTTGCTTGAAGTCCAGTGTAAAGTTTCCACAGTCAGTGATGGTTTGGGGTGCCATGTCATCTGCTGGTGTTGGTCCACTGTGTTTTCTGAGGTCCAAGGTCAACGCAGCCGTCTACCAGGAAGTTTTCGAGCACTTCATGCTTCCTGCTGCTGACCAACTTTATGGAGATGCAGATTTCATTTTCCAACAGGACTTGGTTCCTGCACACAGTGCCAAAGCTACCAGTACCTGGTTTAAGGACCATGGTATCCCTGTTCTTAATTGGCCAGCAAACTCGCCTGACCTTAACCCTAT
The DNA here is from genome assembly GCF_014851395.1 of Micropterus salmoides. NCBI lineage: Eukaryota > Metazoa > Chordata > Actinopteri > Centrarchiformes > Centrarchidae > Micropterus > Micropterus salmoides. The sequence goes on from NW_024043372.1 coordinate 26,564,500, forward strand.
AGAAAATCTATGGGGTATTGTGAAGAGGAAGATGCGATACGCCAGACCCAACAATGCGGAAGAGCTGAAGGCCACTATCAGAGCAACCTGGGCTCTCATAACACCTGAGCAGTGCCACAGACTGATCGACTCCATGCCACGCCGCATTGCTGCAGTAATTCAGGCAAAAGGAACCCCAACTAAGTATTGAGTGCTGTACATGCTCATACTTTTCATGTTCATATCTTTCAGTTGGCCAACATTTCTAAAAATCCTTTTTTTGTATTGGTCTTAAGTAATATTCTAATTTTCAGAGATACTGAATTTGGGATTTTCATTAGTTGTCAGTTTTAATCATCACAATTAAATGAAATAAACATTTGAAATATATCAGTCTTTGTGTAATGAATGAATGAATATAATATCCAAGTTTCACTTTTTGAATGGAATTACTGAAATAAATCAACTTTTTGATGATATTCTAATTATATGACCAGCACCTGTATACCTGACAGATGCCTTATTGTAATAACTGTAATAATACCAAACTATATAGTTTACCATTTACACCTGAAGTTTACAGACTTCTTTGCTGTGAATTAGTTGATCGTCAGAAACTTGAAGACTTGAGATAAATTGTCATTTATCAAGCAAAAAATGGCTTCTTAAAGGTCCAGTGTGTAATAATTGGGAGGATCTATTGAAAGAAATGCAATATAATATACATAACTATGTTTTCAGTGGTGCATAAAGACCATACGTAATGAATCGTTATGTTTTTATTACCTTAGAATGAGGCATTTCTATCTACATACACTGCGGGTCCTTTTACATGGAAGTCGCTGTGTCGCGCCGCCATGTTTCTACAGCATCCCAAATGGACAAACTGTTCTACAAAATATGTTTTGTCACTACGTTGAATACATACGAAGAAGAAGTAGTAGCAGTAGTAGTATTAGTAGTAGTAGAAGTAGTTGTCTAGTTTATTAGAAGAAGAGAAGTTAAATGTAGAGGACCACATATTATTTAGCACAAGAGCCGACAGAGCATGACAGCCACCCTAACTTCTTCTGCGCATTTGGAAAGTGAGGGCTGAGCGGTGACTGATGGTGCATTCATGTGGTGTCAGAAAATCTGAATTTTTTTACTACCCTGAACCTGTAAATGTGAAGATTTAAAAGTCTTTGAAAATTGAACTGTTGGAAACAAGGGGAAAAACTAGCCAGCCTCTGTCTAAACTCTACCAGCACATGTAAAGCTCACAAATTAAGACATTACGTCTTGTTTGTTTAATCTATTCACAAACCAAAGTATTAAAATAACACTTGTGGGGGGTTATGTGCACGACTATTTCTTGGTGAGACGCAGTAACTTCCTGGAGTCCCCTGGATATTTATTGAGCTTAAGAGATGTTGGTAGGTGGATTTTGTTACTTTAAGAAAGAGCCAGGCTAGCTTTCCCCCCCTGTTTTTTAGTCTTAATCCTAAACTAACTGACTGCTGACTTATTTAGCCTACCATACAGATGAAAGTGTGATCAGTCTTCTCATCTAACTCTCAGCAATAAAACAAATATGCATAATACCCCAAACTTTTTCTTTAAGTATAATTTTTATCTTAGGAATAGTTCAACAAAATATGCCTGAATAGCTTCTGCAGTTTTGATGAGTTTTGCAGACGAGCCCTGGATCAGCACATTACTTCTCAGTTTTGTGTAATACCATTAAACTGGACTCAGGGACACAAGTATTGGTTGTCCTTTTTGTCAGCATCCTGTTTGGTCTCTTTGTCTCCTCAACCATCGGAGCAGTCAAATGTTTTTTCAGGGAATGAGTGTGATGTTTGTTGTGTGTTGGGAAGGGGGGGTTAAGGGGAAGCAGTGAAGGCGTCTTTGTTAGCCACACATAAGATACTAGTGTTTGACTCGGCTTGTTATTGGTGTGAAAAGGCAGTCTGTTTAGGCAAGTGTGTGTTTGTGAGAGGAATCATTTACTCTCTTTTAATAGAGTCTGCACACGTGCATGTGTTAATAAGGGTCTGGAGACTTTGATCAAGTTGCTTTTTGTTAAATGTATGACTGAACAGCTTCACATGTTTAAACACTTTCTGCCATGGTAACTGAGCTTTTTAGATTTAAACAGGGAACATCCGTTTACGTATTCATTTGTAGTTCTTTTTGTGTTTGTCCTCCTCTCTCTCACAGACAGACAGCAGGCAGACAGAGAGAATGTCAGACGGACAGACGGAGGCGTGCTCAAATGAAACAAAGAGAGAAGGGGGAATAGATGAATTTTTGGGGGAGAGGGCTATCATAGACAAAAATTTAGCAAAGCAATGAGCCAATTTCAGAAAATGACAAGGGCTCCAATCCTGTTAGAGAGAACTATTCCTTTATGCAGGAAATCAGCGTGAAAGCTGAAAATGTTTGTTTGAGGTGACCAAAATTGGTTTTCAATATATGGGCTGGGTGAATGTGGTTTAGCATGTAAGAACAAAGAAATGAAGCATGGGCTGCAGTTACTGTCCCCTCCCCAAAACCATCTGCGTCTGCTCACTGTCAGACAAAGCAAAATGATGAACAGGAAATGTGATCTATGATTTTAGCTGAAGATCAGCATAGACAGTGAGCTGATTTAATGTTTCCACCCTTTTTTCTTGCAACAAGTGATGGTATGTAGAAACATCTGGGAAAATAATGCAGTTCACATTGTTTGTATCAAAGAAATGTCACTCTGTCAACCAGCAGTATTCAATACAAGTAAAAACATCAGTTTCTTTGACTTGAATAAGACAAAGAATGTCATGTTGTGACTGATTATTTAGCAATGAGCAGGCGGGACCACAGAGCCTTTGTAGCTTTTAGGGCTCGGTATGCTACTCAAGGGCACTTTGCTTGTGGCAGCAGGCTCTGCAGATACACCTTAAGCTCAGCCACTAGCTCACCACCCGTGGCAAAGATTGTATCAGCAGGTTGTCTCTCAGGAAACGAAGCGTTGTAAGAACACACATCAGTGGAAATGTTTTGGAAAGGGAGGGAGCTGGTAAGACTGAGAGGGAGATGTACAGGGACAGACACATCAGACAAAGAGGAAATTGGTCAGTTAAAAAAAAGCGTGAGTAATGCTGATGCCTGTTGCCATGGTGATTGGGGTCAGTGAATGGTTGCCATGGAGCTCGCTACTTGGAATTCTGGGAAAAGGATATTTTGATGTGTGTGCGTGTGTGTGTGTGTGTGTGTGTGTGTGTAGAGTCTGAACTTGTGTGTGAAGGATGATGAAAGTGTGTATACATAATAAATGAGACTATACAGTTTGACACAGTATAGATGGCTTAACAACAACATGACTTTTGCCACTGACCTTCTCCTTGTTTATAATGTCTTTTGAAAATAAAACTGAATTACAATACATGTTAAGATAAGTCATGAGCGAGCAAGTTTAAAATTGCACCCCAAAATAGACTGCCCTGGAATTGATCGTGTGTTTGGATGTGTTAGACCTTTCAGGACTGTCTTTGCAGCCACTATTGCGTTTGGATTTTAGGTTTTAATGTTTTGTTTCATGGTGCTACATCCTATGGCGTGAGTGATGTTAGTTTTGAGAACAAAAGAAATTTACTTATTGTTGGTGATACAGATAAAATTGTCTCACATGGTAAATCTGATTTTATTGTGATATATCATGATATTATAGAAGTTTAAGAAAACCAATTGAGAAACTCTTAATAGGTATAAATAATAATAACAGGAATGTTTGTTTTTGGTTCATACACTGAATTGAATATCTGACAGATCAAACTGTATTACACTGATGCCAGAATCATGTAACCATCCAATGTTTCCACAAAGAAGCCCTGCTTATTGCTTACTGGTAGGGCATTCCCTCATATCAGATAGTGCTCTGTCTGACAATAGACATGTCATATGTCACTGATGTCGTAGATAATAGTGTCTTATAAGCCGACGAGGGTCTGGTACTGTATAAGACAACATTAAGCTGTCATTATAAAACATGCATGATGATCCTTTAAAGCACGTTACATTAGTTTAGTTTTTGTTGTCTTCTCATTGCCTCTTCTTTAAGGCATGAAAATGTTGCTTTAGATAAATGTTCCACCTGTCAGCAAACAGTTGTCCACACAGCAGCAAGAACCCAATGACTTATTCATCCTTTTAGTTTAGCAGAAAGTAGGCTACCTGTTTGTTTGAATGGAACTAAATTTGACTGATTGGATGTTTTACACATAGTTTTGGTTCCTGTCCTAGCAGAGTTTTCTGATGAAACCTTTGTTTTAGTAGGTTTCTGGGTGATTGTGTGTGTGTGTGTGTGTGTGTGTGTGTGTGTGTGTGTGTGTGTGTGTGTGTGTAGACGGTGCATTTGCTTTGCCATCTACCTGATGTTTAAAGAAAATGAGGTCACTGCCCATCGTGGCCTGACTTGCTGAGTCAGTTGGCAGATAATGCAAAATAAAAGATGCAAGGTTTACATGATACAATAAAAACTTATTGTGATGAATTAGTGAAGTACACTAAACTTGTGTGCGATAATGATGATGTCACACAAATATACACACATACATGGGTTATAGGTCAGTGAAGCCACTGCTCTGTGTGATGCTACAGAAAATAAAACTGTCTAGTTGAATGTGAGTATTTTAGGCATTGGGTCCAGGCTCATCTAGTATCAGAAGTCTCGTTGTTCCCTCTGCTGCTGTCCCTCTGGTCCTTGAAGTGATGCGGATGTGGATGTGATGCCATGTGACACATTGAGTCTGGGAGACCTTGGGATGATGTCTCTGGGCTTGAAGCTGTGCCGTGTGTGTGTGTGTTTGCGTCTGCTGCCGTGTGAAGAGATGCTAGAGCACACACAGGGAGTGGGAGACGAGAATAGACTCTGTACACTTGTGCGGATGGTTGTTCAGGCTGACGGGGGAGGTTGTGCACGTGAGGTTCCCCTCCCCCTTCACTGGTGACATCAGGCTGTGTACAGTATGCTACCACTGGCAAGTAAGAGCCCATCCCCCCTTTGGACTGGGCTGCATCATCAGCAGCAGCATCAGCGGAGCAGTTTAGGGGTGTTCCTCCTCAGTTTAAACTTACTGAACACACACAGGCAGCAAGTGTCATTGAGACCAAATTTTTAAACACACATGCATATCATCTTCTTCCTCACTGCCTTGTTATCTTCATGCAGCCGCCTTGTCTTCCAGCATTACGCAGAATCTAATAATGTCATAACTCTCTGGTGCACTTAGGAAACACATTAACAGCTGTGATATTGTACACTGTAGGGCGTATTGTAAGAGACAAATAAGGACCAACATACAGTGGCAAGCTTACACACACTCTTAAACACACACATTTGCTTCTATAGTGCTGTTTTCCTTGCCAGAGCTCATAACCTTCTTAGTGTATAGATCTTCAAAGCTCTTCACGATTTCCAGTGCACTTTGACAAAGACGTACCAACATGCATGTCAAAAACATGCTGGATATACTTGAATCCAATCTGCAACAGAAAACACAAGCACCCCAGTCATCCCATTTGCTGACGCCTGTTATGAACTTGAAAACTTGGATCAATAGGGTGTCGGCTGCTCCTGTCTGCTGTCTGTGCATGCTTGTCATCACATGTCAGTCGTTGTGTATTGGCAGTGTCTGCTGTCCGAGACACGACAAGATTTTAATGAGCTTATCCTCTAGATTGAACAGCTGTTTGACATTGAATGTGTTTGATTCGTAGCGACTTAATGGAGAACGTGATGCTGTTGGATTTGACTCACTGCTTGAGAGCGAAGCTCGTGTGTGCGGTGTTGTATTTCTAATTGACGTGCAGCAAAAGAGCAGACTCTAAAAGCCAGTTTGATGGATTTTGCAACAACAATACTCAAGTGCAGCAACTTACTCAGGCAGCTTAATCAAAGGTCTGTGCTCTCTTTTTCTCTTTTGGAACAATATAAATCAGCTGCAGACCACACACACGCCTGCCTGCTGCGCCAGTGTCACATTGTGGTGGAGAGAAGTGCCGTCTGTATAAACAGTGTGTGTTCTGGATGAGAGAAGAAGACGAGTGCAAGACAGACACAAGTAGAGAATTAGCTGAACATCATTGAAAAGACAAACTGAGGGGCAGAAAGGAATTCTGGGAATGTTGTTCTCCGCAGCAGGTGCTAAAGCTGCAGACTGACATCTCAGCCCGCCCCCCACTCGCTGTGTACTTTCCCTCTAAAGCAGCAACAGACTGAGTCATGGCCTTTGTAGAATAAACTAGCTGACAGGTGCTCAACTGTTTACATGTTCCTTCTCCAACTCTGCACAGCACCTCTGCTATGATGCAAACCATCAGCTGTCGGGGTGTTACAAAGTTGAAGGTGAGGGTGGGGTCAAGAATGTGCGATGAGGTCGTCATCTCCCAGGTTTTTGGGGTTATGGCCAACATGCACATGCAGGGTGTGACGCAGATTCTTGGCTCGATCATCTCCAATAAGCTCCAGCTATGTTATTTTCTTGCTTTTCTTTAACAGAATCACTTTAAATGTGTGATGTGCTTTTTTGGTGTATTTAGGTAAGTGTATCGGGGGGGCGTTTGTCTTTGTTGTTTATTAAATTCGAAGTTGCTGGTACCCAATATAAAACTCTTTTTTGTTCGATGTCTGTGAAGATTCCTTTTTTGTTCCTGCTGCCTCTTTTAACAGTTCACCTTATGGATACTTAAGCACCAGTCTATGTCTCTGCATGATGTCATTCATTGATTTTGCAGCTCGGCCGTGGCCACTAATCTCCCTGAGTGATGCCTTTGTCGATCCAGTCAACAGGATTAATGATCAAGTCTGTGAGACTGTGATGTGTGGTGACTGATTGCAATTTAATTTCCAGTGGGGGTAAAATAGAGAAACTGTAAATGTTTAGATGTACAGTACAATATTCTTACCATGGCTTTATCTTTCAATCATGCTTTCATCTCTTACTCCCTTTTGTTCACTTTATATCATGTTCCTGCTTTTTAAGATGTCAAAGACACAAACATTTGATTTTTGTTTATTTGTTATTCATCACAGTGTCTTACCACTGACCTAACAATCTCTTCCAATCAAGAGTTTGAATCTTGTTCTGACTGTGGTTGTAATGGTTTTCAGCTTGACGTGTGGTCCCTCTTCTCAGAACTGGCCGTCTGTGTGCTTTGGAGTCTGGCATTGCTGATGAGCAGATCTGATTAACTGTGTGGCTTTGTGTTCTCTCTACAGGGCTGGCATTGATGACGTGGAGACAGATGTGGTGGAGATTGAGGCAAAGCTCGACAAGGTATGAACCATGTTATTTGTGTGACGGTGCTGCTCATTAAAATATCAAATCTAAACGACATACTATAAGTATGTGTCTCTTTTAACTGGTATTAAAATTGTGATTCTTCATCATGTTTTAGTGAAAAACACTCATATGTAGTCATTTTGTTGAACATATTGTTAGAACACGAGACGGAAGTTCTGGATTTGATTCACATTGTTTGAATGAAAAACGCCACCAGATTTTAGACGTTAGTGTCGTCTGTAAACGGTACTGTATTTATACACTGCGAAACTGATCAGAGCCCTTGTATGTTTCTCTCTCTGTGATTGTGTTTCTCTTTTCATTTTTGTATCTGTCGTCTTTCTCTCACTATCTCTTATCTAAAAGTCAAGGCTATTTAAACCAGGAAACACTGCAGACATGACTTATTATAGTTAATAAGTTCATGCACCGTTAAATGACACACACACACACACACACACACACACACACACGTTGGCGCTAACACTGATTAATGTCACAGAGGCAGTTTTATATTCAGAAGTATGAAAGAATCTCAAAGAGCCGTCCTCTGTTATCTGAACATATGTTGTCTTTGTTTGACCAGAGAAAATGCTACATGCAATACAACAACAGTGTATCATTAATTATTGGTGTTTGTGATTTTGAAGCAATTTAGGCTCATTTAACACCCACCACTGGGGAGACGCCACATTTTTAAGGTTTTGGTTACTCTGCAGTACATTGAATTATTTTTACAAGCAGGGGTAGGCAAAGATAAACTACATAAAACAGCAGCTACGCCATGTATCAATATAAACTATTGTATTCAAAAATGCTTTTCCAAGGTAACATGAAATCAATTCTATCGCCGTATTTTATCTATCAGAACACTGACGCAGTTGATAAAGTGGATGATGTTTGAGAGCAACAGCATTTCTCTTCCTAAGTCATGTGATAAATCTGATCCAGATCAAATATTCATATATCCCTGTGATCACCCAGATGAAGGTTATGAAAGTAACCAACAATTTAATGTTTACCTAACAGTTTGCTAATGACTCATTATTGTATTCTTAGTTACTTGGTGTTTGGTAATGAAGGACCTACTTTGCATCATCTGAGCTACAACAAACAGTTTTCACAAAGTTTTGTGGATAGGTTGATAACCTGCTGTTTGATGGCATTACAGCACAGTTATAGGGCATAGGTATGTGCATTTAACAAGTTACACCATCTCTTGGCATTATGTGTACAACAACTCACTTTTTCGTGCACAACCAACGGAAACGTAACATAGGCTGAAAGTAGCAAGCTAATGTTAACTGTGAGGCTGCTCCTCAGGTCAAAAAGTTGGTAAACCATTTATCCTAGGCTAATTAAATGAACACCAAAACGTAACAGGAACTGATTGTAGGAAGTTATGCTAAAAATGTCAGCGTGTTTATGATGTGATCACTTTGAGTTCACAGTAAGTGTATTACAAATTACATATTACATGTTCATATTCATCTAACTTTTCATAACGCTAGCAGTATGTCAAAGCAGAAAAAATGGGTTGTAAAAGGTAAAAGACATGATATGGATTTTCTGCACTCACCAGAAAAAAAAAACATGATCAAAAATAATAGTCAAATTAGTTAATGGCAAACTAGGCGATGGGAATGAATTTCTCAATTGCATCATTGCCAAATCTTATTACTTGTAAGTATGTAAGACCAGCAAGCATTGATGGCTAACTCTCTCCAGGGAGTCTGTGAGCTGAGATAATGCCTCTTTAGATAAACTAATAGACTTTTGAGTTGGAGAGCATTTAGAGAATGAGATAGTGTTAATGTAGTTAAGTGGTGACCGTACCTTTTTTCTCCTTCTCGCTCCCTTTGATTCATTTTGTTTTGTAGTTGTTTTTTTCCTCTTGCACACTCTATGGGAAACAATCTTCTTCTTCACATCAATAATATATTCAAATTGGGGTCACTGACAAGCGTACAGTCCATCTTGTGCAGCTGGTAGATAATAAAAACAGATTAATGTCCTTTGTAAAGTTATGAAGTGACATTTTCTTGATATTGCAGTCTTCACTAGGTCCACATTGGCACAACCCCATGTCTTAAATTAGTGAACCCACAGGTGACACGTTGACATTTCAAACAAACGTCCATGTACCCATCCTGTCACATATAAGAACACACACGCTCTCACACACACACATGCACACACATCAGCAGATTATTTCTGCCCCCAACAGGTTAGGACCCTCTATTGAACAATGAGCTCCATTTGAACACCATTGAAAGATGACCAGGGCAGGGGAGTGGAGGGGGGTTTCCATCAGGATGATTTGTTGTGTTTAGTGGGGGTCCTCACACTGCTCTGTTGGGATGCTCTTAAGCTGCCTGAGGATGTTCTGGCGGCAATGAAGGCTCTTCTCTAGAGGAGAACCTTTATGAGATTGATGACAGCTGAACCTGCCTGCAGTGATGTTGACCAAACAGTGTGAAAACATCTAATGTTGCCCAATGTAATGGTTTCAATGCCTGCTAGCTCAATGTTGCAGCATTTTAGTTTGTCAATCCACAAACCACACCTAGCAAAACTTTCACTGCTACAGTATAGACCATTTATAATTTGCCCAAAATTGAAAATGTGTGTCCCACACCTCATTGACCAGCAGGACTTCTGCATTACACTGTAATTGTTTCGGCTAGTTAACACCGCAAGGTCTGTCATGTGGTACCAGATGTGGCATTTGGACTACGAGTCGACCCCTGTGGTTCTTCCAGCCCATTAATCAACAAATCCTGACACATATAGGCCTACTGAGCCTCTAATGGCCATGCTCAGGCCCTGGGGGCTCAGTACAGCACACAATGAGATCAGATTCCCACATATCAGCCAATTTGTTGACAGATATGTTGTCAGACCAGCCTGGGAGCACCAGAAGGGCAGGAACCATGCTGCCTTGTCTTTTGCGTGGACTGATAACAGTGTCAGTGGTGTACGTAAACATATATACTGTATGATGCCCATCAGATAACTACTTCTGTACGTACAGAGCGTGCATGCATTTTGCAATTCATGCTCACTCTCTAGTTTCTCATCTCTGGCCTGTTCAAAGTAAAAAGTCTTGCTGTCAGCCACCCAGAAAACCACACTCACATAGAGACAACCTTGGGAACTCCTGCACCAAATGCGATAATTAAAGGTTTACTACACTCTCTCTTCTGCACACCCCCCTACCAACACACACACACACACGTTCTGATTCTGTAATACACACAGCTGCATCAGTGCGGTGGTAATGACAGTGTACCAGTCTGTAGAGTATGATATTACCCATTAAGTGGGAATGTGTAGCTGTTGCCAGTTCAAGTGGTGTTTAAAAAAGTACATGCCATCGCTGTGAACTGTCTGCACCTTGTAATATACGTGTTTACAATTAGGTTTTTGCTCTCGTATGGCTGAAATCACACTCTGTTACTGAGCTACTCACTAAATAGTAGGTGCTCTATATTACTTTCTGCCATTTTATTTAACTGCTTAAATGAAAAGGATATGTGACAAAGAGGGAATCCATGCAAGGTACTTAAATAAAACAAGTATATTTATTAAACTAAAATAAACACAAGTACAAAAGAAGATGCCACAGCATGGATGTAACCTGCTAGAATTGATCTGAATACATGGGCCAGCTTTTATAGCTCCCAATTCAGCCAGTTGTCTGCTGAGGGTGGCAGGACAACCTCCAAACAGGGGAGGAGCATCACAGAAAAAAACGTTTATATATATATATATATATATATATATATATTTGCAGCATTTGTGCATCTGAAAGCTTCTTCCTGCAGATAAGGCATTGCAGCACCCCGGGATGCAGTGGCACCCACTTTGAAAACCACTCAATTTGAAAAATTCTCACAATAATGATACAGAGATTTTTTTATTTGCATTTCTTTAAAAATGCTTAATAAATACTCACTTCTCATTTGGTTACCAGACTAGCTTCAGTAGTGCCTACACTGTCCTAGATACAGACATGAGGATTATTCTAAATTTGAGCGCCCTCTTTGATTCTGCATGTGACTAACAATTCTTCTTTCTCTTCGTTTGATTTACGTCATGACTGTAACTATTAATATCCTAGCATCACATTCTGTCACATATGCAGCTTTTTAAATAGATAGTGTCTTTTTTGAGTATTCAAAGTTATTATTTTTATGTTCCCACCTCACCCTCCTAGCTGGTGAAGCTGTGCAGCGGGATGATCGAGGCCGGCAGGGCCTACGTCAGCGCCAACAAACTCTTTGTGAACGGCATCAAGGACCTGTCACAGCAGTGCAAGAAGGAGGAGATGATATCGGTGAGCAGAAGCAGCACTGCCTTCGAAACTGGGCTCAGATCTGTATGTCCGCTCAGGAATGTTCGAGGGCCAGCTTCTCAACAAATGGCCGCTCATCTTTCTTTGCTGGGACATTCCTATGATTCCCCACATGAATAATTACAGCAGAGCAGTATAAACAGTATTGTCCAGACGCAGAGTCATCCAGCTGTTTCAGACATGACAGATGTGACCACATGCAGACAGGAGATGTTTATGCTGACAGTTTACATGGCTTGAAGCAGAAAGATGTGAAACCTGCTTTTATGGTTTTCTTTTAGGGAAACATTTTTACTAGGTTTCTGTTGGTACGGGTGTCACCGTTATTGCTTTGGGGTGAAGCAGCAGAGACATAATTGTTTCACAGACAACTATTCAATGTTGAGCTTATTTTAAGTACAGATCCAGATCATGTTTTGTGGACAGTACAGTATACAGAGACAGTATAGAAATGTTATGGTGTTTAAGGTTTTTATGGACAACTGTGCGTGTGTGTGTGTGTGTGTGTGTGTGTGTGTGTGTGTGTGTGTGTGTGTGTGTGTGTGTGTGTGTGTGTGTGTGTGCTGTGAACGTTGCAGGAATGTCTTGAAAAGTGTGGAGAAAGCCTCCAGGAGATTGTCAACTACCACATGGTAAGAGACACACACGCGTGTGCGCGCACACACACACACACACACACACACACACACACACACACACACGAGTTTTAGCCACAGGCAAGAGGTCGATTTAGAGTGTTGTCCCGACACGCCCGGGTCCTCTTGGCATGTTAACGTCTTTAAAACATCCTGTTCCTTCTGGGTCCAGTATTACGCAACACACACACAAACACACACACCTACACACAATTTAACTGTGACCTCGCTCTGTAACGGTGAATCTGTCCGCACAGGCCTGTCCACATGTGTGTGTCTGATTAAAACCACATGTTTCACAGAAGTTGAAATGCACACACATACAAAACACACACATACGCAGCTTTTAGTCATAAGACTCTCTCATCATGACTAAGTGTGATTTAAGAAATTTTCTTTTCTAGGAACCTGCTACAGGTTTGCGAAGCCTAAAGGCAATACTGCAGTAAAAGAGAGCATTTAAGTTTACATTTATATTACATACGTACAGTTACATACATGTCTCTCACCGCACTGCGTTACAGTCAGGACTGGGCAATGCGTGAGAGTGTGTGGTGTTTTGAGGTTTTTTCCATGTCGGTGCGTGAATGTGTGTGAACATATTCAGCAAAAAGGAAGGTGACATTAGGATTTGTCATGGTGAAACATGAGGGAGCGAAGGAAAGTGAGCTAGAGAACAGAGAGGGCTGTTGGAGGAAAGAAGGGGAGAAAAAACGAGGAAGTGAAAAAGAGGCAGTAGATTATTGAAGATTTAGAGGCAGATGAGTTATATTTTATTTCAGTTATACAGATCTTCAGTACTCAGACTTGGATGTTTCTCTCATATTAAAGCTGATTCCAGATACGCTGTTAGGGGTCCTTTTTGTTTGTTTGTTTGTTTTCACATAACTGATGTTTAAAAGTTGGATCTCCCATCCCTCTGTTCGACTGCAACTTCTACAGGCTCCTGTGGGTGTAGAACAGATGCTTATCAGCAACTCTTATCTTCCCCTTTACAGTTGGACTTCCCTGCTTCATTCATTCTGACCATACTGTCCTTTACACTGTAAGCCTTTGATGAGGGGGGGGTCCTGTTTTAGTGATTTCCTCTTATGTATTGCTTTTTGTTGAACATACATTTGACTAAACAAATATGCCGTACTTTGAAATACAGCACAAATGAACTTGACTTAAGTCGCTGAAGGGCATTCAAACACTGTTCTCTAGGTAAATACGTACCAGTTGGTTAAATAGAGCAGTAAGTTACAAGCAAACATTTAAATGTTGATCCTCCCATACTCCTGGCTAATCTGTCTTGCTTTTTCCCCCTATATTTTTCAGTCATGCCCCTGACTTGTTTCACTCCACTAAGGTCAAGCTGGTTTAACTTTAATTCCCTTTTTAAAATCAAATCAAAGCGCTGCACACTTGATGGGATCCATCAGCTGCATCAGTCCAGTGGAATCTTCTCCTCTCTCTTTTCCTCTAATAGCTGTCAATTCCTTGCTTTCCTTTACATGTACAGACATGCTGTGTATTCTGTTGTAGCTTTCTGCCTTATCACACCACACACTACCAGTGAAATTTCCAGGCAATACGTCTTCTGGCCATGGTGATAGACTATGTCCTGTGGGTTTTTGTTGTTTTTTTACTACCTTTCACTACCTTCTTTTCCACTGCCACTCCACCACCTCTCCTCAAAATCTCACCCCTTTACCCTTCACCCCTCACCACAGGCGCAGGCGTCCCACTCCTCCTCTCTAACACTCAGGAATTACACTAAAGGCTTGTCTGGCAGGCAGTATGAATGAAGGGATGGAGGGAGGGGAGCGAAAGACAAGGAAATCTGTCTTTGTTTGTTCGACCACCCACTGATGCCTATTTCTGCACTTTCTGAGCTCTCGTCAACCACAAAAGAAGCCATTCAAACAGGAAAATGAATCTCCCAGTAAATCTCATGATGACTAAATGGGTGTACTTTTAAACATACCTAATTGCTACACTTAATCATAACAGAATGAGAATGATACCATGGTGGATTTGAACAGGTTTCTGTGAGATTGGAATTTGCTCGATTGATGGGACTTCAATAGGAGCAGACACTGAGGATCTTTAGAAGCTGCAGATCTTTGGGGACACGAATGCTGGGGAACTGAGTGTAGACATGCTGTACGATGGGTTGGGTCATAGCCAGGGCACCATAATCCAGAGCAGGTTTGGGTAGAACATTTGGATTAGTTTACATGTGGGTCCAAAGTCTTTCTGATGGAACTGATTTAGATTTTTTGTCTGGGATGTAATTCCTTTGGATCTGGTTGGACCACCCTGGAAGGTACCAAGCATCATTTTGCATAGCACCCACAGTCTGCAGACCTTTGATACATTTGGCATAGTTGTATCCACTATAACCAACTAGCAATTTGTTAAAAAGCAGTTGCCGTCCATCACTGTTGGCCCTTTTCAGTAACTGTGATCACAGAAGAAACCCTGGGTGGTGAGGTTTGTGTTTTCAAAATACTTTAATACAAATAAATGAAAGGGCAACACTTTCATAAAAGTACTGTTCTATTTAAACCCAAATAAATATTTATTCATCTTTCATTTGTTATTGGGAATTTTTTGGATGTTCAGCTGAGAAAATTATGTAGATTAGGCAACCAAATAATTAGTTGAAAGTGTACTATTTGGAAACATCCTAGTTTTAGAAACCCTTCTAAAGCGTTATCGCTAAAAGGATGTATTTTTGACATAAAGTGAATCTCCTTACATTAAGAATATATTGCACAGAAGAGAATGGATAGGATTTCTGAAAACGTGGGAACTGCAATCTAAAGCAAGAAACCAGAGATCCAGCCTGTGAAGTCATCAGGCTCTGCAGAAGCATCATATGGATGGACACACACACACACACACACACACACACAGACTAAGCCTGTAATCCTCAATGTGTAAGTTCACGAACAAGGGATTGCTATAGAAATAATCTAATCTAAATTCATTTCTGTGTGTGTGTGTGTGTGTGTGTGTGTGTGTGTGTGTGTGTGTGTGTGTGTGTGTCGGTTTGGCGTGGGCACCGAGGCATTCTCAGAGGTATTCTTATTATGCATGCACATGGATAAATCAGCTAGACATACATTTTTCCTTAATAAGACGGATGGTATGTAGTTAGCCACTTGTGTTTGTATTTGAACTGTGGACAGAAATCTAGAACTGGAAGAGAAATCCTTGTTTAGATGGAGAGAAGATTTGCTCATCATAAACAAGAAATGGAGGAGGAAAACATAGACAAGTAAGGGCAGGAGTGTGAGACGAGAGAGCGAGGGGTGGGAATCGAACAGTTAACAGGAAGAGAAATCTGGTATCCTGTAAGGCTAAAAATCTGTTGAGGCAGCAGCTGAATGAGTGCACATGTGTGGATGCCCTCATCTTTCCTTTCCCCTTCTCTGTCTGTAGCATAATCTGTGACAGTGATAATGTGGAAGGGTTTGTATTTCCATCTTGTGGTGACACGTAGCAACTACAGATTTAATCCAGTCATAAAAGTTAACAACCAACTCTTTTAACTTGCTGTGCAGTCTAGCTCATATGATAACATTAACTGCTCAGGACCTCACCTCTGTTACCGTTTTCTGTGCACAGATTTTGTTTGACCAGGCTCAGAGGTCGATCAAGCAGCAGCTTCACACCTTCATTAAAGAGTGAGTATCTTGTCAGAATTAAGTAGCTTCCCCCTGCTGTTAAAAGATGTAATGTAACGCATGTTCAAGCTAATACATTATGATTAAAGACTGGTGTGGTGGTGAAATTGACATCATAGGGCGGTAAGTGACCCCACTACAGATAAGTGACGTGTCAAAGTGGATTTAAACAATATAAACCTCCACATGAAGGCTGTAAGATGTAAATGCCTAAAATGTAAATGTTCACATAAATTGCAGATGTCTCATGTGTCTCAATCAAATGTAATCTCATCATATTTAGACAACAGTTAGTCTCCTCTTGGTCAATTGTACATGTAACCACATGCACAAAATGCCCAGTGATAACACAAACCCTGCATTTCAAACTGAATGTGATTTGGCACAGATGGACATGAATTAAACACTTTGTCTCTACTTTACTACACCTCCTTTAGGGATGTACGTAAGTTCAAGGACACCAAGAAGCAGTTTGACCGGGTGCGTGAGGACATGGAGCTGGCCCAGGTGAAGAACGCCCAGGCACCCAGGAACAAGGTGCACGAGGCTGAGGAGGCCACACAGGCCCTTGTCCTCAGCCGCAAAGCTTTTAGGCACCTGGCCCTAGACTACGTGCTACAGGTGAAACACACACACCTACACAGTTGTGTTCCCATCACTGCAGAGGCCATTACATTTATTTATTTTAATTAATAATAAAGACTAATTAGCAAGACTAATCCTAACCAAAACCGCTACTTGCCTAACCCTAACCCATCCCCGATACCCATACCTACTCCTAAACCTAACCATACCTTGATCCTTAACCAAGGCTTCACTCTAAAATGTTATGATTTATATTATGGAGATCTGCGTTTTTGTCCCCCAAAGGAGGGTGAGTTCCCACAATGTGACTATGGAAACACATTTATGTCTCCACAACATGAGTAATACAAGCCTACATACACACACACACACATTCCAGATTATATTACCAGTGACCAGAAGGTGGCGCTGACACTCAACAGCTGCTGATCCCAGATAGACACAAAACTCTCAATACTAATGCAGAAAAGGATAGGGATGAATTCATATATAATCTCTCTCAAACAAGCACCCTAAAATCTTCTTTTTGGCAGATTAATGTGCTTCAGGCCAAGAAGAAGTTTGAAATCCTGGATGCAGTGAGTAGCCTTGGCTATATCGCCTCTAATTTCTGACTGACATCTCAGCATTACTGTATGTGTTTTGTAATGTGAGTGTCATGTGTGTTTGGGAGAAGGATTAGTAACACAGCTGTATTACAACCACCATTGTCTCCTTGTCTCTCCTGCAGATGCTGTCCTTCATGCGTGCCCAGTACACTCTTTTCCAACAAGGCTTTAACATCTTGGATGAGATTGACCCCTACATGAAAAAACTGGCTGCGCAGGTTAGACGAAACGAACAAACCGAAATCATACACAGCACACTCAAACAAGAAAATGTGCACATATTCTCTATCTATTTCTCTCTCAATCTATCTATCTATCTATCATATTCTCTATCTATTTGATCTGTCCCTTCACCAGAACACTGACTCAGTTGATTAAGTGGACAGTTTGAGAGCAACAGCTTTTCTCTGCATGAGTCATGCAATAAATCTGACTTATGCAATCAGTTAATAGATCAAAGTCTCTTGTCATTTAGAGACATTTAGGCCTTGTATGTACAGAAATACAAGAGCATACAGATATATTTTTTATTTGTTGAATGCAATAAAGTTAAGGGTTAGGATATAAGATAACACTAATGTACATATTTAAACACACACAGCAGGGATAAGTAAATGTATCAGTGTGCATAGTTTTCTGTCCGTCTGTATCTTTGTTATACTTTTACTCTTCTCACAGTTTAATTTACGTGTCTCCCTGACTCTGCTGTCATTTGCTCCGCGTAGCTGGATCAGCTGGTCATCGACTCGGCCATGGAGAAGAGGGAGCTGGAGCACAAACATGCCATCATCCAGCAGAGAGTAAGACAGCAACACAACTTTTGACTGCCCCACACACGCACCTCATATGCTGCAAAATCAGATCAAAATACTTTTCGACTGCTGATATGGAACAACAATGTCAACAAACCAGAAAAGAAAATACAGAGAAATGTCCCCTTAGCACTTAAATATGGGGATTATTCCTAATTTTATTTCACATTGACTTCATTATATTTTTTGAAAACTTGACCAAAGTGTAAACGTTTTGTACTTTTGCAATTTAGATGAATACATTAAAACTAGAACAAGTGTTCATTGGTTTCTTTAGACAAGAATGTTTTGTGTGTTTGTTCTGCGTTTATTCTTTTCAAAATCAGTGGAATGGAGAGCCTTTAAAGAATTTGGCTGTGGTTAATGGCTACACATAGAAACTTGATTGACTTGAATCACATGTTATTTCTTAAAGCCACTGCACACCCCTGTTTTTTGTCAAATGCACATTCTACTGTATGTGCATATCAAGTCATGGTGTCATGGTGGTGTATTTTACTGTGTCCTGAAATGCCTCTGACCTAGATTTTTCTTCCAAAACAAAACAGCTGCATCAACATTTTTCTGTCTCACATAGCATGACGGGTTCCTCCGTATTCAGCCCAGACTGAGTTTAGAATAGGTATTTATCTATTTCTGGAATCTGACAAGGACCTTGTTACAACATTACATGTATCTTAAGTTATCATCAAATGCCTTGTTTGAAAAAAGGCTTTCCACGGAAGCTTTGAATTATTTTTACATCCTCTGTCTCGTGACTCGGCCTGCCATCTATTCCTTTTTTTTATAATTCACAGAGCCGCACCAAGCAAGTTTATGAGTGTTGAATGTAGTTTTTTCTTCAGGCTCACAGAGTTTAAAGTAGCTGTCTCCACAAAGACAGTTTGACATGTTCATTTTATGGGTCACTCAGCTGAATGAGAACAGTTCTGTCAGACCCTCACCCTGTGCAACAGTCACGCTCATGCACAGATGCATAAAATTCATCCGTTACCTGAAGAGATGCCAAAACATGGCTGTTTTTCTGCCCGACTTGGCCTCTCCCTCTGATTGATTTAGTTGCCAAGTGCGGGGATCCTTAAATCGGGACACAGCTTTGTGCCTGACCTAATGGCCTTGCAGCAGTCCTGTCTTTAATCTGAAAGCCTAACCACGGAGTGATGCTACATTTTGATTACTCAATGCTTAAACACAAATGTGAACACACATCATGTCTAAGGTGCTGTAGCTAAAAAGTCAGAGGGACTTTCTCTGAGAGATAAAGCTACTGAACAGCTATTTCCTGGAGGCTTTGTGTATTTCAGGAGCACTCTGAATTAGCAAGCTAATTACTGCTTGCGTGAACAGACCTTCTGGACACTAACATTGACTTGGACATGATGTCTCACATTTACATATTTGTCATCATGTAGTGAAATTCAATTAGTGTTGATCTTGTAATAACAGTTGTTTCTGTCTTTTTTCGCCCCATCTCCTTGTCCTCGCCTGATCGTGTTCTTCCTCCAGACTCTGATGCAGGTGAGTTTGTCTTTATCTGAACCCTTTAAATAGTGCTTAGATGCTTTTGTTTGGGCTTTTTTTTAAACTATTGAGTAGCCTCATGTCTGGATGTTGACCTCACTGATGTTTGTGTGCTTTATTACGTGTTTGGACTTTGTGTCCAAGTCTTGGCTTGTCACAAAGATCCTTGCATCCTCCCCCACCACCATGTGATGAACTTTCATTGTACAAATCCCGTCAGTTATTTTTTTTGTCTCCCATTTGACGTTGTCTCTTTTTCTACATTGCTCTGCTTCTGCTTTAGGTTTCTCCATCCCTCACATTCACACTCCTTTCCTTCTCGTATATGCACATAACAAACACACAGCTCTTCTCCCTAGTCCGTTCCTCTCAATGAAGTTTACAGCTAACAGTTTTGTGCCGGTTGAGGGGTTGGTTTATGAGGTGGTATTGTGCCAGTGTTGTGGTATTGAACAGGTTTTCCTGGAATGTTGTGACAAGGAACAAACCAACAGACACACCTTAATGTACTGTTTATATGCAGTACAGTATGATACGTGTCTCTTTCCTCCTAACAGAGTGCTGTGTCTTACAAAAGTAGTGCAGTATACAGTAAGGAATAAAGCCAGGCTGAATATCAGTTATTAGGATTATTTCACAGCTGGAATTGACAGGTCACCAATCCATCGCAGGGCCACACATAGCCAAACAACCAGTCACACTCAGACTCACACCTGAGGACAATTTAGGGTCACCAATTAACCTAGACTGTATGTCTTTGGACGGTAGGAGGAAGCCACAGCACCCAGAGAGAACCCACGCAGTCTCCGATGTTGTCTTCTACTTTTAGGTACAGCTCTGGTAATCACAGTGCCAGAGAGGTCAATATGCCAGCCTCAACCCACCTCCTCCTCTGCCTACTGCCCGCCCCAGCCAAAGTCAACAGATGGCATTATGACGCACAGTAGCTGGTTGAATGTGAGTGACAGAGAAAGACAAAGAGGAAGAAGGAGGAGATCAGTTTAAGATCCCAGACGGGGACTGTGTATGAAAGAGAATTAAACTATAGAAGAGAGAAAGAAACGTTGTTATCCCCGTTCAGTTTAATATTTGTGATTTTCTATAACTACCGGAGCAAAATAAAAAATCGTTGGAGATTTTGGTTTAAAAATCTATATCCCACTAAATTACTTTCTTTCGCTCTGTCTTTTTATGAATTTAACAAATGGTTGTTGTTACAATACCACAGTTTAAAATGTAGGTCAAACGTAGTCTTTGTCTTTTGATTTTAAAACCTACACCGACTAAACACTGGGCTTATGAGGCAAAGCAGTTTCCACGGAGTCATTAGCTTGGTGTTCATGTGAAGCAGTAGAAAGCTCCTGTCTCCTGCCATCTTACTTTGTAATCGCATCTGACCAAAGCATTTCACAAAAAAAGCCTGAAGAAAGAAAATAAGGAAAAGAGTCAGAACATGTTGATCCATTTCAGACTTTCTCCCTGTCTTTTTTAAAAACTGTCCTTATGCAAATTTAGTGGTGCAGGAGGCAAAGCCACGAAACAGCAGAGTTTGTGAATTATAGATGGTATACATCCTTTATTAATAGGCCATTAGGTAACTGCAGTAGTCATACTCAGAAAAGAATAAGATATCTTCAGTATGAATATAGTTTATGCTAAATTGCACTTGCAAGTTGTTTTTCAGTGGAAGGAAGATGGATAACAGAGAAATAAAGAGATACACTACATGTAAACACTTTCTCAACAACATGGATACATTTAAAATCTGTCACAGATATGCAGGAGTGGGAATGGTATGACGGTGTTCGAGAGCAGATTTCTTGATTAAAATTGATCACTACAGATAAAGACGTGGGTGTGGGTGAATTTAACATCTTAACTTGACATTCATCACATTCTCTTGCACGTGAAGGCCAAACAATCTTGTCAGAGAGTGAGACATTAATTAAATCACACCATCTCTGCACGCTCGCTGTCTTTCACTTCTCTTCCTTTTCTTCTTTGGACCTTGCCTTTACTTTCACTGTTTTTGGGTGAATCTGCGACTAACCCTCCCCTTTTTTAAATCTCCCTTTCTCCGTCCACAGATCACATGCTCCCTCTTTATCCTCTCTCTATTCTTTCACAGCAGTCTTTCATGTGTTCTCTTGGACTTCCTTGTGGCTCCCGGGGGGATTGTTGCCTCAGCTCTGTCCTCCTCCATTGTTACAGCATTTGGCTGTGCAACTTTTTGAAGTCAGAGTGAGGCAAACAGAGAGAGGCAAAAACAGAAAGAAAACTGCTGCAAGAAAGCTGTAGTGGGAAGGCAAACATTTCATAAACCAAACGTGTTTATAAATGACAAAGCAGACTGCTTTGTGTCTGTTTAAACAATTTAACTCAACTAAAACCTTGATTATTTACTGGGTTATAGCATGCATGTGCACATCCTTTGTATGTGTAGCCGTTACAGTATTGTAGCCCATCAGATCAGGATAAATGAAATCCTTTTTTACTTGCTGTCTTCTTGGTCTCCCCACATGTCATGTTTGTCTCTGCTGTCAAACTGTGGAATTTATATTTATTCATTTTAGCTGACGCTTTTATCCAAAGCAACTTACAACTGCTATATACAGTATGTCAGAGGTCACACATCTCTGGAGCAACTAGGGGTTAATTGTCTTGCTCAGGGATGTGTCACAGTGAGTCCCGGGTCTCTCACACCAAAGGCATGTGTCTTATCCACTGAACCATCACCACCCCCGGAATAAAGGTAAAAATACCAAAGAAACTCTAAAGAAAGAAAGAAAAATATGGCCACTGTCCCCAAACTATTCCAGGCAGAAGCAGTAATTTATCACCTATACATTCCTGTAAATCAATGTAGTACAAAGGTACACTCTGTATATGCAAATAATCTTGTGTAGGCTTTAACAATAGCCTGCCTTAAAAATGTCCATATCATTCAATCAACACGTCTGTCATGCTGTGTGTGTTTTGCTTTGTGCAACATACAGTATGATGCTTGTCACTTTTCTTCTGACAAATTGCTGTGTCTTCCAAAGCTATGTAACTATGCTAAGTATTTAGTAAGGAATAATGCAGGGCTAAATATCAGCTATTGCTCATTTAAATTTTGTTTGTAGATGTTTTACTGCAACATGTCACATTTATGTGCACTTTCTTGCTCTTGTGATAGCCTACTATATATTGGATACTAAAAATCATGGCAACTGTTCCCAAACTGTGTCCAGACAGAAGCAGTAAATTCTATAAATTTATGTAATTCAATGTAGTACACAGGTGCTGGTTTATGCCGGTTTATGCAGCTGTGTTGCGCCAGTGTTGTTTTTGAACAGGTTTAGTATGTTGTGCCAGAGAACAAACAGACACACCTTAGAATGCTCCATTATGCAAATAATCGTGTGCAGGCTTCAACAAAAATGGCCATATCATTGACAAAGGCCTAAGAATGATCAATTCTGCAATATAAATACATTTTGTGGGTCCCTGGTTTAGATATGGGCCGTTCTGCAGCCGCATGTTCTGCTTGTGCGCTGCAGACAGTCCTCTGTGGTGCTGGCTGATTTAAGGTGGGAAGAGGGGCCATCGGGCTGGTGTTTGGGGAGCAATAATGTCAGCTTGATTAAGCAGCAATAGTTTTCAGAGCCGCAGACAGATGGAAAGCTGACTCCTCCAAAACTGTGGATGAAACCCCAGGCTTCAGAATAGTTGGAGGGGAGCCTTAAATAGCGGCGCGGGGCGGGGAGTGTGCACAATCGGGTGTAAAATGAAATGTTTGATCTCCGGCAGCCGCAACGGGGTCAGCGGGCCACGAGGACTCTGTGACAGCTGTATGGTAATGAGCGCTCGCGCGAGATCCACGCGGCAGTCCGCAGGTGGCGTTGAGTGAAGGAACGCCACGCTGTGGTTAGCTGTGACAGTGTCTCATCTGGATTCACGTCGTCCTGCTGCTCCAAGTAAATAATCTGTGGAATATTTTAGAGATGGTCTTTCCTCTCTGACGAGCATCTTAGCGTAATTTATTTATTTATTTATTGCGTTTTCAATCCGTTGTTATTGAGTTTGAGATGCTGTTGGATGTCAGTGTGGTTAAGATGAAGATTTTTGGCAGGCTGGACTGTCCACTGGTGAGGAACGTCATTTCTTTTTTTGTCTTAGTTTTCTTTAGGCAGTGTTTATGAGTTTTAAATTTGACACCGGCCTAATTAATATTACAGCCAACGTAATGAGTTACATGGATGAAGATTTGGCATTCAGTACAAAGTCTCGTTTGTAAAGGCCGCATACTAGGGCTGTTATAAGACACTAGAAAGGATAGTGGCAGAGAGAGGTTGAAGAATTCCAGATAATAACAGATCTCCTGTTATCATTGCTTTGTTTACCCAATTTCATTTTGTCTTCTTTTCCTCTAAGTTGAGGAAAATGAACTGTCTTTTTATCTAGTGATCAGTTTCAGTATACAGGAAGTTGCAAGCTGTGATGCTCAAATGCATGTACCATATTTGTCTGTGTGTGTGTGTGTGTGTGTGTGTGTGTGTGTGTGTGTGTGTGTTAAACCAGGTTGTTTCTTTGGGGAAACACCTCAGAATGCCTCAGCGGCCAGCAGGGAGACAGACTGTTGTGTCACATCCCACCATGTTTTTTGCTGTAGCTGATATGTTATATTCTAGTATACCAATGTCACGTGTTGCTACTCTCTGTATGACTCACGTTAATCTACACAAAGCAGCAAATATGATCAGTTTGAGCTGAAATTTACAGCAATGTTGCAATATTTGTGGATAGTCGTGGTGCCTGGGATGATCAATGAGAAGGCCTCAATACTTTTAACATGGTCAAAAGGGCATTGAAGGTGCATGACGACATCAGTGTGCAATTATACAGTCAGCCTTTTCTGGAAAGGAACACACAGAGTAATTCAATGATATTTTCAAAAGAAGAGATACAGCACTGAGGCAAAGCATGATCGTCTGTATGTGTGCAGTTGTCTGTGCACAGCTGATCATATGCTCAGTATTACCTTGCCCCAAACCAAAGGCCTCCTTAACAAAAGTGAAACCTAACCTCCACCTTGGGTCTTGTTTTACCCGTGTCCCTGTGTTTTTCACCTCGCTGAGCATGTGGCATCTGGCTTTAAATGTTTTTTCCTGGGAAACCCAACTCTGTGTGGATAAAACACATAAGACAATACAGCATGTCTTAGCTAACTGAAAGAGATGTGTAGATAGAACATATACTTTAAAGGGAAACTAATGAACAGACGGTTGGTGTGGAGAGGATGCTGATTCTTTTGGAGGAACAAACAGACGTATTTCAAAGGGAAAAGTAGGGTGTACATAACAGAGCTCAGCAATAGCATTGTGTCAGCACAGCTACTGTATGTGGTACTGATAGGGCGCTATCTCCGTTTCCTATTGATATGTTACGGTGGACTTTTACACTTGCTGCTCCACAACGTCACCTGACCTAATCTTTATTCCAGTTGAACTTTACAGTGTATTTTTACAAAGAAAGAGGACTGTGGAGTTTGACCCCATTTTGAATTGCTTTAAGAAAGGAAACTCTTTGCAGCCAGCCACCAGTAATTCTTTTAATGTACTGCATATGAGCATGCTAGTTATGTTTTAAGAGAGACTTGAAAAACAATATGTGAGCCATCTTGAAACTGACAATGGTCTGTTGTTTTTGATGAGGACACTTACATTGTTTCTGCAGAATAGGAGCGTATACCTCATCCA
Source organism: Micropterus salmoides (assembly GCF_014851395.1). Taxonomy (NCBI): domain Eukaryota; kingdom Metazoa; phylum Chordata; class Actinopteri; order Centrarchiformes; family Centrarchidae; genus Micropterus; species Micropterus salmoides. Next base: position 26,589,719 of record NW_024043372.1, read on the forward strand.
CAGGAACAAACTAAATCATGAAAACTTGGCCATTGCAGTATATTGATTCATTTAGCATGGAAATGAAAACTGACCTTGTGCATGTGTTCTCCCTGCAGGACTTTTCTTATGATGACCCCAAGTTGGAATTCAATGTGGATGCACCCAATGGCGTGGTCATGGAGGGCTACCTCTTCAAGAGGGCCAGCAATGCGTTCAAGACCTGGAACAGGTAAAAGAGAAGGGAAGTGGGAGAGCATAACAGAGAGGGAGTCAGATTGTCTTGTGAACTGTAAGCTAATGGAAGCTAACCAGCACACATGCAAAACTGTTGTTGTAAGGATATGGTTGGTCTATTCATTTAATATTTGTCACCAAATGATAAGGGACTCAACTACATTTAGACTATCTTTGAACTCCCCGTTTTTCGTGTAGGATGACTTTTACCTTAGAAAGTGGTTTGTATAAGAAAGAAGAATGTTCTCCATCGACCTTTGCCTTATTACAAGAGTTAGTTAATACATATCTATCGACGTATTAATCACTTTTGTATGCACGGTGCTTTTCCCTTGCAGGGAAGCACGCAGACATGTGATTTATTGTTTGTGTCACAGAAACTGTCTAACTTCATACCTTCTCCCCTCCTCAAGGCGGTGGTTTTCTATACAAAACAGCCAGCTGGTCTACCAAAAGAAGCTCAAGGTACAGTTTCATTAGATAGCAATGTTTGAGTTGTTGGTCTGATTATCACTAGTTTAAATATTGGTGCAGAAGAATGGCTCATGAGGAGGCTGACTTGCTTTGTTTAGCAGAGTTGTAGTCAAACTTCTCTCTGCCAATGACAGGACTCTTTGACGGTGGTGGTGGAGGACCTGAGGCTGTGCTCAGTCAAACCCTGTGAAGATAATGAGAGGAGGTTCTGCTTTGAGGTGGTTTCACCCACTAAGTAAGTGTTCGTATGTGTGTGTTTCCCCTCTAAAACCTTTTGCTGTTTATCTTTTTTTACTGTGCTGATTAGTTGTTACCTTACTGACTTTTATTTGGAATTCACTAATCAGCCAAATAACATGTAGCCTTATAGCATTATACAGTTATGACCAGGTGTTATAACTGGCATGTACAAACTTGTAGGAGCTGTATGCTGCAGGCTGAATCGGAGAAGCTGCGGCAGGCTTGGATCCAGGCAGTCCAGGCAAGCATCGCCAGTGCTTATAAAGACATCGCCGACAATTATTACATTGAGGTACGAACACACTCATGTATAGAGCAGCAGTCACATGGTAACACACAAGTGCCATCTCTTTTCATTACAAATTGGTGCCAGGTAGCTTCAGAACCTCTGTCTCTGACCTGCCTCTGCAGCGTTTGGACAGGACAGCCTCGCCCTCCACCAGCAGCATCGATTCTGCCAGTGAGCCCAGAGAGAGGGGGGAGAGGGGAGTTCGGGGAGGTGGGGAAAGCCTCCTCCAGAGGGTGCAGAGCCTGCCAGGCAACGAGCTGTGCTGTGACTGTGGCCAAACAGCTCCCTGCTGGGCCTCCATCAACCTGGGAGTGCTGCTCTGCATTGAGTGCTCAGGAATCCACAGGTAACTGCACTTAATAGCACCAGAGAGTTTGTTTACAGGCAGGAAGAACATCAGCAGGTGAGCTGATTATGCATATTTTTTACCCAAACTGGTTATGTCAGTGTAAAATAATAACAAACTAAATCTAGAGCAAGGTGCTCTGGGGAATTGGCCAGCTCAAAACATCTTTACAAGATAAAGTTATTAAAAGAACAACAAACCACACATCGAGCTTCCTCCCCACTTAAATCAATCAATCCTTCAAAATGTATTTATAGAGCACTTTAACAGCAAACACGAAGTTGCACAAAGTGCTGTACAGAGATTAAAAAAAAGCAAACATCTTTTACTTAATTTACAGGTTATCACATACATATAATGTATACCGTTAAAACACTAACAAATGAGTTCCTCCAAGTGTCATCCTCAAAGGTCAAAAGCCAGATGGAAGAGATGAGTTTTAAAACAAGTTATAAAATCAGACAGTGAGGAAGCCTGTCTATGGTAAGAGGAAGGGCATTCCACAATTTCAGAGCTGCCACCGCAAAAGCATGACGAGCTGCAGCGTTTTGCACCATCTGGAGACGGGCGAGAGACGATCCATTCATCCCAACAAAAAGTGCGTTGCAGTAATCTAGTCTAGTAGTCACAAAAGAGTGTATAACAGTCTCAAAATTATGCTTAAAAAGAATCGGTTTCAGCTTAGCCATTGATAATTGATAGAAACTATATTTAACCACTAACCCAACGTGTTTATCCAGTTTCATATCGGCATCAATTTTGACTCCTACATCAGTGACGATTGGTGTGACATACTGAGCCTAGATCGAGGTGACAAGGGGAGTGAGTCCCAGGGGTGCCGTTAAAAACCATCACCTCCGTTTTGTTTTCATTAAAACTTAAGAAGTTGAGAGCCATCCAAGCCTTTATGTCCTCTAGACATGCAAACAGTGGTCTGAGAGTGTCATCCTTACTCAAAGGTACATAGATCTGGCTGTCATCTGCATAACAATGGAAAGAGATGCCATGTTTCCTAAGTATTGAGCCAAGTGGGAGGAGATAAAGGGAAAAGAGAAGAGGGCCTAGAAATGTGCCTTGTGGGATGCCACAGGAGAGGTGCGCCGTGGTAGACACAGAGTCACCACAGTTGACACTGAATGTCCTACCTTTCAAGTAGGATTGAAACCATTTTAGGGCTATGCCTGTAATGCCCACCCATCGCTCTAAACGAGAGACCAGAATTTCATGGTCCACAGTGTCAAAGGCAGCTGTTAAATCCAGAAACACAAGGATCACACAGTCACCAGCATCTGTTACTAAAAATATATCGTAAAAACTTTGTCTTGTCACAGTTGACCTAATTTGATCTGTTTCTGCTTGTTCCATTTATACAACTTATGGTGAGCAAACATCTGCATTCCAGCAATCACACTTGATTCACAGGAAATGTTGCAATGTCTCATCTCATCTTTCATCATCAAAGCTCTATCAAAAATAGAAAAGATACAGCGTCAGTTATCAAGAAACTGAAAACATTTGCCTCCTCAGGCAGTTATGATGGATAGATATAAACCCTTGTTAAACTTCACATTTATATATATATGTAATGTCTTGTTCTTCTGGTTTCTTTAAGGAGTTTAGGCGTCCATTGCTCTAAAGTGCGTTCACTGACGTTAGACTCATGGGAGCCAGAATTACTCAAGGTACGTCCCCCCAACACAGGAGCCTACAGCGTTTCCTTTCTGTGTTCTTATTTCTTTTGTCCACCAGAGTTGAATTTATAATTCCTTCAGTGCATTGCTAAAAAATGGATTGGACTATGTTTTAAAATCTTTTCTCTTTCTGTCTCTGTCCCCCATCTTTGTCCTCCTTTCTTCGTCTCTCATGTTTAGCTGATGTGTGAATTGGGGAACACTGTGATCAACCACATTTACGAGGGAACCTGCGAAGAGCTGGGAGCAAAAAAACCTGGACCATCCAGTTCAAGGTCAGTCCTTTACACAAAGAGCAGCAAAGAGCGTTTTAGCAAACCATTGTTACATACCTTGGCCACAGGTTCAATTGAAGTCAGTCTTCATTGACTTATCTGTCACGTTACATCTCTCTTTCATTGTCCACCTTATTATTATCTTATTTTACTGTATTAATCAATCCAGGCGACACACAGTTGTCTCTACATTTCTCCAATTATGTAAAATTCAGTTTGTGATCGTCTACCTCCAGACAGGAGAAAGAGACCTGGATCAAGGCTAAATACGTGGAGAAACGCTTCCTAAAGAAGATGAGTGGGAGCGAGGCACTGGTGGAGGGTGAAAGGAAGTCCCGGCCATGGACAGTGAAGAAGTGCCAGCGACACAGCAGTTCTGCTCGGGCCCCCAACAAGGCCCGCAGGAAATACCACCGCTACGAGCCGGGCAGCGCTTCACCTGCAAACCTCTCTGCAGGTCAGTGCAGAGAACGAACTTCTCTGTATTCGTAAACTTTAGCACAGGGCTCATAAAATTATGCATCAAATCATGCAAAAAATATGTGTATATCTATAAATCTTTTAGCGATATTCTTTTGTTCGGCAGCAGCTGCAGCAAAGTTTCGCCGGGACTCCCTGTTTTGCCCAGATGAGCTGGATTCACTATTTTCCTACTTTGACACTGGCTCTGGTCCTCGCAGTAAGTCCACTACACAGTCAGTACATACAGGTAGCATGCACTTGCAAGATTATTGTAGATATTTTGACAAAGATGCAGACTGCTTTGACAAAACAACTGAACAACTGAATTGTACTTCCCTATCAGTGATGGTGGTGTTCTTATGAGTGGTACAGTATGTGCTGTGTAATCATTAACGTGTCCGTGGCTTGGCAATGCTTGGCCCCGCAGGTCTTAGCAGTGACAGCGGCCTGGGAGGAAGCACTGACGGCAGCACAGACATCCTGGTATTTGGCTCGGTGGTGGACAGTGTCACAGAAGAAGGTACGTGTGTTTGTGTGTTGACGCAAGAATAAGGTCATGTTTATGTTTTTATGATGAAGGAGAATACTCCCTGTCAATAACAGTTACAGTATAACCAATTTCCTCAAACCACTTTGCACTGTAGCAGTGATGTGATTAAATTTTGTTACATTTACTTGTATTATGCTTTGTAATTCTTATATTTTGTTTTGAAAAACACCTATTTTATTGTCAAAGCTTGAAACAAACTGCTGCTCCACCTAAAATAGTTGGCTCAAAGATCCATTCAAACAGCCTGAAATATTTTCTGGTCCACTGAGACATCAACACACTCACCTCAGGGACACAATTAGGATGAATCAAAGAAATTTAAAAAATAAAATAAAATAATAAAAATAAGGCATAATGTTTATTGTTATGGTTTGTCAAGATCTATCTTGTTTTTAATTTTGTATAAAAGCATGGTACATTGACAGGAATCATGTAAAGGACGTAGACATAAAGTACACTGGTACCATCCCCAAGTTAAAACAATGCTACATTTCTTCATAGAGTTATAAAAGTTTAAAATATTTTGTTTCCCACCCTCAGAGGAGGAGTCGGAGGAGTCCTCCAGTGGTGAGGTGGAGATCGAACAGGAAGTATCTTCAGACCCCGAAGACCCGAGGGAGTTCCACCCCGGGGCGCTCCTCCACCGATCCGCCCGTCTACACAACCTGCCGCTCATGGCGGAGGCACTGGCACACGGTGCTGACGTACACGCTGCAAGTGAGGAGGAGGAGGCAAAAACGCCACTCATTCAGGCCGTAATCGGGGTGAGATAATGTTTGTTATTTGGATTAGCAGTAAGTGAGAAGGGTGTAAGCCGACAATGGTTTAGACTCACTGAACCTTTCTGATTTAAGTGCTGTAAAAAAAAAACTGTAGACGGTGCCGGACCATGGTTGTATGTAAGCATAAACACAACCATAAATGATTAAAAACAAGGAAGGAAACTAAACTGTTTGATGCACTTGAAAAACTGTGAAAATGTTAAAGCAGAGCAAAACATACTAAACTAATAACCTAATATAAACAATAAACAAGTGTCTGCCTGTCTGTGTCTCTTTCAGGGCTCTCTGATAGCTTGTGAGTTCCTGCTGCAGAACGGAGCCGATGTGAACCAGAGGGACATGAGAGGCAGAGGCCCACTGCACCATGCCACCTACCTCGGACACACTGGGTAAGAAGCACCTGCAAAGTGGGAGGAAGTCGTTACAAGTGGGGTGCTTCCACTTTCATTGACACTCTTGATTCATGTTCCAGCCTGAATGCAGTGGAAATAAAAAGCTGAAATGTGGGCATGAATGTGACGCAAAGTATCACTCAGCTGTAATGAAGAAATACACCCCGGTTCAGGCATGTTTAGTGGATGGTATGGGATGACTGTTTTCCCCTGTAACGAGTGAATCTACTGCCAAATATTTTAGAGGCGATAATCTCCGATCTTCCTCCTTGGTTGATAAACGGAGTGTAGGTTTAGCAATGGAAAACCCCATGATGCAGCACTGTTAAAGAAAACACTCTTTAAAAGACATACGTTCCTGTATAGTCTTATCTCGCAGACATAGTAGTTCATATAGACAAATCAGTAAATTGCAAAACTAGTGTTCCTTCCTCGTCCTGCCCTCATGATCTCTCTGCTATTTATTCTCCCAGTATACAAAATCTTTCACATTTCACCCCTGCATCACCCCCCTGCATCTTATTTTGTGCAGTCAGGTGTGTCTGTTCCTGAAGAGAGGAGCTTCACAGACGGAGGTGGATGAGCAGGGCCATGACCCCCTAAGTATTGCTGTCCAGGCCGCCAACGCAGACATCGTCACCCTGTGAGTGATCCTAAGTCTCCTTAGACCGATGATAGTTTTTTAGCTAGTTCCTAATAAACATTTATGTGTTGGTTATCATTTATGCTTGAGTCATTGGCAATAGTAGTTGATCCATTCTTTCAATAGGAAAGCTGCCCCATACACCACCAAATGCATTAATTTAAGATATTTGGGACAGAGTTGTAAGATTAATTCCATGAAATGGAAATCTGATCATCTGTTTGTTTTTTATATTTTAAATAATATAATGTGTTTGAAAGCTCTGGAAAAGGCTTATTTGGTCAAACTACTGTCCATTGATCACTGCTTAAATATCTGAATGTTGTTTAATAGGACAGAATTATTTTTTCTATATGAAAGCAGATGGTGAATTGTCTGAATTGTAACCCTGATTGTTGTCTTTACTTTCTCCTCCCCTCCCCTTACTTCCTACCCACTGTGGATCTTCCCCCTTTGCCACTCCTTACCGCCCCATCACATTTCTATTCTCACTGTCTTTCACTCCCTGTATATCTTTTCTCACCTGCCTTTCGTCCTCTTATTATCCTTCCACACATGTCCCCTTTCATTTCTCCCTCCACCTCTGTCTTTTTCTTCTCTCTTGCAGACTGCGCCTAGCGCGGATGAACGAGGAGATGCGAGAGGCGGAGGCTCCGTTGGGTCAACCAGGTCAATACCACAGCAGCAGCCCCACTGAGCAGCAGTATAGAAAGTGCATCCAGGAATTCATCTGCCTCACCATAGACGAATGCTAGTGGTCCCTTTATTTATATATTTATATATATATATATATATATATATATATATATATATATATATATATATATATATATATATATATATACCTAGCTTATGATGAAGAAGCTTGGGGTGTCTGAGAATAGAGGAGCGTACCACTTGCTCATTATGGGGGTGCGTTGTGTTGTAGGGAGACCCCTGATGGACCTTTTTAACTCTACTAACACTACAGTCACCATCTACATTTTTCATCACAACTACGTTTCTGCTTGCCATTACTCGGAACCACCCATGCTATGCTAGCTACATGACACACAGTAAAATGACATGTGGTTTTTGGTGTTTTGCTAACAGGGTTGTCCTCTAACTTATCGTAACGTGGTGTGAGCCCTTGTGTGAGGGTGTGTGGGTTGCCTAACAGCTCTTCGCTGCATTAACCCCCTTACACATTATATCTCTCCCGACCATCTATGACCATCCAACTTACCCATCTCTTCTTAATCGGAGATGTAAATATACGTATTTAGAAGTTGTATGGGTAATCTATAAACTATGTGCTGTGGCATGAGGTGAAAAAAATGGTATTTGTTCCATTACTAAAAGAAAAAGAGTAACTGACAAGCTACAGTGGAGGTGGGCAGGGTAATTTACTGTGTATAAAGAGGTGTCAGGAAGGGACATTTAATGTAAAACTGTGACAAAATTACTCAAGGGCTTGTGGAAAAGAGACCTCTTGCCTGCGTTGTAAGATACTTTGTGAGTGAGTGAGTGAGTGAGGAGAGTAAATGAGTGCATGTGTCAAAGAATACTGAGAAACCTAGTTAAATCATGATATGATACATAATGTTTTAATGTAAAGGAGAAAAAAAAAGATTCTGCACTTTTCCCACCTACAGTATTATATTTTTGTTTATTTTCATTCAGTCAGCTTTTACATTGTTCTTGTCTAGTCCAGTCTATTGTCCATCTCTCTATTGTCTATTTTATTCCTTTCTTTGTATTTTTATTTTATCTCCACAAGAGGACCAGTGCAATGCATTCTTGGATGCAGTTTACTTCTGCATTTCTGTTATTGATTGTCATTTTAATCTGAAAGCATTACTTGGACTTTTTGACAGGAAGTATTTAGATTACATCATGTAATAGCACTCATAAAAGACATGTTGCTTTAATTTTCCCTTTGGAAAGGCCTTAAATTGCTATGAGTAAGATTACTGATACTCAAACACACCACTGGAAGAGATTTTATTAGTTTATCTATGGAACTTGGAGTTACAATGTACCATTGTTTTAAAATTAGTTGCAGTCATTCGTTGTTCACTAGTGAGGATGAGAACTCGTCAAGTTGTGAAGGTGAAGTGCAGACAAAGCCGGAGCAGCAAGTCTTGTAGTGCAATGAGCGAGTGTATAAAGCTGGATTTATGGCTCGTCCTTCCATCCACTGCCTTTCCCAGTGCAAAGGGGAATCATGGCGCCTCCATGTTGTTGTAAATACTCATCCATGTTACAGTGTCTGTGGTGAGATAAAGGAGCACATTTCTTACGTGTTTACACACTTGTGGGGTCAAAGGACGTATATATCTGGCTTCCCTCACTGGTCAATGCTTACAATGTTCTCTGCATGCTTTGCCAGAGTCATTAGTGGGAGGTTCAACATCGTTTGCGTTCTGAGCATGATAAAATATTTTTCAATGGTTTGATCACGTCGTGCAGTGCAGTCCTGTGAAATGAGCATGCACCACCATGACCCCTCTGGTGTTTCTTACTTTTTGCACCTCTGTGCCATTCTTCCATCCATGGACCAAATCTGTGGTGACTTCTTCATTCCTGTCTTTTTTAGTTTGTTTTCACAAAAGCTTAGTAACAGTGATTTTAGTTATTGTTTGTATCTTGTGGTTTATTTTCCTCTGCCAAAGACTTTTTAAAGGGAAAGTGTCTGACATTATTGTATGATATCACCGTTTTTTTTGTTTTTTAAACTGAAACTGTTCAGAGTAGGTACAGCATAGTCTTGACATGCTTTGTGAAGTGACAGAGTGGTAGAAACACTGTTGGTGTACTCACCTGCTCAAAAGAGGTTATAGAAATGTGACAGACCTGAGAGATTTTGATATGGCAGGTTATATTCTGCAATAGTTCAATGTACTGCAAGTAGAACCAGTCTAGGGGGTGATGTGATGCTACTGTGACCAAACTGTTAAGGGCCCTCGCCCTAGCTGAAGTATTAAATGTTGTGTCCATTGTGTGTGACATAGGAGTGGTTAAAGGTGCTGTTCAAAGCAAACATGCTGTAAATAGTACACTTGTGTATTTTAACTTGATGCCAGCTGCCTGCTTCTCAGCATTCAATCACAGATCCCGACTGTCTGATCTGTTTTATGTATCTCTTTCAAAAAGCAACCTGTCAGACCAAACTGACTCGGAGGCGTTCTTCTGTCCACTGACATTTGGATATCTTTGGAATACTTTCTTCTTTGTCTTTAGAAGCACTGAGTGGGGGGGGGGAAGAAAAACAAAATGCATACAATAAAACTGAGAATCTCTTGATGAACTAACCCTGCTTCCTGCTTGTTGCTCTCATTTCTGTTTCCTGTCTCATCTCTTGTGCATTAACATTCTCTCAACATTGCAGCAATATATTTTATATAATATATTTTTATATAAGAGAAAATAGTGTCTGTAAATGATGAATTGATAAAACGGGTGTTTTAATTTGAAGAAATAGAGCTGCTGTATGTCGAAACATTGTCAGATTTTGGGAGAATGCTTTTGTTTTTTTACAATGTGGTAACAAACGTTTGGGTAGCACTTGGCTTATTCAAAGCAATACTATGGTTTCCTCCATTATACTAAATATAAATGAAATGTACACATGGACATCTCCATACTGCCAGGTCAACATCAACACATTATTTAAAGATCACTTTAGTGGTTTGGGTCTGCTGTTTTTTCAGATAGTGCCTCAGTTTCTAGAATGCAGCAGCAACACTGTGCCTTGAATAATTCAGTGTCTCCAGTGTGTTATGTGATCTCACAAGTATTACACCATCACTGAAAAATGTCCTCACATGCCAGAAGTGTCTTAATTCCTCTCTCACATGTCCACTTTAGGAAATAAGCGGCTGACTGACATATCATTGCTTCTGTTACCACAGGGGTTGCCACGGGCAGCAGGAGCGTTAAACCCAAGGATGTCCGGGATAGAGTGAGTGAAGCATCCTGGGCCGTCATACTAGGGGTTCAGTGTGATACTGTGATTCTTTCTACTCTGGTGGTTGTGGGTGATCTTTAAGGTGTCTGTCGCCCATTCTGTTGCGCGCACACACTTTTTGCAGCTGTCTGGACGTTTGGAATCATGGGGAGAAATTAGGCATTCAATGGTACACAAATCTTCAGTGGTGGAGTATTGAAAAAGATGTCTTGAGACCCAAGTTTAATGCAGCATTCACATACTTTTTGAAATATGTGGTTTATACTCCCAAAATGTTCAAACATCAAATGTTTAGTACAGTAAGTACCAAGCAGCAGAGAATGGGTAAGTATAATCCACTGCATATTATGAAATGTGAATTAGAATATAAAGCACACCAATCCAGGTATCATCACTTGGTTGTGGCTTGAAAATGAACAAAAGAGAGAAAAGGATCCCTGGGTGACGTAAGAGTGAACTGGCCAGGATGCTCACCATTCTTTCCCTGCAAGTTCCTGATTTTCTGTTCTGCAGACTAACAGAGACCCCCATTTAGAAGTTTATAATAAATCAAAAATGTGCATAAGATCCAACTTAAGTTTCTGGTATCAAGTCATAAACGTATTTACTCATAAACAAAATATACATCACTTACAGTATCTTGAAGGAATAGGTGTCTATATACCACCAAGGTAGACTGAGGAGCTTTACTCAATCTTGAGGCTATGCTGTGGGGGTGTTGCTCTTTCATGCAGATGTTTATCATCTCTGTCTTTCTTCCTGAATAGTGACATGTGGGTTATTGGGGATTGCAGTATTTGCTGGTTTATTGCTTTTATGTCACGTCATTAAAAAGGCTTGCAGTGTTGCTCGCTGGTGTTAAAGGTAAGCAAAAGCTAGCAGATTGGTCCCTGCAGTCTCCATGGTGCCCAGCCCAGTGGGACGAACCGCCATTTGACTTTAGTATCCCCCCGTTGCAGGTGACATCTCCTGCATTGATGTCTTTCGCGAGTTTTCTCTCCTCGCGTCTCTCCAGCCCGAGAAGTTGAGGAGAAGGAGCATGCAGTTCAGCCACTGCAAGAAGCCAGAGTGACCACCTCTTCTTCTCAACACTTTTCAGTTACTTTGGATCAAGAGGGTGGCTTCCACATGCCATTAAAAATTACATTTTGATGCTAGGGAGTGAATGCTGCTGGCATGAGATGCTCAAAACCTGCAGGAACTAGTTAAAGCTGTTTTATAGTAGGCTTGTAGCCTAATAGTTCTCAATTGCTGTTGTAAATGTTTGTTTAAAGTCAAGATAATAGACATAGGAAAGCTTCCTCCAGAACTACAGAAAACATTTTTCGAATGTTTCCACAGGATAAATCATACTCTCTATGATGAGTAAACTAAACTTCTTGTTGTTGTTGTTGTTGTTGTTTTAATCTAAACTAAATCAGTGAAGTAACTGTTTAATGTTTTGTATAATTTTATTTTGTCAACTGCAAATCTATGATGATATGATTTTCAAACTCTTGTGCAACTGGTGGCAGAAAAAAAAATAAAAACCATACAGTGAAAACGCCTTACGGGATGTTTTTGTGCATTTCAATTCAATTCAAATTAGCTTTATTGGCACGAACAATATTGCCAAAGCATCATACAAAATACACTAGTCAATCTGTTTTCTTTTAAACTCTGACAACACATACAGCAACAAGAATCTTAATGCAGCTTTGTGTAACAGCACTGATTGTTGTTGAAAAGGTGCAGAAACAGTAACACAGTATAGACACAGACGCCTTTGTAATGTGTCAGGTCTGTCTTGGTGCGGTACAGACTGCAAATGTAAGTATTTATATTATGATTATAAGGAATTTTATTCTAGGGCAGCTCACAATATTTATTAGATATTACTGGAGTTTTTGAAAGATTATAATTAGGAATAATACTCCAGATCAGCTGGTGCCAGTAATGCGCTTTCTGTGGCATTTTTCAGCGGCTGTAACACAAATGAAGAAGAAGAACCGGAAGTGTCATTTTTCTCCTGCTGGCGATTGCTAAAGCTACGTTGGTGTCATCGTCTTATCGCTTTTGGGTTTGACAATAGAAATAACAGCCTTATTTCGTGTCCAGTCACGGATACCTGTTTTCACTGGGGTCTCTGGAGAGGTATGTATGTGCGTGTGTCAGTCATACACGCCCTCTAGTTAGTGCGAGAGGTGTGGGGGCCAGCTCTCCTCTCCTTAATAACTACTGTTTATGCTAACGCTAGGTGGCTAACCTAAACATAGCTGTGGCCTACGTTAGCAGTTGGTGGCTAACACAGTAACACAGGACTTCTCACCGGCTGCAAGTTAACGTTACCTGCTAGCTTGATCTCAGCCGCCGTGTCGAGTTAGCCTGCCTGGACGGACAGTGTAGCCACGGTGGGATTAATAAAGCCACACATGATGTCATTCTGCAGTTTGATGTTGGTCTGCACTGTTTGTTTACAGTCGGCGGTTGAGTAACGTTGACTTAACGTTAACTCTCCGTTATCGAGCTAACATATCGATACGCTCAGTTAGCTTTGGCGTCAACATTAGCGTGGTTTCCAAAGTAGCGGATTAGCCTCAGCTAACACAAGTTGCGTAAACGCAAAGCGGCGTCTTATTTAATTGGAAGTGAAACTGACATAATTTCAACACTGTTACAGTTCGGCTACAGCTCATTAGCGTTGTATTGTCAGCTGTTAGCCACATGACAGCAAGGCAGTAGGCTGATTGGGAAGTTATCCTGTTTTCAATGGGCTGAGGTGGAAAGACGTGTTGTCCATATGTGTAGCAAAGTACAATCTCAAAATACCTCCCAAGTACCTTACTTTACGTGTTTCCATTTTAGGAGTAATAACGTTACTTGAACGCCACATTTTAAAATTGAAATGATGCACGTTACTTGGTAAGGCATGGAAAGTGTATTTGTACAGCACCATTCAAAAACAAGGCGATTAAAAGTGATTTACATAAGATAGCAAAATAAAATTAAGAATCACAAGGCAATGTTGCACAGACGTGTTAATTTAGTATTTTAAAATAATTTAATAAAATATAAGAATAAGCACTGGAGTAATACATAGCTAACGTTACAGTGCAGTTCCAGTTCCTGGAGAGATGTAAATAATCATCAATCTTCAGTCCATCATTTGATGCATTGCTGTAGTTTACATTACTCACCAGTAACCTAGTATGCCACCTGATTCTACAACTAGTTGAAACAATTACATGAATAAAAGGGTAGTCAATCAACAGATTTAATCAATCTCTGACATTTGTGATAAAACAACTTCTTGAATGTGAGATTGTGCTGCTTTTCTTTTTTTTGTGTGTGACTGTAGATTGACTGCTTTTGAGATTAATGGAGTTGGGTCAGACTCTGGGCAACAGCTCACAACTACTTATTGGTTGGTTCAGCAACAAACTTGTGCTCACATCGAGTCTTCTGTAGTTCCTGTTACGCGTGTTTATCATATCTTAATATACTCATTTTACCTCCTTTTATTTTGTGTTGTATTGTACTTCTGTACTTTTCTTTTTCCCTTACTGTTTTAATGGTTTATTTCCAAAAAGCTCTTACAGGGATGAATGTTGTGAATTAGCATACATTTACATTAGAATAAAATATTGAAACCACTACACAACAAACCACTTCATTGATCAGTTAAAAGGCAAACCATATATCATCAGTCCAGCATTAAAATAAATGTTTCCCCAAAACTTCAGGGGTGCTACTCAATTAAAGCTTTCCACTGGCCGATGTCATACTATCACAATATGTTGTACACAATCATGGTTGACAATCCTGCCAACGTTGATGCATCATGATATCAGTGGAAGAAATTGGTAATCGATCATACTGTGTGCTGTATTTACTCTATACATTAAATTACATTTAACAACAGGATTTCATAGCTGAGACGAAGCACTGTTCATAGAGCCTGAGCCTATGTAAGACACACACAGCGTGAGCACCAACATGCCACCAGTCAAATGAACACAGTCATAAACTGGTAAAGCAGAACAGCTCCAGAGTTTAAATGTATGCAGTAAAGGAAGGCTAAAAATTGACCTAGGATTGCAATAAAATATGTCCTGATAATACCACCACTGTGTATCAGTAACAAATTTCAACTAAGCAAATCAATACACACATTTCAGTATCTCCTTTTTCCATGTTGTCTAAATCCTCAGATGAACAACAACGGGAATAAGAGAGCTCCAACTACAGCCACTCAGCGCCTGAAGCAGGATTACCTCAGGATAAAGAAAGACCCTGTGCCTTACATCTGTGCAGAACCTCTCCCCTCCAACATCCTGGAATGGTAAGATCTCCATCCTTGCAAGGCACCCAGCCAAAAATCATCACCAAGGCTATGTTGCATTTCAGTGCTCTAACTCTGACTCTTTTTATGTGATCAGCACAGTTTAAACATCCAATAGTTTTGACACTTTTGTTAAATAGTCACTATGTCTCTTTTTTTCTCCTTTTGAATACTAAAAAACAGGTTAAATTCTTATAAAAACATACATTTAAGTTAACAAAACAAAAGTGTTTGCAATGCAACAAACAGCTTCTTCTTTTTTGTTCAGGATGAGATTAAACTACAGTGAACCTATGGGCTTCCAAGATAAACCTGAGGGTCCTAAGATGATTTAAATGAGGAATAGGAAAATGATATAAAGGAAAAAAATAAATGATATATATTTTTTCTGCATATTTGTCTTTGCTAAAATACTGGATACTAAAGGCTCCTTTTTAAATGGGTGCTTTACGCAAGTTACCTTAGGTTTCAGTTTATTTTCCCAGGTTTCAAGATGACTGTTTCAGACTATGAGCTGTGTCCACAGCATTGAGCAGTTGCATAAAACAATTCAACAGTAACATGTCTTTCCAGGTTTAGTGGTGACAGCACAATATATCGTTGGAGCATTGTTATTGCAATGTGCACTTGTACAATAGTTTCATCGCAGAACAATGCAATGTCAAGGAAGTCAAATTAACTCAACCACCTGGACTTTTTTGCTGTTGATACAAAAGGAAAATTCAAGGTTCTCATTTTCCATGACTAAATCTACAAGAGAAGTTTGTATGATGTAACATCATTTACTCAGATTAATCCATGTATGGTTCGTTCTTTCATTATTTTGTTTCAAAACCAAAACGGAAAACCAAAACACAGACTTACTAAAAAACTTTTCTGTTTTAAACCCATTACTGAAAACAAAGGAGCTGCATTTTGTTCTATCTTTGACTGGTGTTGTATCCCTAAAACCTGTTCTCTCTCCCGGACTCGTCACATATGGCGTGGTCGAGGCCTATTGGGGTCTGTTTGTAATGCACTGGGGATTGTTATAGCGTCGTAGGTCAACGCAGTGGGGGAAGCCCTGTAGCATCTCTCTGTGACGGTAAAGGCAGGTATATGATATTTAACAGAAAAGACCGAGTAAGAACATGGTTGGGGTGAATGGAGGGCCAGAACCCGCAGAACGGTGTCATATACAATGTGAAACAAAAAGTCAACATTACATATTTAAGCAATTTATTTTATTTTATAGCCTATTGGCTAAAGCTATTTCTTAAGTCGTATCTCATATCAACTATGGCGATTGTATGATTGTAGAAGTGAGCAGTATAGGCCTATTATAGCCACATACGAAAAAAGAAATATGAGAATATACTTGTTTTGCAAGATTGCGTCACGCTGGAGGAGCCACTCAAGCACTCCAATTCTCCAATTTCTAGATTAAGTACATCACCATCAAGGAAGCATTTTGTTTTGGGCTGACCTGAAGCAGCTGGTTACCTGAGCGATCTAAGAATACCCAAATATGTTTATCAAGGGTTTTTTCTCAAGGTTACGGGCAGGGTGCGAACTACGGGGGGAGCCAGGGGAGCTTTACACCTCTTAATAAGACATGAGCTCCCCTGAAAACATGATTTGTAATATTTTGGGGGGTCTTTAAAATACCGACAATATGCTATTTTTGCCATTCATTTCAAATTTTCTGTAGCCTATCATCATGGATCATGTGTAAATCAGTAGCGGGCTTCATCCAGCCAGAGGGATCGCCGACTGTCCGCAGCATACCAGGTCGCTCCTGCGACCTCCTCTCTCTCGCCCTGTACGCTCCAGCGCCCGCTCCCTCTCCGGCGGTAGACCTATGAGTTGTTTTGCCAATACAAACACCGCGCTGGACGGTCAGTGGTCGTTCCCTCTGGCTGGATGATGTCCGACGCTCCTAATCCATGTGTTCCTACAGCGGGAGGTTCTCCGCAGCGGTGCGCAACTTTCTAAGTTCTTCCATCTCCGAAAATAAAGGTCAGGACGAAACAGTGTAGCCGAGAGACGCTGAACAAAAATTACCCGAACCTTTTAATCTGTGTATGATTCGTTAATATACAGCTTGCCAAATTAACTAATAACAGTTCATGTTTGCTGTGTACCGCTGGATGTATTGACAACTATCAGTGAATTAATTTTAAACTGAAGAAATCTTAAAATTCTCAGGAAAGCGTTCCTGTTCCAGTTGCTAGTGAATTACAAACTGAACGTTGAGCCAGTAGCAGCCTCCGGTACTGCAGCTATATAATATTGTCCTGTTTTTCCAACTAAAAACCCACTTATGTTGATGTTCAAGCTTATCTTAATTACATTTAATCAGGCACCGCCATCGCCCAAATGTATCTGCTGCTAGGTTTATCAAGTATAACACACAAAGTTAAACAAATCTGACTCATTAAATATCAAAATCAGTATTTTTCTGTTTTGGTTTTAAAACAGAAAAACAAAAACCGGTATCTGTTTTTTGTTTTCTGTTTATCCATTTTTGCTGATTTGGTTTTGAAACGAAATAATCAAAGAACGAACCATACACGGATTCCGATTTAAGGGTTCTTGGTTTGTTGCAGTTTGCACTCAAAAAAGTATTCACACTAAAAAGACATTTTTCAGCTGATTTATTTTTTGTTTCTATGCATTTTCACCTACCAAATCACCACAATAATTCTAGGATGCCTAATTATTTTTACATAGAGCAACTGACGTCAATTCCTGTATTTTTTCATATCACAATATATATTAGAGAAAACTTCAAACTAATCGTTTAAGATGTACTTTTGCTTGGCGCC
Source organism: Micropterus salmoides (assembly GCF_014851395.1). Classification (NCBI taxonomy): domain Eukaryota; kingdom Metazoa; phylum Chordata; class Actinopteri; order Centrarchiformes; family Centrarchidae; genus Micropterus; species Micropterus salmoides. The sequence continues at coordinate 26,607,156 of NW_024043372.1, forward strand.
CACACCGTCTGAACCGTAATCAGCTGTGTAAGTCATGACTATGACGTTACAACACAAACTTACGGCCCAACCAGACGGAGAACAATAACAACAAATGCACTTGTATACAATTACATTTGAGAATTGTAGCTTACTTTTGCTAGCCTTCAACTCAATAGTCATGATTTCAGTTAAATGCCAAAAGTTGCTGTTACTGTTACCTTGTTTGGTCTCCGCTCTGTGGACTTGATGCTAGACCGGGTGCTTTCAGATCATCCAGAGGTAATGGGACATTGTTTCTGGAAAGACGGACGTGGGTGTTGACATTTTTAAAAGTAACCACGAGTGAAATTTTGGTGGCTAAAACTGCATGGCCAGACACCACTAGAGGTGGTGTGTTGGGGCTGTATTTTTAATATTTCCTCTTCCAGGTAAAATCATTTTATTATTCCAGAGTATCCATGTCTTTTATTAATATTATGACGTCCGCATTGCATGTGATTGTAAGTGTGCCACTGCCAAGATGAGTCATTTGTCCTTTCTTCCTGGTTCGCTGATGTGATTTGTTCACATGCTTCAACATGCCCTCAGTGGAATATTTGCAACGGATTATGCGACACTACAGGTCATGGCATTTCTTGTGTGTGTGTGGGGGGGGTTATATTAATTAAATATAACATATCAGGCATATTATTCTAAATATGTATCTCCCCCAATAATTTCTCATGGTCGTGTTCAGGTATTTTCTGTCCTTGTACTCTGGATGGGGGGTTAGTTGTAGGTGTACTTTTATCTTGGCCTTACCAGACATGCGCAGGCAAGGAACCAAATAAGTTTGTTTCATTGCCAGTGTGTGCTGTCTGTTTTTATTTAACAAGGTAAACCTGGTGAAGACAGTTAGAACCTTTATTTGGCTAGAGCAGAGAATTCAAAAATCTTTCATCTCGGTCCGTGCATCACAGATCGACTGCAGATAGACTTCTTGTGATCTGAAAATATAAAAAATATAAATAATATATAAAATATAATACTCGAGGTCCCGGGGATGTTTTCTGTTGTATGATATGCATCTTAACCACAAGACCAGGGTGCTCCTGAAAATAAATGACTATGGAAAAGAAAAAAGAATTAAAGGAAACATGCAGCAGAGTCTGATTCTGGGCTATTGCTAGCACGTTAATGCAGGTCTAAGGACGGAGGTTTAACCAAACGTGTTTTGTTTGTAATGATGTTGCTAAAATTTAGGAAATCTTCTCTGTCTTCTTCAGGCACTATGTAGTCAGAGGTCCTGAGAAAACTCCATATGAAGGTAAACACTTAACCGACACCTACTCCTCAGCATCAGCTGCTTCTTTTAATGTATTTTGAGCATGTTGATTCCTGCTGATTTCTGCAGTTTTGCAAATGAAATCAGAGACGTGATCTGTAACCATGAGTCATGTTGTCTTGCCCAGAATCTCACAATATGTTTTGTCTTAGGGGGATATTATCATGGAAAACTCGTATTTCCCCGGGAATTTCCTTTTAAACCACCAAGCATCTATATGATAACACCAAATGGGAGATTTAAGTGTAATACAAGGTAAGAATGCCCTTTCCTTTTGGTGAATTAAATGAGAATTAAGGATTTTAAGAGTTTTTAAAAAATGACTTGGTCATTGTTTTAGAACTTGTCTGTAACTTTGCCTGTTTTCCCTCCACAGGTTATGTTTGTCCATCACAGACTTCCATCCAGACACGTGGAACCCTGCGTGGTCTGTCTCCACCATCCTCACAGGTCTGCTCAGCTTCATGGTGGAGAAAGGCCCCACCCTTGGCAGCATTGAGACCTCAGACTACACAGTGAGTACAAACATATGACTGTCAAAGCAGCACGCGGTGATAAATGACCTTTCAATGTCGTAAAAATTTAATTATTTGCATTTTATTTTTTATTTTCCAGAAAAGACAGCTGTCAGCCCAAAGCCTGGCCTTCAACCTCAAGGATAAAGTGTTCTGTGAGCTGTTTCCTGATGTAGTCGATGTACGTGTGAGGTGATCTCTAACTTCTTGTCGTCTTCCCTCTTCTTTCTTTTTTGGCGGCCTAATATCCTCCTGTTTCTTTCCTTCCCTCCACCAGGAAATGAAGCAGAAACAGAAGGCCCAGGAGGAGTTAAGCGCCCGCACTCAGCCTCTCCCCTTACCCGATGTGGTGCCTGATGGGGACCCTCAGCAGGCCCACTACGGCCTCCCTGCCCTCAACGGAGGGCCCGTCCCGCTCGGTGGCGCCAACCCCGCCCCCGGCCTGCAACAGGCCAATCGCAACCATGGACTTCTAGGTGGTGCTCTAGCCAACCTGTTTGTGATTGTAGGCTTTGCAGCGTTCGCCTATACAGTCAAGTACGTGCTGAGGAGCATAGCCCAGGAGTGAGAGGAGCTGGTGTTGTAGGGTGGTGCTCCCCCCTGCAGGTGAGCCAACTTGTGGACTCCACATTCTACAAACACACTACGTGGGGGAGGGATGTTCAGTCCTGGGTTTAAACCCCTCCACGACCACCACCACCACAACCACCACCACCATGGACTTTGGAAGACGGAAACTCAAAGCCGACCCACCCAGGGAGGATAGAGAAGAGGGGGAGGTGGGGGAGTGGACGGGAGTGGCAGTAGGGCCGGGGGATTGGAGGGGCTTATTAAAACGGTTGTGATCCACTCTGTGCTTCAGTGGTTTATGTCTACAGTAGGAACAAACTTGGCTCATGGGTTGTGGAAGAGTGTAGAGCTTAGGACATGCAAACAGGTCATAGTTTGTTGCACCATGCTGGAGGCAACCACACAAATATGCTTTACTGAGGGGACCTTAAACGCATCCTTGTTCTCCTGCACTCATCACGAACATTACTGATAAAAGCTTCTTTCTGACACTAGTAGGTCATTCTCAAAGCTCTGACCGGGTCACATGCGCAGCAGGTATTTCCTCTGCAGTGTTACCTGGTTGCTCATCAGATCATTAGAGACTCCTCAGGCTGTGACTTGATGTCATTGCAGCTCCAAACATTTTCATAGTCAAAAAGGAGAAGCACAAAGGCCTGTCGTGTGTTTCTCATAATCAACATCGTTCATTTGAAGTGTCTTGATCCGAACAACCTTTTTTTGGTATTGGGAGTCACTCTTCCTATTTATGCATTTCTGTTGAAGAGCACCAACACATCCAGTTTAATAACCTGAGGCTGCAGTTCTCTACAGCTGTCAGTTGTTTTCCTAAGAAAGTAATGATTTCCAGATGAAAGACCACAGACTCAGATGATCGCTGTATAGCTTAGTAGAGCTGCAATGATTCCTCAGTCAGTTGTCAACTGCTAAATTAATCGCCAACTATTTTGATAATCAGTTTTAGTCATTTTTAAGCGGGGGAGTCTAAATTCTCTGATTTCACCTTCTTAAATGCAAATATTTTGTGGTTTCTTTATTCCTCTTTGACAGTAAACTAAGTACCTTTTGAGTCGTGGCCAAAACAAGGACATGTCATCTCAGGCTTTGGGGAACACAGATCAACATTTTGCACCATTTTATAGACCATGCAACTCGTCTATTACTCGAGAAAATGTAGTCACTTTTGAAAGATTGGCATGCCTACACTGTTTGAGGTTTCATAATGCCACAGGTAATTTGGAACAAATTGAAGTTCATGGGAACTGTCTTAGATCATGTTGAGCAGGAAATGGGAGCACAGGAATATTTATGATCTGATTTCTGAACTTGAAAGGTCAGTAAAGTAATCAGTGAAAAATGTCAAAAGAGGAAACTACAGGTAAACAAAAAAGAAAACCAATATATGCAACAACAACAAAAAAAAAGCGAAACCTAATACAGGTTCCAAAAACAGTATGAAACAATGTGATGCAAATAGAAACTCGCACACTTGTCAGTACTTGTTATGTGTGTCATAGGGTCTATTTTCTGCACCATAGCTTACCCCTGATGCATAAAGTAGTCTTACAACAGAGTACTGAGAAGTACTTCTCTTTTTTATATATCCATGTTGATAAAAAGCATAAAAACACAAACCTGTTCTGGCGGTCTGTGAAGAGCTACTGATACAGGGTCTGTTCTCAACTGTCAACCCATGAGCCAAGCAGTGAACCCAGTGTCTGCACAGAAGTAATTAGAGACCAGTACCTTTTTTAAAAATTGGCTTAGCTGACCAGTATAGCGCCACTCTATATAGGTCCAAGTATGGAGACACGTGAAGAGAACCAACATTTTGTTTCTGTATATTATTTTTGACCATTTTTTTTCTTGTGTTTCGTTCTCTTTATTTATAGAAACAGACTGGGCTAGTAAGGAAAACGTCTATTGTTTGCAAAGCAGGGCAGTGCAGGCAAACAGGATGACAGGCCATGGCCCCGGGTTCACATAATTGCTGATAATTTACTGTTGTGCATTGCATTTAGTAAAGATGGTTCTACTGTGTATCTAATGTTTCAACAGAACAATGGTCTGAAAGCAGAAGATTTGCCTTTTTGTTCTTTCTTGGCACCATCTTTAAAAAAAAAAAAAAAAGAAAAAACATACTGCTGATGATGGGAGTGCGATTGTGTGATTATACAGCAAATGCCCAAATTTCCATGCTTCAGTTATTCTTGTGTGACATTGTATGTTTTCATAGTAAATGCAAATAAATTACCCTGCTTGGCAGGGCATTTTACTTTCCTTTTATCTGCTTCTGTGAAAAATCGTACTTTAAAATGCCCATAAACGTTCTGCCAGTTTTTAAACATTGAGGTCAACGATTTCTTTTGCTCCAAATAAAAATGTCATATAAATCAAATTGAGATTGTTTACCAAGGCTATAATCTTTTGATTATATTATAAAAGAGGCTATGGAAGCTCTGTGCACGTCAACGATCATCTTGTTTCCTGCGCGCAGTTCCACAGAACACTGTTTACCTGAAGGCAGCGCTTCCTTGGAAATGTCGGAGTCCTCCTGTGTCAGGATTGGTCACGTCTGCAGGGAGTTGTTTTTAAAAGAGCCCAACATAAGAACAACAGCCACAGAAAACCTCAACCAGTTCAGCAGAAACTTTAGCTTAAGTTGTAACGCAGGGGACTCAATCAATCTTGAAAGTAAGTACTGCTCTAAAATGGCTGCTAGATGCTTTTGTATTGTAGTAATAATGAGTATTTGATGAGCTGTAGTCCTACTTGATACTGACTTCTAATTTGTCTCGTTGTGTTCTACAGGTTGCCTCTGGTTAAGGGAAACACTCTGCTTCCAGTCTGTCCGACACCCTCTACATCTACATTGCTCAGTCACCATGTTCATAAATGATGAGCTCGAGTGTGTCGTGTGCTGCAACGAGTACTCACGCAGCGACCGGATCCCCCGGGTCCTCCACTGCAACCACACCTTCTGCGCCCCCTGCTTGGAGAAAATGGCCAAGCTGGACGGCGGCATCCACACCGTCTCCTGCCCTCTGTGCCGTTGGATTACCTGCACACGATCCAGCCTGACCCTGCCCGGGTCCCTATGGGTCAACACGGATATCTGGGACCAGATTACAGAAGAGCCGAGGAGGAGGAACGACTCGGTGAGGAGTTGGAATTACGCAAAGACCCAACTCATCAATTCACAACTGTAAGTGTCCTTCCAAACCGATCTTAGCCTGACAGATTCTGTAAAAGCAATTCACTGTGTAATGTCAGCACCATCATTTCTGCAAATCTAAACAAATCTCTTTCTTTCTCTTGTCCCTCTTCAGCCCTGATTCAAGACATGGTTTCATGTCTACATTTCAAAAAATGTTCAGCTGCGTGCTGCTGCAAGGACACGAGATGGAACGCTGCTGACAGTTTAACAGCCAAAGAAGTGACAGCGGCTGCTCCTCTTTCTCGTCTCGTTTTCGAGCTCGACAGACCTGATGAATGCGGCAGTGCAAGACTCCATGCGCTGTGCATGATCACATAGTTGCATGTAATGGATGGACATGTCTTGGGCCCCAGCTTTGTGTGTCGTTGAGAAGTGAAGGCCCGAACAGCTTTGTGCGTGTGAAGTTTAGTGAGTGTTGAAAGTTAGTGTTTATGTTTAACTTGAAAGCGGTTTTAAAGGGCAGCAGTGAATGAAAGTCAGCAAGCCTTGATCTGTGAATATTTTTTAAAATTGTTGTTTTTACCATAATATGAGTAGCCTAACTGCAAAATATCAACTAGAGAATGCAAAAGCTGAAGTGAATACCCCGCAAGTATGAAGAGATAATGGAAAGCATTTACAGCACATATTTAAGTGGTATAATGTTGTGATTAATTGTAAATTGTAGCTTGTTCTGAAAATATGTATACATGTGTGTGTATATAGTCTCACTCTTTTTGTCACTTTGCCCAGCTGCATTTTGATACCATCCAACAAAATCAGCTCTGATGTGGATCTGAGGATCTGTATTTCCTTCGCTGTACTGAACTGAACTTGAAGGATCCTTATCCTCAACATTCTCTGAACTCTTGAGCACAGTCTATTCAAATGTATTTATTTAACATAAACAAAAATGACTTTTGATTGTTAACTGAGACATTTGTGCACATTCCCATGTTAAGTCTGTTAAATGAACCTTATCTGTGAAGTGAAGCATTACTGTGTGGAACATGAAGAACAATGTGCAAGCAGCAAAGATGGGCAGCATTTTAATAAAAGTTGATCAAAAGTACCTCCAGAGTGGTGTCCAGTGTTTATTGATCTTGGCTGCAGTGGGGAAAACAGTAGAAACCATTTGTATTAAGATGTTTTCTCCTTCATGTAATCTGTCAGATGGAAATCATGAATCTTAAATCAGCACAATTCATAAAAGGAAGATAATAGTGAAAAAAGCAAAAATGCCTGTTATTATTTAACAATTTAAAAAAATGCACCATTTGTACCATAAATATGTTGAATTTCTTGCATTAAATATGATGAAAACTGTGCAAGATATATCTTCAATCATTCAAATTTAAAATTCCAAAGAGTCTTTTTTTTCCCCCTATGGCATTATTTCATTATCTTACATTCCTGCATTTCTTAAATAAATATGGTCTTTAAATATAAATTGGCAAATGTGAAATAGATGTGTTAGATATATTTTATGCTCAATTAACATTATTTTCTCACAATTACTAAATGTTTCAGCTTCTCCTCATGTAATGTTGGACTTTTCCTTGTTTTTATGATTTTTCACAAGTGCATCTCCCCAAACTGTTATTACATATTTTTAAATTATTTATTCAAAGTAAACCTTATAAGGAAACTTAACATAAGCTGAAAATTATTTTTTTAAACCCAGGCTTTAGTGTATTTATATTAGTTTAGATATTTAAAAAAAAATCTCATTTCACTATGTGCCATGTCTACATTAAATATAGGCTACTACTTCTTCCACTGCCATCAGCCTGCCATCAGACTTTTACTTGTAGTGGAGTATTTTCACAGTGGGCAATTAGGACTTTTAGATAAGTAAAGGATCTGAATACTTCTTCCACCACTGACTATATTATGCATATCTTTTGTTTATTCTATTGCCTTTTATTCTGTGCTATATCATTACATTTCACCTTAAATTATACTTATATCCTGTAGGCCTACTCTATCTTACTGCACTATATCATACTATGTTATAATAATGTGTGTATTGATGATAACATTATATATGTATTTATTTACATATTTGTTTACTGCATAATGTACTACATCATATCTCAATAATAAAATGTATTAATAACTAAGTTAATTACATAATCCTAGTATATAATACACTGTACACTGTTTTAGCTGACAGTATCATATTACTCTTACATGTTTTATATTTTGCTAACGTCGCTGCTACTCACTAGTCGTGGGTAGTTTGTATATTATTGGTCTTGTAATATTGAGTTTAAACGCTCTTGTACAGTTTCTTTTTTATTTTATTTTATTTACTTTATATATTTAACTTTACTTTTAACTATTATTTGTACTTCTCTCTGTCTTTGTGCTGCTGGAAAACTTGATTTCTCGTCTGGGGAATCAATAAAGGCTGATCTTTTTATAAGTAGGTAGTGTGTTTAATGTTTACCAACATTAGGCCTATATGATTCAGCATGACTGACATTACTTTATGTATAAAGCTTTGACTTTAAAGTCCTCCCACACAGGGTTCTCTATAAATTTGTCTGCTTACTCAGAGACAATACTACTACTTGCTAAGTTAATGTAGGGGTAAACCGGGCGAAAGTAACACGGGACGAAAGTAACAAGGCGATTTTCTCAGAGCCCTGATTGCACTTGCAGTCCAAGCTGTGAGAGCACCTTCAGCATGCAACCCTTGATAAAGCTGTCAAATATCAGGTGATTTCGTCATCGTTTCCCGCGGTAGTCTCTGGAAAACTGTTTTCGAGCACGGTAAATAAATTTCTGAAGCGGGACTGTTCTTCGAATTACAAGTTGTGTCACTCGTTTCATGTGTCACAGTAATGTTTAATTAAAAATATAAATTTAAATATAAAAATAAATCGTGTTTATATCTCAGGAGTTCCAGTCGGGACTAAAGTAGGCCTAACACTTGTTACTTTTGTCCCGATACACCTGACCACAAGTGTTTATTTTGTCCCGCTGCTAATGTGGTGACTTTCTCTGCGTTGCAGCATGTATTGAAACATGTTTATGTTATATTATACCAACAGAATATGCCAAGAGTGAAGGTCAGAAAGACAGACAGAGGTCTGATTCTGCACGATGTATGTGAGACGGCGTTTCTGGACATCTCTGTCAGAAACATCAGTCTCAGGGCAGCTGCTAAGTCGCATGGCATATGCCATGTCACTTTGCTCAGGTACTGCAGGAGGAGGGCAGAGACCAGTAGGGAGAAGACCAGACCGCCAGGGTACAGATCATATTCTAGAGTCTTCTCTGTGGACCAAGAGAAGAAGCTGCAGGCTTACATCAAGAGGGCAGCTGATATTTATTTTTGGCATGTCGCCTAAGGAGGTCAGTAAGCTACAGTTGTTAAAAAACACTCAACATGCAGCTCACTCACACTGCTCTTACTAAAACAATTTTAAAGTCATTATGAAATGTCAAATTTGTATTTGCTCTTAATAGCTTATTCGTTTTTACCTTATTTTTATTTACATTTAATCCATATCTTTCTACATTGTTTTTTCCAATGTCCATCTTACCATTTCCCCCTGTTGTACGTGCACACATTTGCATATTTATATTATATATTTATAATTTATCCTTAATATAATATGAAATATTCTAAACAATTCAAGTTTGGGCCATCAGGTTACTTTTGAAACTGAATATTTAAAATAAAAATGTAATTTAAAAAAAAAAAAAATTATGATAAAGGACAAAAGATGTTTGCAGTTACAAATTAACAAGGTCACAGTCATGTTTATTTATTAAATACAAGGGTGGTAACACGAAAAATCTAGCTTGTATTGTTGTGTTACTTTTGTCCCAGCTGACAGGGTCAAAAGTAATAATATGCCACTTATGTTTAAAGTAAAATTATACAGCAGTCATTCTACATTTGTGCAAAATACCACCTGATATTGATAGACCACACCTGTGAGTTAGTGATCACAGCAATAATCTTTGAGACAGAGTTACACAATGACTCTCCGCAGTTTGGAGGACAATAAAAGTAAAAAAATAATAATGTTAGACATTATTTAAATGTCAGAATTCGGGTGAGAAATAATGAAACACATTATGAATTTGTGGTTATTTTATTGAAAACAGTGACAGTGGATTATTTGAGCTGAAACCTTTTTTCCCTGAATTAGTTCTACCGAATAGCCTCTTAACTATACTATGTTAAGATGAAATAGTTAAATACTCAGACATTACAACACAAAACATATGCAAACACAACAAGGAAGGAGTTACTAAAAAGCTTTCATAACCCACAGATTCACCTCCTTTAAATAAAGATGGAGGCAGGAAAAGCTGCTGAACAGCTGTAAGTCCGTCTTCAGTCAAGACCCAAATGTGTGACTGTTGTGTCCACACTGTAGTAATCTATGTAAAAACAATGAATGTCAACATATATTCAGACAGGACTTAAGCCAAAATGGCCACTTTCGCACATTTTCAGCAGGAGAATAAGCGGTGTGAGTTTAGTGGACAGCAAAACCTGTGACTGACTTAATGTGAGACATAAATGCTAAAGTGAGACATTAAGTAACTGACCTGAAAGCCAATTTGCTAACAGATTGCATCAGTCATTGTACAGCAGTGTGGGTAGTTTGATAAAACTTCCTAACAAGTATTAAGGGAGAAAATAGAAAATTGTTTTTTTTCTTCCCCCCTCCTTCCTTCTTTTCCTCAATATAAAACAGTAATAACTGGCCTTAAATCCATTTTATTAATGAGCAGGTCCAACACAACCAGGATTCACAGATAGAGATTATTTTTTTCGGTCCATGTGAAACTGGATTTTTTAAAATATATTTTAAAAAGAGAAAGTAAGGAAGTTAATTAATTACTCTTTTTTTTTTTAACACAATTTAAAAACAAAAGCTTTTCACGTCATTCCTTAGGATGGTGTTCCCACTTCATTAATACATTCAGCACTCAGTTAAAACAGGTTTCTATTGCATAAGGACATGATTAATCCAGCCTAGTCACTAACAGACTATCACATGTGCACTTAAATTAACATGTATCCATCACAGTTTTCATCACATCTTTCCCTTATTCGACATCTTCATGAACCTCTCTCTTCCTACCTCACACTAACAGAACATAATTTAAACATAGTAAAAGACATACTTGTGAGTAAACAGACATTGGTACAGTCATTATTATGTCAGCTAAAAACACAGGGCCTCACTAGATTAGTGTAAAAACTTTAGAACAAGGCTCATGAAAAACAAATTGACTTGTAACTCTGTTGTCAGCGAGCCCTTCACCAGCCTTGTGAGTCAGGCGTCTAAAAGCTCGCCTAAAGTGTCACCGCAGTTTGTGACAGGAGCATAATCTCTCTTCACACAAAACCTCAGGATAAAACAGGAGTAAAATACATTAACACAATGCCTTAATTGTACATCTGGATTAAGACAGGGATAAAATATGGGCTATAAACAATATTTTTAAGGGGGAAAAAAAACTGATACGATATCAAACAATGTTTTAAAAAACACAAACTGTCCAAAACAGCATGTAGATGAGTTAGAGTTGAAATGCTGCCTTGGATTCAAAAGCAGCAAACAAATAAGTGATCAACAGTTCTATCAGAGATACAGTTAAAAATGTCCCTTTGTGATAGTATGTGGGGAATGAGATTTGTGTGTGCACGTGACTCCCTATAGGTAGGGGTACTGTGTGAGGCGCCTTGGACTCAGCTGGTAGGCACTGTAAGCCTCAGCCCGGGGTGTCACACTGACGTAGGGAGAACCGGTGGCAAACTGATGCTGGTAGGCTGCGGGGAGGCCGTGCAGCAGACTACTGACAGAATCCTTACGATTGGCTGAGTCCCTCCTAGAGGAGGATGAGGTGTATGTTGCTGCATAGGCGGACGGGGAGGGACCGTGGCTGCCGTGACCACGGCCCAGCAGCTGCTCCATGGCCTGAGAAGCTGAGGAGAGGGCGGTGGAGGCCGGGTAGGTGTACAGGCTGGGGCCAGGGGCAGTGGCCAGCTCGGAGAAATTGTAGTGAGAAGCCGAGGAGGCCGGAGGGAACGTCGTCTGGCGACGCAAAGATGGGTCACTGTGGGAACGCTCCTGAGATGAAGAAACCACGGGCTGAACCTAAAAAGAAAAGACACTCAGTATTCATGCAAGAACATCACTTGTACAGTAGCCTATATTGGTCAGTTTCCTTTCTTTAGAGGATTATAGACTACATGTTTGTTACGGCTGCATAATCACATGGATATATTTTAACTGTATCGTGCATCATTTTAGACACATTTCACAAAATTCATCCTGATCTATGTAGAATTTTAGTTAGGGATGCACCGAATGTTCTGCCACTGAAATTAATCGGCCGAAAATAGCCCCAAACAAACAAACACTTTCGGTGTTCGGCCTAATAAGTCAAAAGACTGCAGAAATTTTACCGAATAAGTACGTTGACATGTGGGCAGTGTGGAAGCATTTTAAAGTGTCCAAGAAAGACGCAAAAAAACGCTGTTTGCAGACGCTGTTCTGCTGAATTGTCTCCTAGCACATCCACTCTGTGGCTGACTTCTTAGAAAAGGAAACAAACTGTCGTTTCTGAGAAGGCGATTAAGCTAGCCGTAACTAAATTTGGAGCGCATACGTATTCAAGCCTTTATGGTAAATCCACTGAAACGGCCCAGTGCAAGCTGACCGGTAGGTTAGCGACTTTATCCTGTCAGTTTCTCTCTTTACAAAGACAAGTGTTGCAGTACGCGATATGAGAACCACATACAACATTTACCAGATGGGTCGGACTTGATGAATTTAGAACGAGGATACACAAGTGACAACGTCGGGTTTCTAAACTGTATGGAAATAAGATTAACTGGATTATATTCACAGAAAGTATAAAACACGTGTCTATTAAAAGGTAAATGGACACATGTAATTTACTTTACTAAAGTAAAAAGCACATTTTGACTATTCAATGGTAAAAAAAAGATTGCCAAAATAAATGGAAGAAATTAGTGATGGCAAGATGAAGCTTCATGAAGCATTGAAGCTTTCCATCCAATTGTTTCACTCGTGGGCCGAAGCTTCACGGTGCCTCATTTGCTCTAGTGTTCCATCAAGTGGACAATAAATGTAAACAGGCAGAGTGATTATAATGGCACCACGGCTTTGGTGTGTAAAGTTTGAATTGAATAAATTAATGAATGATGTTTGTGATGCCAATACATAAATGATGAACTTATTAATATGGTGTCTGTCTTTAGGATACAATGACAATTTGGTTTCTGCCAAGAATTTTCATTTCGTTGCATCCCTAATCTTAGGAAGCTTCACCAAATTTCAAAATAAGGCTTTGTGGGTTTGACTGCACAGCACCAGTTTGTACGGACCACCCCGCTGGCGGGTCAGTGACATTTAAAAAAGGTTGAAGCAGCTAATGCTTCTAAGCATTAAAAGATGGACTCCAAAGCTTTTTGATTTGTGGCCCTTTCTGGCCGAGTCATGGATACTTGTGACCTCATGTCACAGGCTGCATTCTGTTTACGAGCAGTTCAACATCAAAAGCTTTCTGTTTCCTTCTCAGAATGCCTCAGTCCCAAAGTCATTAAGAGGTTAACCTCTCCACTATTTAAGAAAAATGGTCAGAAATTAAGAATATTCTATGTAGCAGACATTCTTATTTTTAATCTCTCCTGTTAAAAATCTTGTTACCCCGTAGATTTATCTCTTGACCCCTTGAGTTGGTCTCAGCCCTCAGACTGGAAGATGACGTTAACGGCGACACATAAGACAGCCCTTATTTTGAGTGAGCCAGCATTACCAGCAGGTCTCATTAAATCCCAGATAACACTGATATTGTCACAGGAGGTGGCAGATGTGTAAAAAACAGGTCATTCAGCTGTCACCTGCTATTACATTGTTTGTCCAGCAGACAGCACTTTGGACTCACCATGAACCCCAGTTTGTTTTCCCAACTCCACAGTAAATATGTTTGACACTCAGTGACTCTTTAGTTACCAAAACCACCTTTTTGGTGTCCTACAGGTGCAAACATCCTATGCCTGACATGTCTTTTGCAACTTATGACTGCTGTTCCTCCGTTTCTGCATTATGTGACATGTAAATATGTTCCAGTCTGTAATTCATTTACCAATTTAATGTTCTGGTAAATTATTAAAATATAATAAAGGTTTCCACCCTTTCCCAGTAAGTACTTATCATTTTGTCCACCTCCTAAACAAGTAAATGCAGTTCTTTGTCAACATGTCACAACATTCAGAGCAGTTTAATGTAATTGCACATTATTAAAAAGCCACATCAAATGTAAAAAACAAACAAAACAAACAAAACAAACCCTCAAAAGGAAGCCTCACCTGACTGAGGTTCAAGGGGTGCGACTGGCTTGGCACCAGCCCATGACGCTCCACACTTTCCCCTGAACTGCAGGGCTGTCTGTTGGATGATCTCTTAGGCTTTATGTAGTTCACTGTGAATTAAAAGGCACAATGAGGAAAAAAAAAATTATATATAAAATAAAATGCATTACTGATAATACGCAGCTGATAACACAGTAGATGAGTGACTCTCACCAGTCTCTAAGCGTCCACGTGAAACCGCTCCTCTCTCAGAGCCCTGGGTTTTGACTGAAGGTGCTACCACTGCCAGAGACTTGGCCTGACGCGATGACATAGTGCCAGCTGGGATCAGCGTGCGGGGCAGAGGAGTCAGGGGACTGGCTGTAGAGGAGTCCGAGTCGTGCACCGTCACACAGCTGATGACGTTTGTGCGCTGACTCAGACCAACACTGTGTAAACAGAGAGACAGTGTTTTTCCCCCCCTCACAACAGAATGAGACTGGTGCATCAAAGTATTTCAGTCTAAATGAATAAAGCCCTGGTCTGGTCTATTGAGTCAAACAAGCCCTGTTTTTCCATCGGTCCTCTAGCAGAAAATGTGTCATGGTAGTGTAGGATAGTTTTTGAACTAGGAATATTAGACTAGCAGTGGTGCACAGAAGAAATCAGACCTGGATGTCAGAGGCTCAGACAAAAAAAAAAGCCCCAAAACATGCAGACAAGTATCTTGCCCTCACCTGGCGGGATGGAACTTGCGCTCATCCTCTGTGTCGGTGTCACTGTGAATAGTGATTATGCTGACTGCCGGGCTGGGTGTGTCGGAGATGATGATTGGCTGGGACAATGTGGCGAAGGAGCTGGGTGGGGTCACACCGGTGCTGCTGAGTAGTGATGCAGTTGATATACCCCTAGACAGAGAAACAAAAGCAAAAGTCGAGTTTCTCCCTCCAAAAAGAAAATCTGATTTCAGCTGTGATGAAAAATTCAGACTATAAAAGGAATGACATTATCTATCGGGAGGAATTATTCTTTAGAAAAACAAAATTCTACATTGTACCACATTTTAAGTGCTAAACAGTTGTTGGATGTACTTTTGGTGTGACAGCACCGTAGCCATCTGTTATAAGGTGTGACAGCTTAAAACCTGATGACTTAAAAATCAAGTAACTGCAGGGTTCTACCAACCTGTTCCTGTTCTCTACACGTCTGGCTTTCACCTTCTTCCTCTCCTGCTGGGTCCTGGCTTGGGTTGTGCTCCTATTAGGAAAAATGACAACAAAGATGACATTAGTGGTGGACGCCACTGTTAAAATTAAAACGTTTTTTTTTTTTTCCATTGTACTTATCTCTAACAAGTCAATATGACGACAAATTAACTTATCTAAAGTCTCACCCCCCTTAGTTACGGTCGCTGGGTCGGACAAGATTGACAAAAATGGCTGGGTGCTGCAGTGTGTATTAGATCGTTTCTGGGCATCAGGGGATATAGCTTCAACAAGCCGACGGCAAGGACTGCAGTATGTGATGGAAGGGCATATTCATAATGTAAAAAAAACTTTTATGAGCAAGGCAAAACGACGCAAGTTTAGACTCATTCCGGTCTTAACCAAAAAGGGAGAAGCCACACAGAGACGAGACTGAGGATGACAGGATTATCAGTCAACTTTGCTCCTGCACTGCTGGTGTCCCATATTGCCATTCTGGGGACCAGTCATGTACTCTATCCAAATAAATAAAACCAAAGGTTACTTTGGGACAGCGAGTCTGAAAGATAATATAAACAAAGGAATGTTTGACTTTATCTTTTCTGGCTAATGATAATTCATGTCATCTTAAAAATCTTGTCACAGAAACAAGGAAGAACAAAACCTGGCTGACGTTGGGTGAACTGCTCTTGATGTATCTGTATGTTAACTAGCAAGTTAGCTTGCATTTTGCTAAGATGAGCTAATTAAAGATGTGACTATATCCAGTGTAATTAGTATCGAGTGTAGCTTTTACAGGTCCTTCAGCAACATCTTTTAACCATATACAAAATTTGGTTTTCCCTTTAAAATAGTCTAGCTTAAGCATATCTTATTCCAGAAAAGGTGAAAGTTCACCGACGTTCTGCCAGGCACCAAGCTCGCTCAACTGGAGCTACTGGTTGCATATGATCATTTTTACTACAAAATGACAGAAGTCATATCAGCAAGTTTTAAATCTCTGAGAAAAATGTACAACTACAAGACGCTAGTTCACATTTATGGAGCACTAATCAGACTGTTTGGACTTAACAGCTGCTGACTGACGCACCTCCAGCTGTGTCCCTGCTGCATGGAAGCATCAAGTGTTTCCAGGGGCGATTCAGTAACACTTGACTGGTGGGCAGAGCTGTGGATGGCCACACTGGGGACCTGCTGCCATGATGATGGGATGAGGATCTGTTGGGTGCCAGTGGGCCAGGCCTGCTGAGAAAAAAAAAACAAAAACACAGACACTTGTACTTCAGAAAATGTAACATTAAGGATCAGATATTAATGAATCAACACAAATGATTTGACTGCTGGAATGGGCCGGACAAACTGAGCCATGCTGAGAAAAAAAAACCCAAAGACCAGAGACAAACCAACTGGCCAATCTCTTCTGCAGGCAAAAGCACAAAGCCAGATAAGCTAGAAATCTTTACTAAGCCATTCCCTTATTATAGCATTGCCCTGCAACAACTGCACAAGATGATATCATGCAAAGCACGAACAAAGAAGCACTGTAGACAGATCAGGTATATAAAAATAAAAAAACACACACACACACACACACACACACAGAACGATGGTGCCTGTTAAAGAAGAAACACTGAGAAAGGAAATTAGTTTAGTTCACTGATGCCAAACAGTCTGCTGATAAGCTGTATGGGGGGGGGGGGGCATGCCGCATGTTCTGGGGCTGGAACAAAAGATGTGCGTCAAGAGAGTCGAGCTGTAGAGCAGGGATTTTAGTGGGTTTTTGTAGCTGCAATCTCCTTTGCTGAAAACAAGGACAGGACAAGAGAAGCTGCAAGCAAAGCACAGACCAACTCAGCAACACATGCGCTCCATGCCCTCAGCACACCTATGGGGAAAGACTGTTGGGGGGAGGGATTGAAAACATCTGAATGCCAATGGTGTGGGGTGAGGGGGTGGGGGGGGGTCCTTTGGAGTGGAAAGAGATGTACATTTTGTCAATTCGATTTAATGTTACAAATGGGAAAAAAAAAACTGAATACCAAAGAGGAAACTTATACCAGACCAAAAACACAGATTTTCCTACAAAAAATTAGTATTGACCAATTGATTCTGACAATCATGACAAGTCAGCATGTTAAAAGGCAAAATAAAGGAACTTGATGCATGAAATAAAGAGTAACCCAACATGTGGCACAGAGGGAGAGGGAACATCGCAAACAGATGAAAAGAGTGGGGCAGGAGAGAGTCGGCATTGTTAGTGTTCAACGGAGTGTGCGTGTCTTTCTCCACGGATGTCATTGTTGCTTTACCAGCACTGTGGCTGTGTGCTCCAGGAGGGTTGGCCGACCCACCCCGGCGCCCAGCCCGAGGGGCAGAGAATACTGGGGGGCTATGCCTGCTGAGGGTGGGTGCAGGGTGGCCACCATCAGGGGTGTGCAGGAACCCTGGAGGAGGGAGGGAGGATAGTGGAGGGGAGCGTTAGGCTGTATCTGATTTAGGGGGGGGGGGGGGGGGGGGGGGGGGGTGACAGCAGATAAAACCAGCTGCAACGGAGTTTCATACACTGGTACAACTGACCATCTGACCTCTGCAGAGTGCAGCGATAATTCCTAACGGCAATTAACTAGCTTCTTGGACCAGATGAGCCTTATGCATTAAACATCTGGCCTCCATCCCAGATAGGAGACTGGGAATAAAAGAGGCCTGGCAGTCCAAATCAATCCTGGAAGCAAATCCAAGGCAAGACCCAATCAGCAGAAACACAAGCAACAAAAACAGCATGGACTAATCAAATCTTTTGTCATTTCAAACATCACTGGTAAACTGCACTTAAATAAAAACATCTCCACTGAAAGAAAGCATTTTCACTCAAAATGTCTCAACCTGGTCCCCACTAAACATTGGCTTGCTCTGCTGGCAGCAGAAAGAGAGCGGGACCTGAAAGGAGATCCCCACAGGGGGACTTCTTGGATGCACTCAGTGTACCCATGAATGCACAAAATTGAGCACCATTGCTCTCAGCTTGGTGCTAATGACGCGGCATCAATTATAGATGTCAGGTTTTTTCTGAAACCCTGAGTTTAGCTTTCTGAATAACAGATGACAAAAATATGTGTTCATGTGCCAAGAAGATGTGTAAGGAACTTCTGGTGTTGTCACATCACAAAAGGTGAATACTTCTGAGTCACCTTTACAGAGGTGTAATGCTGAAAATCTACAAAACCCTTCCCACAAGCAAGTCAACCTACAATACCCCGTCCTAAAGGAGATGTGCATGTGATGCAGGTTCGACCCACATTGGACCCTTTGAGATGAGACAGCAGTCACTCTGCTTCTCACTGTTTACAGACATTCCAGTCTGAAGCGCAGTTCCATATACTACAATGAACCAGAGAGCTACACAGAATAACACCAAAACATTGACCCATAATAGTTATCAGTTGCACTTCTTTCCATCTGTCCATATAGACACTCCCTCTCTCCAAAAAAGCGGGCAAATACAAGTTTCATGTCTCTTCTTGAAAGACCACAGTAAAAATTACATAAATTCATTTTAAGAAACCATTTTCACAGACATCTGAAGCTTACCTGTGTGAGCATACTTGGCTGGATCTGCAACGACTGAGCAGACTGGTTCTGAGGTACTATGGGTACAGAGTTCTCCATCCTCACAGGGAAACTGGAACTCTTAGTGGATGGCTGTAGACCTGGAAAACAATTCCACACAAGCGCATCACTGATTAACAAGAATCATTTTACATGCACAGCAGAGACCCCTTCATCAGAAAATATCCCTGGTCCCAGAAACAAAAAAAGTGGGATAGTGCAGCCTGTACTCATCTCATTCAGGTCTCTGATCGCTATCTACACAGACATGCCTTCAATTTAAGGTAATTAACAATAATCAAAATGTTGGTCGAGACAGCCCAACACCAATCAAAGTGGAGGATGCGCTGCATAAACCATCCATGTGTTTTTTTCCCCTTTACCTTGAATAGTGGAGGGTGGGCAGACGATGAGAGTCTGCTGGAAGGGTTCTGTCTGACTACACAGCCCAGCAGGACGCGCATTAATTGGGACACTCTGTTGAGCCAGTCCGGGAATGTTGATGGTCGCCTGCTGGTACAGAGCTGGCTGGTAGTTCAGCAAAGGCACAGCTCCCCCCGCAGAAGGCACCTGTTATAGAAATCACCAACACCAATGATTAACACTAGAGGGGTTACAGGTCACCTAAACAAGTGTAAGAACGTGTGGAGAAGACATGAGTCATACCTGGTTATGCTGGTTGAGTTGGCTACTGAAGGTGACAGTGAGGTTGCCCGCTGCAGCGCTGGGCACTGCGTTGTTGGAGTACAGGGATTTGCCACTATCGTAGGAGCTCCGGCGTTTGCAGATCTCCATGTTCTGGAAGCAGGACTTGACGCTGGAGAGGATGGAGAAGCATCCTTTCAAGACTCAACCACAACCAGCATGTATGTGCAGCATTGCCTAAAATGACATCTTCACATCTCTCACACACACTTACTGGGAACTGTGGGGGTAATCCACAAGGTGGCTCATTGTGACGAAGGGGTGACCCAGAGTTTTTGTAGGTGTGATCCTTTTGTCAGCATCCAGACGGAGCATCCGCTTCAAGAGATCTATAAACTCTCGTCTATCAGCTTTCTCAGCCAGCATATCCGTCCCCTCCAAATGAGACGACAGGTTGACCTGGAATACGCAAACACCCAAATGGGTCAAACAAACAATACAAGGTACAGGTATTGTGATTTCATGTGCTGGTGTGTGTGTGTAGTGTTTGTGTGCAGAGTAAAAACAGTGTGTGAAGCTAAATTAGAGGTTATGAGAGAGATGGTCATCTACCTGCATCATGTCATCTAGACAGTTGAAGATATACTTCCTGGCCTCCTTGGACTTGATCCCCATCTCCATTTCATGCTCTGCTGGGGTCTGGAAGATTGAAACCACTTCTGTTTATCCTAATGTGCCAAAACTACTACTTACTTATAAAAAACAGTTAAGTGATACGGCTACAGCTCAAATCAAATAATTAAATCAGAAGGAGCTTCAAGACTAATATATTTAACCATTTTCTGACATCCCTAATAATGCTTAACAAGCAGTAGGATTAGTATGAGGTTATATGAACCTTAAGCCTCCAGAGTGGGTAGCTAGAGTCGGGGCCTCGATTGAAGAAGCGGCTGGTCTTAGTGCCAGCGCTCAGCAAGTACTCCGCAGGCAGGCCTTGGGTCTGAGAAATGTAACGGATCTGGACACAAAGAAAAACATGATAAGGAATCCAAGTGAGAAAAAACAGTAAGTGCCATGGATATGACTTAAGTTAACTGACTGCCTGAAATACCCTTACAGTTTGTTCTTCTGCAGCACTCTGGTATCTCTTGGCTTATACCAAAACTAACAGCATTCAATTTGAGTTTCTACAGAGTACCTACACCCTGCTACCAATTCACAACTTGCATCCTGTATTCGCTCTCTTAGCTTAGCCTTTTCCAGGCATTTGAGAACCCCCCGCCCCCCACAGACAAGGCCTGGGAAACACTAACATTAGTACTGACCTGGTCGTACTCGGAGGCTCCAGGGTAAAGAGGCCAACCCAGAAACAGCTCAGCAATCACACAGCCCAACGACCACATGTCAATAGCCTCGCAGAAAGGCAGACCCAAAATGATCTCTGGAGCCCTGGACAGCAAAGAGAAGATTAAAAGGACTAATACAGAGGACCCACAACTGAGCTCTTAAGTAACATGGCTTATTTGTCATCACTCCCCCTCATAAGATTACAAGGAAACATGTACCTGTAGTAGCGAGACTGTAAGTAGGTTGAGCAGACAGCTTTGGACACATGACTCGCTGAGCCAAAGTCAATGACCTTCACCCGGTAGGGCTGTCTAAGGGGGTCGACCAGCATGATGTTCTCAGGCTTCAAGTCTGCATGAATCAGGCCCAGGCTTTTCAGTTTCATCAGCGCTGTAGCCACCTAGAGATACAAAACACAAACATTTATCCGTCGGTAGTAATAGGAATGAAAACAGGGATATTTTTGCATGTAGTAGCAATAACAAAATAAAAGTAATATGATTATGGTTCAAGGTTAAACATAGATGAGCCAACCTGCTGTAGGATGGGTCTGATGTGCCGTAGGGGGAGTGGACTGAACTTGCTATGCTTGAGGAAGTCATACAGGTTCTGCTCCAGCATCTCAAACACCAGGCAGGTGTGGCCCTTGTGTTGGAAGCATTCGTATGAACGCACAAAGTTGTACTCATCCGCATTCTCTGCACTCAGCCGGTTCAGGATTCCCACCTTTTAATGAGAAACAAATTACTCCATGCAACTTGCGCCACCTCGAGTCAGCTGCAATTCAATTTGATGGCCCTAACCAACAATAAACTGGTAGCATCTGTAGGAAGGTGGAACCCATGTAAACACAAAAACACAGTGCCAAAAATTTGCTTGGATAATAAGCTGCAACTACACTTCCTTAAAAAGAGCTTGTTGGATGGTCGAATAGCTCCAGAAAACCAATTGCCCCACACTTTTTCGTGTACGGATTGGTAGGGGGACTGTGTGCACCTTTGCAGACGTGACAAAAGGAGCCAGAGCCTTCTCTTTATAGCTCCCTTTTCATTCACACGTCTAGCTTTACACTGTGGGGGTCATATACCTTTTTCCCTCCACTCTATTGAGTTATTTATGTTTTGTGCATGTAATAGCTTTGCAAAGTGAAAAAGCCCAAAGTCAAGCCCAAAGTCCAGCCCAAAGGGAGTTCCCATCTCCCACAGAAAACACTGCTCTGAACTGCCTGAAAACAGCTCATTTGTAGGCCAGCGCCCCCGTCAATCGGCTAATCAGTCACGCCCTCAAAAACACCGGTGGAAAAACAAACCTAGCTGCAGCGCACAGTGACAAGACATCTACCTGCTGCCTCTCCTATCCCTTCCAAACACTAGCTACCCTCCAGGCAGTCAATGAACATAAAATCTTGATTTATACTCCTGCGTCAGGTCTACGTGCATAGCCTATGCGTAGGTACGCACATAGACATGCATTTATACTTGTGTGTAGGTGTCTCCGTAGCTCTGCATATACACCACCAAATGCTAGTTGGCGGTGGTGCTATAGCGTCCACTGTGTTGACTTTTGCCGGCCGAGCAGGCTAACTTCTGCTTTAGCCCTTAGCTAACGTGAATGGGGGGTAAAAATGTATAAGTAAGGCTGTTCAAATGTTATCAAATGGATCGCATTCTGATAGTGAAACAAGTCATTTCACTCTGGTTGTGACAGTCAAATATATTGATCCGTGTTACAGCCGCTGGTTTGGCCGCTAGTAAAGTTTACTTCAAAGCATGGGGCACTTCGGCACTGCGAGGCTACCAGCCCGACCAATCACAGTTCTTACGGTCCACATCGCCTCAACGTGTAGTTACTAGTGCTGGCAACGATTAAAATTTTTAATCGTGATTAATCGCATGATTTGTTATGTGCAAAACTGAAAAATGAATTGTAATGTAGTGTATGTACACAAACGTGCAACATGTGGTTTGCAAACACTTTAAACAAATAAAGTGCTTTTTACCAGCAGTATTCCCTTTACACAGTAGCAATAAAATATTTCTTGTAAATCTCAAATTATTATTATTTGATTTATCAAATCAAACATAAAACAAAGCTATTTGCCACTACCAGGGCATTACCCTTTATCTAGCTTGTGAAAACAGGTTACCATCAGAGTCCAGTTTTCTTGGGTTTTTTTCCTTATCAGGTATCCGCAGAACCATTTTTCTTTAATCAGGGAGCAGCATGTTCTGTAGCAAGTTTCCCTGTTAGAGTTAGGTGAAGTGGTCGAGCACAAGGCGTAGCAACAAGTGGGCACGTTCCTGTGAAATTGTCGCAGTCATGCTTGCCTCATGCACACACTCACCACCTAAGTTGAATTGTCTTGAACTATTTGTACTCGACGCGCAGCACAAATCAGAGAGACTGATCCTCGCTGTTTGTGAGTGTCCAGAACCTATTACTGTTCCCCGCAAAACTAGATGAAGGCCTATCAGGTGAAGTTATGTAGCCTATAATTTTAATTTAAGTTAAATAAGCTACAGCTGTGTAGTGCACAGAAGCCGTTGCCATGGTTACTCTCCATAGAAAGCCTACCGTTTACTCGCAGAGCGCTGTCTTACTTCTCCCACATGCTGCATCCCGCCTGCTGAAGACTCCCTCCACTGCTGTTTGGGTTGGTGATTTGCTGGCTGATCAACACCCTGCCCCTCCTGTGACCCACAATTTGACTGTATTTGTATAAAGGAGCCAGTGAGCGATAACACATTAACGTGCCCAGCCCTAGTAGTTACATTTTTGAAGAGTCGCATGTCAGGCTATAGCGTAGGCGACGGCGTAGGTACGGTGTTACGCAGAGGCTATGCTGTCGATCTTCGACGCAGAAGTATAAATTGCACTAAAGTTGTTACTATGATGTAGAGACATTACACAGTTAAAACTTTATGTATGAAAGATACATTTGTTACAAATTATTAACTCACCACTCTG
Source organism: Micropterus salmoides (assembly GCF_014851395.1). Taxonomy (NCBI): domain Eukaryota; kingdom Metazoa; phylum Chordata; class Actinopteri; order Centrarchiformes; family Centrarchidae; genus Micropterus; species Micropterus salmoides. The sequence goes on from NW_024043372.1 coordinate 26,630,869, forward strand.
AAACTCTTGCTCCAGTCCATGTTGCTAAGCTAGTAAGGGGAACATATACCGCTGAACCGAAGCCATGTTTACAGGACCCGCCCCACTCTGCTTCTGATTGGCTAGTAGTCCTTAACTGAAATTTTTATATATATATATATATATATATATATATATATATATATATATATATATATATATATATATATATATATATATATATATATATATATAATATATATATATATATATATATATATATAATATATATATATATATATATATATATATATATATATATATACACACATATACACACATATACACATATATACACACACATACATACACATATACACACACTGTAGTAAAAATAATTATGTCTTATTACCTCAATTTGGCCCTGACGAGCATATGAAGGATGGTTTTTCAGGATCTTGATGGCCACAATCTCATTGGTTCCCCTCTTCCAGCACTTAGCCACTTGTCCAAATGTGCCTCTTCCCAAAAACTCCAGCACTTCATAGCTGCAGGACACAGAGCACAGGATCTCGTGCTGCACTAGCTGGTAATCCCCTTCACCATTGGAGCTGCTGCTCTTGGTGGTTGGAGCAGAATGGGGTATCGACTGGCCTGTGCCCCCTCCTCCACCACCAGTACGGGTGGAGTAAGTTGCCGCAGGAGCTGAGAGCTCCTCCAATATTTGGACACTGCCACATCCACTCCCACTGCTTTCATTGGTTTCCTCAATCTTTCTCTTGTGCGCGTGCCTGTGCCCCCTCGTTTCAGAGGACGTCTCAGCATGAGTGTAAGAGGAAGACGCCGCCTGCTCTGTGACACGCCGGCTGGATCCGCGGGGAAGACTGCCAGTGCTATCAGCCGCCCGCACCACCACTTGACCTCTGGAGCCAGGCGCTGCAGAGGGAAAGACCAGGGATGGTGCAAAGGGTGGCACAGCCATGGCTGGGGCAAAGGTGTATGCTGACTGGCCCGCTATGGAGCTGTAAGCTTCAGTGGTGGACACGTCCCAAACATTGCTCTCCACCTTCAGCTTCTTAACCCGGCAAAAGGCACTGGAGGAGATTGAGGGTGGAGAGAAGACCTGCAGCTGAGAGGTCATCGCTGAAAAGAGATTGATGAGAATAAGATAAGAGGTACACAAAAAAAAAAAAAAAAAAAAAAACTAAAATGACCTAAGTAACTTCTTAAAATTATGAATAAACCTCATAATCAGTGTTAATAAAAATTACTATATGCGCTCCATATTAATTGGGTACACTTAGCTCAAACTAATACAGTCTCACAGTCCCCTCATTTACATCAATGAGTCAAATATTACAAACGGTTCAATTTAATGCAATACACTCGTCAAACTTCTGACTCCAAAATGACTAAAGTTGAACACCTGCCTAAACGTTTCAACAAAAACTGAACCTTAAACGAATACTGGATTATGCCAGACAGAACAAGCCATTGTGTGAAAGTCTGATGGGCACAATTTCCGGACTTTTCAAAAGGTAATCAAGAAAATAACCAGTGGATCAACTGTTAAAGAAAATAGTCAGCTGCAGGTAGCCTTAAGATGAACATTTATAAGCTTGTGTAGGTAAGGATGCATTGCAGGCCTGTCGTATTGGACTGCAATATGTTTTGTTATTTCTCCCTCAAACTGGCAACTGAGTGTAAAATACAATAACCTTGACAACAACAAAGGCGTTAAACAACATAAACTTGGAAATGCTTAATAAACCATCAAATCGGGCATACAGATTTACTCTGACAGTACATCGTCAAAATCACGTGTGCAATTTGTATTCTATCCTAAACGTCAAGCTGTGACGGTATTATCTGCCCCTGCCCCCCCCATCCCTGAAGGGCTGGACGCAGGCTGCAAATTATCATGAGAAACTGTAAGGCAGCTTGACAGCCTCGTTTTCAGGATTGGGTGACAAGAGTTATGAAAAGCTACTGCACATGAAAGTATGTCACATAGCAAGTGCAACAGGCCAGAACAAGATTTCCTAAAGGGGGCAATTAAAATTTATTTCATAACGGCAAAAGCGAAAGGATAAGATGGAAGCACATTCGTTTCGATGTTAGAATCATGCAATCGTATTTCATCTCAGTGTTTCCATGTTCCGCCTCTTTATTTCCAAGAAAGGCGATGTGTGTTTTGGCTGACACCTCTCGTTTCTGCGTTTGGGTGGGAATATGAATATAGTGAAGTTCTTCGGAAACAGCGCTGATGCTATATTTAAGCAATAAGTCAAGCAGCAGAAAACAAAAACCTTAAAAATGAAACCACTGCTAGGACGTCCCTATCAGCCAGTGTGCTCAGGGATCAATGCCGACAGGGTGAGTTCAGAGCAGCTGTGATGGACCACAGTGGGATTCAAGCTGTGATGGATCCAGTTTTCAACTATGACCATATTACATACAGAAAATTATAATAATTATATATTTACACATTAAATCTGTACCCCACTGAAACAGACAAACTTTTAGTATCCAATCAACAAGGTAACGTTACTTAACTTGCTAATGCTAACAAGCTAACGGGGTAACTTTGTGAAAATATGGCGTTAAATGTTTAACCTTAGCGGCTTCTCTCACGACATAAAGTAAAGTAAAAGGACAGAAACTGTACCAACAGAAAACACAGAAAGAGTTGTAACATACTGGATTAGATGTTATTACAGCGTCGAAAAAAGGCTTCCTCCAAGGTTTAAATCCCACTGCAGTCTGCTGGACCAGCGTTATCCGATTAGCTTCCGATGCTAGCTAGGCCTGCATTGTTTCTTCAGTCGGTGGAGGAGCAGCTGATGGCGTCACAGGACCGAATTTTCACAAGAAAAACACCAAGGTCTCATTGTATTACTGAGTTAAATCATCTAGGCTTAACAAACATGTACATTTGTTGATTAAGACATAATAAATCCAATTCTAAAAGCGTCTGTCTTGAAACAGCAAAATCCACTTTTCGCCGGAACAACCACGTCCTTATATCAGCTGCAAAGCTGACGGGATTTCCGGTAACTACCGTAATTACAGAGGATTTGGCATGCGCACACAAAGGAGCGCTACTTTTTCAACACGATTTCTAAATAACGAGGATATTGTGACGCTAAAATGTAATTCACAACTGCTATACTATGCATTAATTGTCGAAATATGTGGTAGAGTCACATTTGGGATCGTTTTACGCATCAAGGAAAAGGGTAAACGACATTTTTACGGTAAAGGATAATTGACGTGACGTAAGTAGAATATGCCAGTAATTTTCCGGTCGGACTCTTGTCTCACACATCTTGGGACAAACAGAGACTAGCTGAAACGTACAAATAGTGGACAAACCACATATACAGATCGTTCCATCAACTTGCACAAGTCTTTCAGAAAGCACCATAAATCTTACGATTGAGTGAATATGCCAGAAAACACAGTGAAGGACTACTCCCAACATCAGGAGAGGAAACTATCTGCACACTGTGTGTGGATAAACTGATTTTGTTTATTCCTTGTGTAATTAATTGTGCAGATTGAGGCAAACATGAAACAGAGAAAATAATTTTGCAGCACCATCTGCATGGAATCAGCTTCAGAATGAACTACAGTTGAAGGAGTTGGTCTCACTTTATTCTTTTAAAGGCTTTTTAAAGGACCTTGCAGAAAGGCAGTCCATCTGTCACTGTTTTAAAATTGATTTAGGACCCAGGTTTTTTTAATGATGTCATTGTTGTTTGAATATGATGAGTGAAAGTGTGTCTATATATTTACCTGCACCTGTAGTGTCTCTGTATCTATGTGTAACTGTACTGCTGCCACTTGCCAGGACACTCTTGTAAAAGAGATTTTTAAACTCAAGGAGTTTTTTTTATCCTGGTTAAATAAAGGTTTGAATGAATGAATGAATGAATATAACTTGTGATATAACCTGACTGAAAGATCTAGGGTTATCCCAGGAGCAAATCAACAAAAACGCTCGAATCAGATGGGAAATCTGGAGTCTTTGCTGAATGGACCTAATGATTATTCAGTGGAATACAATATGTCTGATAGCAAATGGGCAGGAGTTTAAAGGATTTATAAAAGACCTTGGGGGAAAAGACAGATGTTATATGCATTCAAGAAACATGGCTTAGGTCAACATTAGAGTTTGTAATGAAAGGTCACGATAATATCTACCATGATAGAGGAGAGGGCAGTGGGCAGGATGGATACAATTTGTGAAACACGGAAGTAGAGTTTTTACAATCCTTGTAGAAGGCTTTCATTACAAATTAAAAGGAAAAGTTATTGGCTAATGTAAAGAAAACGGTTGAAATGCAAAAATATTTTATGGAGGAAACTTTGTAATTCAGTTGGAAGAGACAGAAATGGAAAAGATATGGGTAGTGATAAGAAGAATGAATAGGATCAGGATATCCAACCACAGCTAATGGTGAAATTACAGCTGTAACAGACAGTAAATTGTTTGTATCTTCATTTTGCATGTGAGCTTGGGGTTTGAACTTCAACAAATGTTTGTAAGTATTCCATTTACAAAGGCAGAACTGAATTGTGCTCTTAGGAAATCAAAGATGTGTCCACAAGGAGAAGACCAAATGTGTTATGTGAATATAAAATCATCCTGACTGAGACATCTAAAGACATCTTACTACTTTATAATAACATATGGGAGAAGGGAAAGTTGAGCAGAAAAACTTTTTTCTATTTATTGAAGATATCTAGAGGCATTTGTCAGAGCATTTAGAGGAAACATGATAACTGAAGACCCAACCTTCTCATTTGGTTTACTTGGTGCCTGACTTTCCCGCAAGCTATCATAGTGTATAATTAACTTGTCATTATACTTGTTTTTCGTTTGCTGTATCGAGCTCTAAGGACAACCTTAACAAACAAACACCCACCATCACTTCACTGTAAATATTTAACTGTGTAATACAGTGATGAAAGTGGACCTAACAGCGATAGTGTTTCTCAACGTGGGTGTGCCGAGGACAATGGGGGGTGCTGGAAGCAATATTTTGGAAAGGGGGCGCTGAGCTGCTTTTGGGGGGGCGTTTGTTGGTTGGAAATTCTAAGGCGAGTTTACACTTAAGATTCACAACAATACGAGTTTAAACTTTAAACTACTTGCAAAAACTATGGTCCTTTAGTCCACTGCGACTGGACGAGACTGTGTATATTTTACTTGTGGTGCAGCTTCGTGCTGCCTTCACGGGGGGGGGGGGGGGGGGGGTCAGGGGGGGAAGTCAGAGCATCATCTCTAAAATTTTACCCACATGACCTTTACTGTGTAAACTTTGGAAAATTGACGCACTCTTGGTGGAAAAGTTTTTATTTCTCTGAGGAATACACAGTGAACGTCTTGTTAATGCAGTGGTTACACATTTATAAGAGGGATATTCCGCTGTCGGACTTACCCTGAAAGCAACTTCGCTGCGACACCAGCGAATGACGTGGACCCACCTCGCGCTGTGAGTCGCAGACAGTTTGTGCCAAAGCGGACAGTTTCAGTAGGCTATAAAATGTAACGTTAAAAACTGAAGCCCTGTCTTGCTCTGTTGGGGGTTGTAAGCGGCACTTTATCAGAGGTGCTGAAGTAGTAAAATATAATAAATTCTCTTTAAATAGACTAATGACGTTAGTCTCCCATTACGCCTTTTTCTTTAGACAGAGAACACAGATACATGGGAGATATTCTGAATGTGCAAAAAGTTTTGAACATGAGCAGATAAATTACAGTGTTTCCCATACGTTCATTTATTTGTGGCAGCCTGCCATAATATCAACGCTGACCGCCACATATTGATTTTCGATCGTATTTGAGCTGCAGGCAGCGCGTATTCGCGCAGCACATCCTCTCGCTCGTCTCTCTCATCCGTCCTTTGATCTCTCGCTCTCTCTCCCGCATGAACACAGCTGCACAAATCTGTCCAACACAACGCTGTCAATGTCGGAGACCCAGCTATTAAAACTTATTAGCAAGCATGTAAGGAGCTAATAAGGAGAGCTAAGTTAATGTTAGAATACAGCTGGGTTTTCGAGGCTAGCGTGCTGTATATAGCTGCGCCACAGTTAGTCATTCTGTGGGATAAGTTATTAACAGATGAGCTAATAAAGTCCAGTCAATAACTGAATTAAAACGGATGAATTTATCATTGAGATGAAAAGGGGCCACAAACACATTTAAATAGGTTACTTCCCCACAAAAGTGGAGGTAAGACTTAATCATGTGTGTTGACTTAGCAGGGATGATATTAAATAAGTTGATCTACAGGAGAAAATTATTTAAAAGCAATAAGAATGCCTGAGGGCCTCACTACATCATATTCTATTATAATTATATATTTTGAATTGTTATCTGCCACTTAAATTTTTAGACATTTCCACCATATATTGGTGCAAAAAAGGCAGAAATTGGAGGAGAAATGTTCACCAGAATGCAGGATAAGTGTTTAATGCTCAAAATCTTCTGGGGGAGGACCCCCATACCCCCCACTTATTAAGTGCCCCATCAAAGAAAACAGTAGCTGGTTTCACACACAGTTTCTGGGAGGAACATTCACTTATTAGTTAAATATAATTACTTTTCACATGGCTTTTTTTGTTACCTTTTCCATGTTTTTAATTTCAATAGTAACACTAAAAAAAATCAACAATATTCAGGGCAAATAGCAAACTTCTTTTTTCATTGGGGGCGGTAAGTGACCTGGATAATGGATAGGGGGGCGCTGGCCCAAAAAAGGTTGAGTACCACTTGCGTAGAACAAAAGGACATCTGTTACAATGCCGGGACACAGAAAATGAGACTTATATCCATGAATGTACAGGTGCTGGTCATATAATTAGAATATCATCAAAAAGTTGATTTATTTCAGTAATTCCATTCAAAAAGTGAAACTTGGATATTATATTCATTCATTACACACAGACTGATCTATTTCAAATGTTTATTTCATTTAATTGTGATGATTAAAACTGAAATAATGAAAATCCTAAATTCAGTATCTCCGAAAATTAGAATATTACTTAAGACCAATACAAAAAAGGATTTTTAGAAATGTTGGCCAAGTGAAAAGTATGAACATGAAAAGTATGAGCATGTACAGCACTCAATACTTAGTTGGGGCTCCTTTTGCCTGAATTACTGCAGCAATGCGGCGTGGCATGGAGTCGATCAGTCTGTGGCACTGCTCAGGTGTTATGAGAGCCCAGGTTGCTCTGATAGTGGCCTTCAGCTCTTCCGCATTGTTGGGTCTGGCGTATCGCATCTTCCTTTTCACAATACCCAATAGATTTTCTATAGGGTTAAGGTCAGGCGAGTTTGCTGGCCAATTAAGAACAGGGATACCATGGTCCTTAAACCAGGCACTGGTAGCTTTGGCACTGTGTGCAGGTGCCAAGTCCTGTTGGAAAATGAAATCTGCATCTCCATAAAGATGGTCCAGCAGGAATCATGAAGTGCTCTAAAACTTCCTGGTAGACGGCTGCGTTGACCTTGGACCTCAGAAAACACAGTGGACCAACACCAGCAGATGACATGGCACCCCAAACCATCACTGACTGTGGAAACTTTACACTGGACTTCAAGCAACGTGGATTCTGTGCCTCTCCTCTCTTCCTCCAGACTCTGGGACCTTGATTTCCAAAGGAAATGCAAAATTTACTTTCATCAGAGAACATAACTTTGGACCAGTCAGCAGCAGTCCAGTCCTTTTTGTCTTTAGCCCAGGTGAGACGCTTCTGACGCTGTGTCTTGTTCAAGAGTGGCTTGACACAAGGAATGCGATACGTCTGTGCGTGGTGGTTCTTGAAGCACTGACTCCAGCTGCAGTCCACTCTTTGTGAATCTCCCCCACATTTTTGAATGGGTTTTGTTTCACAATCCTCTCCAGGGTGCGGTTATCCCTATTGCTTGTACACTTTTTTCTACCACATCTTTTCCTTCCCTTCTCCTCTCTATTAATGTGCTTGGACACAGAGCTCTGTGAACAGCCAGCCTCTTTAGCAATGACCTTTTGTGTCTTGCCCTCCTTGTGCAAGGTGTCAATGGTCGTCTTTTGGACAGCTGTCAAGTCAGCAGTCTTCCCCATGATTGTGTAGCCTCCAGAACTAGACTGAGAGACCATTTAAAGGCCTTTGCAGGTGTTTTGAGTTAATTAGCCGATTAGAGTGTGGCACCAGGTGTCTTCAGTATTGAACCTTTTCAAATTTTCTGAGTGAATGTACACATTATACAAGTTTCACTTTTTGAATGGAATAACTGATATAAATCAACTTTTCGATGATATTCTAATTATATGACCAGCACCTGTATTGCCCCAGTGCATGCTGGGAGGGTTTCCAATACATCTACCTCATGAAAATGCATCACATCAGCACTCAGCCAATCATATAAATGCTAATCATGGTTTCAAACTTCTACTCATTCAGCCTTTATTTCAAAATAAGAGCGCACTGTTACTAAAGATAACTTCATTCAGGTTGAGCACAGTCTTAATCATTGTCCACAAACTTTTCAAGCTGTTTTACAAAAGTGTTACTGTATAAATACTTTAGTTTGAGTCCAAATTGACAAAACATTCCAAACTACTACTAATGCTTCTCCACTTTAAGCATCTCATCCAGTTTTACTTTGATTTTTGCATCAAAACCTTAATGATAAAAATGATGAAAAATGTCACCTAGTCCTGAAAGTAGGTATAAGTATAATATTAGGCGTTTGAAAAGGTACAAGCTAGTGTACACAACAATAGACCCTATAAAATTACACATAACATGAGAAATATGTTTTTAAAAAATGTATTTGTATGTTTTGGAGGCATACGTTTGTATGATTACCCCCTGCAGCATGTAGTCTGCAGTTCAGCAAGGCATATTAGGTACAACCTTGTCTTTAAGAATATTGCAACCTTGGCAGAAATAAATATCAGGCAAAAGTTAAAGTGCAAATTTTCTTTTTATTCTGATTTCATTTTACAGCAGAAATTATGTAAAGCATTCAGAAGACATTTTCCACATATAAGGGCAATATTCAAAACACTTTGCATGGCCTCAGCAACAAAATATTCTTTTAAAAACATCAACAATTTAGTGATGTCTGTGCATGCACGTTTGTAAAACAAAGTAAAAACTAGGCTACAAAAAAAAGAGGAATGAAAGACTGAGATAGGCATGGAGAACACAACAGCAGGCAAGGTGGGAATACAGCAGGAAATGAGAGAGAGAGAGAGAGAGAGAGAGAGAGAGGGAAGACGGCGTGAAAGAAGAGGAAGGCAAGAAGAGGTCTAGCCATAGATTATCTATAAGGGTCTACCATTCTAGCATGCAATGTGGTGTTTGGCCACGCCCCCTCTCAAAACAAGGCCTGAAAGGTAATACCACTAATTTCTAGGCGGACTTATGAGAACAGAGGCCATCTCTGCGTATGTCTACCAGCTGTCTACTATGGCAATAATTCTTTATTTTATTTTTTACTTTTTCTACTCTACATACTCTTTTTACAGTCACCATCCTCTCCCAAAACATTTTGATGTATTTTCTGCAATCTGTGTGTCTAGTTTTGTGTGTGTGTGTTTACTGTGTGTGTTGACAAGCCCAAGCATGTGAACGCTGGAGTTGTGTCTGTCTGTGTGTGTGTATACAATAGATATAAAGGAGTCCAAAGCAGAGTTCTTTGTGACTTTAGTTGTGCTGATGTGAGAGGAGGGGGCAGTTTAAGAGGAGGTTCAAGTGATACCGTAGCATGAATGCTCCTGACAGCACTGTCCTGACCATGGCTGTCTGTCAGTATGATGAAAATTCAGAAAACATGTGAAACACACATAATAGAGATCTTCCAATTGTCAATCTTTCACTATATTATCTCTTGCAACATTTTTTTTAAATTAAGAAAATTGAGGTGACACGTGGCCGTTAACCTATTTTTGCATTATTTAACAATTGTTTGTATTAAGAATCTTGTGCGTTTAAGACAAGAGCAAGTGTACAAATAGAGATATCACTTCTTACTTGCTTAGAATTTAGTTTATATTCAAACAAAATCCTATAAAATCCGGGATTTGGAGATTTTTTTTCCTTGTAGAAAAAGTGACCCAAACACAGCTTGGGTGAAGCATACGGTTCACATTTTCTTCTTCACAAAATGAGACGTCATCAAAAACGTGATTTGATGATTCATAGATACTGATTAGTGAATGAACAACTGGAGTATCCCTAGCATACACAAATATGTACACATACGTATGCACACACAAATGTACACAGTCACCAGTAGTGTTACAACTCTGTGTCAGCGTTCGTTACACTCCACATACCATCTCCCTGTTCTTCAACCCTGAGTAAAATCTTAGGGAGAGATTTAATTGTTCCCAAAGACATAAGCACAGAGAGAAAGTGTGTGGTTTTATTTTGTGTGTGTGTGTGTGTGTGTGTGTCTGAATGTGTACATTTGTGTATGATTATGTATGTGTGCGCTTACGTGTGTGTGTGTTTGGTGTGTGTGTGTGTGTGTGTGTGTGTGTGTGTGTGGAGAGGGTGAGTGGAAAAGAAAGACAAAGAAAGAAAGTGTGTATGACAGCTATTTTGTCCTCTGGAAAACTGCTGGGTTACGCTTTCGTTTACATGCCGCAAGAACATATTTTGAGGAAAGACAGACATTGTGAGTCCATGCAAGAAAACACATCTTCATCCCAGCAGCGCCACATGCCACTGGGACGCTGAATAGACTCGTGACAGTGTCTTCCATACACAGAGGCTGAGTTCTACGGTTTTCTTGTTCTAATACTGCACAACTGACACACAAGTGGGGCATAAAGTGATACTGTAATTAGTGGTTTGTCTTGTAAAGCAACACACAGGCATCAATCAGGCCATGAGCATTCATTCATTCCACTGACAAATTAGAGCTTCAAACTTAGACTCGGATCAAGTTTAACACTGTCAAGTTCATTTTCAACACACAATTTAGGAAAATAAACAGGTAACTGGCAACCTTTTGGAGGACATACAATAGATATTTCCTGATATTAGCTTGCACTTTTCTGTTATTGAGCAGGCACTTTCTAAACAGAGCTTTCCAGAAGTCTAAAGTACACGTCGTACAATAATGGCAGTGACAATGAAGAGAAAAGAAAAATCAAATGATATGTAAAAAAGTTTTGACTGGAGGCCAGGCTGGATCCGCTGTAGGTGTGATTAATGCTCTTAATAAAAGCTAGTACGTTGCTGAAGCACAACCACATTGTAAAGAATGTAGCGCCCTCTTCCCTTTTTTTTTGGATCATCATTCATTGCATTCATATTAAAACAACCATCGTCTTCATCTCCATTAGTATAATTTTCATACTTGCATCATCACCATCACCATCTACACGTAAGTCAGCCGTAGACAAACTGCAGAACTTGTCGGAGGTCTACGGGTTGAGCTAGAGCTAGATCTCTTCTACTGTTTATTGTCTGTGTGTGTTGCCGCGGTGGATCTTACTGATATCTTTTGGGCGTTGGTTTCCCCAACGTAACATATTGTTAGGCAAAATAGCATTCATAATAATTGGCACTACTGGCAAAAGGGTTTAATTTTTGCTAGCCAAGAAACAAAAGCACAAAGTGTAAATGTTTTGTCTGAAAGATCATTGTTTCAGCTAACTTTGTTTTCCCACTTATAATTCTAACATTAGATTTTTCAGTTGCATGCTTTAACAAAATGTTCTTTTCAGTAACACTTATACTGGATACTCTTAAAGTGAAGCAGTTAAAATCCTCTCATAGTCCATAGCCACTAACGTGTTCTTTTTGCTGTTTCTTTGTCTTAAATCTCATGCACAATACTCCGTTTGTAATATCTACATTATTTACAAGCAATACAGCCATCCTGTGTACCCAGGTCTCTGTCTTAAGTTCTCATTATGGGAGTAAAATAATTTATAATCTTAAATACAGTCCTCTTATGAAAAAGTTTCAGGGTCCTCGTATCCCCTTACCTCGTCAGTTTATATACAGGAATATGCAATAGTCCAAAATATGGATTTGATCGCCCATACGGGCTAATATGGGGACCAATGCCCTGTTATAGGGGCAGGTATAGGACCCATGTCCTGTACAGAGCACGCATAGAGACCTCTCAGAGTCAAGAAGAAGTCAAGGCAATGGTATGTGACTCTCTCCTCAAAACCACAGTTAGGATTTAGAGGTTCACGCAAAGAACAAACTAACAGAGACATTTAACCATTGGAACATGTCATATTTTACCACACAAGGGGGGAAAACCAGTCTCAAGCTAAACCACTCTTGAGCCAATTAAATAAATAATTAGACCCCTGAATAAATAAAGTTTTAAAAAAAAGCACCCAAAATAAGTCATTTGTCCTTACACAGTTCACATTACACAGGGCAAGGATAAGTTGATGAGGACGCAAGTGAGACACAACTACACATAGAAATACAAAAGAAACAACACTAAAGCAGTTTGGCAAGCATGCAGGAGCTCGTGGCTCAAACACATGCATTGAATTGAACAAACACGGACACACCACGTCAGGCGAGCAAAGTGCTGCCTCTGAGAACGACTCCATACAAAGTCCATGTAACAAATTAAGACATCGTTATTCAGACCCCCACCATTATCTAACAATGCCCCTCTTACATTCAAGTGCAGTTCCTCCCCTTTTGATTGGGTGACTGATTAATAGGTTTGTAAGCCTGTGAGTCAGAGTGGTTGGTGGGATTGTGATATACTGATTCAGCTGAATGATTTGCCACTATAGCTCTTCGGGATGATGGAGAGGAGGAATAAGCGAAGAAACCTTGCATGCAAATGCAACATAGAAGTGAGTTTTTTGGTTTATGTTTTCTTATTCTTTCATGGATCACTGTTTGGATACAAAACGCAAAAGGTTTTGTATGTTTTTCCGCTTGTAAAAGTAGCCTTTATCTAGAGCCAGCTGTTCATCACCGGAGCCTTTCAGTGCATCCAGTCGCTGCCGTGAACGGCAGGATGTTGGCATCAGGCGCTTCCTTCGCGTCCTCCCGTCTGACTCGTCGACTTGCTTTTGCAAAGAAACATACCCATGAAGAGTGCAAAGAATGCCATGAGGTTAATGTGATGGCCTCCCAGTGAAACTGTGGAGGAGGATCAGTGCTGTGGGCAGAGCCAGGTCCCTGGGCTCTACCCAGCAGTCTGTCTGTCTGAGCTGCCATGATGGACACCTATCCTGTCCTCAGTCTGTCTGGGAAGAGTTTTTTTTCCCTCTTAAGAGAAGAGGGGAGAAAGGGTGAGAGATAACGAGGGAGGAGAGGAAAGAAAAAGGCAAGATAAGGGTTTGGGGAATGGAAAAGGGAAGTAGCTTTTGGGAGGATGAAAGAAAAGAATAAGGAGAAGATGGGAGGGGAGGGTTTATAGATTGCTCACAGGCTGAGGGGGCTGTGTGTGGGGCCTGGCGGTGGGCTCTCAGGACCCCTGGCCTTTCTCTGCTCTCTGGCCCTGGGAGAAAAATAAACACACATTAGAGGCAAACTCAGAGAGGGTGTTTTATTTTTGTGCGTTGACAGTGCATGTCTGTGTTTTTTTATATCCAAAGGCCATACTGAGCAACAGGAAAGTTATTCAACAAACCCCCTGTAATTACCGAAACACACGTGTGCGCACACACACACACACACACACACACACACACACACACACACACACACACACACACACACACACACACACACACTTTCTCTCTCAACCTGTTAACTTCCCCACCCTTCAAGGCACAAAAAAAAGAGACTGGCAGGCCAAGCAAGACACTTAAAGTCCCCTAGTGATGTCAGTCAGAACATGCCCCCAAGAAGACCATAAGCACGATTCGCTCCTCTATCTATCAGTCAATCATGCAGGAGCACCGGCATCATTCAGCAGTCCTTGAAGAGATAGAGAGAGAGAGACAGGGAGGGAGAAAGAGAGAGAGAGCGAGCAAGAGGGAAGGATCATAATCCAGGATCTCCCCTCCCCCTCCCTCCGCTGACATGCAAACAGGCATCAGCCACCAGGAGAGAGGGAGAGACAGAAGAGAGATTGAAGACTCACCCGTTTCAGAGGCCTATGGTCCATCAAGGGGCTTCGCAGGAACAGTAAAACAACACCAACTATTAGAACCAATGTAGTGAGCGCACGTGTGTGTGTGTGTGTGTGGGTAATGTGTATGGTTGTGTGTCTTTGGATGTGTGTGCAGTTTAAGGGTGTATGAAGAGTTGTACGCCTCACCTGTGGCGGCATCGGAGCAGGAACCTCAGGATCTTGCGAGCAGCCTGGTTTTGTTTTTTTGTTAGGAGGCTGCTGTATGCGAAGACACAGGAGTAAGAAAAACCTTCTACATAATTATACCCTTTGTGTGTGTGTGAGAGAGTGAAGTACCTGAGGGAGTGTCTATAGGAGCGGTAGTATTGCTGGATGAGGACCGCTGCTCTACGACTTTGTTGGAACTTCCTCTGCTCATGGAAACTCCGGAAACGACTCTGGATCAGGATGGCTGCCAGGGTCATCCTCTTATAAAGTGCATACTGAGAGAGAAGATAGCAGCGTGTCGTAAACGCTTCCATTACGAGACATGTACCTTTGTAATGTTGAGTCCTGAACACACGGGTATCAGAATTTTGTTTCCAGATTGGTGCAACAGATAAAAGCAAAATCACGAGAAAAAATGCAGTGACTTCAAATGAGTAAACTCAATGTGTAAATATTTGAGCTTTTCTCAAGTGAATGTACAGTGCATTAATGTGAATATACAGTCCTAGCCTAAACCAGATATGTGCGTGTCCTTTCAAAGCATGTTTGTAACATTTTTTTTTGTGCAAAAATCATCATGTTCTCAAGTGCTCAACATCTGCCAAAATAGCTTGTGCAAGTTGTGAAAGCACATTTTAAAAGCGACACCAAGTTTTGCGGTTATGAATGTTTCCCTCTGCAATCTCAAATCATGACCCACAGACGATGCCAGCGTACGAGCTTGTACGCTTAATGGTTTTGTTCATAAATGTCCACAATAGATCATGTTAAGCTGTCTGAAGAGAGTGTGATAAAACGCTCTACAATAAACAGATTTCATGATGTGAACGACTTTGAAGCTTCCGACTTCAATATGTCTTTGCGAATGACATGATTAAGCTGTATGGCTTAATTATAGATTAGTACATTAGAGCCATTACAAAGTTAAAAATGTCAATGCTATTAAAGGAAAGAGCAGTAACAGGATGTAGACAAGCTGCACTTACAGTTTCATTTTACTAAAATCAACTGCTAATTCACAACATTGCTCATCTATTAATGCTTTTATTTCTGGATATCTAATTCAGTACTTAACTGTGGTAGTGAGTTGATACTAGCTGTGTGTTAACTCTTACCTGCTTGTATCTCTTATAGCAGCGCTGAATCACTGCTGCAATCTCTTTGCGTTGTTCCTGAATGGGACCCTGAGGAGAGTGACATTAAGAGTTTGTATAAACAACATACTGTTAAACTGTTCATGGTCTTCTTGGGCAGGTTATTGTGATTTATGATAGAGAGAACTAAAGAGGAAGATAATTTGAACAAATGGTCTTCAGATTATTTCACAACCTCTGGGGCAAACTTGTATGACCATGTATATACCTTGTGTTTTCTGAGGGAGTGCAGAGCATGCCTGATGGTCTCATACAGCTCTCCCTGTTCTGCCTCAGTCATGGCTAGACAGGACGGGTCCAGTTTCAGCCTCTCCTCTTTCATAGCTGCACAGAGGAAGGAGGTCCAGTCAAAGGGGGAGGATGGGGCTTGCTTAGCCTGAGGACTATGCTGATCCTCAGGCCCTGAGAGAGAGTTTGGTTTGGGGCTAGGAGTCTGGGGCTTGAAGTTCAGAAACCTGGAGAAAAGTAGAGAGCAAAGTTTTATAGTGAGAAAGATTTACACTATTGGCTCAGTTAGAGGAAGTCAATTCAGAAATTCTTTGACTCACCTCTCCACCTCACTGAGGTAACCAGACAGTAATCTGACATCACTGCTGATCCCTACGTTCCTGGACTCTGTTTCAGTCTCCACAGCCTCCTGCTTAAGCCTACCAGTTGAAGCCTCCATGATGTGATCAGCTAACATTGTTATGTCCATCTGCAAGACACACAGAGCAGGTGTTACTTACATATTTTTACACCTGGTTTTTTAAAAGTGATCTTTTTAGCATTTATTTTTATACCTATACTGATAACACTCAACTCTACTAGGCACTTAATGGTTTAAGGGGATGACTGCTTATAGGAGGGCAAGTGAAAAATTAATGTTTGTTTTAATTTCCTACTTTATGTCCACACATTATCACGTTATCGGTGGTTTACCCTGAATGCTCACATTAAATGTGTTTAGCTCATACAAAACATACAACAATTTGACCGGAGTCCTTACCAAAACAACAACATTTGATCATGTAATACATCTTCTATCTTCTCTTCATGAGCCCTCTTGTCATGCTAGATGTGACTTCGGGGAACTTCTAACAGTTAGATGGGCCTCCTTTTTTGGGGATTTCATTGCATCATGATGTATACAACCACATGTCTTCCAGTGGTGGCTAATTATATTTCCTAGTGGAAAAAACTGAAGGCATCAGAGCTTTTATTACTGTAACCCCTTTCTTTGAAACATATTTATGGTAGTGAGTAGATAGATAAACGCTCAATTTTCTAAATCTAAATTAAAAACCTTTGTATCTTTATCATTTGGCCAAGCTCAATGTTGCACACTTACAATTAATCAATCTATTCCTTTAATGCAAGGTTTAACCCCTTCCTACTAGGTTCTTGTGAGAATTTAGCATGTCTGCCATGTGTGCACTTACTTGTAAGTGCACTTGATCATTCACATTGGTGTTTTTAGTCTGCCTATGTGGGAGTAACAGAATGGTGAAGATAGCACTGATGCCCCTGCAGCAGGTGCCTTATAACAACAAATTCAGATATAATCAACATGTGATGTAAAAACCCAAACTTCACCCATTATCTGTTTTACTGTTTATGTTAAATGTGTTATCAAAATTTAATCTTACCCCTCTTTGGCCCTTCCCAAGGTTTTGCAAAACATTTTATAACCTAATGATGTTGTCATGGGAGTTTTCCCTCATTCACACCGAGGGTTAACATTTGTGGAGAGTCGTTTTCATAGATTTTTAATGTATTGTTTCATGTATTTTATCACAAACATGGCATGTGCACACAAACTGTATACATTTTCCATCACATACAGTACAAAAAGTTCAGTTTTTGGTTAAGGAACAAGATCAGAACTGCCCCTAACAATCTGTTCCCCCTACCTGCAAGTCCTCTGTGTTATCCTGATAGGTCAGCAGCTCTGTCTCCTCTCCCCTGTCAGACAGCACTCTTTGGCGCAGGTGAATGGCCAGTCGTTCTTTTCCTAGAATCCGCCTGGCTAGGCTACGCTGCCCCAGAGTCTGTCTCAAACTCCACCTGGTGCCCCCTCCAGACCCCCCTATCCTGGCCTGCAGGTGGGAGAATGGAGCGCTGGGGAGCTGAGGCCGGTTAGGGCTGGAGCTGGCAAGAGGTGCGTTCTGACAGCTGAGGTTGGAGGGTTGAGTTTGTAGGGTGTTGGGGAGGAGAGAGCGCTGAGGGTTAGGACTGGGGGACGAGTTGACAAAGGAGTTGAGGGTGTTGGTGCCAGGGGTTGAGTTAGCTAGCTGTTGCTGTGTGTCTGGGTTGGGTTTGAGTCTCTTGGCTGGAGGTGGGCCTCCCTGTTCTCCCTGGGTTCCCTGTTGGACTCTGTGTCCTGTTTGGCTCCAGCTCGGGTTCTGGTTGTCTGGCTGGGTCTCTGCTCTGGCTCTTCTCAGCTCTGGGGAAACAGAGATAGTGAAAAATAAGAGCAAGTGACAACATCAATTCCTACCAAAGTGAATATGCTAAATTATTAAACGGTCAGTTTACTCCAAACACAAAAAATCATATTTCCCACTTATACCCTAAAATATCTAGCAATGGGGATACTGTTCGTTTTCAGACTATCCACAGAGACACAGCTAACCTGGCTATGACCGAAGGTAAAAAAAAATCCGCCTACTATCACCTCTAGAGCTCACAATTTAACACTTTATTTCTTGTTTGTTTCATCTGTACAAAATCCGTAAAACGTAAAAGCATTAATTTGTTGTTTTACGAGGGTTATTTGTCAGATGATTTCTTGGCTGGGAGCAATTTCCAGGCAACCAGCTGAGACTCCAGGAAGTTTCATCCAGCATTTGGATTTTGTTACCTTAGTTTGGACAAAGTCAGACCAGCTGTCCAGTCTTTATGCTAAGATAAGCTAATTGGCTTTCTAAAGTGGATATTTTAAAACAATAAAACTAAAACCACCTGCCAGACTATACGCTACGAATTCTTAGTGGGAAACACTTTTTGGGGGAACTGACCCTTCTACTACCACAAATTCTTCACTGATTGGGATAAACCAAAATAGCAGGCTTTCCCACCTGAGTTAGAGTTTGGTGTAGGGCTGTTGCTTATTCCACTGGTCTGTGACTCTCCTCTCCACCTGTCTATCCAAGTGTCAGCAGGCTGGCCCTGAGCTTGAGGAGTCTGTTGCAGCTGCTCTAAGAGCTCAGCCAATCTAGTGTGGCCCCGGGATCGGGCGATGTTGAGCGGCAAGCGTCCCAGCGAATCAGGAATAGCCAGAGCTCTTGGGTCCCACTGGTAAAGCACCAATGCTGCCTCAGTATGGCCCAGAGCACATGCCCACATCTGAGGAGGCCAAAGGAAAATGCAGATCACACACAGACATGGAAAGAAAGCCACATACACTCAAAACACCATTCAAAAATATTGATCACTCACCAGTGGAGTGCAGGAGAAGTGGTCTACGTTGAGTGGATCTACCTCTAGTTCGAGGTCAATACTGTCGGCATGCTTTGTGCTGCAGAAACAACATAAGTGAAATTAACTGGCACAGTCTGTGTATTCACAACTGTGTGTCATGTTGGTGTGTTACTCACCGCCAGCGAATAAGTGTCTGAATGAGCCCTGCATAGCCCTGAGCTGCAGCCAGATGCAGTAAGGTCATTCCTCTGGAGTTCTTACTGTGAACAAGCTGATTAGATGAAGCCCAGCATGGCTGAGACATCATCTTCTCACACACCACCACCACCCGGCCCTCGAATGAACCCTGATCGGTAGAAATCTGGGAAATGGGAGAGAAAAAGCGCATGGTGAATCTTAAGAGTTTCCAGGAGTTTAATATACAGCATGTGTCTGTCAAACATGTTTTTCAAGGTGTCACAAGGGTTTGTTTTACAGAGAAAGAGTCTACTGTTAGACAAATTGCAGAGCCTCTGACTCCTTGAGAGCTAGAGGGTCTGTAACATGCTTAGACTGTTATAAAGTCATAGATTTAACACTGTCGGCGGGGTGACCTAATACCTGAATGACTTTTGCAATACAATAAAATTCAGGAAAATATACCCTCATCACATGCCAGTCAGCTTTGATTAAGATTATATCAGAAAATACCACAGAGTAGATTCAACACCTCATATTTCTGTCTGAGTTCCAAAAATTGTGGGCTTACTGTAGGAGCTGAAGACTTGATTTAATTTTATGACTAAAGCAATTTCTGTTTTGTGTATGTCGTGAACCTGTGCTGCTCACTTGATACTGTTTCAGATTATAAAGCTGAAAATGTGACCCAAACTACATCACTTCTTCCTGCCCTTACTTGAGACTGCTGATCGGTGGCTCCTCCTCCTTCCACTCCACCGCCCTTGGTTGCCATGGTTTCTGAGCTGGGGTTCTGATTGGTTATCTCAGCCATCCTCTGTTCCATCTGCTCCAGACGCTCCAAGATGGACATCCTGAACTGGGTATCTACAGCAATAAAGGTGAGACACGCAGAGCCGTAAGCGTCGGCTAGTTGTTTGTTGCATTTAAGGAAATCAATATTGTGTTTTAGTAAATCCTACTTAGAGAGGCTTAGAGAGAGAAGCTCTTCTTTGTGGGGCTCAATACTGGAGAATAAATCCTGACTGAAATCCAATAATTCCCAACAATGGGAAGTTGGGAACCAAGTAAAGTATGTGTGTTTGTGAGTGAGAAAGAGTATACATCTCACAACAAATGTCAGTTTTGTGTGTCTGTGTCATGGCTATAGTGGGAATGTGACCCTTTGTTTCAGTGCCACTGCAGTTTTGCTGCAGTGCACATTATGTCATCCCACCTGCTGCTCTCTCACTCAGTCTGTCTATTTTTCTCTCATCTCATTTCGCTCCTATTTTTCCTTGTGCTGGCTGGCAGCCTCACACACTGAGCTGGAAAGGTGGAGCCATGACAGTGACAGAAAGGCTCAGGCTCCTCCCTCCCCTGCTCCACCAATCAGAAGAGGAGCAGAGTTTTCTGGAAATACAGCTTTGTTGGATACAGAGCAAAACACTCCATTGTGTCATCTGCCAAATACATAAGAAGTAGCTGTCTTCACCCATCATAACTGCACACACACACACACACACACACACACACACACACACACACACACACACACACACACACAGATACAAATACAGATGCATAAAGACACACAGAGAAGGAAAAGCATATATTTCTGGCCACATAACAATCATGTAGTGTCATGCAACATTTTAACAACAGAAAAGGATGACTGAGAAGACTGCAGGGATTGACATCTGCTGTGAGGATATTTTTTTGTGCTGAATTATAATAACTTAATTAACTGATACATTAAAATATAATTATAAAGCTGACAAATATTAATTTCAATTAGGTAATTAAATAGGGATGAAATGGTCCTTCATTTATCTGCCTGTACATGCTACTTGAGTCTAGATGCTGCAAGTCTCATGTTATGAAGGATAAAGAGAAATACAAGAACATTGGCAACTCCTCCTTTAAAAGTAATTTTAGGAATTAATTATAAAAATAATGAGTGTAGTCACCATGTCAAAGCATGCAATTATATCTTTAATAACCACATAATTTAAATGCAAATTTAATACATTATTTTATATTACCATTAAAATACTGCACACATATTCTGGTGGCACACGCTTCTATAAAAGCCTCACAGGATTACAGATGACTTATTGTCCTGCTCCTGAATGAAAATTCAGCTGCTTTTCAAAGTTTGTTTACTACCCGGTACCTGTGGATTTACTGACCAGCTTTGGACTCTGACACCTTTTCTTGCTTTGTCTGCATGGATTCTTCTCCAATAAATGAGGCTTTGCACAGGTTCTCACCCTGACCAACCACAACACAGTTTGAAGTGACATCACCAAACTCTGATAACACAAATTCTGCAAAACCCAGTTTCTTTAAAAAGCAGACCAGTGGGACAAACTTCTGTTGTAAAGATAACAATAATTAATGGTCTTACACTACATTTAATTTAAATCAAATCAATGTCCAGGTTTTAAATTTCTCTATTTCACAGCTTTTCATCATTTGTTACATGCACATCAGCAATTCTCCATGTATTCAAATTCATTTGAAATTAGTTTGACTCACTGATCCTGTTCTTCAGTCAAGTTAAATGAAACATGATTCATTAGACAAACAGGCTTTTGGCTCATATGGAGTAACGTTCACCGGTAAACATGAACATCTAAAATATGTAAACATCTTCAGCACAGAGTGTGTAGTTATGTGTTCAAACTTTGGGTGATCAACAACATGCCCACATGTGCCTACAGGCTTGGTATTATCTGGGTCTCTGCAGGAGCCACATTAGCCTCTCTTCGTGTGTTGTTATGGAGCTCAGAGGCGCTGTCCACTACTGGTGGTGCTGAAGCGGAACAGATCAACCAACAAGGCTAAAAGAAATCGAGCAGGCTCTCGCGTGCCTTTCAGTTCGAACATCTATCGTGCAAACAACGCGAGGACTTGTGGCATTTTGTCCCTCTCTTTGTCTGCAATCGACAGACGCTGGGCACCACATGTAGCCTACTCCAAATATTGTGACTGAAACGTGAAATAAAAATATTTTAAGGCTTTATAGTGATGACATCGGGATTTAGACAACAGGCACATGTATGTCCGTCTACAGCAGCACGGCAAAAAAAAACAAAAAAAAAACCCAGCTACAAACAACACAGACCTGAACGACAACGAATGAGCGCGTTTTAAAGTTATCATCAGTTTAAAATCAAACAAGCTACGAACCCAAACTGCGAGTCGCTCTATCTGCTGCTCTCTGTGTTCCCGCGTCTGCTCAACCCCGTTAGTTTGAAGTGTGCGACTCACACATTGCTAGTCCGACCGAGCAAAACACAACTAAGTGCAGAGGGAGAGAGAGAGGCAGAGAGAGGGGGAGAGAGAGCACCAGTCTCCACGTTGTGTCTGGCAGCAGACACGCTTCAAATCAAATCGGCCCGCCAGACTCGGAGCTGCAGGAGGCTCGGTCGTCATCGGTACAACAATAGACTGCACACAAACTAAACTGGGACAATGACATGTGACACAGACGTGTGCTGGCGCATATTTGCTTAAAATGATCTGTCTATTTTTTTCACAGGCAGTGAGTCTTTGATGTAGGATTTGAGGCCAAACAAAGGACCTGAGCGAAAATAACCAGAGCGCATATCCAGCTCTAGGCATCATCGTTGAAAGTCAAAGGCTGAGTCTATATACAGCGTCTCCGGGGCTGCACAGCACAGTGCCAGCGGTGCCCAACATTTTTGACTCTAAAGTGGACCGCGATTGTGCCTTGATGTCCTTCACTCCAGCAAACAGCCAGCCTGCTGTGACTGTAGAGCCGCATTGCCGCATTGCGCAACGCAGAGACGGGGGCGAACTCAGTGTAACCGAGGACATGCCTCGCCGAGGAGACCCGTGTTTTTCCGAGCTTCAGTTGCATCAGGAGATATATTTGCACAGAGAAGCTAACTCCCCCCACCCGGGCTGTGCAGATATTTGCAACCAATCCCCCAGCGGTGACTCAAAGAACATTTAATTGTCCTCCAACATCTCACAGTATGTTTTAATTTGATTCTGTATCATTGGAATCTCACAAGAACAACATCTACAGCGCCAACAAAATTATGATTTTGAGAGATTAAATAGATTCTTCTCCAACATGCAAAGACTCACAGTGGGCTCCATATTAATAGATTAATAAATTAGACAAAGCCTAAAGCCTTTATGAATGGGGACTGTGAAGATTAAAAGTACAGGTATATAGGCTACACTCACGCCTTTCACAGAACAGGTGTCAAAACTGTGTAGGTTCCTAGATTCCTTCCTGCATTAATCTGCAAGCAGGGTGTCAATAGAAAAAACAGCTGCACCCAGGCACAGAAGAACACAATTCAGCCAGATAGCTCGTCGACCATACTGGTCAGTACATCTATGCCTGTAGACAACACATCTCATAACATGACAGAGCACAATGACACCCACCCCCCCCCACACACACACACACACACACACACACACACACACACACACACACACACACACACACCCCAACAGGTTTTCTCACAGCTGATCAAAAGTGACAGAGGGCTAGGTGTAAAAGGCCACAAAAACAGCAAGAAGGAATAAGAAAAGGATATATAATGTATGATAATGTGGGGAGTAAAAATACAACAGTCAAATGCTTGACCTTAATGTTAAAAGAAATAAATATCATAACATTCGCTTTCTTGCTATGCTGTATTTGTTATTGACAAATGCAACACTCCAGGCATTGAGTAAATAACATCAGACTACAAGAGTGTAACGGTGCGTGCCTGTGTGGTCAAAAAACCATAAACAAATGCTCTCACCATCAAGGGACAGCCAGTCATGCTGAGAAGATGGCAGGGCAGGAAGGTCACGCGCCTTGTATTCAAACACCACAGAGGAAGAGATGACCTCTCCGCCCATAGCTACCTGCAGCATCACCAGTCCTGTGTCATGTGCTGGGAAAAGACATTGGGTAAGGAGTTAATAAGACTGACTGTGCACGCAGATAGAACTCCTGTCGAAGAACAATTTCAGGACAGTATGTTAACCATTATATACTGTGAATGTCTAGTATTGCTTTTGCCCATGTGTGCCTGCAAGAGACTATTTACTTTGCAGTTTTCCCCTGATCACACTTAATGTAGCAGGATATGACTCATGTATCACTTACTATGCATCCCAAATCATTTCTAAGCGTAACTGTATTCATTGCGTGCTTGCTAGAGATTGTCCCTCTTCACAATTTTCTTTTTGTGTTGTTTCTTGTCTTCTTTTATAAAAGGGACTGCATCTCCAGATAAGGGTGTGCTGCCGACATTGTTAGACTCTTTCCTTTGCTAGAAACAGCTTATTGTAGGGATAAGTAGGGTGACGGTTGCGGCAAGGTTTCCATTTAAAAATTAAAGTTTTTTCCCTTGTATGAGACAGTGATACAGAGTGAGTGTGTGTTGTGTGAGTGTGTGCATACAGGGGTGTATTACCTGGGCAGTAGCAGCGCAGCACCCCGGGTTGGATGAGGGCAGCAGGGACACTGATGTGGTCAAATAGACAGCTGTACTCACTGCTCGACTCCAACCACGGTCCTGTGATCAGCACTTTCACTCCACCCTGCGGCACATACACAGAGGTCTCATATCACACAGCGTAGCTTCTTTGTCCACAGGAAACTGCTTCTGAGTACAGGTTTAAATGTAGTTACCAAAGAGAAATGGGAGTCTGCATGAGAGTAAGACACATCCCTGCATGCATACTACAATGTTCTGTTGTCATAATTTACGTGTGTGTGTGTCATTGTGCTAACATGTATTTCAATGAGCTTGTGTGTGTACACAGAATTTCTATCAAATATCCCAATTCCACCTGTCCCGCACAAAAACATAACTCAGAGACACACTGGTCTAAATTTTTTTCTTTTTTTTTTTTTAATATAAATTTAAACTGAGAGACATCATAACTTGGTCTTTTAAAAAGTGGTTATTATATTGTTGATGACAAATGTATGTGAGTCTGGTAGCAGCCCCTAGAGGCTGTGCTGCTCCTCACAATCAAGTGGATCCAAATAGTTAGAACCATCTGAACAACCCTGCCATGTGTTTTCTTCAGTGTAGCTAAAAATAATACATAAACAACATATTGTCCACCAAATGTTGGAGTGGAGTATACAACAACTCAAAAATGTTAGATTTTTAAAGCCATATACCAGCATTTGGTTGGGGGTTCTTTTTTGGCATTTGCAGCGCTTATTTTTAGTTAGTTCTAAATACTATGCTATCACCTTTGGAGCCTTTAGAGGAAAACTTTTTTTTCCAAGAAACCGAAAACTGAAATAATCAGCATGATGCAACACTGATGATCCTGGAAAAAAAGTTGGAAGGAGAAAAATATCACCTGAATACGTGCGCATGATGGAGATAAGGTTAGTTAATAAAGTTTTTTTGGACATTTTTTCCCACTAATTGTATTAACCATCTTTGGCAAGTCATTGTGTATTTGAAAACGATGGTGTTAAGATGCTGTTTCCACAAATTTCATCATAATTCAATGACAGTACTGGTGTCTGAGATATTATAAGTGGTACATGGCTAAATTAATGAAACCACCCAGGGGAATCAGTGTAATATTGAAATTTCATCAAAATCCAATCAGCTGAGTCTGAGATATTCTGACTCGTTAATGACCACACAGCCAGGCTGGCGGTCTTTGTACAAACTGTGCTGAGCGTTATTTCAGCGTTTAACATCAGTACAAGCCACTGTCAATCATGTGGTGGAAGGACTGAATTTCCTGAAGGGAACAATGCTGAATAAATAATGAATGATATAATCATGTTGGGTTTACCAACCTCTGGATAAGACCACTCTGGGGAGTAGTCTGTCACACCAAACAGCCTCCCAGTCTCCTGGAGCAGTCCCAGAGCTCCCTGCTCCACCTCCGAGCCCTGCAGGTGGCCTGCTCCTGTGCACTGCTCCTCTCCTGCTGCCCCCTCCTGGGGCATCAGAACCCCAGTGACAGCTGCCCCCACCCCACCCCCCAGACCCCTCAACTGAGATGAAATCATTGATGAGATCAGAAAACTGGCTTCCAAATGAAGCCTCAAAGCCTTCCAGACTAATGGCTGCTCCTGCCCCACCTGCTGTAGCTGACACCCCCCCACCTTGCTGAGGAAGAGGAGAGCTGTAGAGCGTCCCCTCGATGCTTGCACCAGCAGCTATTGACTGAGGACTAGCCACAACTGAACTGCTGGCCCCTGACAAACTTACACCATTACAGAGAATCTCATTTCCCCCTCCTCCTCCCCCTCCTCCACCACCCCCACCCCCGCCCTCCTCTCCTCCTCCATTGTCATCTGTGGGTTGCAGGTAGTGCTCGGTGTCGACACTCGTGTAGGCCTCGTGAGGATCCCCAGGCTTGAGTAGTAACTCCCCTCCATTCTCAGAAGCCTTGTCTAAGCCCCCAACCTCTCGATGTCTCCTGCTGCCTGACTGGTCGACGGTCACATCCTGTGATGCAAGAGGAAAAGAGCCCACTGCGGTTCCTTGTCCGTTCCTTCCACACAGACCCTGCTGATCTGAGCTGGTTTGGTGGAGGTGTGTATGCGGGTCTCCATTGGTGACCGGAGAGTCTGTTGGCACTGTGGGCAGGCTTATGTAAGCCTGGGACTCGCTTGATTCCTGGGTTGCCTCAGTACCATTGGTTTGCAGCTGGGAAGGCTGGCTTGTCTGCGGGGAAGTCTGGAGGAAGAGGCTGGGGGAGGGGTGGTGTGCAGGCTGGGTCAGACTTTGGACACAGGCGGATGACATCACAGCACTGAAGTCCATCTGCTCCAGGGTGGTGCTGGGGCTGAGGCCTGTCCCTTCTCCCACATAGCTACTCTGAGTGGACAGGGGCTGCTCCAGAGGTGTAGTTTCCGTCTTGATGTTGTTGACAAGGGCTGGGTTGTACACAAAGCCGTTAGTGAGTCCTCCGTCATCACCGTTACACCCCTCGGTCTTCCCTCCACCTCCTCCATACGTCTGGCCCTGCTTGGGATTGTTGAGGAAGCAATCAGGGTCAAATGTCATGGTGGTCTCAGGGAGGCTGACTCCTCCACCAGAGTCTAGAGAGCTGGACAGAACCAACTCTCCTCCCTCCCCTAAGCCCACGGCACCCGGAAACGACGTAAACCTCTGGTTTTCAGGGGCCACAGCCAACAGGATGCCAGCGGTGGTGCTCTCGTGTGTGGATGCTAGCAGATGGGTGTGGCCAGCAGAATAAACCGAATCCCCAGTCAGGGTGGTGACCTCAGACATGAAGACAGCTGTGCTCTGTGACAAGCCGGCCCCAATGGCGAGAGCGGGGCTATCGGCCATGTCGCTGGTGATTGACAAAGGGGAGCTCTGGGTGGTGTCAGGGACCTCCACCTGGTTGGTGGAGGTAGATGAGGACACTTCCATGCTGCTCTGCGGGAGAAGGGAGGGTTTGGTTATCCTGCCATTCCTCCTCTCTCCTCCGCCCGCTCTGCTCCTGCCTCCTCCAGGACTGGGCTCGGTCTGACCCTCTGACACATCGCTGTTTTGGACCTCTGTGCCATCTGCCTCCTCAGCTCTCTGGCCTGCTGCTACGCCGGTACCCACTGCAGCTCCACCTCCTGCTGCTGCCCCTGACTCCTGCTTGGATGAGATGATGCGCTGCTTGACACTGGAACATTTCTGATGCAGGCTGCTTCCAGCACCTGCCAGAAGAGACATTCAAACAAAGGAAACATAATTTAATACAGTGCAAACTGTCTTCATGTTCTGTCCTTTCATTTGAACAGGTCAGTCTCTGTAGTAATGTAGCGTTACCTCATATACATTTGACAGTGTGTATTGGCGCCCTCCAGTGTTCAGATTGAATGTACACTGAAAACTGAGATCATCAATACTCTGACAACACTATTGAGATGCTTGAGTGAACACTTTAAATACATATATGCAAAATGTGCAATATGCTTCTTTTGACAGACATTTCAATTCTAACATCTGAGGTTATTTCCAGTTGTTAAATTGGATGTCTTTATTTACATTTTTGTGATTTGATTCATTTTCAGACTGAAATAACAAATACCAAACAGATTAACTGTCAGAGACCTAAAGTCCAGACAAAACCCCTGTGGTCACGGAAGGATCAAGTCAGTAATCAAGAGACTGCATCAAGTGCTTGGAAAGGAAAAAACTGTATGCTGTTTTGTGTGAGCAAATTAGGGCAGCAAGAGGGAATATGATTCAGTGGAGAGAGTGAGAAGTGAGGTACAATTTAAGGCAACAAGCCACTTAGTTTTGGGCAGCTGTCCTTATTTGCCCTTCCAAAACAGATCAAAAGATGGGTGAGATTAGGTAAGTGTGTGTGTGTTTGTGTGTTAGTGTGTGTGTGTGTGTGTGAGTACTGGATTTATCCACTCCCTGATGCTCATTTATGAATAATACATGCTGGATATTTTGGGCACCTCTGTCTTCTTTCCCTCTATCCCTCCCTTTCTTGGGTGAAATGTGTATCTGCCCCTAGGTGGCAGCATGATGCTGACTGTCAGAAGCATCATAAACAAAAAATCTAAATCTGGTTAAAGCCCGGCTGAATGGTCTGCATACACTGAATGTCCCTTCATAAGGTGTATTTTTAAAGGACAATGTTGTCTTTAAAAATATCCCTGCTTTGTGAAGTGTTGTTCTGACTTCATGTTGACAGGAAAGACATGATGATCCAAAGCTTCATTCATCCCCCAAACAAAAAATAA
This sequence comes from Micropterus salmoides, assembly GCF_014851395.1. NCBI lineage: Eukaryota > Metazoa > Chordata > Actinopteri > Centrarchiformes > Centrarchidae > Micropterus > Micropterus salmoides. The sequence goes on from NW_024043372.1 coordinate 26,659,562, forward strand.
AATCCCACTGTTAACACCTGAACGCGCCTTTTGGCAAGTCCAGCTGTCGGTATTTGGCGTGTTGATTTATCAACATATCAATAAGATGTTTGTGCTACATTATTAACAATGCCAAGATTAGATATTTTTACTTGATGCAAGAGAGACATTTCATCTCCCCTGAACCGCTGAAATCACCTGTTGTCTCATCTGATAAGTAATGGCACAGCTCCAGACTGCACTCCAGTCTGCTGCCAAGTTATTTAAAAGCTCAAGTTTCAAAGCAAGCCAGCGAACCAAAACATCTGTGTTTTAGATTTACTACACTGGCTTCCCACAGATACAGGCTAGGCTATGGTACGTCGTCATCTTTTTTATCATTACTGCACCATGACAAGTAGTATTGTTATTGACCCAAGGTGACTCAGGCTTCCATGTTTAGGAAAAGTGCGGGGGGTGAAACAGGAGAGCTTGAGAGTAGGAGGGAGGTGAGTGCTGAAATGACGGTAACTGACGGTGAGCTAACTCACACATGGGTTTGAGTTGTCCAATGAGCTCCTCCTTGCTCCACTTGGCCCACTCCTTCCTGTCTGTGTTGATGGAGCAGAGGACAGGACCACATGGCTTCCCGCTATCGTCCACTGCCGGTACATTCAGGTAGTGCACCAGCACAATGTCAGGGTTCTAGAGCACACGGGAAATCACACAAACACAGAGACATGCAAGCACATGGCATTAGTTTTACATGGCCTTTATTCATTAATTCATTGTCATGTTTTTACTGGCATATGGGAGGCAGACAATAAAATGATAGGGTCTATTTACAGAGGAAGAGGAAATGGAGAGGGAAAGCGGGAGAGAACGTAGAGGTCAGAGAGGAGGTCGGATATAGCGTGTCAGATAAGATTCTCTCACCTGCCCATAAAAGATTTAATAGCTCAAGCCCACTCATCACTCTTTCTGACCCTGCAGAGGCTGTGGAAGTGTCTACATGTATGTTTGTGTGTGTGTGTGTGTATATATATTTATATATAGATAGTGAGAGAGAGAGAGAGAGAGAGAGTGCGGTTCAGAGTATCTCTCACTATACTGTAGGTCACCAGCAGACCTATGGAATTTCTACACCATGAATGATTCAACAGGTGCGTTCACATGCATGTGTGTGTGTGTGTGTGTGTGTGTGTGTGTGTGTATGTGCGTGAGAAATAAGCGAGAGAAGCTCCTCTTGATGAAAGATTCAGAAGACAGACTCAGGTGAGGGGGAGGACCTGCTGAGGTGGAACACTTTTCTCTCCAAAAGAGGATGGCACAGTGGGCTGCTACAGCACCACACTGTGCAATGCAACAGCACTCACAGACTGATTTATGATCACATTCACTGAGGTGTTTTGATATTTGCGCAAAGAGCAGAAAATGGCACTTTACAGATAAAGCAAGTAGAATTGCCCTTCATAATTTCACACTGCCGGAATCTAACTATGGGCATGCTGAAAAAGAAAATATATTGAGTAAGGGCATATTCAATTTATGGCCGGTGGCTGGAATGTCCTTGTAAATTTCATGTGACAAATTATGCAGGAAATTCTGGCGAGGAATACATAAATATGTATGCATTTCCATATTTTAAATGAACATTGCTGGGTATTCAATATTTTTATTGAAATGAACAGAGAGAGATGAAGAGACAGGAAGTGTAAATGCATGCGGGCACGTTTAAGATTCATCATGTAATCTGTCGTCTAAAGATGATGTCCAGTTGACCATCTCTTGCATGGCCAATAGAGGGAGAGACGTGTGGTGTGTGTGTGTGTGTGTGTGTGTAACTGCTGCTCTCCGATGCCTTTCACATGAGCAATAGGCTGATTCCAGCATCTCTATGAAAAACAACACACAGGGGACACCTGCGCATGTGTGTGTGTTGGTGCGAGCATGTTGTTGTGTGCTGTTTGTAGCTGCAGGGTGTTTTCTTGGAGAGGACCACATAGAGAGTAGTCCTTGATGCTCACTCTAAGTATTAAGAGTCAGGGTTCTGTAACACACTGTGCTCGGGAAGCTACAGTCAACTTCTGGCAGACAAATGTTTTTACTACTCTGCACTGTGTGTTGTTTGCATTACACTAGGCCTATAAGCCTGGCATATTCAAGTTATATTCTAGTGGTCTAACTGTGTGTGCGTAGTGTGGAACACTCAACACTCCAGCTAAAAAACATCCTGTTTTATTATGACATCAGTTTTGTGACAGTATTTCCACTACAGTCTGCCTCATTAATTTAGAGCAGGAGGATGGTTTATGGTTTAGTTAAGGTAATAGTATTTTGTTTTGAAAATATAATGGACAGTTTCTGTGGAATAGTGAATAAAGCTTTAAAAATGTTACAAGATGGTCCTAATGTGAGGACAAAAGACCCGAAATGAGTAATAATAAAATATCACCATGCTATAGATGCTGTCGAAACCTTGTTTTGTATGCATATATATGTCTGAGAAAAGGCAAGGTGGGGAAGGGGGGTGGACTTACCTGCAGCAGCCAATAGCATCTACGATGGAAGGTGGGGATGATGGAGGAGTGGACGTAGCAGCCATACAGACACTAGAGAGAGGAGAGGAGAGGAGAGGACAGGAAAAGAGGGGGGGGGGGGGGGGATTGCAGAGGTAAACGAGAAAAGAAAAAGGGAGGAAGCAAGACAAAAGTGAAAAAGGAGAAGAGGAGGAGAGGACAGTAAATGAGAACAGGAGAGGAGAACTTAGGTTATACCCACTTAGGCTGTATTGATTGCGGTGCTAAAACTGAAGTGCAAACATGCTGTATGCCTTTTTTTCCTAATGTCTTTTCTAAAATACCATAAACCTGATGTTGACAATTACAGCACAAGAGATTGTGAGATTTACTGCCTCAGCAAGAATAGACATAACCCACTTGGAATTCACAAAAAGTCACAATGTTGTCAGCTCACAGACACTGCAAGAGAGATCAGTAAACAGTGAAGAGGACAAAGATGAGGAGGAGAAAGCGAGGAAAGCACAGAGTGAGAGTGGAGTGTCAGGGTGGACAAGATGAAGAGGTGGTTCAGTAGGGACTCCATCTAGCAGAGGATGCTTACATACATACAAAATATCGTGTGCATGTGTGTGAGTGTGAAAATAGACCAAAAGTATGATTGCAGATGTTGATTTAGAGATTTAAACGACTTCAGAGTGTTTTTGCTGAGCTGGATGCCGCATGATGAAATACAGTACCTGAGTTTCTGAACCAATACCAAAACTGAAACCTTAAGTTGAAGAATATTATAATGTTTCGCTAAAAAAACTCATTTCACAAAGTCAGCTAAACTTCTCAAATGCATCAGTATCCAAGAACTTAACTTTTAAATAAGCAAACAAGACAAAAGAGTCTGACCAAGCATTCAAAGCCAGATTCCAGTTTCTTGATCCAGTTTTTGATCTTCTGTGCCATGCAAACATTTCTACCTATTCTCTGTAAGTACTGAGGGTCGATACCCAGTCTTGATGAAGTGTGTGTTTGTGCTGTTTGACACTGGAAGGATGAAATGATGACAGAAAGCCTTCTATCAAGGTCATCACTGTCACTTTTTCACATGCATTTTCAAAATTCAAAATTAAGGATCACACAAACAAATAAACTGGTTGTGTTTAAAGACAAAATTGCACACACACACACACACACACACACACACACAAACACACACACACACAGTATGGAAAGCATACACACACAAAGACTCAGCAATCAGGCTGTATATAATCAACACTCACAACTCATTCTGTTTTCCTTCACATACGCACGCGCACACACTTGTATTTTCTCGCCATTTTGCCTCTTCTCAGAAGTAGCCCGCCCTCTATCTAAAGTGTGCTTTGCCAAAGGCAGAGTGCATTTCCATATATTTCCATTCGGTATGAGGAGGCTCTCCATCCAGGGTTATGTTTTTCTCTCCTGCTTCCTGCCTCTCCCATCCTCTTTCTCTCCCTCTGCTCATCTTGCTGCTCTGCTCATTCCCTTTTTCCTGTCCCCTGCTCTACGCACTGCTTGCTTGCTTGCTTGGGGGGGTCCCTGGGAAGACGTGACACAAACAATTACTGAGCAACTACCAGAGAGAGAAACACTTGCTTTTGTATATGTGTTTGTGTGTGTGTGTGTGTGTGTGTGTGTGTGTATTCATGCATGATTGCAGAAAAAAGTATGTGAGATTAATGTCAATGTGAGTGTGGGGTCGTAAATAATAGAGGTGCAGACGGGAATACTTGATCTCAATTATTCCCTTTACCTCTGTGTCTCTTTTGCCTGTCTCCAGCTTACTTTCAATGCAAAACTATTGAGCCCTCTGCAAACATCCATGTGCCTCCTGTCTCCTTCACTCTCCCTTCTACCTCATTCTTTGTTTCTGACACATGCATGCTCACTCCTCTCACCTCTTGGTATATTCCTGCTGAATAATCAATTTTTGAGCTGGCTGATGTGGCTCAAACACACACACACACGCTCACACACGCACAGACGCTGCCTTGAGACTGGATCGATACCCCTCTCTGTTCTGCTGAAGGAGGCATTGACATCATTCATGGCCTCAGGCCAAACACACTCTTATCCTTCAGAAAGAGAGAGAGGGAGACAGAGAGAGGAAGGGAGACAGGGACATGAGCAGGGAGGGAAATAAAGATAGAGGGGCACCACTCGCTCTCAGGTAACACGTTGGCCTGTAGCTTTGTGTGTTTGTGTGTACGTTTGTGTAACACATGTGTGTCTCCTCAGAGTGAAGGAGAGTAAGTTATGGACAAGATTGGCAGTGAAACCATACTTGGCGCCAAACAACATCATCGACTTGTTTTTCCATTGCAGCCTCTCACCTCTACTCCCTGGACTTTAAGCTTCATATGATCCTCTCGGGTGGTCTTCCCGTCTTTCCTTTTCTTCCAGCAGTAGCCATCTTTCCTGTACTTCACCTTCTTACGGTTGTAGAGGATCATAGAGCCATTTTGAGGCCTGAGTAAGTGAAACAGACAGACAAATGGGCATAGTGTTGCATTATATTAATTACACAGAATAAATGTTCTGCTAACTTCTTGAAAATTTTAATGATTCAACTGGAAACTGACCAGAAATAATTTTCATGCAGTAATTTCAAGTAGCAAAATTCTCCTGCATTCCTGATTCATAAACACCAACTACCACAGTTAAGTTAGCTGGTCCCATGCCGCCCCTCCCCTCTTACGCGTAGACTAACTCTCCTACGTGTTAATATTTTAGTAGGGTGATTTATCAGCACAGCAGGAACATTGGCCTCTAAGCTCCCATTCTATATACACGTGTTGGGATGAACATGCGTGCGCACACACACACACGCACACCAGGAACAACACATGTAGAAAGAAAGAGATGCTGTAGTGATATCAGAGATGGCAGGACCTACCGCTGTGTGTTCTTTGGGCTCAATGTCAAACCTGCTGCTCAGCAATCAATCATTACGCTTAAAATGTTAAGGACAGGTGTGTGTGTGTGTGTGTGTAGGTGGAGGAAAAATGTTTCTCTGCCTTATCTCATGACAACAGAAACAGAACAGGCACGTTAACAATCAATAAACTACCACATACTCACAAGGGCTCTGTCTCTCTCTCTCACACACAGTGATGTGCACGCATGCACACGACCACACACGCACGCGCACACACACACACACACACACACACCTACACACACAGTTCATCTCTCCTTTTCCCCGCCCTCCTCTTCTCGATCAACCTCTAGTCTTTCTCCCTCTTATCATAGTATCTCTTCATTTTCTCTTTACTGCTTCTTCAGTCCCTCCTTTCTCCACTCCTTTGCACTTATTGTCATCTTCTCAACTCGTCTATTCCCTCTACTCCTATCTTAACCTCTGTTTCAGCTTCTTTTATTGACTGTATCCTCTCCTCTCCTCTCCTCTCCTCTCCTCTCTGCTAGAATTTAATGTAGACACATCTATATGGACTGAGATGATTGTAATTTACTCAGAACACTGTGTGTAGTGAAATTGAATTTACTTTGAGCTGATTTTCTTTGACACCTTAAATCTGTTCTGTTTTGGGGTGAGCCTGCCAGTTTCTTAGCGGAGTGGAGACCCCCACCCTCCGATCAAAGCCGAGTTTAGACTCTGTCTCGAGCAGTGTGAGTCATCTCAGAGCTGCTGATTCTAATTATGTTATGGAGAAGATGGATGAGATCAGATGTGTGTGTGTGTGTGTGTGTGTGTGTGTGGGTGGGTGGGAAATACGTGCATGTTGATGTGTATGTGTGCATGCGCGGAGGTATGCGCACGTGGACAGTGCCCATGTTGCTCACAAACCCTCTGATTCAAGCAGACATAAATGCTATTGATTGTAACTGGGCTGTGATGTGTGGGATATAAAAAGCTTTTCCACCGTTCCACAGTGTAGCAGAGCGAAAACAGAGAAGGCAAGGGGAGGAGAGTGGGAAAAAAAGACGGCAAGATAAAGAGACAGAGTGGGCGAGTGAGTGAGTCCGGTAAAGGGAGGAGAAGAGGAGGAGTAGATGAGAAAAGTGAGAGGAGAGGGAGAGAGTAGGTAATAGTCATTACTTTGAACTGCTGAGGTATTTCAGTGAGGGGAGAAATGAAGGTCATTGATTGTTATCTTAATATTTCCCCCCACAAGTGTGCAAACGCACATGGATTTTAAAAAGAAGACACACACATACAAGCACAGCGATGCACACACATAAATGTCACTGGCTCCGTTAGCTGAGCTCCTTTCCATCTGATGGGATTAGGTGTAATCTGTTCTAATCGCGCCTCGTGTCATGTGTAAATGGGATTATATCTAACTGCTGCTCAATAACACCAATATGACTGCTGCTGCTGTCTGTTGCTGCTGGGAGGCTGAGGCTATACGGCAGCACAACCAATCAATGAGAAATCCATCCACAACATAAACTGTGCTGCTGGCCTCTGGCTGCTCCTGAGAAGAGTCCTTCAGCTCGCACAATGGGAGCGCAGAGGCATCACCCCGGGCTTTCACCGGTGTCAGTAATCAGAAAATGGGGCCATGAGGTGACCACTTCAGTTACTTTACTTTTTGTTTTTTCTTCTTTTTCTTTTCTATCTTTCTCTCTTTTTTCTGTATGTCTTTATTTATCACACCTACATCGGGATTAATTAAAGCAAATGTCAGTAAGGTGATTTATCAATAATTCACCCATTTTTCCCAGTCTTTCTTTTTTCTCTTTCCTCCCTTCCTAGCTTCCTTCCTGACTATAACATCTCCCCATTATTGGAAAAGAGCTAACTTTGGTTCATTCAGATCGATGAATATTCAGTTCTGGCATGTGAATCCCTGTTCACACCCCATCTTATATACACACACACCCTTCCTTTAACCCCCCCCCCCCTCCAAGGTCTGAATTATACATTGCCTATCCTAATACATTTACATTAATTAATACTCCATTTCCAGCTGACTAGGTGCTTTACAGTCCGGCCATGTTCTAGAGCGTTCTCTGCTTGTAGTGTAGGCTGTCAGCAGGACCCTTTGGAGACAGTCGACGTACATCACTTATGTTTTAATCAAACACAGGCACTCAGTCATTGGGATTAAACCAACGTGAGTTACTGGCTGATTGAGTGATGTTGTGTTTGTGCGTGTATTTGTGTGTGTATGTGTGGAAACCGCTGTCTGCATTCTCCTCACCTGGTTTTTGGCGATGTCGTCAGCCACTCATCGTGTTTCTCAAAAGTGATGAGATATGCAGCAATCTCCTAGAGAGACAAAGACAAGACAGAAAGGTTATATTAGTGTGTGTGCACGAGTGTGTGTGTGTCACCGGGAGATAAAACATAACAGGTATTTCCAGATGACCTGCCGATTCCCACAGAGAGTGTGTCACTATCTGATTGCCACGGTGAGGTCCGGGCGCCTGATTGGTCACAGAGCAGCCAGTCAGGAGGCAGATATAGAGGACAGACCCTAAGGGCCAACAACCAATCATGCTCACCGACACACTGATGTCTCCCTCCACTGGGGAGGAAAAGCTATCTCCTAAATACATAGACACATGCCACATAAACACACACACAGACACGCTGAGGGTGCAGACCCATACACTAGCTGAGCAAGTGTGCTGATAGGAAAAGTTTTCTTGTACTTTGCAGTTTCACAGTTTCCCGTCAGATAAAGCCTGCTCCTAACTTGACTCTTAATTCCTCCGGCTCTCTTTTCATCTCCTCAGCACTCCTCTCCTCTGCACACTGTTTCTATTCTTCTTCCACACTCACATAAATCCAATAAGGAAAAAAGAAAGTTCAAATCATACAGGTGCATTCTACCGAGAGCAAGGCAAAACAAAACGTCCATACACACAGACAGAGACACACAGAGACGCAGCCAAAAGAAACTAGTGTTTATACCTCCTGCTTTTTAGTTGCTCACGCAACACCGCCTTTTCCCTTTGCTCGGTGAACTCTCTCACCCCTGGCTTCCTCCTTGAAACATCATGCTCTCTCTCCCTATCTCTGACTCCCATCTCACCTACTTGTTGTGAAAGACTATGAAATGTAAATTGTCCTCTTAAGGCAATCAGTGTTTGAAATGTGGCACAAAGGAATAGTGAAGAAGACATCAACACTCCGGCACTCCTTCATCTGCCCCCTCAGATCAACAGTCTCCTCTCCAGACCTCCTCTCCCTCTCTGTCTCTTTCTGTGTGTGTGTGTTTAGGTATTTGTCCCAGTTTGGCATGAGAGCACTCCAGCTCCACACCGATCAGACGGGAATGAGGGACAAAGAGGGAGACGGGAAGAAAGGCAGGGAGAGACAAAAAGAGAGAGCAGCTGGAGGGTGCTGGCACTTAACTGGATTGTTTTTTTAGTATCCTCCATTCGATCCTCTCGCCCCAACCCCCCACTCACTGCCTCATCCTGCATTTATACTATATGTGTGCTTACATTTATTGTCTGTGTATGCATACGTGTGGGAGAGGCTGTCATCACACCCTTAATAATTACTACTATCAAGTTGGCCGCTGTTAATGTCTGTCTGTCTGAGGCACATAAAACATTTTTGCCATAGCTAGGCACAACAACATGCACACGCACACACACACACACACACACACACACACACACACACACACACACACACACACAAGGAGTGCCTCATTCACTTATGCATCTATTCATTAGCTGTGACAGGCAGCCACCTCTCCTCCTCCCAAACCACTCCGCAGCAAGTCAATATCCTATACGGCCTCCACAGTCCCGGCCAGGCACTTGGGCTCCCCTTGTGACTGTCAGCCAGTGGGAGGCGGGAGGAGAAGAAGAGAGGAGACGAGGGGCTGGGAGAGACAGAAGGATGGGAGGATTAAGGAGGGAGAGAGACTTGCAATTAAAGGCCTGCCCCATAAGAGCCATTAAAAAGCCAGAAACAGAAGAGTCAGCTGAAACGGCAGCCTCACACACACGCACACACACATACACACCCTCACTGCAGACACACACTGCTGCTCACTGCCTCACCAGCACACACACGCCCATGTGAAGAGTGACAGAAGTGAGATGGTGAAGGTCAATCCTCAGGAAGTCACAGTTATCGTCCCAGTGGAAACCAGTGATGGAGCGCTTTGAGCATGCCTGGCGACACAGTGACCCTTCAGGAATACTGTAAGTGTGTGTGTGCGCGTGTGTGTTAGCTGTGCCAGACACAGGGCCAGGGACAAGTATCTTTCTCCTGGGATCTACTCTAGAAACCCAGACGTTCTGCATGTCTGTGTGAGTCTACGTAATAATATATTACGACAGGCCCAGCACACACTCTTTTCCCAACACACACCTATTCCTGTCTGTCTGTGTGTGAGAGAAAGTGAGAAAGAGAGAGAGAGTTACTTAAGAAATATCTAACAAAGCAGAGCGCATGAGTGGGAAGTTAGATTGGAGCGAGCGATGCAGTTGGGGAAATCAGCCTCCCACTCACGCATCACTGAGACCATCTCCCTCCAAGAAACTGGTGGCATGTACAGAAAAGCAGACAGACAGACACACACACACACACACACACACACACACACACACACACACACACACATATACTCACAGGCCTTAGGGAGATTTCCAGAGGAGGGAGGGGATGGGGGGGTCGCCTACACTGCAACAGACTTATCCAGGAGCTTTCCCCAGGGAGATTCTGTTATAGGGTCTAGCCACAGGCTAGTGTGTGTGTGTGTGTGTGTGTGTCTGAGGGCGTGTGAGCGTGCACGTTTGAAGTCTAATGATGAGCATCACCCCGACAGAGATCTGGGGAAAACAGAGTTGTCTGTAAACTGGAACTGTCACATCCATTCCAAGTGCATCAAATGAAGGCTGCCTCTGGTTCTCACCACAGAAATCATTTGGCATTGAACAGTTTATTTTGGCGGTATGAGGAGGTAGCACACTGACGTGTCCTTTTCAACTGCAGAATCCATTTCTGCCTCCATCCTTGTGTGCGCTAAGTCTTGTATACATATACGGGGGAAAGAACTGCATTAGCATTACCAGGGGAGGTCTGCTGATGCTGTAATTTGTTCCCCAGTTCCTCCACCGGTTCTCTCCTTCCCAGAACAACCTTGTCAGTGTTTGTGTGATGTTGATAGACACTCTATCCAAAATTGACTCCTGTTTTTATTATTATTATTTTTTATTTTTTTTGCAGACCACAGGCTTCTCTGTGAATCGGAGGGTGGGGGTTGGAGCACTATCTCAGCCATTTGTTAAACCCACGTTTTATTGATCATGGGTCTATTTTTAAACATGCCTCCTTAATTATGTAAATTAAGCCAAACAATGACAATTTTATGCTAAACCTATATTGGTATACAGTTTGATTTGATCTGTGATAATCAATATTCCATTAGAATTGAGGTGCCTATGGGTCATGTCATTATCCACAGTGGTTACCGAAATGTGACAGGGCCAATCTTTCAGAATCACAGAGTGACCTCTAAAATCACCAATGTCATGGCTGCTTTTCCAAAGACTCAAAATTTCAGTCAGTCAGGAGACAGATAGATTATTATTATGTTGCAAAGAGAAAGCAGAATATAGAGAAGAGAAAGCAGAATAAAGAGAAGAGAAAGCAGAATAAAGAGTTAGTTGTGTTCGGCTTTAAGCTGACGTAAATGATGTGACTCCTTTTGTAAACCAGACCAATAACGTCTTGTTTGCACTATGTTCCTTTAACGTGGATAATTAAAATGTGTAGCACTCAAAAGAAAGAGTGCCCGACAATGAGTTACGATGAGGATAATTTTGTTCTGTTCTAGCCACACAATACAATTTCATCAAGTCTATTGTAAACCAGAGCAATAATGTGTAGTTTGTATTATATTCCCAAACTGCCTTGCTCCCCACTGTGTGTTACTTGCAACAGCCTTTATATTACCTCCACTGGCTAATACAACTGCTTAATGCTGTTTCCATAACAACTGTTGCAAAGCCCCTGATCAGAATTCCTCTCAAGCTTGCCTTGTGTTTATCATATAAACACCTCATCACACACTGGGCAACACACACATGCACGTCCACGGACATAAAAGACTTGCACACACATGCATACAAATGGCGTCTATTAATACACAAAGTCGCTTGGGTGAAAAAAATAAATAAATAAAAATCAAACTTGTCATGGATTCTCTCCTCTTGTTCTCACTGTGACACACGCTGCATGCACGCACACACACACACACACACACACACACACACACACACACACACATTTAGTGCTGGTCTATCATTGGAGGACAAGGTCTGACCTTCACAGGGAACCCGCTCCTGTCACCTGGTTGAGAGCGAGACATGTGTGTTACATCCATCTCTGTCACACCACAGCTCTCACTGCATTCATACACACACACACACACACACACGGACATACATGTACACAAAAATATCTCCTGTGTCAAAACGAATGCATGGTACCAGCACACGCATACACACAACAAACCCAGTGAGGCTTGGTCTCAGAAGAGAGTCTGTGTGGTGGCTGCTGCCCATGTGAGTGACGGCTTTATAATGAAATAGTCACTCTCCCCTCTCCTTCACTCCCTCACTCCCTCTCCTTTTGGTTTGACCTCTTTACTTTCTTCCCCCTCTCTCCCCCTCTCCAGCTCACCCACTTCCCTCTTTTTTCTGTCTCATTTCCCTCTCATCTCCCTTTTGCCAATATATAGAAGTCCAAATGGTGAAGGTGGCTACACACACACACACACACACACACACACACACACAACCTAACAGTATGGAAAGCAGCACAAACTTTTTTAGCAGGGACCTGAAAGTAAAGAAGAGTCAGCCCCAATCCACTGGGGGAACATCAGTCATATTTTTCTAAGACTTCCTCTCTCTTGCGCACCTTACCTGTCCTCTTCCTCCTATCTTGTATTTGCATTTGAGGAGACTGCCCCCCCCCCTCTCAGCAGGGGGGTGAACACATCAAAGACAGCAACAGGTGTGTGGTGTCAAACACAATGCCAGGACCCCTGCTGCGCTAGAGCGTCTTGGATAAAGCTTGTCGGGAGTCCTCAAAAACTCCCACAAAGTTAACCAGGAAAGGGTGCACGCATGCACACACACACATATATATTGAAATCTGTAATGACAGATGTGTGTTTGCCAGTGGGAGGTGGAAGAAGACAGAGAGAGGGTGGGGAGGGGTGTCTCAATGAAGGAGTCTCAAGTGGTTGTGTTAACCCCTGATGCCTTATCTCACCGTGAGTCATTCTGCCCTCCGAGGCTCTTCTCTGCTCTGCTATTGTTGATGTTATTGTTAGTGAGGAGGTTTGGTATGCTAAGGAGAGAGAGACAGAGAGATACAGAGATACAGAAAGAGAGAGAGAGAGAGAGAGAGGTAGTGGAAGAGTGAGAGGGAGAGAGGGAGAGAGAAAGAAATAGTGTGTGCCACCTCTCATTGGCATAAATACTTGTTTACAACAAGACATAAATTGGCACCCTGTCAGTCAGTCTCTCTGTTTCTCTCTCCTTTAACTCCCTTACTCTATTTCCCTCTCTGTCTCTATCTGTCTCTCTCTCTCCCTCTGTGCTGCTAAGCGTATTACAACACTCCCTGGTTCAGCCCTCTCTCATTACCATATTCTAATTACATTCGTTAAGGGGAGCATTTGGGAGTTTAATGAATAAATTTGAAAGATGGGTCTCCGTGGCGATCTTTAAGTTTGTCTCCTCCTCAACCAACTGAAGTTGGGAGCATATGCGTGTGCGTATGTTCGCGTGCGAGGTCACACACCTGTTCAGCATGTGCCTGTGCTCTCTGTAAATATCACTGTACCTCCATTTCAGGAGAAACAAACAAATCTAGTTAACTGCTGGAACTCACGTGGAGTCCTCTCTCTGAAAAAAATCAATTCAGAATTCTGTTTGTCGCCGCAAAATAAAGATTTCATGTCATTTGTTTGTTGATTTGGAAAAAAAACTCAGAGCCACCCATGTTGAAGTCATGCATATTTAACTCTCCTCAAGCCTCAAAAACAAACTAAAGCCAAAGACAAGCATCAATTTAAAGATGTACAAATTGTCTGCAATCTCGGGCTCATCTTTTCCACCAACATCAGACCTGCAGCCTTCATACTGGGAGACGAGCAGGTGGAGTTAAAACAATCATAAGCAAAAGTAAACATTAAAGGTTATCAACTCTGCTCTGGTGACTGCCTTCCACTGTTGTGCAGTTTGATCTGTCTCTGCCTAGGACGAAGCCCTGGGCTGTAGACCTGAATAGACTGCTACTATGGGCCTTGCACTCACTCTTTCAGGGTATTGCGAAATGTGATATGCCTTTCACTTGGTTTAATAAAGGAGTCCCAAATGCATTCCCAATTCTGATGATTGCCAGCTTGTGCTTCAAGGAGTCAAGAAGTGAATGAGCAATATTCACCACTTGCTCAGAAATAACCTTTCAAAAGCTAACAAAATGATGCACTTTTGCTTGGCCACCTGCCATTGATTACTGACAATTAAACAGTACCACAAGCAACAAAGAAAATATGCAGAATCTAATCTAACCTGTTCCCCACAGAATTCCCTTTAAGTGCAACTGCACTTGATTAAAATTATGCAATTTTCTCTTTTTGGCTAAATACATTACTTTCTGAAATCCCAGAAAGGGTTTTCTCCTTTTCTTGTTGACTTGAACAGAGGCATAACCACAAATCAGGAGTCAGCAGAATTTGGGCAGTGTCTGGAACTTCTTTATTGCATCTTGTGGTAAAAAGTATGGATCTGTTTCATTTTGAATTCAGATGTAGACCAATCCATCTTTTCTCCGTGACTTTCACGTGGCTGAAACCACCGCAAGAAGGACAGACTGTACTCATCCGTAGCTAACAAAATACACGAGCAGTGAGAGGGTGTACGTGATCAAATCTGATGAATATATGCTACGCCATTTATAGTTTATAAGTGTACGCTGTAGTGTATCAATAGATCCAAAGGGGCTCCTCTTCACTGTGGCTACAGTATATTTACAGTGATGATGCACCGCATAAGGTACAGCCCAATGTCATCACCCTCTCTTCCAGCACTGTGACTCACACAGTGGGCAGCAAAAGTATGCTAGCTATCTTTAAACTTCTATATAATATAAGATATGTTTATATAAATAAACACATAAATAACAGGGGAGATGTAACCAACATAATTCCTGTTAAGACTAGAACAGCAGCCATTTCCATTTATACAAATGGAAATGGCTGCTGCAATGATAATACATGTATTATTGTTGCCTATGGACACTGTCACAACCTTTTGGTTTGCTTAAATCGTTTTGCTTAATTGTTTTCATCCATTAAATGCATATAGTTCTGTTAAAGTGGTTAATTTGCTATAATTTAAAGCAATATTAGAGACTGACGAGGAGACAGACATCAGTCATCGCCTGCCGGGCTGTCCTGGTAACTCTCCACCTCATATGAACTGTAATGGACTGTGACTGTCTTGTTCAACATACAATGATACCTTCGAGCAGACAGACAGTGGAGCTTACAACCTCACTGAGAAAGTGATGCTGATGTTGTGTATCAGACAATGTTAAGACTTGCCCGCTGGCAAGCTACATATAAAATACATACTGCCAGAGCACATATGCTACCAACAAGAGGCAATCGTGCAGTTAGGCTTAACACTAGGTAATATCTGTTTTCGGGCTGGGAAGCTTTGCTGTTGCAGTGTTTCTCCTGTTTGCTGGAATAGTGAGCTGACACCTCCACTGGATAACAATTTCAGTTTTGGGACGGAGTGATTTTGCTCCAAAGTATTATAGAGGAGACTGCGATATTGTTAGCAAAAACTTTCACTGCCAAACACCCAAAGGCATGAAGGAACACCATTCTCAATCTCTGTCACTTGGCCAAGAAACAAGTGAGATGCTCTCACTTCCATGTTAGGTGTTTAACATCCTCCAATCCACGGCTTCATACTGTACATCCAAACAATTAAATATATGCACTGTCAGTATGCAAATGCGGTATCAGTATCCCGTATATAGTTGCCTCCTTAGAGTACAAGATGATGGATGATATATTACAGCTAAGCCGGTCTTAGACTAATGACACAGCTGCATTACAATACACAAGTTAGTACACAGCTAATATTGTGTATGCACACAGACAGAAGACAAACACACACACAAATGCCACCTTGTTTAATCCCCCAGGAATCAGTGAAATTTGATTACCGTGACTTTTACAAATACACTCCATATGAAAGCAGACATTCCATACATCAGCAGCGGGGAGGAGGGAGCAGGAGGAAGAAGAGAGTACAGACACAGTGAGACAGAGAAGTACGTGATGCCGGTTAGAGCCGCAGTTTGAGAGGAGGAACACCGGTCACATACTGTGGTCTCCCGAGAGGAATGCAACACGCACACATACTGCATGCACACAGTGTCCGGCCCTATAGCTCTATTACTGTAAATGTGGGGAAATGGTATATTTACCAGTAAATGTACACATCTCCCTGGGTAAATCTTGTGAATGTGTACATTTCCAAGATAATGTTAGTGGAAAATGCTAGTCACAGCACCATGAGATTCACAGTTCTCTCACTATGTTTTTTTTTGTGGATATGATGTAGTAGAAGGCCAATTTACCCCTTTGGCAAAGGCTCCTGCAATAAACTGAGATCTGTGAGACACGGGAGATCAAATAGAGTAACATTATAACATCAGAAAAACAGCCAGTATTGAAACTTATGTTTTCATACATACCAGCGCATTTGACCTGCATCACAGTGCCATCACTGTATGAGGCGTGAGGACATGTTATTGCATGTGTGCTGTGATATACTTTTAGAAATGAATACATGTCCTATATGACAAAGAAACTCAGGCCTAATTTATTTTATATTCAACAAACATATAATGCAGTTACATTCTTGTCAAAGAAAACGTGGCTGTAAGCTACACTGCCTCAAAAGTAAAGTATTTAATTGTGAAACAAAACTCCATGAGGCGAGAACCAGTTGATGAACACTGTTCAAAGTGTGCAGTAAACACAGCAGGAGAGCTCCATAATAATATGACATCTCAACTCATTA
The DNA here is from genome assembly GCF_014851395.1 of Micropterus salmoides. NCBI lineage: Eukaryota > Metazoa > Chordata > Actinopteri > Centrarchiformes > Centrarchidae > Micropterus > Micropterus salmoides. Next base: position 26,676,130 of record NW_024043372.1, read on the forward strand.
ACAGGGAAACACAGACATTACCAGATTTACCTTGAGAAAACAACCAGTGAATGTTAAACATTAACTCTGTGGTTGACAGTTCATAATTACTACTAAATATGCATATTTACTATTGCCCATATATACATAACTGTTATCAAATCAAATGTACAAAAGGTAAATTGATAATGAGTGAAAAGAGATTTAAGCGGTTTGAAATCATTATATTGTATTTTTGCTCAGCAATAAATAACATTGATTTTGCAATTAAACAACCACGTAATCTTACCAGTTTTAATTAAAATAAGAGCTGCAGCCTGCAAGTGGCCATTAGTGGGTTGAAGCCTGTGAGGCCAACACACTCAGATACATGCTATAACACTGACAATTTGACCTCACAGCAACTTTAGAGAGCACAAAACAAATGTGGTCTGATACACTTTGCAGCCCCTTTCCAAACAGGTATGTGAAGTTTGATTGCTTTGGTATTTAATATTTGGTTTTGCACTTTTTAGCTTAATTTCTGTGACTTGTACAAATGATGTCTTTACTGTCTGGATTAGCCATGAATTAGGCAGTTAATAATGCTCTGTGTAAAAGTTACAGAGGCAACATGGCATTGAAAACACAAGTGTGTACTCTTTGGAGAAAATCCCAAATATTTGTGCAAAGTACGGTTTCTCTAACTTCAAGCATTAAAATATTCTGCCAAAAGAACACATCAAATGTAAAATAGATAAATGCTATCAAAGCAGAAATGAAACCACTAAAATGCACATTGAATTCATGTTGCGTAAAATTAATTTGAGGAATAGGTTACAATTCACAAGACAATATGTCACGATTTTTGGTAAAGTACAATTGTCTGCCAGATATATTTTCAGAAAGGCTTGGCTCAGTACTCAGAGAGATTTTAAATATATCCACAAAACATGTGACATAAAGGAAAAGCAGTTGTAGCAGCTCCCACCCACTTCTGCCGGTGGACAACTCCATAATCCTGATACAACAATGAAGCTGTATCAATCGTCTGTAAAAGCCTCACAAACAAATTCATACAGAATTCATGCAGTCTCAGGTGTCCACAGATATGCTCATATGAATTTACAGTAACATATTGATAAATAATTGACTGTCTGGGGACTGCCACAGAGCAAGCATTGGCAAATAAGCACAAGTTTTTCTTTTTAAGTATTGTTGAACACCATTATTTGCATCAAACCCAAGACGACGAGCTGGAACTGCATGTGCAGTATGAAAAAAAATCTACATGAGCAGAGAGTATGGAATGTGTTCTGACTTTAGAAATCCTGAACCAGGCATATTCCTTTATAAGTCTCTAAGCTCCAGATATTATTAAGTCAGTATACAAATACGCTAAAGAAAAACTTCATTAAAATCAATAGGGTTCCAGCACCTATGGTGCTTGATTTACAGCTTGATGTTTTGTTGACATCTCACTTTATTTGGGGATGTAAACATGCAAAACTGCCTTCTGCTGCTTTAGAATATATTTGACTCTTAAACCCCTTCGTTTGAGAAGCAAGTTTGAGAAGAAAGTTATCAAAGTTAAATAAAGTTCTAAAGTTATCTAGACAAAGCTCTACACATGCAGTACAAGCAGAGAACAGCGACCATCTGTGTGTGCCCGCACATGCACACACATACACATTTTAATGCTTCATCTGTCTCCAATGAATTAAATCTAATTTACACAGGACTCAGATATTACAGAGGTTCTATGTGGGGACATTTAAGGATACAAAAAGTATTGTCTCCACTGCACAGCCTGACTTCTTATTACAGCAGACACTGCTGGTCATTCACTTCTTTTTAGTTGGGCTTGGAATCTAACAGGAAGTTAAAACACAAAGACACACACACACACACACACACACACACACACACATATGCAGGCACACATAAAGGAGCTCAAGCACATACACAACACCCCCACACTCACAGGCTCACATTCCCACTGTTTAATATATTTCTGTGTCTCCAGTTAACAATATTTTGTGTCAAATTATAGTGGGCAAGATAAATAGTGGGTCTGTGCGACATGGAGAAAATAGAACAGGAGGAAAATGTGGGGCTTCCAGTTGGGTATGAGGGAGAGGAGAAGAGGATAGGAGAGGAGGAGAGCAGGGGAGAGAGGAGAGCAGAGGAGAAGAGAGGAGAGGAGAGAGGGGAGAAGAGGAGAGGAAAGGAAAGCAGAGAGGAAATGAGATGAGAGGAGAGGAGAGCACAGAGGAGAGGAGAGGAGAGGAGAGGAGAGGAGAGGAGGAGATACAACACTAACTCCTACCTCAGACACCTGGCTTTCCCTGACTAGACTTGTAAAACCTGTTTAATCCCAGCCCCTTGTGAACATGTGCGTGGTGAAATATTAGCATGACTGAAACCCACTGAAATACTGATCCCAACAATCTATTAAGCATCTACGCACATGTCCAATTTACCATGTACGGGCCGCATTTGCAAATGAAAAGCTTGCTGGATAATTACATGTATCAACAAGGAAATTACATTTATGAATAGAATGAGTCCAATTAATTCTTTGCATTGCTGCACATTTGGTTCATGTTGCCAGCTTGGTCAGCAAGACAGTGTGGATGTCTGGAGCTTGAGCGGAAATGGAAGTCACAAACAGTCACAAAATGACGTTGGGTGTTAATTGGGCTAGGCTTGGCTCAGAGAGAGATGGAGAGATAGACAAAGAGGAGAAGGAGAGAGAGGGAGAGACAGAGAGCCTGGAGGACTAATTAGTGATTATAACTTGCCGCTCTCCAAACATAAAATATCTCTCAACCCAAAAGACAGAGGAATGATTAAAGATAAAAGAATAGGAATCAAACACAAGGAGCTGTGAAACACCCCTCTGGTACTGTGTGTGCGTGTCTGAGTGTATATACATGTGTGCAGGCATGTGTGTCCACGTGTGAGTGTGTGTTGGCTTCTTTGCCCCCTCATTAAACCAGGCTTTACTCTGGTAAACGGCAACAGCACAGAGCTCAATGTCAACTGATGAGGTTACAGCCATAGGCAGGCTCTGGGACACACACATACAGACTGACATGGATACACCAAGTCTCTCTCACGAACATGTTATATATACATCTTATAAATGCATGAACGGCACACCCAATTCATTTTTAAAATGAAACTTTCAGGTAAGTTTCCAAACGCGTTACTTTTGTCTTTGTTCTGACACAGCAGACAAAATGGAGAGTGTCAGCCTCCTCTGGCCACGTGCCAGTATGAGCTGGACGTTAGCGATTCACACATCAAATTCATACATCAAGGGCACCCTTCACCACAAGGCCTGCAACTGGCTGTCTGTATCGCTCTGGGTTTCCATAAGGGATCCATAATATTTTTTGACATTTAACTTCATCCCTCCTGTGTAACTTCTTTTCCAGATGCTCCTTGGAAATATTGCTACCGAGAAACATAGGAATACAATGCATGCATATTTAATTCAATGTATCTATTTAATGGCTCACAAACAACAATAATGACATGAATAATAAATTAAACACACACACACTCAGACATTCACATGCACACTGAGTTTTGTTTGGGCTAGAAATTGAAGCTCACACAAGCTGAGATGCCACAGCACAAACAGGTGAGTGAGAGTGCAATTCCTGACATTTTTACCTGGGATCTAGAGCTTTTGTCCTTCGTCAGTTGTTGTTGTTGTGTTTTTATCTGTTGTACATGTTTGGCATTGCAAGCCGACGTACTATGTCACGTCTCTCTTATCACCTCCGATGTACTGAACAATCACAAACGGCGTTTGTGTCACAAGTACAACATCGATCATACCATTAGCAGGAATACGCACACACCCAATCTGTTACCATGGCAACACCTACCCTTGATGCACACACACACACACACACACACACACACACACACACACACACACCGATGGGGCAGTGGACTAATGTATATGCTTTTTTATCAGCTTCTCATTCAAGCAATCATGTTAGTGTCACGCCGTGGCACAGCCAGACATGAGCGTGTGTGAACTGTCAACTAGCTGCCTTCACGCCACATAGCCACCAATATATCTATAATAAAACACTGCATGTTTGGTATCATATTATTTCACCGTTAATACAAAAATAATGCTGTCCTCTCACACTTGCTTTTTGCACCCGTACAGCTGAGAGACATGCAGAGCAGACTCACATGCAGAAGCACTGTGGCACAGACGGCTGTCGTCTGTGTGATGTACTGAAGTCTGTACCAACCAGTTTGACAGTTGCATCATTCGAATCATAGTGGTGGTGGTGCTGGTGGGGTTGGGGGGCTGCTCTGAAGTAAAAGCCTTTAAAATGCACATCAGATCTAAATCTGACGTGCATGTTCGCATAGTCTGAATTTAAGCTTTCAAAAGGGAATTTTACTCAGCATTCAACTCAGTCTGCCTTCTCAAAATATGAGTCAGGATGTCAAGGGTCCCCACAAGAGTAATCATAGCTTTTCATGAGCTTGAGTCCCAGGACCAGACTAAAGTTTGTCTTTGTCTACATTTAAAAAAGTTTGACAGCCTCCTTATTTCAGTGCTCCATAGAATTTGCTGAAACCAAACAAGTCATTCCCGATGGGTGGATAAAACAGGCTCTACCCTCAGTCTGTCCACCTGAGTGTGGTTTGTTATCTAAAGCTAGTCTATAGTCTATTACCATGGACAGATACACATACACCCCCAATCTATTATTGAACAAAAGGCTCACGCCTCCGCTCAGCCCTTCAGGGAGGAATCCATCCCTCCATCCCAGAATAATTTCACACATCAGTAGATACACAAAAGAGAGAGAGAGAGAGAGGGAGGAGGAGAGGGAAGGAAGAAAGGGAAGGACAGAGAAGAGGTGGAGGAGGAGGAGGAGGAGGAGGAGGGAAAAATGTATAGGGTCACAGCTCAGTGCTCGTGGGAGGCCAGGGTGTCGTGGGGAGCCATGTGTGACAAAACAGAGATCAGAGGATCATATGCAATCATGCACACGTGCAAGAAGACAAATGCACGCACACACACACACACACACACACACACACAAACCCACTTGCACAGAGATAGGCAAAGGTGAGAATAAGGACATATCAGATGAAGACTTGAAAAGATTGGGTCTGACTTAATCAGAGCCATCCTCTACCAAACACAGAATGCTAATCTCTTTATCTATCACACGCTCTTCTTATTCACACACACACACACACACACACACACACACACACACACACACACACACACTAAAGATAATCCTAATTCTACATGCAGACACAGACACAACAGCATGCAGAAACCCAACACCCAAACAGTGAGGATGAGGAAACACAAAACCAATTCTTGATTTTCTTATGCATAAGCATATGGAAATCAAGAGTTCTACAGAAAATCCCACAAAAGTATACACATACATGCTCACCCAAACACAGAGTGTGAACTACACACAGCATAATTACTGGGCATTTTTTAACACACCATAAGTCGATAACACATCACCACAGTTCATGAGAAAATCTAGACCAGAACAGTATTATACTTGAATGCACACAAACACACACACATATGGAGGGAATGCAACTAAATAAATAAATTGACAGCTGATTAGACTGGAAATCCCACGTCAAAAAAATGATGTTTCGCTACAATATGTGTTTGAGATACAAACCCTACATGTGTATAAAATTTGATGACCAATGATGATTTCAATTTCCAATATGCTGCTGATGAAAAATACTATACTTCTTGCAATTTCTGCTATACAGACAGATAAAAATCAACAAACAGGGGGAAAAAATCAATTCGTTTGTTGCAGCAGCTACAAAATAATCGACCGCAATAACCTGGAGCTGTGCACATCCCTAACAGACACACTCACACACACACATGCATAGGCCGAAACACATACACAGATTTAAATACATACATGCACTAGACGCACAGCGAGCGTACACACAGCTGAAAGCACAGAGCCAACGGAGCAGCAGACACAATGGAGTGTTTAAGCATGCAGGAAACTTTATGCCTGGGTGGAAGAGGAGCTTTGAAGGAATCCGCTGAGGGACACCCAACCTCCCCCTGAACTGAGCCTATACCTCCATCACAGAGAGAGAACCATGGATAGAGAGAAGGGGGGGATGAAAGATGAAGATAGAGAGGACTACATGGTAAGTTGTAAGGGAGATGGGTGGAGCGAAAAAGAGAAAGAGGGCAGGAGAGGGGGCAGCAACAATGTGCTTTGGTGTAGTTCCTTTGCATTGTGCACAATTGCTCTACGTTAGGCTGATGTGTGGAAGTCCCTAACCAGCAGTGGAACACACACACACACACACACACACACACACACACACACACACACACACACACACACAGCCTTTTCCTGTGAGCACACTGTTCAGTTGGTGCCATGCTTAACTCCCAATATGACCTTCATTGAGATGGATTGCATGAAAAATTTAATGACTTTCCTGAGAGAAAAACCACAGGCCAAATCAGCTTTGCATTGCATAACAATGCTGGACCTGGTAATCAATAACACAAACACACAAACACACATCCATAATGGAGTGCACAGCTCGCACATGGAGAAAATGTCTCAGCAGAGGCCAACCACATCACAATGGATAGCGCAAACCACCAGTGGAGAGCTGTGCAATGCATAAACAAGGAGCTATTGACGATAAATGCCTGCATCCATTTCCAGCCATCAAACACTTCCCTAAACTAACAGCTTAAGTCTGGAGCAACATGCAACTCTGAAGAGCTTTTCACACTCCAAATGTTTAACTCAGGGTTATCTGTGGTCCTGAGTAAAGTGTTACCCCAACCTAATTTGGCCCCATTTTACATTGTACCACTTAGCCCGCAGCACAATTTAAGTCATCTATTGTTCATGCTGCAAATATGATGCTAATTTTAGCCCAGAGCAGGGCAAACTTAGCCCTATATTAATGAGCGGTAGCCATGAGTTTGTGTGAAACCTTCAACGGTCAAAGCATGCTAAAAGTTCTAAAATGTGGTTAACATTAAGTAAAGTGAAGTGCAAAAAGCCCTCAAGTTACATTAACTCAACTTGCATGGTCACTGCTTGTGTTGTTCATACCTCACAGCTTTTCATATTTTCCTCTTTTTTGTTTTGTTGTGGAGGACAACATTACACAATGTAACAAGAGCATCACATATAACACAAAGCAGGGGAAAAAAGCAACTTTGAGCAGAAATGTGCCACAAATTTAACAGCTTTCTGTGGTTGCATAGCAACAACGCTTGGTTTGGATAACAATCTTTATCCTACTGACCACAGGGTTTTTGAACCCAGTAAAACTCAGCAGTGGAAACATTCAATCTGTAGCCTCATTTCTTGTTTCTTAGCCTCTAAGCCCTATATAGTTTTAGACCCAGGAGCCCCTGATTCCCACACCTTAACCCGGAGTTGTTTGGATTACAAAGCGAAATAGACAGCTATACCCCAAATGTGATGTACAATCAGTAGGATTTTTTGGCTGTGAGCTCAGGTTGCTGTAAATTTTTTATTTCTTGATGTCACAGTTTTAGGGTCTCGTAATGAAAAGCTGCCATTGTGTTTGTTTACCTCCTCTTCATCTCTCAATTTGACATTAGCTGGAGATGAGTCACCAGCAAAGAAAACACAGTTTGTTTCACCGTCACGGATATTTCCCTCCTGAGTGTCTCGTTCTCACCTCGTTGGTGTTCCAGCGATGGCGCTCCTTGGGCAGAGAGGAACATTTGGGCAGACACTCTAGCAGCTTCTTAGGAAGGTAGATCTTCAACTGGCCAGGCTCATCTGGAAAGGAAGGGGGTGTGGGGGAGGTGGGGGGGAGGATAAAGGAAGATAAATGAGGGACGAGTAGGAAGAGGAGAGAAATTTCTCAGCAGGCAGAGACATTGTGAGAGGAGAATACCAACACCCAGCATCTCTGTGATCGGGATGAATTAAATAATAACAAACTTTCATTGTGCAGCATTTTTCATGGCTTGATGTGACCTAAAGCAAGTGAATTTGCACATAGATTTGCTCTGGCCTATGAAGGACATAAGCTTTAATTGATCCAGTACTTGATCTGGGATGACTTACTGGGATGTCTAAATTTTTGGCAGAGCAGTAAAAAGAGATCTCAGGCTGGTACTTTGTATGGATCAGTAATTATGTTATTCCAAATCAATGAAAGAGGAGAAAGCCAGGAAATTGCACTGCAACTATGTTTAATATTTCCACGTCATCTTCATATAAATGTCTCTTATTATATCTTATCCACTTATGGGTGATTCACAGTGATGTAGCGTGGTTGATAATCTTGTCGACCAAGGTACAGGGTACAAACAACAGCTAAGAGTGCAGTGCGCAGAGGAAGGTGCAGCACACTTATTTTTGGACGGCAGGTGGAGGTGCACAGAGCACCCGGGGCACAACTGGCAACAGATTTGGATTAAGAAGAAGCCATTATCATACATTATCAGTGCATTTGGGGTTTGTAACATTCATGGCCAATCACATGGGCATCTCTCATCCCCTTTAAAAGCAATGCGTTCCCCCACAGTGTTGTACAGACAGTTTGGTAATGGAGTAGAGGCTCCAGACTTGCTCCTCCTGAGAGTAAACTACCGGAGAGTCGCAAGTGCAAATGTACAGCAGACAAAGTGTTGCTATGGGGTTTAGTTTGAAGATGAAATCATGTTTCTGGACATACTGAAAGTCCCGGGAGCATCATGTTTCCAGCGCGTAATGATGCACTAGAATCTTAATCATCCACATGCCAATCACAGGTCAGGTAACATAAGGTTGGTAACCTTTCCCTCCTTTACATTACTGCCTGGAGATATAAGTCTGGAATATTATATACTTCTTATTATTGACAAATCCCATAAAAATACCAGAATCAACAATGAATTTATGCTACAAACAAGAATAGCCTATATAGCTTATTCCTCTCTGCCGTGGACCTCTTTTGCTTTCCAAAAATGCTTAGTTGTTCACATCAGAAAGCCACCCTGTTGCATTGGGTAACATATTTCTTCATTAGGATGAACATGGGTACAGCAGTTTATTTTGAGTCAATCCCACATACACTGTTACCTGCTGCTTTGAATACTCGTTAGAGCACCAAATCCAGAGCCGGAAGTACTATTTTAAATGTAATTATATATTGTGACTGGTGTTTAAAGTCTTTTAGCCACAGACAGGACAGAGAAGTATTTAAGTATTAAGAGACATAATAACATATTGTTGGATTTAGTCTTTTCATGGGATTTGTTGACAATGACAAAAAATATAGCCAGCCTTATCTGTTAATTGAAAAAACTTTTTTTTCTCCAGTGTAATACGATATGTGGAGAATGTATAACAAAACAGGAAAGTACAACATGAATAATGGAGGTTTGTGTCATGTTGGAGTGAGCTATAAGAGTGTACCAACACCAAAGCTACAGTATATGATGCTGCTGGATTAAAATTGCCCCTACTGCTCCTCTCCTGCCACTGTCGTGCACCCGTCGTGCAAAAAATCCCACTGCGCCTCAGGAAAATCCCACTTCACCAGTGCATAGCGTCCACACAAAGATAGTGTTTGTGAGTGTGTGCCCAACGGGTGTGCTGCTCAGAAGTCAAAAAGAGCAAGCACTCAAAGGTTATTGATAAGCATTTGAGTAGAGGGCGTCCATTCATGACTCCCCTGGGAAGATAGGAATTATACTCTACCTGAGGGCAGATGACAGAGGGAGAGAAAAAGAGTGATAGGTGGGGTGGGAGGGTCTGAGCGAGAGACAGAAAGAGGTAGAGACACTATGAGCCAGAGAGAGACAGAAGAATAAAAAAAAACTTGAGGATCAAAAGAGAAGATTTAGAAAGTACGAAACTTGCAAGGACAAGAGATGGAACAAGGTAACACAAAGACGCAAAGAGAAAAAAGTACTGTAGCGGGACAGGAGTGGGCTCTATGTGTGTGTGCTCCAGTGAGTGTGTTGGTGTCTGAGCATGTGTGTGTTTGTGTCAGTAGGAAGAGTGTTCAGGCACGTATGCTCCCCCTAATCAATTATGCATTTATTAATAGAAGGCCTGAGAAGACAAAATTTCAAACAGCTGAACGGTGCAGCAGCTTAGTTAAACAGCTGAATGGTGCAGCTTAGTTAAAGCCTAATTTCTTTTTTAGCAGCACTCCAGCCTCTCTGCTATGAATGCCAATCAGCGTTTAAACCCCACCCCTCCTGGCTATAACCCCCTACCCTCCCCCTGCTGTTCTGAAGAATTCTCATCAGAGCCTCGTCTTTGAAATGTACCAGAACCACCACATCAAACAAGCCCAATGCACATGCGTAGGCACACACACAAACACCCGCATGCACATGCACGCTCACACATGCAAACAGATACACACATACACACACAGGGTCTGCCGATCAAAGAACGAACATCACAGTATTTGTCCCAGAGTGGTGTTTCTTTACCAGTGACCTTGGTACCGAAATCCCTTTCAAAGCACACCTTCATGGGCACGAACATCTTAACCTATCGTCACGTTTACTCTCCCCGCTGACGAGGAATGGAAGACAAAACTTTGCAGATTTGTTGAATGCTGATGAGCTTTTACACCCCAAAGGGTTGTATCTTGTATTTCTAACAATCCTGAACCAGAGAATGCGTCCCTGTTTTAAGAAATTCAGCCTGGGAACTGTCGCAATCGTCTTTTCCATCTGTTCCAAATGGCTCTCAGTGGAGCTGTACTATGGTGTGACATGGGGCAAAAACTTCTCTTTTGTTTCTGGCTACCCAGGAAAATGAACCACCCTGAGACACGGGGAAAACACATCTAAATATGGAAATTCGGCATTGCTCACATTCATATTTGTATTTCAAATAATAAAACCGTTTCAATCCCTGCATTGCTTCTTGCGTCCCTCAGCAGCAAGCCACAAATTCTGGCTGTACATAGATCACTCACTCAGTTGCTAATCTAGTAAAAAGAGTCCATAAGAGTGACAAAGCCTGAATGCTAATGTGGAACTGCTGGCTCATTAAGTCATATAGAGGTATTCATGCTAAAAAGTAAAAATGTTCGACCAAAGTGAAACATTGCTTTGGTAGCCTATCAAATGCCATAATTTAGACTGGAATCACACAGAAGGGCAGCCTCCGACTGATGAATATTTTACCTCATAAAACTGTCATCTCCATATTTAACACAGAAACAAGCCAATGCCCTTGTGAGATGGCTGTCAGTTAATTATAAAACTCTCCTCAGTAAAGAGAGAGGAAAATGCTCCAAATGCAACTCTTAACTCTCCCGCTACTGATATTAGGAGGCGTCGGGGGAAATTTTCACATTTTCCCCCTTTTCGCGATGAAATTAATGTGACAGAAAGAAAGGCTCATTGCACAGAAGCTAGATAGAGGGTTGGGAGGGAGGGCAGGGGGGAGAGCCAGGGCAGGGAGAAGAAAGGGGGGAGCATAGCATGGGATAAGCGAGAATGCAGGGGGGGTGAGAGCAATGGGCAGAGGTGGGTGTGGGTGTGGGGTGGAGTGAGAGATGGGCGTGCATGCTAATTTTATCATTCTGCTGATAAACTTTTCCTCCAGTAATCCTCCAGCTGGGACGTGAGAACAGATAGGAGACAGGGATCGACTCGGGAAGTCTCAGCTCATATTAAACAGCCGTCCCAAACAGAACTCTCTGTTCTATGTTATTGTTTTTCAGATTTTCTGTAAATTCTTTATTTGCTATTTTTTTGACAGTCTTGTTGCCTCTCATCCCTCTTAACAAAATAAGAGGGTCTGGTGCAGGTATGAGGCCATCTGCTCCCTTTGAAATGAAAAAGGGGGGGAGTTTGCACATACCTTCCCCCTCTATACCCATAACCCCCACCAGCACCTCACTAAGCAGCGTGTCTGCCTGCTCCTCCTCACATCTGTTTACTTTCCTCCAATTTGTCTCTCTAACATACACGCACACACATGGAGGCAGAGACATGCGCCTGCATCATGTCCTCTGAAATCAATAACCAATCAAAACAATCATTGCCTTTATAGTCCTTCTAACACACCGCAGCAGTCACACACATGCCCACTCACACGCATACAAGACCACGGGGCGACCCAGATTACACACTCCATCTCACCTCTAGTTTAACCAGGCCCATTGAGGATTATAAATACATAATGTCATATGTACAGATTAGGTATGACAATAAACTCCTGATAGCCAAAGTAAGCTGGCCTTCTCTATGACTATGTGCAGTAGTGTGTGTGTGTGTGTGTGTGTGTGTGTGTGTGTGTGCGTGCCCACTAATACTGTACTGACATGCATGAATAAACATGATGTGTAACAGAGCTGAATTGGAACGACGTCTCAGCAGAGACACACAGAGATAGAGTGTGTGTTTGTTGTGTGTGTGCGTGTGTGTGTAAGTGTGATCTGTTACAGAGCAGATGAGAAGGAGACCTCAGTTCCCGCATCACATCATTCTGCCAGAAGGCTTTTATACTTGCTCCCAGAGTCACCCTACGCTACAGACAAATGTGCGCGCACACGCACAAAGAATGTGAAGTGTTTGTGTGTCTCTTACTGTTGGCGTCAGTGTCGTCACTCTTGGGAGGGGTGTGTCCTGTGTAACCAACAGCGATCCTGACCATTCGCTCTGGATTTCTTATCTTCTTCAGTCCTAGAAAGAGAGAAAGGCAGCAAGACAAAGACATATTTAGGAGAAGCTCCAGACTTTGGTTTCCTTGGCAGTCGCACACCTCACCTCATTCTTCCTCCTCTAAAGCCCAGAAACAAAAACTCCAAGCGATATGCATGTGGGCTGATCCATTTTCTGATCCACTAACTTGTATCCATTGTGTCCCCTGATCGATTGGCCACAGTAGATTCGCTGCCTCCATGTGTGTGACTAACTTGTACCCAGTTTTAGTTTCTCTCTTCTCTCATGATTTCTGTTTCCCTGACCACTGTTGCTATGATACAAAGTAGACCAACCGGCACAGAGGGAGATGGTCTTCCACGCTATATGGTGGATGTTGTTCTCATGCCCACTAGTGTACTCGCAAACACATCTGCCAGGAGACGGGATAGCTGTCTCCTGCCTTCGTTGCCCCTGCGATTCACTTGGCCTTCATTCAGCACGGCTTTGGCTCGTAAATTATTATGTCCTCCATACACGTAACACTCACATGGACAGAAACCTGTCATTCTGTGAACACGCGAGTCTGTCTGTGTGTGTGTGTATATACAATACGGGCAGGGGGATGGTTTTATACTTCAGTGGTACATAGCCTGCTGATCGGCCCATGGGCCATCTGTCTCATCTACATGTTCTTGTGTTTTCACGCAACGGGACTCTCAACCCACGGCCTTTCCCTTTGCCTCTGGCTAAACTCTGCATGCTTGCCTACAAGATTGTGTGTATGCCTGTGTCGCCTGCACGCTTGAAAATGTGGTTCACAAATGCATGACACTACTGGTGTAGTACAAGTTATCCAAAAATTGCCCGTTTAGAAAAAAATGTTGCTCGGCATCGCTCCCTAGTGGAGAGAAGGTCAAAGACTCCTCCTGTCATTTTCAGTATCACTTTGCTGAGGAAAAACATCAGAAGAATCGATTAAGAACAGTCTAATAATAAAGCTGATGTCTACAGCAACATTTGTGCTGTATGTCATTTTATCTCTTAAGGTGCTGAGGAACTGCGTGTCATCCGTAACAACACATTCAGCTGTTGTGTTTACTGGCTGGACGGGGATGTATGATATTTTAAATGCAGAAAAGAAAAGGGTACTTAGAGCAGAGTGACATAGGGGGGATGTTTATAAACAAACGTCAAACACACTGAGTAAGGAATAAAGATTTCATTAACCCATGAGTTGAGATGGAGATAATATTGGCATTGTGCTTTTTGGTCATCCTTTAAATAATTCATGAATGAAAGAATAACAGTGTGTGTGACTATAATAACCCCAGGAGTTTAGCTGAGGTAGTAAAAATGTAAACTAGATCCATACATGATATGACCTAAAACTGACACCCCCCCCCTTTCTCCTCCTCCTCTTCCTCCCTCACCAAATTCAGCCGATTCTCACCTTCACAGCCTTCGCAACCATAAGCACACACATCAACACCAAATGAACACAAACATGAACACACACACCAATACTGGATTGTGACTAAATAAATGCACATCGGGTCTGGGATGTTGCCTGTCTGTCAGGGAAGGAAATCTACGATTCACTGGATTATTTTATGCTTAAAGAGAGAGAGAGATAAACACACACACACATACACAGAAAGCATCTGAATTCCTTCAGCGTGAACCACTCTCGTCCTCTCTCATCCCCATCCCTTTTATGCTAAACGCTTTAAAAGCACTCATACACCAGCTACTCAGGGGGAAACGCTGGCAAGCACTGGACGGTGAAAAACTACCCTATCCCGACTCGCTCAGAGCCCACCGACAGGACAACTCTCCTTCCGTTATTTATATGCTGTCGGTTAACCGTGCTCCACACAGTCGCTGGTTCAGCACCAGCGTCGCTGTTTTCGGGACGGGCTGGAAGAAAGGGAAAGCCCTGCCGTTATCTCTCTCCCGCTCTATGCCTCCGTCCCTTCATCGCCTAGTCTGAACCCCGAATAGCGGGACTCTGCCACCTCAAATAAAAACCGTTATTTCTCTCTTACCTTCCGGCTTGTTTTCGGCAGCCATTTCCCCTCCGCCGCGCGCCTCATCCCTCCTCCTCCTCCTCTTCCTCCTCCTCCTCCTCCTCGACTCGACCTAGTGGTGGTGGAGGTGGTGGTGGAGGGGTGGGGGTGGACCACGCGCGTGCACAGAGAGGACAGCTCAAGGAGGGGGCGGGGCTGAGAAGAAGGGATGGGTGTGGGGGGGGAAGCGAGCCTGCCGCGTTCAGCGAGACTATTGGTCCAAACGGTGAAGACTGACAGCGGGGATCCGTGATGGTGACTCGCGGAATTCTCCATCCCTCCGTTTATACCTCCGTTTGCCCCGCCCCCCCCTCCCCCCCTACGTACACGCGCACTCCTCCTCGCTCCCTCTCTCCTCTCACGTCACCGAGCGACGTCTGTATTCGAGGACACCTTGACAGCCTCCCACAGCATCATCATCATGCTCATCATCGTCTTCTCACACACGCACACGCGCGTAAACCTACACACACAAACACGGTACGCGCGCGCACACACACACACACGCTGATACAAAGGCGCGCGCTCATTTCTTCACACGCAAACCCAGTGGGCTGTTGAGAAAATGCGATGTAAGGTCGCGTCCCACCATGAATTATGAACTCCTCTCGAATCTAAATGAAAAGAGCCGCCTGTGAGAGACTTTTCAGACGCGCGGTTTGGGTTTTGAGTTCAGTTCATGGTGCTGTCTTTCTGCTGTGGTGCTGGAGCTCGCGGTGCTGAAAGGACAGCTCCACGCGCCTACACAGGCTGTGCGCACCTGCTTTCTTTGAGCCGTGTTATTGAATTTGAGTGACGATCAGATCAGGTGAAAACTTACAGGATCAAATGAAAAACATGCCATTCGTCTCTACTTGCTGTTGCATATTTTGGCTGTATAGCAGGAAACCGTGGTCTCATTGCTGTAATATCCCTAAGGGAAGTTAAGTTTATAACGAGCCTATCACAATAATATCACTGATAGCCTACTACCGGTTTATACGCTTTACCCTTCTAAATAGTGCGGCTTAACCGGGACCATTCTTGTTTCAAACCCACACTGTCACTCGGTGCTTCAGGGTAGAATATCGTCTTTGCACCAAAGCCTTGTGTTTGCCAGAGACAATCCTCTCCCGTAGACACGCTTCACTGAAAACTGAGGTTCTGAATGGTTCGTCTTCAGCTATGTGTAGGCTTTGCGTCACCTCTGAGAGGCACACAAGGTTCCTGGCATCGACAGAGTTCAAGAAGGATGCAAGACGATAAGGAACATGATATGTAGCCATAAAAAAACCCAGATCGATTTAATTTAACCCCCTTGTCGTTGTCCCGTGCATGTTGATGTATGCACAAACAAGATAATTGTCATTTCATATGAATAAAGCTGTAGCC
This sequence comes from Micropterus salmoides, assembly GCF_014851395.1. Lineage (NCBI taxonomy): Eukaryota > Metazoa > Chordata > Actinopteri > Centrarchiformes > Centrarchidae > Micropterus > Micropterus salmoides. Next base: position 26,692,195 of record NW_024043372.1, read on the forward strand.
TACAATTAATGGAGCTTTTTCTTTACAACTTTTAAATCAAACTATATATAAATATAGTACTAATCTCTTATTAGGCTATATCACTTCAGTATCTTATAATTTTGAGCTATCTGTAGCCTACTTTACTCAAGTATTTCCAATGTATGACAAATAATTTAGAATGGTCTAATAATAAACTGATGTCCACAGGAAATATTCAGCACCTTGTGTCATTTTAGCTCTGAAGCTGATGTGTCTTATTCATAACAACACAATACTGTAGCCTACTTTTTACTCCACTACATTTATCTGACAGCAGTTATTGGTAGCCTACTTGTTGGATTAAATTTTTCATCCAAAAAATGGACATCTAAAATAATATACATGTTTATAGATTAAGCAACCTAACAGTATTTGTATTTGCTCCACCATGACTAGCAACAACATTAAAAGGCAGCCTATGTGATGATGCATCAGTAAGAACATCCTAAAAGGTGATTGGTGGAAAATGGTTTCAGGTCCTTTACTAAAATAAAATATTATATGCATACATAATAAGCATGGCAGGCTATGCATTCAAAAAGTTTATCAGCAAAGTATTATCAGAATATCTTCAGCATCCTGTCAGTGTTATTTCATTTATGATGTTTCTGAATTATAATTACTGTTGCATTACCATGTGAGCAGCATTTTAATATGTTGGCCCATAGGAAGCAAATTTAGTTTCATTTAGTAGTTCAAATAAAAATGCATAGTCTACTTTTCTAAAACCTGATATGTTTTGTTTGTTAAAATCTGAGTATGCAAAATAACTACAGCTGTCAGATAAATGTAGGAGTAAACAGTGCAATATTTCCTACAGAAATACAGTGGAGTATAAGTATAAAGTAAGTAAATAATGACTGCATAATGACAAACTACTTTATTTGTAGGCTTATTGAGTAGATCACACAAATTATTCCTAATTTAATTTGTGTAATCAAATTACCACACATCAAATCTGGGGAAAGGTAGTACTCCAGGAGTAGTGTACAAAATCCAGAGTGAGGGGCAGAAACGAGGCATTAATGGGGGCCCAGCTCGTATTTTCTCCATGGAGATTAAGATTACAGATTCATGTATTGTGCAGGAAGGAAAGGGGAAACACAGTTTGACTCAAGAGTTAATATGCAGTAAATGGAGAACAGCTGGTGTTGAACTGTTGGCAGTGGAATAGTTTATAAACTGCTTAAAACACACCAGGTAGGGTTTTTACAATTGTTCCGCAAGCTAACTTTAGTTAAACGGTCGTATTAGTTGTTCAGCCAATCAGCATTGAGAATCGGTGTCAACTAGAGGAGACGGCAGTCTACCGCTTGTTTGTTATTTAGTGAGAAAGAAAGCAAAGTAAAAAGACAGAATAGGCCGTTTAGGACGGTTTTACAACTTACAAATACAATACCTTCTAAAGACAAAACACTCCCCACAACCGTCTGCCTTCTTGTATGGAGAGGTCAGAACTCTTTCCCGCTGAGCTAAAAAAACAAACCAGCAGAGGGCAACAGAACGACTTCCGCTCCTCGTCTGGCTGACCAATGAGCTGGCAGAGCACTGAAGGAGTGGGCGGGAGCGTGCCAAACGCAAACATGGCGGCGTCCTTAGATGATGATTTTGAGTTTAATAATCAGGACTACTACTCTCTACTCAACGTCAGGAAAGAGGTATGGTTTATTTGTATTTATTTATTCTGTTTTACAGTGACGCCAGACGGCGACGGACCTTTCGCCATGACTGCCGGGTTGATTTCCGTTGTGAAAGTGGTCTGCAGTCGGTGCATCATCCTTCAGCTGAATAGCGGTCTTCTTCTTCATCAGCACCATCAGCCGTGGAGACCGGTTGATGCTGCAGATTCATGAACAAGCAAGATATTTCAGCGTTCACTTTACTTGAATGCAGGCAGTGTTTCCAAGATATTATGTCTGCATCGATGGGCACCTTCATAAATGTTAGCTGTCATTAAACTAGGGAGACTGAAAGGCCTGACAAGGACTTGTACTTGGACGTTGACCTGGATAACGTTAGGTAGCATTGGGTGGTTACTGAGGCAGACACCATAGCCTGACAGGAAGTAAAGTATCACACCTTTAATTCCTTGTTTAACGTCAGTGGACGGGTGTCTGTTTTTTAATCTCTTTAAAAATAGGAAGCTTTAATGCAGCAGTGTTGTGTCAGCACCCGGGAGTGGAGTGAATAATGATAAGTTGTTTAATCGATTAGTCAGTTAAGTGAAAACAATCTTCAACAATTTTGATAACCAATTATTTTCAAGTGAAGAAACTGAACTGTTGTTGGGATAAAAAAAAAATAGCACCTCACATTTAATCGGTTAATCAACAAAGTATTTGGCAGATTAATTAAATTAAAAAAAAACAAACAAATGTTAGTTGCTCAGGAGTGAGGCCTGTCCTTCCTCATGTGACAGGCTACATTGGAAGAGTTAAAGGCATCATATCGGAGGCTGTGTATGCTCTACCATCCTGACAAACATCGAGACCCAGAGCTGAAAAGCCAGGCCGAACAGCTCTTCAACCAGGTGCACCAGGCATATGAAGGTAAGGACGCATGCAGGTACACACCAACTGGAAGTTAAAACATTTAGTTCAACATTTTTATTGCATTTCTACGTGGGAAAAAAATACAGATGAAATCAAAAACATCAAGACAAAAACACAAAACATCTACATAAACTTAACCGTTATTCCTCTATTTCCCCTCAGTGCTGAGTGATGCTCACTCCAGAGCCATCTATGACATCTTTGGAAAGAAAGGGCTGGAGGTGGAAGGCTGGGAGGTATTTATTCTGTCCAACATACCATTTGTCTTAAATTTTAGTGGTTTTGCTGCTACATTATACATACAGTGTTAACATGTCCGCACTACCAAAATTTCATGGTGATGATGCCGTGTAGGTGGTGGAGAGGAAGAGAACTCCAGCAGAAATCCGAGAGGAATACGAAAGGCTGCAGAGAGAAAGAGAAGAGAGGAGACTGCAGCAAAGAACTAACCCCAAGGTCTGAATCACAGCTACTGTTAACTTCACTACTTTCACTGTATGTCCTGTGTGGGATTAATTCCTTCAATCTGTCCCCTTCACTCCTTCTTTATTCAGGGAACCATCAGCGTGGGTGTGGATGCAACAGACCTGTTTGACCGCTATGATGAGGACTTTGAAGAGATGCCAGGAGGAGGGTTTCCTCATATTGAAATCAACAAGATGCACATTTCCCAGTCCATAGAGGTGCAACAAAACACTCACGTAGAATTTGCCTTCCACACAGCTGCTTACGTGGGCCAGAGTCACTGTAGTGTTCTCTGTTTTATCAGGCGCAACTTTCCTGTCTTTCTTCAGGCTCCGTTGACGAACTCTGACACAGCAGTGCTCTCTGGTTCGCTATCTACACACAATGGGAACGGAGGGGGCAACATTAACATGACCGTACGAAGGGTTACGTCAGCCAAAGGCTGGGGAGAGGTACACACACCAACACATGTACACAAACTACCATATACAGTATCTCACAAAAGTGAGTCCACCCCTCACATTTTTGTAAATATTTGATTATATCTTTTCATGTGACAACACTGAAGAAATGACACTTTGCTACAATGTAAAGTAGTGAGTGTACAGCTTGTATAACAGTGCTAATTTGCTGTCGTCTCAAAATAACACATCACACAGCCATTACTGTTATCTCTCTCTAAGTGAAAATGTCAAATTGGGCCCAAAGTGTCAATATTTTGTGTCGCCACCATTATTTTCCAGCACTGCGTTAACCCTCTGGCATGCTTGGCCAGTCTATCACCTTTACCCTCAGCTTCTTTAGCAAGGCAGTGGTTGTCTTGGAGGTGTGTTTGGGGTCGTTATGTTGGAATACTGCCCTGTGGCCCAGTCTCCGAAGGGAGGGGATCATGCTCTGCTTCAGTAACAGTACATGTTGGTATTCATGGTTCCCTCAGTGAACTGTAGCTCCCCAGTGCCGGCAGCACTCATGTAGCCCCAGACCATGACACTCCCGCCACCATGCTTGACTGTAGTCAAGACACACTTGTCTTTCTACTCCTCACTTGGTTGCCACCTCACACACACTTGACTCCAACTTTCTTGTGCATCATCTTTAGAAGAGGCTTCCTTCTGGGACGACAGACATGCAGACAAATTTGAAGCAGTGTGTAGCATATGGTCTGAGCATTGACAGGCTGACCCCCCCACCCCTTCAACCTCTGCAGCAATGCTGGCAGCACTCATACGTCTACTTCCCAAAGACAACCTCTGGATGTGACGCTGAGCACGTGCACTCAACTTCTTTGGTCGAGCATGGCAAGGCCTGTTCTGAGTGGAACCTGTCCTGTTGAACTGCTGTATAGTCTTGGCAACTGTGCTGCAACTCAGTTTCAGGGTCTTGGCAATCTTCTTATAGCCTCGGCCATCTTTATGTAGAGCAACCATTTTTTCAGATCCCCAGAGAGTTCTTTGCCATGAGGTGCCATGTCCAACTTCCAGTGACCAGTATTAGGGAGTGTGAGAGCGATAATACCAAATTTAACACAACTGCTCCCCATTCACACCTGAGACCTTGTAACACTAATGAGTCACATGACACCGGGGAGGGAAAATGGCTAATTGGACACAATTGGGACATTTTCACTTAGGGGTGTACTCAACAGCAAATTTACACTGTTATACAAGCTGCACACTCACTACTTTACATTGTAGCAAAGTGCAATTTCATCAGTGTTGTCACATGAAAAGATATAATCAAATATTTTAAAACATGTGAGGGGTGTACTCACTTTTGTGAGATACTGTACATGCAATTTATAAAGCATAGACATAAACTACAACCTATACAAGCATGTTGTTGAAGAAGCATTTTGAATATGCTTTGTGTTAAATGTTAGTCTAGGATAATACAGATTTATTTTGTACTTGTGGCACAGACTTGCCTGTCTACAATCACTTGTTTCTGTGCAGGTGGAATTTGGTGCAGGAGACATACTTGGACCTCTAATTGGGTTAAAGGTGTTTCGCAACCTCACTCAACGGTGGTAAGCCCTGACTGTTTGATATAGGGAACTTAAGTACATAGTGTATTAACAACTGGCTTCCTGTCTCTTTAATGTTCTCTCTTGTTATCACCGCTCTATTATATCTCCGTCCAGTTTCTTGACAGCCCAGTGCGGCTTGCAGTTCTCCCCTCGAGGTTTGCGGCCAAGCTGTTCTCTGATGACGGCACGCCACCTGGATCAGAACACCATGGGTTATCTGCAGTGGCGCTGGGGACCCAACAGCGCCATGACCACCAGCCTGGTCCGCGACACAAAGAGCAGCCACTTTACTCTAGCTCTGCAGGTACACACACAAACATAACCCCAAGCACAAATGCATATACGCTGTTTGTAGGCCGGCATATGCAGTACACATCTACCTGCTGTCAGCATGGTAAGTATGGTTTGTGTACTGTAACTGAAATTTTACTTGTGCATCCTGTGTTACTTCACTCCCAACCTCACCCCTTCCAGCTGGGTGTGCCTCACTCCTACCTGATGATGAGCTACCAGTACAAGTTCCAGGATGAGGACCAGACCAAAGTTAAAGGCTCTGTGAAGTATGTTTGTCTGCTTACCTTGCCAGTTGCCTCAGAGGACTTCTCTGTAAGTCCACTGCTTTACCTGGAAGGCGCTCTGCGAGAGTATAGCTATGCAAAAAAAAAACAAAAAAAAAAAACATTCTAATGATTAGCTGATGGGATTTCCTTACTTAAAAGAGCAACAGCTGTAAACAGTGCTTTTCTGCCTGGTATTAAGTTATTCGTAAGTGACTAGAAGGAGTTTTTTGATTTGAAAATTTTCTTGTTTATTGCAAGAAAATTGTGAAATGATTGTGACAGAATGGGCTTTCTACTTAAGACTGTAAAAAGTTTTATAATTACATCAAAACAGTTTGTCTTTTCAAATCCTAGTTAGGTCAAGATCAAAAAAATATATTGTTTAGTGATCATTGACCTTACATATTAAACATCCTATATCACTAAACATGTGGCTGCACTTTTCTAAAAATAATAATAGTTGCATTGCAAAGCACATTTTCAAGAAAGAAACGCAAAGTGCTTCCAAGTGTTAGGAAAATGACAGAACATAAAAAGAGCTGCAGGAGATAAAAAACAGCATGCAACAAAGGGGAAATAAAGGAGTAAACACTAAAAACAAAACGTTTATAAATAATTTATAAATAAATGTAAAAGGCAATTTAACAGTAAAAGTTTTAAAGACAAAACATTTTCATCTCCAGTTGTTCTGGCTGGATAATTCACTGTCCCACTCTGCCTGTGTTATTGTCATCAGTAGCTGCGTACCTCTCATCATTTATTTTCTTCTTCCAGGACGGGCTGGTTTGGTACTGTGGTGGAATACGGAGCAGAGAGGAAGATCAGCCGACACAGTGTCCTGTCAGCCACTGTCAGCATCGGGGTCCCTCAGGGAGTCACGCTCAAAATCAAGTACTGGCCAAACCCAAACTATGATCTCATTCTCCAGTGGGTCCTTATCTCACTGCGTCATTATCTAATGTGTGTGTGTATTTGTGCTGGTGTTTGCTTGCAGGTTGGCACGTGCCAGTCAAACGTACCTGTTTCCAGTCCACCTAACAGATCAGCTTCTACCCAGTGCGGTCTTCTATGCCACCGTGGGACCCCTTCTGGTCTACATGGTCGTCCACAGACTGATTATCATCCCATATACGCAAGCACAGAAAGAGCAGTCAGTACATGTTCTGTCCTCGTAACCTCACATTTTAATCTGACGCTCAATTAACATCAAACTAATTTTAACATCATATTTTGTACGAGTTGGGAAGAAATGCAACATTTTGGTTGTGGGTGTCTTTAATACTATCTGGGATATCACTGTCATCACAGAGAGCCCCCACAGTGAATCCCAGTGGGTGACTGTTGATGTCTGCTTTGTGTGTCTCTGTGCCTCTCAGAGAGCTGGAGCTGCAGAGGAAGAGCTCAGCCACAGACATCGCCAAGAAGAAGCAGGAGGCAGAGTCTGCCGTGAGTACTCACACGCACATGCCAACGCACAGTTATTCATTGTGTGTGGGGATCATTGATCATTGTTTCTAGCTCTAGCACTCCTCATCTCATCTGAAAAAAACCCTCTCCTATCCTATGCTATTTTGTTCTCCTCCGCCCCTCCTCCTCTTTCTCCCTCGGCTCCTCGACAGGTTCTGCTGATGCAGGAGTCTGTGAGGAGAATCATAGAAGCGGAAGAATCCAAGATGGGTGAGGGAACACACTCGTACACACCAAAAGATTGAAAAACTGAGAACCTTTTTTAAGTTTGCAGCAATTTTGGTAAATATCCAAGTGTGTAATTCGAACACATATTTCTTGTAGCTGCTGTTAACTGCGTAGCACACTGTAGCTTCAGGGTTGAGTTTGACTTCCTTCATCTACTGCTGTGAAGCAAGTGATGATGATGGAGCCCATTTCTATGCTGTAGTGTTTACATAGGTTAAGCATACAAGTCTGTGCACAGAACACCAGAATGTACGCTGGCATAATTCAAAACTATGATTTGAGTGTGCTAATGGATTTCCTGTTTTGATTGTGTAGGGGGTGCATGTGGTTATTTGAGGAGTCGCTGTATGGGATGTGTTCACACCAACTAGATGGTCTGTCCAAGAAGTAGATGTAGAAACTGCTATATGGTACTGGTATCAAGCTAACGTAGCGGTTGTGACATAGGACTCGTATTCACTGTTATTCTGTGCATTATTCCAGTCTGTCTGTACTGCTCTCTGTTTTAAAGTGAACTTCACAATTCATATATATGTGTATATATAGGTCACACTTAACAGTTACACTCTATATTACTATCTAGGCCTGATCATCCTGAATGCCTGGTATGGAAAGTTTGTGTCGGACACCAGCCAGAAGCAGGAGAAAGCAAAGGTCATCGACGTCACTGTGCCTCTGCAGTGCCTGGTCAAGGACTCCAAACTCATCCTCACCGAGTCCTCTAAGGTGCGTGCATGTGTTCACATGTCAGCGAGTCTATTTGATTACCTGCAATTCTGTATGCATTGCATGTGAGCTCTTTCTCTGTGTGCAGGCAGGGTTGCCGGGATTCTACGACCCCTGTGTAGGAGAGGAGAAGAGTCTCAAATTACTGTACCAATTCAGAGGCGTCATGCACCAAGTGATCTCTGCAGACGCCGAGTCGCTAAGGATACCCAAGCAATGTAAGTGTGCAGTCGCTTCACCTAAGACCTTGTATTATTACAATATAGCTGCACACTAATTACAACATGGCGAAAGTCTACAATATATGCATGTATCCATGTTCAATTTATATATCTTTTGTCTTTTCAGCTCACAGAATTGATTCTGAGTCCTAGGAGCCCACCACCGTTGGGAGCACAAGAGGGCAAATGCAGATAAAAACAGACTTTGTGTACACAAAAGAACAAATGGAGGAGACACATCAACAATTAGTCTGTTTCTCTCCCTCTGGTCCTCTCCTGTCATGATATTAGTGAGTCTGTTCATCGAGTTCCTCCACTCCTCCCTTTCCTGTGGGCCGACAGAATACAGGAGTCGGCTCAGTTTCTACAAGGCTGTTACCCTTTGTGTCTCTTAGTCTGCTACAGCTGACAGGGCTGCTCAAATTATCTGCCTGCTGCAAGAGATCAGACATTGGCCCTGAAAATAGTTTTATATATGCACTACTACAGAGGAACATGGTGAAAGTGCACAGATAAATTTAAACATGTTTCTTGGCATGTGTTAAGTCAAGTATATACAAATGAGCTGTGTTGTAGTTTTATCACATATCACTGTAGTCTTCAGTGTGTGTGTGTGTGTGTGTGTGTGTGTGTGTGTCACCCTGGTAGTTTGAATCGAATAATGTCATAACATACCAGTCATGTCACCAACTCGTGCAAATATTTAGTATCACTGCAGGATCGTGTCTCAGTGACTCTGAGGCAGGCCAGGACTAAGGAGTGATTGTGTTACTTGTATTTTTGTTGAAATTTCTCATCCTTATTTATTATGCCTTTTAGTGACATGTCTGCTGCTCATGAGGGTGCCAGTCAGCAGGGGTAAAATGGTGCTGAAACTTACATCTGTGACGGTTGATGGGGGGGGGGGGTTGCGATAGGCCGATAGAGATGCCCTTTGATGGTTCCGATCCAACCAGTGAGACAGGCTTGAAGTCTTCATACAGATTTTTTAATATCTCAGGCTAGACTGCAATTTAAAGGCAGAAATTCCACTTAGACTTGAGTTAATTGATTATATCTGTGCAGTTGCAGCCAAAACAGAATTTCTTAGTATGATTTTTAATACACTGAAGGTTATAGTTTGTATTTTACTAAGAATTTATGGCTGGGTTGCGACCAGTTGGTCAACTCTTAAAGTCATGAAGGCTCAGCGCAGTGATGTTGACATTTGGAAATCTAGTATCCTATGTTGTACTAGAAGTACAGTAAATTTTTAATATCAAATGCACATTACAACTGTGAACCCAACATTTAATCAAGACTTTATTCTATGTTCTAAACTGTTTATGTGTTAGTAGTTGTTAAAAGTGGATTTCCACTGGAACCACAAAGGGAAACATGAAAGAGCGAGAGTTAGTAAGTTACTCCTCATTTTGTTGGGGGGATCCCTGAAAACACTATTAAACTGTAGCATACAAATGGCATTTTATTAAATACAAAAGTAATATTTTGCACACAAGGCATTTACAAGACATATTAGAGGCTTGTCATGAAAGTGGTGCTGAAGCCTGTAACTGAAGCTGTACGCTTTTACTGAACTCCAGAGTTTGCATTGAAGAAGTGCTGACCAGTCAGGTTGGCTTTATATACACGGTGCCCTACTTTGATTCATTTTAAGTTTTCCATTGTTGTGATAGGCCTGTCTTGCTTTGGGGTCACTATTACAGCAGCCATTTTTCACTGATCATGTTTGTAGAATTTGTCTTACTTTTTTTTTGTTTTACAAGTGTTCTGTAAAGTATTTTGACAGGTCAGCTGGTCACCTCTGCTCTAGTGCCACCATGAGGCCAGCACAAAGACTGCTAATCCCGTCATAGTATGTAAATGTACTGCTTCGGTTGAGGAGCCTGTGTTCCCTGTAAAGAGTACAATAAATATGAACAGATCACATTTGTCTTTGATTTTAAGAGCAATGCAGACTGACCAGCCAGTTTAAAAAAAAAAAAAACAATACTGTAAAAGACAAAAAGCAACAAGTTAAAATGGAAACTCTTTATTTACAATAGTTTACAATAGTTTCACAGAAACAGTTTGCACCACAGTACAGACAACGCTTTCTCAATAGGAGGATAAGACAACCCAGGATCAGAATAAACAAGCTGTAGCACAATGAGCATCATTAACATGAATTACACTTGTCTTAAAGACGCAGGCTAAAACTAAAATTTGCGTCTTCGGGTTCTCTCTTCAAGACGGGACTGTCCTGAGAAACAGCAAATCATTTAAGGTCTCGAAGCATCTTAAAAATATCACGACCTGGGTGATTGCTGGGTACGAACAACATGTGTAAATACCAGAAGACAAGAGTGCAGAAATGAGCTTAACCACTTTAAACTCTTGATAAGTCTTGTTTTTTTGTTTTTACAAACCAAACATTCATTGTGTGTGTGTGTGTGTGTTTGTCGTTCCCTGGTCAAGTCATTGATTCTGCATTGTAAAACCCCGTCCTGGACTAATATCCAAGGTTCCGAGTCTAAAATCTATCACTCTACAGTATGGCTTTTATATAATCAGAAACAACAGCAGATGGCACATGAATAACAGCTTAAAATCTTTCATCCAAATTGCAGAAACGTTTATGGGAAAAAGTGCCATAAAAAAAACGTGTTTTCCCCCCATTAAACCTGCTGCATATAGAAGTAACTGAATACTGCTGTAAAAACGTTAGCGAGAGGTGATAAGAGACTGAAATCTGTTCTTCTGATCTGACCCTTCAGAGACAAATGAAAAAAAACCCGACCTTGCCCATAGTACTTCACAGATATCAATGTCTCCATCTTACAAAATACCAAAAACCATGAAGCTTGGTTGAGACAACTCGTAGCAGCACATGCATTGTCAACACCCGTACAGTGTTAACCATTCAAACACACACACTCTCACATGCATAATTTCTGGCCTGACTCCTTCGAACACTCTTCCAGTTAAGATAGCATTTCTTATGATACTTAAACAGGACGGCCATACGAGTTCCCTTCTATAAATATACTCGTCTCTGAAAACTGTCATGAGCATGAAAACGCTTGAAAACAAGGTACATTTAAATAACGGTTTGGAAAATAGAAGTATTCACGAACAATGCCATTGTTCAATCCTACCATGAAATGCACCAAAAACACAGACCAGAGGCAACGGGAAACCTTTACTGAAAACCAGTGGACAGTAAACTCTTTTCATCTTATCTGAATCTTGGGGGTTATCTAGCTTTTCAAATCTGGGAAATAAGTTTTTTTTTTTAATAAATTAACTCCTCAGAGACAGTATTTTGGTGGAAGAAGAAAACAGTTTAAAACATTTTTGAAAAGCAAAAGTGTGCGACAGCTCCATGTGTGGCCGATCTTCATTAAGAGCAGTAGCAGAGGCTGGAAGACAGTTGGTGAAGTAGAAGGAAGAGAAGGAACAAGCGCTTGGTTAAAAGCCTCGCAGATATTCTTTCACAATGTCTAAAATAACAGAACAGAACAACAAACAGATAACGCAGATGCGGACTACACGCTCTTATCCTACATCTTTGTTCTATTGGATTATACCTCAGCTTAATACTATAGCACCATCTGAAGCAAATAACACAAGGCTCGACTTGTTTTCTCATTTGAAACGGTTAATTGTGTAACATTAATAGAGGCATCTAAGAGAAATCAAATCCAGTTTAATCAGAAAGACTTAAAAAAAGTGAGAAAAGTGCAAACTGTCTTTCCCCACATATCCCAGCATGCACCATAGTGGGTGGCAGTTGTGAGGCTATTCTCTCCATATGGCAGTTCAAATGTTTCCAGTGTTCGCAAGACACTAAGTACGTAGTCAGTAGCGGTTCGCTGTTATGCTAATGTCATCTACAGACAGACATCCATTCAGTGATTGCCTTACGCACAGAGTCTGCAGAGAAGCAGAGACAAACCTTTGTAAATCTAAAATAGCACTCAAACTGTTTTCAAATGGGATAAGGGATTGAGATAGGTCCACCAAAGTGTTTATAGAAAATGTGGGTTTCTTGGCTGACCATGAGGGACAGAGACTGAAGGGCGCAAGACCTGAATTTGAGGAAGGGTCAGTCAAGCCGGTGGAGGGGAAGCAGAAGTGGAAGGGGGTCGGACTTCAGGGTTCGGCCTGGGGGTCAGTCTAGCAGATGTTTACGTGGGCCTACGCGCGAGCGGTGGGAGCGGCGGGTGTCTGGGGGTCCATGTGTCTCCCGGCAGCTCTGGCACACGTATGTCTCTGGCACGTGGCTCTTGCGGATCTTCGCACACGACAGGTGGATCCAGGTGTGACACTGGTTGCATTCGATCATGGCCCGGCCTGCAAAAGGCTTCATGCAGAAACACGTCACCAGGTCCCACGAGTCGTCATCTGAGAAGACAGGAGAGAGCGTGCACGGGGAGTTAAGTTAAGCTTGGTCACTTTGTCAAACTTGTAACTGTGTAATATATGCCAATAGGAAAACTCACCTGAGTCTACCATGATGTCCTCGTCCTCTCCTGATCCATCCTCGTCTCTGAACACCACCTGTTTCCCTTGGCGGAACACCGTTCTGTTTCCCGGAAAACCCTCCACCTTCTGTACCTTTACCACGCCTTCTTCAATGTCTGGACCACCACGCTCCTCCCTGGGCTCCTCTTTGGGCTCCTCCTTGCAGGGGGCTGGGCTTGGGAGACGCTGGGGGTGGAAAGTGATGCTGATATCGTCTTCAGGCTCTTCTTTGATCGTTCGGCCTCCAAAGGAGACGGGGTATTCCAGCTCTGGGACTTTTGAGTGGGCCTGCTGAACCCCGCTTTCCTCACTAGCTGAATGCTCCCTCTCCCTTCTCCTTTTCTTCTTCTTCATCTTGTCAGCTTTCCTGCGGTCGTCTGGGTGCAGGGTGGTGATTGTGTGCTGCGGAAAAGAAACAAAGGGCACACATGTTAAAAGGGATGAATGTGAACATATAAGGTTAATGATACGACCTCGCTTCAACTCACATCTTTCTTGCCGTGACTGGACAGTGTGGCTCCTGGCTGTGGACGTTTCCTGCTCCTGTCCTGGGGGACCTTGGGAGGGCGCTGTGGACAGGAGGTTGGGGGTCCGGGTGTCCAGCCATCACTGTCAGCTGTGCTGCCTGTACTGTTGGGGGGGCTGGAACTACTGCGCAGTGGAGAGTCCTGTACCAATAAATGGAGAAGAATGAATCAGTCAGTGCAAACTTACATCAGGAGACAAAGTTGGTGATTGACAGATTTTAAACATGTGACAAGTCTTTGCAGACATTCATCCACTCAACAATAAGATGACCATATCCTATAATATTCCTGATTAACAATCAGGCAACGCTAAAGTATTATTATGACAGCTAGAATGTTTATCATATTCCATTTTTCAATTCGGACCTGTAGGAGCTCTCAATCCTACATGACAACAGTCTTGCTGTATTTGCATTAGCAGAAAGAGTATTAACAAATGACAACAGTCGTGCACCACTTGATGAAATGTGCACAGGCAGAGGGGGCGGAAATGAACACAAATCTAGCATGTGTTAGAGAAAACCAAAAGAGCAACCCGATGAAAGAAAAAAAACCTTCGAAGGAACAACCACAAGTTGAACAACATGAGTCAGAATCTAGAAATCGCTGCTGCTGATGGTGAGGAAGAGGAAGTGAATTTGTCCAACATCAGTTTTGAGAAAAACTGCGCTCATACTGAAAGAGAGGGTTCACGCTTTTGTGATCATTTTTGGTTCTAAAGAAACTGACATGGTAAAGGAAAATCGTGATTTTTTTCAAGGCAAGAAAAAGCTAAGGTTAGCTCTTAGCAGAGGGTGTGCTGAAATTAATGCAAACACACGAGAGCCAGAGAAACCACAGAGACAAACAAATCTGTTTTAACATATACTCATTGTCTGGCTATCTCCCTCCCTGTCTCCAAACAGAAGACACAATTCAATGAGCAAAAGAGAACTCAACATCTCATATCCAATTTGCTGACTCCACACATTTCAAGATCATCTTTTTTTAAAAAGGTGTGCCAACAGTCTGGCTTCCACTGCTCAATGCCAATCACAACAAATATGCAGGATTTTCATTAACTGGTATTATCCACGTGGTCAATGAATATTTGATTCTGGGTGGATTTAAAAGTACACTTTCTGTGTACTTTTGCATCCACCACCCAGTGATTTTCTCACGGGGCACACACATTATTTGTGTACGTCTTCAACAAAATCAAAATGTTTGTGGGAAATTAATGAACATAGTGTGGGACTATGCTTGTTTCTCTACTTGATGAATTTTGTTTTTTGATTTTTCTACCATACCAAGACATGTTCTCAGCTTATTATTTTGCATTTGAGTGTGTTTACACGTTGAAACACTCTTAATCTGCACAACAGTGCTCAGAGGTAATATAGCTGATTAAAACGAGTGCACTGACATTGTAAAACGCGCCAGTAGACAACAACATGGGCTCTTGTATGAAAAAATCAATGTACTCACATCTTGGGGGTACGGGATGTAACCGGCATAGGCCAAGACAAAAGTGCAAAACTTGTTAAAATCTTCTACCGTCCTCCTCCTCCTGTGTGGTGGACTGAAACCCTGAAACAGAGTCACGTCATTAAAACATCAGCTGTAAACCCACACATCCCGACATGGCGTTGACATTAACGAGAGCTGATCAGCACACAATCATAACGTTACTCTGCGAACTGCCATTTAGTGTCGGTTCGATAACAAAACTACAAAAAAAACATGTTGACACACACAGGCATTGACACATTTCTCTATGTGTACCTTCCCACCAACCCCCACCGATTAATGCAAGGTATGTACGACAGCTAGCGTAATGTTAGCTAGGTCGGCTAGCAACAGACAGCAAATAAGTAACTACTGCTAAGACGCTAGCTGCCGCTGGCTACCGTCAGTGGAGTTTAACTAGCAAACTAAATTATTAAATTAAAATTAAGACTATCAAAGAGGCACAGAGTCGTGAAAACGTCAGTGTTTGCCAGCTGTTAACTAATGATAAAAGCAGACAGCGTAAATATAATGATTAGTTAGCCAACGTTAATGTTAGCATGCTCCGCTATAATGATGGGATGTTTTCTTTTCGGTGAAACGTTAAGCTAGCTTCAATCGGTTTTACGAATTACCATCTGAAGAAACGCTAATCACTCGTCCTCACAAACAGCGTCAAATTTGAGTGGTCAAAGTTGACATTTTGAACCAAGCTTTTGTGAATGTTAAGCGTGTGTAACTTATCTAATTTCTGCACCAGTGGCTAGAAGTATGTCAACATTAGCGCAGTAAGCTAACGCTACCCAGCAGCTGCTACATCGTGTAGTGACAGCCTCGAACAAGTTGATGTTTGCTAACGTCGTTAGCTATGACTGCAAACTACTCACTGGAAAACAGTTGCATAAAACACTTACCTCTGACTGAAACGCATGGGATGTCGATGGGTTTATGTCACCCATCTTTACAAACAATTCGACCACCTGTCGTATCGATAACGTGACAGGCTAGAGCAACGGGCTACTCGAAGCGACCGTAAACACCGAGGTTACCTAGCTTTTGCTGGCTAATTAGATACCTAACGTAATAGCTAACGTTACTTATGCTACAAGTCGAAGCAACAGTGTTCACTCAGTTTGCCATCAGCACAAACGATAACGTTACTTGGACTAACGTTATTGTGGGAATCCAACTAGCTAGACAGATCAAAGTTATAAACATGCCTCCCGTGAAAAGCAAACATTACTACTGTCTTTCCACCGAGCTGTCCGCCTGTTATGTCTCCGTATGATCCAGTTTATTGACTGATGGGGGAGCGGTTCACTTCGGCTGTCACCAACTGCCCGTCCCCTCTTCTTCATCTTCTTCATGGGTTCGACAGCTACTGAACCAAAGGCGCATTACCGCCCTCCTTTGGTGTGCAGCAGGTGTCATGGTATTTTAACATCCATCGGACATGTATCAAGACAGAAAATCAGTGCTTTGAAGATTGTTTGAAACTACCGGTCACAAGATGTCTCCTGCCCTCTTCTACACCGAAAAAAACATTCTCAGTGTATGTGCTCTGGAGAGCTGTATACTGGACCCCACCGATGGCTTACAAACTACATGAGCACAGAGAAATGTACTAGGTAGATTTATTTATCATTTTACAACATAGGGTTGGATGGGTTAGGGTCAGATGAATGTGAAAAAAGTCTTGTAGTATCCAACTCTGCATATAAATAATTCTGGACGGTGAGGGCCAAACATCCGAGTGAAAAAGTAGGATATAACACGTCCCCTCAATCAGCATGGTTACTCACTGATGAGAAAGAGAAGCTAAACAACTTCAAAACCAGTTCTCAACCAGCGACTGTTTCTGTCTGGAGGAGGGGTCACACATCAACAACAACAAAACTAGAGTCCCCTACTCCATTAATTTATTTTTGCCTGGACAAGGAACTGAATGAGTTCTACTATCCCTTTGAAAGACAATGGAACAGTGCTGACACCATCCCCCGTGACTCCATCCACCTCAGCCCAGGCCTTGGCATTTCCACAATTGCCCACCTCAGAGGCCCCCTCCTCCCCAAACACAGTGACAAGTCTGGGGGACCTCAACAGTCTTTTCAAGAAGCAGCTGGGACAGACTCTGTCTCTCCATCCACCCTGAACCACTGTGCCGATAATGTGCCAGTCTGTTTCAAATCTTCCATCCTTTTCTGCAGGACAGGCTATCTGAGTGTGACTGACTCCACCTGCAGGTGGATCACAGACTTCCTGTCTAACAGGAGGAAGCGTGTGAGGATGGGGAAACATGTCTCTCTGACTCCCGGTCCATCAGCACCAGATCCCCTCAAGGGAGGAAGAGGGAGGCAGTTTGGGGAGCATGACAGTCAGTGTCAGGTGGGGGCGCGGGCCTTGTTGATGAGGCCAGCTGCAGATGGGAAGAAACTGTTTGGTTTGATTTAGTCCTGAAGGACTGCAGCCTCCTGCCAGAGGAGAGTGGCTGAAACAGTTTGTGGAACAATGCAAATAATCTTTAAACTTCATACTGTTAATCTTTACACATTCCCTGATAAATATTTTCCACACCCCTGCACAAAATCATATGTAATATTGTACATATTTTATTTATAATAAGTTTTCATATCTTATTGTTAATGTTCTATTTTCTATTTATGCTTCTTGACTTACAGTATTTGTTTCATCTTTCTTTATAGTTTATTGTCATGTGTCAATGTACCAAAGCAAATTCCTTTTACGTGTAAACCTACTACTTGTCAATAATGGGGATTCTGATTCTGATTCTGACTAGGTCTGGATTTTTAACTGGGCAAACTAAGCAACTGCCCAAGACACCTGCCTCCCCGAAAGCACCAGGTTCACTGTCTTTTAGTATCCTGTAATTTCATTATTTGTTTGAAAACATGCACCAATAAATTACAAGATCTACTGAAATGATAAGTCCCTTTTTCTTTATTATTATCTGATCTTAAGGCCTTGTCTTGTTGTGTGTCCAAATTTACAAATATGTTAAGGGGATCCAGGGGTCACTACAGGACCCAAAGTAATTTTTTGTCCCCAGGCAACCCATGATTAATGCCATAGGCCTGTTTTCTTATTATTCAATCTTTGAGCCATTGAAAACAAAAAAAAATCTTTTAGTGATTATTTTTATATTTAAATCCTGCACTGAATTTTTATCATTATTTTATTGCATTTTCAATGGAATCGACCTCTAGTGTGTGTTAAATGTATATCATATTGCCTGTATACTGCAATATTATATATAAAATTGTCCTATATAGAATCCATTACATAATATGGTTATATACTGCTGTGGACGACCACAGGAGTCATAGAAATGGTTATAAAGCAGTCTATGGACCAAGGGCGTGTCACTGCTGGTTTCCCACTGTGAGCTCTTTAGAAATAAGGTCACCAGGGGTCTGAAGAAGGTAGCAGACACTAACTAGATGCGAAGGGAAACAGTGGTTATATTTTAATTTTTAGACCAAAATCATTGCTAGGGACAATTAAGAAGTCGCTGGATATTGTTAGGGACTCATGTCACACATATACCTACTCATTTTTGTAGTTGTTGTTGTTGAACAGAACAATACAGAACATAGACAAGGGGCACAAAAGTACAGATAAATTAGAACATATGATCAGAAAAGGGGGGGGGGACAAAGCAATACATAAATCAAACTTAAAACTCTATATAAAAAGATTTACATAGATACAATAATTGCATTAGGTCAAAATACTACTTTTTTTTGGCTGATTAGCAGAGAAATTGAGAGAATTTGGAGCAGGTTTTTTTCACCTGGGAGCAGGGACTAGTGTTAAAGACGACATAAAACATCCTGGACCGCCATGAGGAGGGCGCTAATGTGAAGCTTGACTGCCAAACACCAAAATCCCAGCGGAAGTCCTTCCTTTCATGTTCCGGCTGTTTTTTGAGGTTGTACGCGCGTCTTATTCGCAGCAGTCGAGAAGAACTTAAAATACTTATTTGTGACACTAGTGTTTAAAATGTCCAATACCAGGCACCAGAAGTTTCGGAACTTTCTAACTGAACGCTTTACTAACGTGGCTGTGGAGATATTTGCAGAAGTTGAAGCTATTGTGGAGGCGTATTATGAGGACAACAAACGGCTGCGGAACATACTGCACATGGTGCTCAATCCCGAAATACAGTTACCCAGGATAGGTGTGTCACTTTTGGTTAACTTACACATCTCAACCGACTAACGTTAGTTATTACAACGTAACCTGAGTTGTTTAATTACAGCAGTGCGAGTTGAGTGTGTGTCTGCTGAAAATGGGAGCTAGCTAGCTAGCTAATCTAACTTAATGAACGTAAGTTAAATAATGTACCTTAACAATGCTAAGTTACTGTTAACTTAGCTGTTAAAAGTTGCCCGTGCTGTTATGTTCAGATTAAAGTTAATGCTAACGTTGCACGGTCTGTTTTATGTCTGAAGAAAAGCTGTTAACTGTTAGATGTGGCTGTTTGTCGTTTGTTGTGCTTTGTAAGTTAAGGAAGTGAACAGTTGATTTAGCGTTGTAGGTTGTAAAGGCTTTGTGTTGTGACCTTAAACGCAACACTTCTATGTAATAAATATAACTAAGTGCTCTACTTAAAGCTCGGGTAGGCAATTTATTTCAGAAACATTTTTGTTATATTTCTTGAAATTCTCTTTACATCATGACCGCTATCAATAAATCAAAAGCTCTAAAAAAAATTCCATTATCTGTGGCTGCTGGCTGGCCTACCTGCCTGTTCTTTCAAATGAGCTTCCCGTTGACCAGCCACAACATTTAAATGCATCAATAATAATAATCTATCAATATAACCCTGTTGTCACTCTTTGCATAGTGAGTGTTTTTACTTACCTTTTATTTATCTATTCATACCCAATGTGAAGCAAGAGAGGTATAGTCAGTAAATATTGTGGTGTTTTTCTTTTTCTCCGCAATAGATGTTAGTCAATACACTGGAGCAACCACAGATGTCAGAGAGCAGCCCCCTGAGCTCAAGGTGGACCTGGTTATATCAGAGCCGAAGCCTAAGAAACTGAAAGAAGAGCAAATTGAATATGACATAAGTTTGGGATCAGAACAACGACAAGGGCCGAGGGAAGTTGATAACTTCGTTACCCAAGACAGTTGTGTGAAAAGAGAACCAGAAGAAGACGACTCAAACATGCCCTGCATCACTAACTCATACCATGTTAATGTGGCAGAGTTCAACCCCGACTCGTCATTCACACTCTCAGGTGACGAAGCGAATTATGAACCGGGGGACTGGTTCTCATTGGGCTCCGAGGCAGTCACAGATTGCCCACAGCTACCAAGGAGCGAAGACGGCACGAGTGAAAGTCAAGAAGCTCAAAACCATAATAACAAGTTAATGAAAAAGGCAAGTCTATTCCCCAGATTTATAGATAATACATGGCTTACATCAGTGTTGGTCACCAGTCAGTCATGAAATACCGCCACTTCCTTGATTTTGTGAGTGTTTTGTCACAGGATTTATAAACTGCGTGCCTGCTGGGGCAGAAAACTTTTCTAGTTAAAGTATAGTTATGTAGTTGAGCTTTTATCAGAAAAAGAATTCATCAATGACACAAATGTTAAGGGTTGTTTGCCTTTTTCCTGTTTATATTACTATAAATTGAATGGTGTAAAGTAAGCATTTTTAAGACCTCATGTGATTAGAATTATAGAATTAAGATACAGTGATTTATTCTAAGTTTAATAGATCAGTCTAGAGGAAATAGTGCTTTGCAGCTTATGTGCAGAGTTTGTTGCAGCGTTCAACTGTGTCTGAAAAAAATGTTAATGCAGCCTTCCAGCCACGGGGAAAGTCCTGGGAAATTACAAAACAGAGCAAAATGTTCTGCAGAAAACTAAATTTTGCCAGATGAGTTTTTAACATTCAACTTTATGATCAGGTTACTATGAACTGTAATAGGTGTTCTAGGCGCAGCTGGCAGCTGAACCTACGGGTAAATGTAAAGAGTAAATTGTATAAGATCAAATTTTCAGTGCTTAATTTTATAATCGCTTCCGTAAGGTTGCTCCAAAACCACACAGCTAAATCAGTATGTAACATTTTGCAAATGAAATTTCTGACATTGGCATAAGCAGCTCTCAAAGAATCCAGATTTTCCTGTTCTAACTTTTTAATTCAGTATAACTTTTTCTCAAACTCTTCCCTGGTCTCGTTGTTGAGCTCTTACTCGATCAAATGAAACCACCACAAAAAGATACTTTCAAAATATTATTCATATTAGTTTTTAGGTCTGAAGAGGAAATATCCTGGAAAAGTATTAAACAAAAACACTCAATCATCTTGAACGATCGGTATAGGATGTGTTGTTTTTAACAGCTGAAGCATGAAATAATGAGTGTTTCTTTTCTTGGGTGGAAATCTTGCTGCAAAATAGAAGTCAAAGCGCACCCTGCAGAAAACCATGCTAGAATTACCAAGGTAAGAATGGCGACACTCGAATGACTACAATTATCTTGACGCAGTCCTACCTGTTTGCATACAAAGCTAAGGATATTAACTTGTTTCATACAGGATGATGCCCTACAAATCTTTTGTCCCCACCCCAACTGACTGCAAGTCCTTTTTGGCAAGGCTCACTGAAGCCTACAAGGATGTTCCTGATGACAAGAAGCCTCTGATAACAAAAATGGGCCTCACAGAGGATGTGGAATTAGTGGACTGTGCTTTCGGCCAAGTCCCGAAAGGTTGCCCCCTGTCCTACCAGTGCCCTGTGCCATCAAGTCAGGATTACAAGACATATGATGATGCTCCTCCTCGACCGCTGCTTCCCCTGTCTTATCACGCGCTGGAGCCAGTGTCGGCTCTTCCTACCCTCAGCGCCAAGGAGCAGGAACATATGAACATCATGCAGATCACCTGGGAGGCAGCACGCAGTCTGGAGCACTCTACACGCAAATGCAAGGAGCTAGTAGAGGAGATGTGTAAGCTGCGCTTGACCACCCGTTTCAGGGAGATCTGCAAGCTTAAACCAGGACGGAGCCATGCAGATCACCTGATATTCAAGATACAGAAAGGATTCCCCAAATACAAGGTGTCTCCGGTAGATGAGGAAATGAAGGCTGAAGCACTTAGGGAATACTGTCGACAGTTGTCTGTTAACTGGTCCCCCTGCGGTTTTGTTGTCCATCCGAATGCTCCATGGCTGGGGGCACAGCCTGACGGTTTGGTGTACGACCCCAATGAGAATCCCAATTTTGGGCTTGTGCATATCAAATGCATCAATTCCCGGAGCTTCATCGACTGCGGGTTCCTGGTCTTCAAGGACGGGGTCTTGCAACTAAAGAAAAACCACTCGTACTATTGGCACATCCAAGCAGAGATGATGGTGACGGGCACATCGTGGTGTGATCTGTTGGTGTTCTCCAGAGAAGATCTACTTGTCCAACGCATCTACCGAGACACTGTTTTCATCAACACCATGAAGAAGAAGTTGACTGATTTCTTTTTTTATTACTATCTGCCAAGTCTGTTTTAAACTGTCACAGCTTAGGTTTTATGACATGGTCACACTTCTGTCATAAACTACATGCTGTTCCTCTCAGGCGGTCAAAGGAGTTTTAACAGATTGCAAAAGACTTGAATGTGATATTTTCTGACCACTAATGTTGTACTGGCATTGCTAGATATCTTATTTGTTTCATTTAGTCGAGTCAAGAGGGCATTTGTGTTTTTGGTGTAAGATTTGTAAGACTCATTCTCTCAAGTATTTTCTTTAGTAGCTATGAAGACATTTTTGATTTTTTTTGTATTTTCTTTTACTTTGAAATTACTGTTGAGACAGCCAGATCCAGTGTGCAATTTGAAATTGAATTTTAGGCCATTTTTGCCCCTCTTACTACTCTCCAAAGCAGCCGTGATCTAGGGCTGCACCTACTGTAAAGATTATTAATGATTAATCCGCTGAACATTACTACCTTAGTTTCCCCTGAGCACAAGCTCGCATAGATTTTGTCTTAAGGTAAGACAAAGGTAATGTCCTTTTAACAGAGAATGACTTCGATCAGAAGGTTTGAATGTTGAAATGAAAAGTAAAAACATTTAAATAAAGACAGATTTTGTCAGTTTAACTGCTTTCACCGCTTCCATGCCAATGGCCAATTGCTTACACTTTGACACTTCAAACCCTTTCAGGTAGTTTGGTGGTGCGACAGCATATCCTTCTGTATCTCTTTCCAGACGGCAGCAGGGTAAACAGGCTGTGGCTGGGTGGGTACTGTCTTTTAGTATCTTCTGGGCTCTGCAGGCACCTCACAGATATGACACGGCTGCTACCAATGATCTGAGCAGTTTTGATTAACCCTCCTGTCCTGGGCCGTACACATCCCATGCCAGCTTGTGATGTTTCCAATCAAGATGCATTCTATTGCTCCTCTAGAAAAGTTAACAAGAACTTTGCATGGGAATTTTACCTTCTTTAGTTTCTTTAAGAAATATAGCTGCACTTTCTTCACCAGCGCGGAGACATGAGCTGACCATGTCAGGTACTTTATGTTGTTTCCCAGGAACCTGAAACTGTCACCTGCTCCCTTGATGTAGACAGCGGTGTGTGTCATTGCTTCCTTTTTCATAAAATCAACGATCAGCTTCTTGGTTTTGCTGACGTTGAGGAGTAGAATGTTCTCTGCACCACTCTGCAGGAATGTCAGTTTCTCACGAAAATGTTGCCTTTTCTAGTTGTTTCAGCTCCCGTGTGCTTGATGTTCGGTAAAGTTTTTGATCGCTGTATGCTGCAGTATGAGAAGTACCATTAGTCTTCAATACTCTCGTAGTCTCTATGCTCAGCTCAAAAACAAATTAAGATAGTTTAAATCAGCATGATCATCACTTAAATACAGTTTTTAAGAATGTCTCATGAACTGATTTTGAACTAATGACATGTTTCAGAATGCCTTGAGAGAAAGCATAACTTCTGTATTTTTATTACTTCATATAAAGCGTGAATCTTTTGCTTATGTGGTGTCATGACAAATAGGTGTTATGGTAATTTCCTGATTTTATCACCATCAAAAAATATTTGAAGGTTGGTTGATTGGTTGGTTTTGCGATTATTAATATTATTTTTAAACATAGAGTAAGCATTGGGGCCTGTGGCACCCCAAACGTTAATGAGGTAAAGCCAATCTCATGGTCATAATACCGTACAGTACAAGGGCTCATGTGGAAATAGTCGACATGTTCTGTTTTTCTTCTGCTCCTGCAGAGGGCGCTGTAGTCACTCAGCAGGGTCTCTGGTTAATATCAGATGACGTCGGGTAGTATACAAAAACTCTCTTCTCATGGGAAACGCTTTGTCATGTTTCACTTTTACACACTTACCCTGTGTGTGTGTGAGAGAAAGACAACGAGAAGTGACAGTCATTAGTCAGCAGGACGCACACAGTTCGTCACATTTTGTCCGCGTGGGATACTTTGCACTTTAACCGGATGCAGTTGTTTTGAAATTACCATCTCGCTGCCCTCAGTCTGTCGATAACACTCTGCTCCCGTCTTGCGTCGCCGCTTTTGCTACCACCTTTGTTTTCGTGGTAATGGCTGTTAATAAAACATACGTTAGTATCGGCTATGCCTCGTTTGGGACACTCATGGGGTTTTCTGCTTTCCTGGTGTGGAACATCGCGTTCAGACAGCCGTGGACTGGAGCCATGGGAGGATTGTCAGGTAGAGTCAACACAAACTCTGTGTGTCTGTCTGTGCAGTGTCCTTTTAGCGTGTGTTATAGTAAACCATAGGGGTCCTGGCATGTTTTTATTCCAGTCTTCAGCCAAACACCAGCGACCCCCTCCTCAGGCTGAAGGTGCCCCAGTTACTGAACCTACTGGTTGCAAGATGAGCGACAGAGATCACAGCTCAGACTTGTTTTTGAAGGGCAGAGCTGATCAACATTTTCATTCAATTGAGGCAAATTATTAATCGTTTAATATAAGGACAGTATATCCTGCAGCAGATTAATTGTCCTTATCTGGGTTCAAATTGTCGTGTGTACAAGGGTCAACTTTTCACTTAAAATGCCACCAAATGGTTAAGTAACTGCTATAGGAGCTAATTATAACATTGGAGATAAAGAATGTATTCTAAAGTGCAGAAATATGAAAACATGGACCACACATTACATATTTTGTGGGGGATTGTGGCAGCTTTCTTCAGAATAATAGAAATCATAGGACCAAGGACCTAGCAGTTCTCTGATATTTTTATTTCACATATAAATCAACCATACTTTATATTATTTTACACAAATTTTCAAAGTGTGTTCTAGTGTTTCACAGCCATTGGTTGTCATTCATTTCTAGTCTGCAAGCTGATTTTTATATTGTAGTTGAATGAACAGAAACCACAGTTTGCTTGGAAGGCACGACAACACATAAAACCGAAGGCATATGGTTGGTATTAATGTAGAGTAAATGTTACTGCAGTAAAAGGTTTAGTTTGGAGGAATTTCTAAGTGAGGTTCAGATTTTACACTATAAGTGTTACAGTGGAGTTTCTCATGACACTGGGCACAGGTTTGCGATTTTATGTTAGAAGTCGTTCAGTCTAGCAAAAGAGATAGCTGGATTTATGCACAGTTATGCAATGGGTTATGCGTTGTTTCCGTTAATCTGACCTTTGAGCCGCTGTTGAGGTTTTCAAGTCCATATCTACAACCTCTGAACTCATCTGTTCACAGTGTGTGCTGTGTGGTATGATCCCAAAGATCAAACTGACTTGTCTGGGCTCATTTGTGATTTTTATTAAAGATGGTGAAAAAAAAGACCAATAATCATACAGACAAATAAAAGGAACAACCCAAATGAATGAGTTGAGACCCATAACGAATGCAGATGCTTCCTCAAACGTGTAATGCATGGTACAATTAAGCAGTTGACATCCAGTCATGCTCTGTGGCATGTATACAAATGCTGAGCAGGCCCAGTTGATTCTGATTTTGACTACAGTGACATCTGCATTTAGATCTATGGGAAAGACATCAGTAAGTAAATAGGGTCAGAAATTGTGGTCCGTCACGCATCAGTGTGATGTGTAAGGAAAAACAACTGCTTAGGTGACTGAGAATCTGACTGTCAATGTACCATACTTGTATAGCGCCTTTCTAGTCTTTTCGGCCACTCAAAGTGCCTTTACCATTCACACACTGAGCCTAAGTGCTCAAACAGAAACTAACATTCACAAACTGGCGGAACAGCCGCCAGGGGCAATTCGGGGTTCAGTATCTTGCCCAAGGACACTTCGACATGCAGCTTGGGGGAGCCGGGATTGAACCGGCGATCTTCGGATTAATGGCCGTCCCGCTCGACCTCCTGAGCCAGAGCCACAGCCACCCACCCCAATGCGGGACGTGATCAGACTGTCAGCACGAACAGTCTGTCGACAAAAACACGGACAGCGATATTATAGTATCCATGCAGTGCAAAATCACTTTATAATAAAGATAAATACTTGACCCCCTCAGTGAGGCGGCCCAGTGGCTTTTTATGCACTGGGGGGCATTTTGCTGGCATGATTTGGGTCCACTTGTCCCCTCAGAAGGACGGGTCACTGCAAATCAATACAAAGTTGTTCTGAGTGATCCACCCCTCCAGTAGACTTGTAGAAACAATGCCAGGGCACACTGAATTTGTTAATATGGCATGTCACTTTATGTTGGTTTCCTTTAATTTGCCACCAGTCTGTCAGCGTAGCATTGTTGTCATCATTTCACTCAATGAAGATTAGTGAGCCCTGAACATCCCCTGACACACTGCTGCAGTTCGACTTTTAATTAGCTGCACAACAGTGTGACCATGTCACCTTACTTTCAGCATCCTTGCACTGGCTGGTTTCTTTTCGGATTGATTTCAAAATTCTTCTTCTTACTTTTAAGGACAGACATTGGCTGGTGCCTTCATATATCTCTGAGCATTTATCCCCTTATGAGCCAGGATGCAGACTGAAATCCTCTGGTAGGGCGCTGCTAACTATTCCAAGGTCTAGGCTAAAAACTAAAGGACCTACCGTCTGGGACAGTCTGGCTCCTGGTTTCATCTCACTTCTTAAGGCTCATATATGCAAAATTGCTTTCAACGTGTGATGCGCCATTTATTTTTCCTTTAATTGTTTATTGACTTGTTTTATGTTTTAGTCGTTGCACACCAATGTGTGTGATTTTTATTGGACATGTCTATTTTTTACTTTGGTTACTGTAAAGCACTTTGCTATACCTGTATTAAAAAGTTCTATACAAATAAAGCTTTTATTTATTATTTTACTGGCAGCTTTGATGATACACTGATATAACAAATCCTATTTATTCCCCAACTAAATTAAACATGATGCATGAACATGTCCATCATCGCAGTATTGGGAAAACTGAAGTGTTCACTCTCCAGCATTCAACACTGTGTGCACCCACCTTCACTAGAAACACTAATACTGTGCGGCTGTCCGGTTGGCCACAGCTCAGTTCCTTCTGTGACAGTTTAAGACTCAGGGAAGGTTATTTGTTGGGGGAAAGTTGGATTGGGGTAGGGATGGGATTCACAACACTGTGGCTGTAAGAAAATGCAAGGGGAACATAAAGAAAGAAGTGTGATTGACTCAGCAATTGGCAAAATGTTGTGTCATGATGCACTGAAAATCACCCTGATATTCCACCATATGTTCATGACCATCCATATTCTGTTTCTGTTAACATATGATCAGTTCATATCAGCTGCCAGTGGTCTCCATTTATTTTACAAATGTCTGACTTTTAAACTAACATTCACATAAGCGTTTTCACGACGTCCATGTCTGCTTATTATTTGTCTTTAGGGTTTGGTATAAAATAGTAGTATAAAGTAGCTTTTGAATGCAGTATTTGAAGTATTCAGGACTTTTAGGCCTTTAATGCAACAGCATTACAATGCAACACTAGTATGGCTTTAATAAAGAAAGAAAAGAGAAACCACCACCAGCATCCTTTCTAAAAAGTGATTTAATTCTTCTGAAAGCTAACTGGGTGGGTCGTGTGTGTCCCTCAGGTGTGCTGGCACTTTGGGCCCTGATGACTCACATCATGTACCTGCAGGACTACTGGAGGACCTGGCTTAAGGGCCTAAAGTTCTTCTTCTTCATGGGTGTTTTCTTCTCCCTGTTGGCAGTCGTGGCCTTCATCACCTTCCTGTCTGTTGCGATCAAGAACAAGGAGTGTAAGTTTTCCTGTTTCACATAGCTTGTTGTGCACAGTGTTCTTTACCTAATATACTGGGGTGTACTCAGGACAAGTCAGATAAAATAACCTAGAACCTGGATGACCTGATAAATCAGGCAATTGGTTGAGCCTCTTTTAGTTCTACTTCATATTCAGATTTCCTTCAATTCCTAGAATGCCCTTTGACAACTTGAAGGGAAATTGGTCCAGTTAAGACAATGTCAAAGAAATTCCTTGGACATAAAATGCAGCATGCAGTGCATTTTTCATTCCTCAAGGCTACCAATAATGGGAAACTCTCTGTTTCATCCTTGTACCTTTTATTAGTATTATTTTTTTAAAGGAATTTTTTGGGTGCCCTTTGATGGACTGGCGACCTGTCCACGGTGTACTCCGCCTTTTGCCCAATGTCAGCTGGGATTGGCTTTAGCCTCCCTGTGACCCTGCGTTAGCAGGATAAGCGGGTGTGGAGGATGGATGGATGGATGGATGGATATTTTTTGGGTCACCTTTATTTATGATAGGATATGTGGGGTTGAGAGAGAGTGGATGACATGCAGCAACGGGCCATGGGGCAGACTCAGCCTTTGTATGTGGGGCACACGTTGTAGTGGAGAGTCAACCAGCGGCCCTGAAAGTGATTTTTTTAAAGTGAATGATAAAAGTAAAAATCATTTACTTTTACTTGCAGAATTGAATAATTAAGCCATTTATCTAAATTCTCACAAGTTAAAGATGCTCTTAAATTTAAGAGAGGTCCAGATGTCTTCACTTGGTTAAGAGTAGATCCTAGTTGGCTGCTGTACAGAAACAGATTTTATTACACACCTTCTGAGACATGTTCTGGAGCGATTGTACAATAATATGTTAGCTGGAGCAATTTGTATAATTCAGAAATAGGGTAGTGTCGTGGGTTCAAACCCCGGTTGCCCCGGCCTTTCTGTGTGGAGTTTGCTTGTTCTCCCCATGTCTGCGTGGGTTCTCTCCGGGTGCTCCGGCTTCCTCCCACCTCCCCGCGACCCTGTACGCAGGATAAGCGGTTGACGATGGATGGATGGATGGTAGTGTTATTTCTTTCCTGCTCCAGTTAGGTTTTCTTATTGTTTGTATTTCAGCCACTTTCCTTTTATTTTATCCCAATTGATTAATCCCAGTTTATACATTATAAATATATTGTTACTGGACATAGTGAGGATATCACATGAACAGATTAACTTCACAAATGTATTTGCAGAGTATTATACTATGCTGTCTTTCTAAAAGACTGATTACTATGGAAGAATCAGTAGAGTAAATCCTTATCTCCTGCTCAGAGCACATGTGATCAATAATATGATCACTTTAGAGTTCAATCTGTCAATCGCAGTAAGTGGGAGGCCGTCACTTGATAAATGTGTGATGTTTTTCACTTTTCAGGGAAGAACTTTTGTACTCATTAGTTGCCGTCATTATAATATGAATATATGAAATATGAATATGAAAAATACACTGCTCTGGTCTGAACCTAATCTGTGTCTCTGCCTCCCACAGCCCTGACTGACCCTCGGAGTCTCTACCTTTCATGTGTGTGGAGCTTCATGAGCTTCAAGTGGTCCTTCCTGCTCACCCTATGCGCTCATCGCTACCGCAAAGAGTTTGCCGATATCAGTATCCTCAGTGACTTCTAACGGCACTTAAACATCCAGTAACTA
This sequence comes from Micropterus salmoides, assembly GCF_014851395.1. Classification (NCBI taxonomy): domain Eukaryota; kingdom Metazoa; phylum Chordata; class Actinopteri; order Centrarchiformes; family Centrarchidae; genus Micropterus; species Micropterus salmoides. Next base: position 26,721,908 of record NW_024043372.1, read on the forward strand.
CACAGACTTTGGAGTACACTCACTGTGCTGGATTCCCAGCCTGAGAGCGTCACAGCCCAAAAAGGATGCAGGACATTATAAGAGGAATCAGAGGAGAAGTTGAAATACTTTCTTGTGTTGTGAACGAGCACCCTGATCCTAGTTACTCCTCTCTCCTCTCTTTTTATCATGTGAACAGGGTTTGTTGTTGACTTGGCCACTTTACAGACAAATCAGCTCTATTTTCTATGATCCTCAATAGATTTACACTTTCACTTCCTTAGCATCCTGCTTAGTCATACTTCTGTACACTTTCCTCATGACAAAATAAATAATTTTTAACCATGACTCAGTGAACACCCTCCTCAGTGGTAATTATCAATTGCAGTTTCATACTGTAGCCACCAGAGGGCAACGCCCTTCCAACAATTCATCGCCATGTGCCGTGCGCTTGACAGCCCAACTTACATCTTACCTATTGTATTTATTTCTGTTTTTTTTCTGATTCAGTGAATTACATTACATTACGGACATTTTTTTCCTCCATCCCATGTTGCGAATACAGTGGAGACAACTGATGAAATCTGCATATCACAAGGCGTCAATCCTGTGCTCAATACAACACTTCAAAGTTGATGTACATCCAAGCGCCGCTTAAACAGAGCATGCATGTCAGGGTCTTGCAGAGGGCAGGTCACCCAAAATCCTGCAGCATCAACATGAAGGCAATCCCAAATAAGCACCACATGTCCTGGTTCAATATATTCTGAACTATGAAGGGGCATTTTTATTGTATAGAATGATTTTTGTATTATTTTTCTTAGTGTGACAAAAATGTAAATAACTGTAATATCAATATTATAGGCTTCAATTATGGCTTGAATTCATGACAGTAGTGAAACCACTAAAGCGCATGCGTGTTGCTTTATGTTATACTATCCTCATCTGAACATTTGTCATTTATATTGTTGATTAATGAGATTATTTTCCTTTAAATGTTTGTCCCTGAACATTACCATGTTAGTTGTGTATCCACATGCATCACTTAAGTGAATGTAGTGAGAGTGTGTTTGTTTAAGAATCTGCCTGAGAGAATAAAATGTTTTTTTTTACATTGTCTGTGCATTGGTGTGTTTTTGCTATCAAATCTGAAAATAGAAATGTCAGTGGCTAATTAACTGTTCCTCTTTTTAAAAAAAAAAAAAAAGGAATGTGTGTGTGTTTTTAAAGTTTCTGTTCCTCCAAAGCTTTGAATTCCTTCTTGCTTTGCAAAGGAATTAAAAGGCAAAAAACATTATTATTTCTTCATAAGCCTTGTGACTTTCATGTAACATGAGAAAGTGTCACAGAGGCAGATTGAAGGTACTACACATTCTTCTTCCCACTAGGCCCGGGTCAGGGGGGGTCAGTGTTGGGCATTAGAGTGGGATTTGCGCCGTGAGAGGAATGAACCACTCTTCCCACCCACCCGAGCCACACTTAGGAAGAAAAAAACACTTCTCAGCACTGCAATCGCAACAGTAAATGCAGGTCAATAACCTGCACTTTGAAGTCAGGCAATTATTCCACCCATCCACATTTTTGTTTTGTCCCTCAAAGGGAGAGTTGGGGGTGGGTGCGGATCATTTTTGGTGTATGATTTTGTTAAAGCAGCCGCCTGATACAAAGACTTTGAAGTTGATTTGAAAAATATGTGACTGAATTATTACCATGCTATCAGTGTTGGGTGCATTATAACTCATTAAGTTATTCAGTTACAGGACAATATCTGGTGGAAAAAATGTGTCTCTTGAATCCATCCTGCAGCATAAAAGAAAGTGAATCTGGCACAGTGTTTAATTATTTACTAGAAGTATCAGTAACTTTGATCCTTAAGAAGCCACTATCATTATTTCACTCACTTTGTTGCTTTCCTGCATCCTTCCTCTGTGTTTTAAGGACATTTTTGGTGGTACTTATATCTTAATTGCATTACACTGGTTTGTTTGTAAGCCCCCAGAGTCTCATTGCATCAAGGTAATTGCGATGTTGTGGTTAAATCACCATGGCAACATTTTTTATCTGGCCGTTATAAACTTCGACATTAAGAAACTGAAAAACAATCCGGCTCACTTTCCACTGAGCAAGCTGGGGGCTTTGGAACCAAATGCGTCCTATTAAGTTTATACACCAGCCTGTAAAACCTGTGTGTGTGTGTGTGTGTGTGTGTGTGTTTGTGTGGTATGTAAAGAGAGGGAGGGTCTCGTTTTATTCAATTATGGGACTCCTTTCTACCCAAATCAAGGAAGGAAGTTGTCTCAAGTGTTGACTGGCTGTCTGGCAGAGTGTGGTGAGGCTGGAAACAAAAGTTTATACATTCAAATAACACAGCTATCCTAAACATCCTGCACAAGTAGGTACTAAAGAGCAACAAAGCAAAATTTATAGCAAACAACCTACAGGGGAAAGTATTCCTTTGCATTACACACATGCACACCTTTTTAGCAGATTATGTCAGAATTATATGAGAATGACACAAACTATACCTTTATGAGCATCCACCTGTCTACTCTCTGACATGTTTTATGTGTTCTCGCCGTACTCTAAAATCAGTAGATACAGCAGATTTCTCTTTTTTTTAGGGTTCCATGTTTATCATCTGTCAGCCAGACATTAAGTACAATTTTAATGTACTTGAACATTATTTGTGTATTTTATACATCTATTCCACTACACTTCAGTGGGAAATGTTGCACTTTTCACATGCATTTTTCAGTAGATGTAGTTACTAGTTACTTTTTCGGTTCATATTTTGCAAATATATGGTCTGTTTTCAAGATATGATGCATTTTTACAGATTAAATGTATAGTTAAAATTATCTCAGTCTTGAGCAACTGCAACATTAAAGTGCTGCTTACATCTTAATGCATCAATAATCCAGTAATGTAATACTACAACATTGACACATACTTTTACTTTAATAGCTTTCAGTACATTTTATTGCTTATACTTCTGTACTTTTACTTTTTGAGTGCAGGGTTTTTGTACTGACCAAAGTAAAAGTAAATACTTTTACTGTAATTTTAACACTTCCTCCAGCACTGCTTTCAGCGTTCTTTGTATTGGCATTTCTAGTTTATCATCAGTCTATCAAAGGCAGCGATGGCTGAGATCTTTTACTTAAGCAATATCACACTATAGAAATCTTGATTAAAAGTGAAAGTCCTGCATTCATAATTTTACTTCAGTGGAAGTACAAGCAAACAACAAAATGTACTAAAAGTATAAAAAGGAAAAGTAATACTTAGTGGCAGAATGGCTCTTTTATATGATAGTACTGGTTAATGTTACTGATGCATAAACAGCATTTTGATGTTAACAACTTCAAATATCGTGTAGTTTAATCTATAACAATGCATCTTATTCAAGTTTTCCTAATGTTCAAAATGTTGCTCTTACCAGTAACTATATTTTTCTAATAAATGTAGTGGAGTAAAAAGTTTCATATTCCCCTATTACAGGGGTAGAGGTACAACGTAGCACAAATGGAAATACTTATGTACCTCAAGTACCTCAAAATTGTACTTGAGTAAGTAAGTACTTAGTTACTTTCCACCCATAATAAAAGGGATTCACAGCTTACTGCAGACTTATGACTGTGATGCGTGCTGGCTAACAGTTTCATTGTGAAATATGAACATTGGTATTAATAATACAAAAAGCATTTGATCTAAAAAAAGAAGCATCAGGAGGGGAAAAAAGCAAAATAAAAAGCAAACATCTTGAATTGGTCGAGAACCAGATGGCCTCTTTGACATTAAGAAGCCGCTTTGGCATTTTAAGAAGGCAGTCCCAGAATGATTTCCGAGGAACTTCCGCAAAGCGTGGTACAAAGCCCACAGATATTTAAGCAATATCCATAGCAATTTACTGTTTTATTTACAAACTGAAACATATGTTTCTAGACCTTTGCAGCCGCCCCCCCCCCCCCCCCCCCCCCCCCCCCCCCCGTCTCTCCTTATTACCACAATGATTTACTGCTGCAGGATTTCTCCCACACTATCTGATTTTTCCTTTCCTTTCTTTTTCCCTTTATCTCTGCATTTGTGTGTCTTTATCACCTCCTCCCATCACCCATCAGTCTGTGAGACTCTCCCTCCAGACCTGCCTGTTGCATAGATGCCCTACCTTTACACTTTTTTTCCTCCTCTGACTCTTGTGTTTCTGAGTGCGATGCTGTCTGTGCCTCTGGGACCACTGCGAGCTCGCATCTGAAACATTTTAGAGAGACACATATTTGCTGTTTTAGAGCACAAAGGGATATGCCATGGCAGAGGCTGTTTGAAGTGGCTTCACAGGGGGAACCAGAACCAGAACGAGGGATTTGGGAAACCATAAAGAAACGTTAGCGCAATGTAACTTTGGTGAATTCATCTAATCTAATGGAAGTAGGGATTGATTCAATGTGAAGGCGCACCCCTTTGAAGCTGGCTCTGTTGATATTTCTAATGCAATAGCTCTGTTGTAGAAACAGAGCATTCCTCTCTACCTTGCAGACAGTGCTTTGCTGTAAATCTGAAAGGAGTGGATGCGTGATAGTGCCTAATCCAGGAGATCCCAGGTTGACGCTGCTTCCAGTAACCAGAATTTGAAGTGTGAGCTTGGAGACAGTGACGTTTGACTCCCTGACAGGTATATCTGAAAAAATTATGTTCAAACTGATTTGTGGAGTGGGATTTTTGGTTTTCTTACAAGGAACCATGTTTGTAGAGAGTCAAAAAGGTATTCTGTTGCCCAGGCTGATCAAAACAAAGGAACTTTTGCAGAAAGAGTATCTATATTTCACCTGACGGTGGGTTTGATTTCCGTTGTATCAATGGCTCTCTATTGGATTGGTGTAAATATACAGATTTTATATTGTCATTGGGCCTCATCACCGTACATCTATTTTGTTGTCAGCGTTCAGGTGCACAGTCGTTGTTAAAAAGTTCTCCTGTAAGCATCAGTCTTGTGGCTTGATATGCTCATTTCTGAAGTTCGCGCTGAAACAGGATTTTCCACCCCCAGTGGCCACATGGTCAGCCTCGATCTGCTGACTCAGCGAGTCTTATTAGTGTTTACAAAGAAAGGGAGCCTAACACATTGAATTTGATTAGCTGACTCGGCAGCAAAAATTACTTTCATGTGTTGATTTGCTATATATAGTGCTCGATCACGTCAGCGTCTTTCTGCCTAGCTGATTGGAGTCAGCATTATGGACTTCAACTGTAATAAACTGTGTTTTCATGTATGTCATGTATAGTAACGGGTTTAACAGAAATGCAAAGATCAAATCCCTTTTTATCCACATAGAAGTTACTATCGAACTGTTCTCCTTTTGTGTTGCCCCTGTATCACATTATCACATACACGCAAAGATCATTTGACCTGCTACTTGCACATATGGACATGATGTGATGCAACCTTCAAGCAACCTTTCCCACTCACACCAGGCACACAAACACATCTAGTGTTATCTGACATCTGCCGCCTGCTTTTTTTTTAACTGTATGTTTAATGTATGTCCTTTGTTTCTGTGTCCAAGAAACTTGGATGCCACTTTTTAATAGGGCACCCTTTAAAATGGCTTTATGTGTTGCAACTAATGGCTCCATTAACATTAACTTAGTAAGGCCTTCTAGAAAAGTTTTAAACCATTAATAATAAAAACCTTTGGGTTGCCAGGCTGTGACTGGTTGGACCATATGACAACTTACCTTCAGGCGGTGCAGGATTATTTGGTCCAAAATCTTATTTAATGAATAACTCATTAGGAATTTAACTGCATTATCACCAAAGGGAAAGGTTTGTCACAACCTGGCAACCCCAAATTAGTTCTTATTAATTGATTTTAATGGATCAATAAAGCATTTGTAAATTATTATTTTCACATTAATAAAGCTACAATACTACAACTTAAAAACCTTTTAAAAAAGGAGTGTCTTATTAGAAAGTGGTAGTTTAATTGGTCTCAACTACACACAGTGGATGTCTGCTCCTAACCAACATGCACTGCTTCTTCACTGGACGTCGCAGAATAAGCCATGTTTATGCACTGCTGCTCAGTGTACACCAGCCCAGCATGCTGTATCCCCAGCTCAGCTGTGCGCTCCACTGGGACTGTTTGTAATGTGCCATGGACGAACCCCAGCACTTAACCACTGTAATCAGAGCCAGAACAGGATATTGGCTAAATTGCACATGAAAGCAGGGACATTTGAAGGAAGCTTGAGCACTAAATATTATGATAAATTACGTTCTAATACGAGAAGATAAGTCACAGCTAAACAAGAATAATACAGGCTTGCACGCAGCGGGGGAGGGAAGTGTTGCACTTTTACATTTGAAAAAATACATACGTATCTATAAACATCTGACAAAACAGTCTCACCTCGAGATCAGATTGGAAATACCGTGGCCTGTCAAAAACTTTTTGACTCAAATACTGTGAATGGTGCACAGATATCATCTTCTTCCACCGGAGCCCAGAGGAACACAGACAGAAATCTCTCATGCGAAACACCCAAAGCTGATCCAACTTTGTCAAAACATTTTGTGTAAGAGCCCATCATTCATAGTGAGAAGCTGATTTACAAAACTGGATTTCAGGGCCTTTAAGGACTTCTTGTCCATGTTGGCTTATATATATATATATATATATAAGTTAAAAGTTCTATAAACACGTTTCTGTGTTGCTTTGTTGGCACATTCTCAAAAACTCAGTTTTGTATGTAACCTCTTTAAGTTTTGAATCTGTCATTTGAGATCAATTAATGAGAACACTTAATGAAATAGTTTGACATTCTGGGAAATACGCTTATTCACTTCCTGTGTCTGGATGCATGGTTAGTATGAAGCTGGACCTAGCAGCCGGTAAGCTTTGCACAAAGTCAGTAAACAGGGGAAACCAGGTAGCCTCTGTGCTAAGGTAACAAAGTCCACCTACAATTACAACTTCAACTACACTTTGATTTTTTGTAAAACGGAAATAAGCTAGATGAAAAGTGTCAGTTAAAGGTTTTTGGACAGAGACAGGCTAGCTGTTTCCAGTTTTTAAGCTAAGCTAAACAAATATCAGTTCCAGCTTCATATTTAACAGACAGAAACGAGACTGCCATCAATCAACTCATCTAGTTCTCAGCACAAAAAGTGAATAAGCGTATTTCCCAGTGTGTCAAACAGTTCCATCTGCTCGCCAACTACAAATGGCAGGTGAAGACTCGATTCTGTGTTCACTGATGGTCAAATGCTGAGCCTTTAACCTGAAAATCTACACCCTTACACAGTTTTCATTATTTGCATGTCATCCACACCTCTTGTCCTGAGCCCCCCACTTCACCCCACCCAGCACCATCACCACCATCCCCCACATACCATGCCTCCACCTCCCCACCCGAACCCCTCTAAGTGGATACCCCACAGGAAGGGCTTCTCCAGGGGGGAAATGGGTCCCAGATGTCTGCCTTTGTGCCACTATAGGCTCCTCGGGAGGGATGGAGCCGTGAAAGGGTGGGTATGGGGTGGAGGAGGGTGTAGTGTGCTGTGTGCTAACATCAATAACAGCAACCAGGAGGGTGAAGAAACTCCCGGGGTGACGGTGAGGAGGAATGTAATGATTAGTTCCTTTTGTCAAGCCAGTTTGGATTTCCAGACGCATCGTTTATGATTGGTCATACCAGCTGAGTACGTCACCCCAACTCTTCGACCTTTCAGAATATGGTGCGGTAATTGAATTGACTGCATTATGAACTTAAAGAAACTGTTTTCCTTTTTTTCCCGAGAGAACTTCAAAAGTTTCAACATGGCTGCTCTTCAGTGCAGTATTTCAGTCAGGACCAAACCATATGGTGAAGAGACAGAAACAGACAATACATCTACCCCCCCCCCCCCCCCCCCACCGCTACCACCTGTGTGTGCGTGTAAGCCAATGTATATATAGACATATATTGATATGTGTATGATCTATTTTCAGCTCCAGAAAGGGTTAATTATGACCCCTGTGGAAATAAAACGAAGACGAGAGTAGGGCCTGAGTGTTTAGTGAAACATTATGTCAAGACTCTGACAAGGAAATGAAATGTGCAACATCAATCAGCCTATGAGGACAGAGATCAAACGAGCCTCCACACTCCTGCATCTGGTTCTGTTTGGACAGCCTCACTTTTTTTCCCCTTCTCCCTCTCCTTTCTTCTCCTTTTCTTTTTCCCCTTTTCTTATTCTTCTCCCCTTTTCTCTCCCCTTCTGTTCCTCCATGCGCCACGACATTCCTGTAGGCCTACCCGCTTCGTTAGCTCATTTTTTCCATGATGGTGGCACAAAGCCATGCTTTCGCTAAAGGTAAGCGGCAGCTCCCGAGATTAGCCTCAGCAACAATGACTTCCCTGTCCCTCCACTGTCTCCACCAGAGCTCCCAATAAGCCCCACTTCTAATACCGGTTAATCCTTGAGTTGACTTAGCCTGTTATGTAAATACAACCTCACATAATTCACTGTCTCTGTCCATGGCCTTGCTTTGATGGCCAGATGAGTTGTTTTTTTCTCTTCCAAGTTGATTGAACCCAACTGGGATCGAGCTACTTTCCGTTCAACGTCCCTCTCTGAATGAAATGTAAACCAGTGCAATCACGGGGCTCATCAAAAATCTTCTGAACTGCTCTCTGCACATACGCTTCTTTAAAAGCCGCGGCAATCTCTCCCAAATTGTCGGCTAGAAGCTGTCAAGCAGCGTGTCAAGAATGATATGAGGTTTACTTACAACCCAAGAAACTTTTGTTTTGTAAGTAACACGAGTTTCTGAACATCTTCTCTCCGCAAAACATGAAAGATGCAACTACTCTCGTAAAACCCCCCAAAATAAAAAATGTTTGGAGGTGTTGAAATGCAAAGGCTACCATAAAGCATGCTGTCATCAAAAAGTACCAAATTTCTGCAGCTTGGAGCAACGGAAAACTCCCCACGAGATTTCTTTGCAGTGATCCACACATGAGTCACTCAAGTCATGACGCATGAAGGTATAAACAGACACAATGTTGGGAAACTGATTTGGATTCAAAGGTAGACTTAAGCAAGATTTAGTAATTTGTTCAAACTGTAGGTTGTTATACCTTTGTGTCTCAACAAACACAAGCTTGGACTGCGTCTCGGCATTTTCTCAAGAAGACCTGTCTGCTGTGTCATGACTGCCAACGTGTAGAAAATGTCGGTAAGTGACTACAGACCCAGATGGGTTCGCGGTGTGTAGGTGGAACATGTGTGCTCTGCCCTGAGGCCGTGGATGGCACAATTAGGTGCTCTCTCACCTCTGCAGACTGAGGTCACTGGGCCACTGAGGTCAGGGGTTATTTAGGGTCCTATCTGTGCACCCTTCCTGACCCAACATAGATGACTGGGACAGCTGATGTCAGCAGTGATGTTAGAGGTGTTTATTCACTAAGAAGTTCTCTAAACCAAGCACTGGTCAGGTGTTAGATAACGGATGACTTAAGAGGTTTAAGCAGTTCAGTGTACATCAGTGATTAAGGAAACAATTGTATGTCATAACAAACCTCAACTTGTGAAAGTATTTCCAGGATGTGTGCTTGCACAACCTCACATTTTCTCTTAGATCTACTTAAAACTACTGTGGTCAAATGGATTGTCTTTTTTTGTAGGACTTAAAAAGGAAAGAGCATAAATAGTATAATTTGTGCCATTTATAAACATAAATGCCACATCATAAAGTGCATTGTTTAACCTATAAATCTTCCTTCAGTCTTTTTTAATCTGCAGTATTTTCAATGACTCGGTCCACGTTGTGACCCGTGGTTTAACAGATTTGTTTTTATAGTGTCTGGTTATCTGCATGATAAAAACCATGGCAGGCAAACGTTTGTGTGAACTTTTTCTCATTTTAAAGGACAAAATAAGCACTGCATCAACGCATATGATTTAGGACTTTTATTATATACATTTGTTGCAGAAAAAAACTTTGAAGAATGTGTGTTCATAAAAAAAGTATCCAGTATTAAAGTTTACACTTTTGACTGTCAGAAATAAAAAGTTTAGAGAATGCAGACACAAGGGTGCATGCGGACTGACGCTCCAGCCCAAATCTGGAACCCATAAAGCCTCAGACATCTCTGCAACATTAGACACAGCACCTCTTATTGGCTGAGAGGGCCACTTACCCCTTTCCTCTATCGCCCGCCCAGCTAACGCACACTTCCTGCTTCTCTGCTTGGCTCAGGCCGAACCACGCCTTCTGGAAGTCCGTTTAGCCAAAGAGAACTGCCCGCAGGCCCTGGGTTAGCGTTTGGGTATAAAAGAGGCAGAGGTGGACCTGCCTGTCAGATGGTTTGTTGTTGTTCTGTCTGCCAGGTTGAGAGGGGAATGTGAAAGTGAGAAATTTAACAAGGTAACCAGGAAACACAACAGCCAGAGCGACGTCCAAGCCGATGGAGCTTCAGAAGCCGTAACTTTCTTTGACGAAAGAGAAGACTTTTGTTACACAGGCTTGTCAAGTTCAAGTTTGTTGTCGTTTAAAAGAGGGCATCACAGCGCCCTGTCTTTGCAGTGGAGGTTGAAAGGTTGTTGGTGGACAGTACAATGAGAGAAGAGGTGTCCTGCACCAACTCCCCTGAAGGAGGTCTCGGGGCCAGCGAAGAGGAACTGGAAAGAGGGTCGAAGAAGACCCACCAACAAGGAAATCGAAAACGTTCCCCTTACCCCAAGAAGGACAGTCTCGGTCAGGCAGAGGAGAGCAGCACCGGCAGCCCCAACAGCCTGCTGCCATCTGGGCCGAAGAGGCCAAAGAAAAGTCCTTCGACAGTTGTGTCATTGGCCCCCACGTCGCTGGGGCCCAGACTTGACCAGCCCTTTGAGGACCTCCACTCTCAACGCGTCATCGCCAACGTGCGGGAGCGTCAACGCACTCAGTCCCTCAACGACGCTTTTGCCTCTCTACGCAAGATCATCCCCACGCTACCGTCAGACAAGCTGAGCAAGATCCAGATCCTGAAGCTGGCCTCACGCTACATCGACTTCCTCTACCAGGTGCTGCAGAGCGATGAGATGGATGCCAAGCTGGCCAGCTGCAACTACCTGGCCCACGAAAGACTGAGCTATGCCTTCTCCGTCTGGAGGATGGAGGGGGCTTGGGCCATGTCCACCAGCCATTAGGATCCCTTCAAACTTCTCTCCCCCTCGTGTCCATATGTTCACCCCACCACCTCTGTCTGTGTGTGCACCCATTTCCTGACCTCTGAATTCTTTCGATCTGATCTTAACCTTTTCATCTCAAACCTTTGCGCACATTCCTGCTCAATCTATGCGCTCCGTAATGGTTCAGTCCATCTCTACACCAGTTGGATCTTTGCTACTCTCTGAGTTCACCCTGTTCCCTTCCATTGTTTCCACTTCCACTGCTCTCCCCTGTCTGTCCTAGAGTTTAGTCCAGTGCAACAAGACGCTCCACCGCAGCCCCTCAGGTATGGACAAAATATCAAAAAACACACACTTGCACAGACAGTTGTGTACAAATACTTGCACGATCGCATGCAGAAATCCTGCAAACATGCACATGTGTACACACACTTCCGTACTCACCGTGTCATCGGCACATTGACATGTTTAATGTGACTTAGTATTTTTTTCCATGTTCAAAATAGTCTCAAGAGTGTGTCAGTACATCGTTTTAAGCCTTTCAGCTCAACAAATAAATGCCGCACATGGACTTCACAAACAATATACACAGGCAGAAAAAAAAACACATCTACAAATCTGTGCCGGTCACTTATTAAAAAATCTCTTGAAGTACCCTGTTAAAATAAAAGCAAAGATCAACTTTTACTTTATAAATCATTGTGAGACATACTATTATGAAATGGCTTTCTTTGGATGTCTCGATCACAGACGGGTTCAGGATAAAGAATTTAAAGAAAAATTGTTGCACAATTATAATTGTGCATAAACATATAATTTACACATTTATAAATGCTATAAGATCTAATATCTCAATAGAATTGTAAACAGTTGAAATGTGTGCGATTACCACACATCAACACATACAAAGTGGGCCTCTGTTTACATACAGGACTTGTTAATTTTCATATTTATAACTATAAAGTTTGCATTCAGGTGTGTGAATATACCATGAACTTTGTCTATATATATGAAACTTTTGACATTTTTATGCAAATCTACAAAACATTTCTCCAAGGTATATGACAATATTTTGGAACAGATCACCTAAGCTATATTATATTACAAATTAAATATCTAATTCTGATGTTCTAGCGTGAGTATATTTTGTCCAAACCCATCATTTTCAGTAGTGACATTAAAAAACTGAACTTATTTTGAAAAGTATAATATTCTGTTAATTATTGACTGATATTTAGTTGTCTGTTACATAAAACTGATTAAGTTAATAAATGTTTCGTAGCTCAGATAACATAAAGTAAATTATCGAATCAAATGCGTGTTGGTTCTGTTTGTGAAAACTATTCTGACATTTTGTGTGGGACTCCTGCAGATGTCATTGTCAAGAGACATTTCCTGTTAAATAAAGTAATTATATAAATATATAAAAATAATAATAATCAAAAAAACTAAAACCAGATGAAAATAAATTACATGTATAGAATATATCATGTACGACTGTAATACAAAATGCTTCACAAAATATTATAAAAAATTACAAATGAGATATACTGCAAATAATAATTTTAAAATATTAGTAAAAAGAAATAAAAGAAATATGAACTGTATACTCCCAGTATATGAACAAAGCTCTCTGCCTACATGTATATAAACCGTTTAGTCCTCTTATCATCAGTAACAATGCTTCTGTGAAGTCATGGCCACAATAAATAAGATCAAAATACAATTAATGCAATAGGTCCTGAGCACTGATTTAAAGAAAAAAGAAATTGTGGTTGTTTCACTTTATTAACTAAAATGGTACTAACTGCACTTTATCATCATCACAATCTAAACTCCTCAGCTTTGACAGACCTCTGATGTATGTAAGACAAATGTTTTCTTCCAGAATCTGTAGGACCGACTTCACACAGGGTCTGTTTTTTGTCAAACATTTTAACAGACACCAGATTCCTGCACAGGTACAGCATGAAAGGAGGAAAAGAAAGGGAGAGTGAAGAGAAATAAGTGGAGGCACATCTCTCTCTCTCTCTCTCTCTCTTTCTCTCTCCCCTGCAGCCTTGCCCTCTCTCCTCAGGATCTTGTATCGTGCAATCAGGCCCCGCCGGGGCCCAGACAAGCAGGAACCTTTAGATTGGAAACAGTTGTGAGGTATTAGGGAAGGTGTGTGTACCAGGGTTAGGGTCATGTGCACGGGCCTGTGTGTGTGTGTGTGTGTGTGTGTGTGTGTCTGCGCATGTATGCGTGCACTGGTGTGTATTTGTATATGTAATGAGCTTTAATTACATGTGCAGCAGCGTGCACAAGCATATGTGAGTGTTTATGTGTGTGTGTATGTGTGTGTCAACACACCTGCAGATCAGTAAACAGGAATACACTCACAGATGGTGTTTCAGTGATCGTATCTCTCCCATCTCCTGGTTTTTGTTTTGTAAGGCTTACAGTTTCATTTTTGTAAAAAGCCAGCCTGAAGGTCCTTCAAAATAAAATGACAACACACAAGATAAGCATTTAAATGAAAGAAAGAGTGACAGGCTGAAATGTGACGAGGTGCAGAGGCCTTGTAGAGATAAATCTGTGCTGCAGGGAAATACACACTTTTTCATCAGGTAGATTACAGGTCTGGGTAAACACATTTCAAACAAGCACACAGACACACACACAAACACACTGACAGATCTTTGAGCAGACAGAAATTATGACAAGCATTCGCACACATTTTTCACTTTGCAGGAATCAGTGAAGCACAAGTGATACTAGCTACAAGTACTACTACACAGGCTGCATACAACGTATATATACTGCACATTACATTGTCCAGACGCACACACATGCAGCCGCCGGCCATGTGCACACTGCAGGTGTTCCACTCTGTGTTATTATTGAACCTCCAGTGGCCTCTGCAGCAGACGTCGAGGGCTCCAGTCAGTGATGTGGATGGAATGCCAAGGCCCCTGCACGTGCAGCGGTGTGTCCTTGAACGCAGCGCGGTAGTTATTACCTACCACTTTGCCTGCTCTGCCTGTTATCATCAGCTCTGCAGGGGCCGACACAGAAAAGTGCTAGAAATTCAAGGCCTGAAACTGACCTGAATGTCTAGGTTTAGGAGAGAGATGAGGTTAGAGGCTGAGAAACATCAAAGACAGAGTGTGAATGTGTGCAAGACTGTGTGTGTGGTGTAATTTAAAAGTGTGTAGACATGGGTTAAATGACATGTGTAGTAGTGCATCACTCACACAGAAACTCATCAAAGATCCCCACAGAATGTCCTAATATTAAAGTTGCTGTCTCTTTTCAAGTTCCTCTAAAAATCATGCTTTTCTTTATCCACATCTCCTCTCTGTTAGTTTGTATGTTGGGTTGGACAAAATATTGGAACACTTGATAATATATCAAAGTTTGTAAATACTCAGTTTTTGTTGAGACTGTGTTAAGGCTGTAATTCATGTAGGTGTGTTGGATTGCACAGCTGATATTTTGTCCACCCAACACAGTTTTTACAAAGAAAATAAGATAATTGTTTAGACCTGGGTTTACACCATCAGTATGCTTCATGAAAAGTACAAGTATACCTACTATTTTGTACTTTCAGTGCAGAAGAAGCTTTAATATTTTCCTTGAGAGTCATGCGCACACACGGACATGAATGCACAGTGGACAGTTTTGTGAATTTTGATGAGAATAATTTTAGGAAGTGTGGGTGTCTGGCTCGGGACGAGATTGAGAGGATTGTTCTGTTTGAGTTGGAAAAAACAATCCTCTCCCTTCTGTTTATACTATAATCAAAATGCCTGTCACTGCTCTTTCCTCTGCCGGAACCCTTGGCTCTTATAGTGTGTGTGTTTTACAGTTTGGACCGACCTGCTGTTGGATGCTCTTGTGTGCATATTAAATCTCTGGCTTTCACTCTGGACTGATCTGGGACCAGATGTAAAATCCTCCGCGGCTCATCTGCGTTTTAAAAGCCTCATCCAGAAGTTGTGGCTTCTGATAGTTATCTTTATTTTTAGAGAGCCAAACCGTGAGCCGAGCGCAGGTGGCAGGGTTGTGTGTGCGGGTGTATATTAGTGTGACTACTGCAATGCATATGTGCTTGAGGATGAATCTGTATGTGTTGGCCTTGCTCAGACGCAGGGATAGAGAGCCATGGAGGAATGACTTCTGGTTTGACACGTAGGCAACAAAACACCACATGACTTGGGTTCAAAATGCATCAGGATCTGTCAAACATTTACGTGTGCCTACAATTCAGAGGAACAGAAAGAGAGATAATTCAAAATAAAAGTTTCAATCATTTTAAGTGTAAGATGAACAGAAAGAGTTTCCTGTAAATCCAGTGCAGTAGTGGCGGACTCCGCTACTACCAATAAAAACTACAATATAGGGAGGTAATTATTGAATCTAAATACATTGAATGGCTAATGCAGAAAAAATGCAGACCACAAATATAATCAAAATGGGGTTTTGATTTCATGAAAGTCTTAGTTATTGTAACTTATAAAAATATTTTATAACCAGAAACAGATAAATGTGTTTCAAAAATAACTTTTGTGTAAAAAACAAAAAAGCAGATGCAAGCATTGAATAGAGGTTACCCTGCACTTAAAGCTGTCAATTTCCACATTCACTCATGTGATGGGATGACACCCACAAACACATGTCTAACTCTTTCATGCTGAACTTCGTCTCTCTGTGTGTCTTTCTTGAAGCACAGAAAGGCACACTGTAATTAGGGAGAACCGAGAAGGCTCCAGATGAAATGTTTGCTTGTTAAAACAAGAGAGGAGAAGTTAAGGAGCTGTAGGGACTTTTCCACTTTCCGCTAAACAGAAGTATTTGTTTGTTTGCAGACACACTTTATAACCTCAACAACACATCTCAAAACGTTACGTTTGCACAAATATGCCATCGCTTCAGAATGATACACCAGTTCGAAATGTCTTCTTATCTAGAATGTTAACTCATCTCTGTTTCTCATCTCTGCAGAAAACTGACAAATGGAATCTCTACATTCAAAGAAGAAATTTGTTCCTGCCTCACCAGACAATCCCCCATTTTTTGATCTATAAAAACACCCTTTTTTTCCTCTTTCTCTGGACACGTGCTCGACTCATGACACCGAGATGTATTCTTGCAGCTTGACTCTAACAGTTTTCACTTTGTGTTTCTGAAACACCGGTGAGGAGACATGACAGTCAAGCGCTGAACATTTTGAATGATCAAAACAAGAACATAACAAACAGCTGGCCTGCGTTGACAATGAAACAAAATGGCTGCTGGTTCGAGTGCCTTGGGTAACACCGTGATAACCACCATCCACGTGACTCTTCACATCGGATGACTCACTGCCAGACAGACATTAAGATGACTAATGATAATGGCACAGTGATGGTTAGAGGGCGGTCACAGCCAATGAATGTTTACAGCTAAAATGCTAATAAGCTAATCGCTCCGGTTCTCAAAGCACAGTCTTGTGGGAAAAAGAGGAGCATGAGGAATCGCAGATCTCCTACTTTGTTGTGCTGTAGTAACTGGATAGCTTTTTGTGTATTTTGGGGGTTTTAAAGTGTATGTTTGTGAAGTTGGTGTATGCACACTGTATTACTTTAACTCTGCTCATGCATTACACTTGGCTATAATGAAAAATGTCCATGGGAAAATGTCTTAAACCACTGATCACAGTTCAGCCACTATTACTCTTCTGCTTCTTTTCACTTCAGTTAATAGTGAGCGTTGCAGAAAGTTGTATTTTAAAATGCACGAAAATCTGATTAATGTACGTCTTTTTCCTGCAGCTTTAAGAAATATCTTTGCAAACTTGCTGTGAGTATTTTTTGTACTAAACAATGCCAAAATAAAAGCAGAAAGTTTGATGTAAAAGTGATGATGAAGTGATTCCAGCCATAGTATAGAGGATGCATTTGAAACCATAAGTAGTCCACTGTTTGATCATGTTTCTTTTGTACTGTTTTTTTTGCTTTTGATAATCTTTATTGTGTCAGCTCCTGTGGACAATAAAACGTTTCTCAATACTGTATTTGAGTGTAATCTTTTGATAATCTAAGGAAAAATGCATTACGTGTTTAGCATTTAGTAGTAATTCAGATGTGAGGAGGCTGTAGTGAATTGCTCAAATAAAATAATACAAGAATAAATGAATTATCTTTTTCAAATGTATATAATTTACCTTTAATAAGGATTTTTTTGGAAACAAAAATAGTAGAAAAGACAAAGGCAGACAAAAAAAACCCCAGTCATTATTTACACTGTACAGAAACAAAATGAGAGTCAGTAATGAGAAAACTGGACTTTGTCTGCAGTTTTAATTATCCAGTTTGTTAAGGCTACCCTCACACAGGTTGGTCAACATGATACTTCAAGGCACGCGGGCTGATAATTTGGTCTCTAAGTACGCACAGGGTTAATTTTTGATATCAAATACAAAAATCAGTCATTTGCATTAATTAAGACAATATCTAAGACATTACATAGGTCAGGTCACTCTCATGAATGTTCTCGTAAAATTACTTAAAGCTACACTCCTCTGTCGGACTTTCCTACATGATATGCAGCTGGAACTGCTCTGCGCTCTCTCACCGTCACTTGTTTTCACATTTTCATTGCATGTACAAATATTTGACAGGTTTTGAGTTGCATACACAATGCAACATAAAGAAAGAAAGAAAGAAAGCAAACATACTGTCTTAAAAAAATCCATAGCACCGTCAATATTGTGTTAGACATGCAAAGAGCACTTCAAAGACACAGAATCTGAATGTAGATTTTTTTTTTTTTGAGAAATGAATTTGTTTATATATCCGTCCTGTACTTTTAGTTCTGTTCAACTGTTTGGATAGAAAAAAGAAACATTCACAAACTCAAAGTCTTTGAAGTTCTTTAAGCCATGCCAGTCCAGGAACGGCACATTGTTCTCATAAACTTTGGTTGGGCTTAACCTGTGTCCAATTGTACTGTGTGGATATTCAACTATCTCAGTATTATCGCTTCATCTTTACTGCTAAAATGTCGCTGTTTGGTCCGGGGGAGCAAAACGTCCCCGACAAACGCCGCTACGTCAGTGACAAACAAAGTTCAGTTCGTACTTGTTATGAAAGAAATGAAAGAATAAAATACATTTATAAAATACAGCAGGAATGCTCATCCACTGATAGAAACACTGGTCCACTTAACAAATACTATCAACGTTCAGAATTTAAGACCCAAGTCACTCCTACCTTCCTGAGGGCACTGTAAGTGCACTTTAAGTGTGTGATTGTCAAAAAGTCTTTGGAAGAGATTTCCTGACAGAGAAGGTGGGCTCTGCATTGTCACATATACAATCATTTCTGAGGATTCAAGTAGCACTGAGGCACCATGGGTGATTTCTGTCTTTGCTGACGTATACAGAATCTCTTTAAGGAGCGTTTCAGAGTGATTACTTTCTCCCCTGATATTGATACGACAATGACTAGATGTATTAGCTCTTCATTGTAACAAATGTCACGATGCAAACTACAGTATGTCTACACATTTAAGATGCGTTTCATCAAAGACTGCTGTGTCGCCTTTTATCTGCTGGGGAGCGATAACAATAACTGCAGTGATCTACAGTTTTGCTGCATGTGCTCGACCGACCGGCCAAGAAAGAAAGAAAAAAAGATTTAAGAAAATATGTGGACATACAAAACGATATAAAACATATGTATCTCAGTCTTCACTGTAGCTTCACTCTTACTTGATCTCGTTCTGATGTTCAGAAAAATGTGTGCCACAGGTCAAACGAATGAATATTCAAATAGGCTAAAAATAAGAGCAAACAAGATGTTTGATTGTCAACATGGCCGATGTGGCTGCGTCTCTTCCATCTTGTCCGGTTCACATTACAGAACAGTACAGTGCAAAATGATCAGAAACTTTTCCTTCATTGGATCTTTGTCACGTGCAGACAAATGACGTCATCACAGCGGGATGCGCTTTAAGTGCAGAGGATATGTCTGCTCTCCTTCTCCTTCACCGGCACGTCCTGCGGGGACGACTCCTTCCGCTCTGAGTGATTGGCTCCAGTAAGCCGAGGCAACCTCCGACCCTGCCTTCAAGGTTACGAGAGTCTGAGCGGCCTCTCGCGGGCCTTGTGGGAGTCTTCCACAAGGTGAATGTTTAAAGTTGCAGGGCTGCGCTTTGTCAAGTGTGTGTTCATGCTACATCATGTTCTCAGCTCCCACTGCTACAAGAGAGTGACGATCCTTCATTAATCTGGTTGTCTTTCTTTTCAGCCTTTTCTCAGCTCAGAGGCCAGTTCTTCTTCAGGAAAAGCCAGTTGAGCCGTCATGAGAATATGAATGTTGTTCCTCAGTGTGTGTTTGAATCAGAGTGGTCAGACTGCAGCCAGTAGTAATGCAGGTGGAGGAGTTTTTGTGAGGTGATGAATACAGTGGTCGAACTCAGGAGGACACCTGCTTCCTGTGATGTCCAAATGCATAGCTCTATGTGTGTGTGTGTGTGTGTCTGTTTCCATTGAGACTTGGTTGAAGGCAACGGACAGGAGACTCCTTCTTCAGCGGGAATCACCTTTGTCTGTTAGTTTTTCCGGCTGTTTCCTTAATAAACAAGAGAAGGATGTTACGATACACGAAGTGCGGTATTGAAATGTTGCCAAAGCATAAGATATCAAACACGATGTCGTCCCTACTTGTCAGAGGTGATAGCTCCCATCGACAGCGAGGCGATGGCGCTGATGGCCTCGCTGTCCGAGTCTCGTCTCAGCCGTCGTCTCTGCGCCAGCAGGTAGGAAAGATCCACCGTGGCGGCAGAATCCTTCACACTCTGCCAGTACTCACCTGCAGGAAGCAAGAAGGTAAAAAAAGAGGGAGAGGAGGAAGGACGGAGAAAGAGAGAAAGATTAATGGCCTCAGTTGTCGGTATTTCAGTGTTGTTTTCATCCTGAATTGTTCCTTGAGGGAAGTGCCTGTACTGCATTATTAAAAAGCAGTCCTTTGGTGTTTGATCCGCCAGTTGTAGCCGTTTGATCCAAATATAAGCACTGACTGTGATATAAACAGCCCGTGGTCTAAATATCCATGCTGATCATTTCAGAAATGTAAACTCAAATTCAATCCGTTCTCTCAGGGTCTCCAGGCCCGAGTTCTGTGACACACAGTGGAAGTAAAATCAATCAGTGTTTGCAAATGGGTTCATCTGTGAGCGTGTGTGTGTTCTGGCTGTGCATGCAACTCACATATATTTCACCCCAGGCCTAAATTATGGGCTTAACATTCTTGTGGCTTTGCAAATATTTTTAATTAATCTAATTTGGTTGGGATAACATTTGTGCGCAATCAAGAGGGGATGTTGCGAAGGTCGTGTGCCAGAGAAGTGTTTGAAGATAATTGGAGCCAGGGCGGCCGTGTGTGCGTGTGAGTGTGTGTCTGTCTGTGTGTGGGACGGCTGGAGGGAGGGATGGGAGACAGGGGTGTAAAGGAGGAGAGGTGGCCAGAGAGCAGGAGGGATGAGGAGACAGAGGGAGGTGCTAAGTGGAGCAATAAAAAGACCAAAGCTATAGAGAATGGAAATGCAAAAAGGACTCGACAGCTTTCAAGTGAAAATAGAATTATTTTCTGTTAATTGTAACTGATGGAATCATCAAACTAGAAACGTGGATAAAAAATTAAAAAAAAAGATTTTCCTAACTTGATAAATATTCAAAAATTATTTTTTAAATCAAAATGCAAATTTTTTTATGTAAAATATAACGTCACGGTAGTAGGAAAAGCAAACATCTGTTCAGTTCAGATTTTAAAGTTTTTCAAGTTTCTTTGGACGCCCTGATATGTTTACTGGAAACCCCTGTAACTGTAACATGTAACTGTTCTGACTTTTTGCCATCCCACCTCCTGATGTTTTTCTTGAGGTGCCTTTATTTTACGCTAAAGATGTTATGGGGAGTTTTCCTCGTCTGAATTGAGGGTCTAAACATGAGGATGCTGAAGCCCTGTGTGATTTGGGGCTACATTAATAAAAATCGACGTGACAATCCTCCTATGTATAAGCGGTGAACATGGTGGTGTAACAATAAGCTGGACCACAGTAACAGGTGTACTTCTCAAGGATCAAGGTAATTTTTTTACCATTATACAACACAAGGTTGTACAATGCTAAACACACAGAACATAACAAATCATTAAAATTATATTAGAATAGAGTAACATATAAAAGTAAAACAATATTGTCCTTTACAGTAATTTATATCCATATATAAAATACACGTATACACATTTTTTGGATTTGCGTCTGGGAGAACATAAACAGCAGTAATGAGATAATGATGATAATATGGTTTTCATCTTCACATAAAAAGATATAAAGATATAAAATGTCTCATCTTCAAATAAAGCATGTACTTAAGCCAACACCAAAGAGCAATAACAGCGTGGCCAAAACAAATGATTTCTCTTTGAAGCTGTTGAAAATATATTTTTCTCATATTGTGACATTTGAAAGGTGTTAGAGGAAGTAAAGGCAACTGAGACAGATAAAGGAGGTGGAGGAAAGTAAAGGAGAAACTGTTCAGTTGCAGGTTAGATAAAGAAAGATGGCAACAAATTTAGAGGAATAATGGAAACAGCAAGTGAAGGCAGAGAAAACCTTTTGACTTGTTTCTAAGTGCTTCCAACAGTAAAGCACTAGCACCAGTGCAGCCCTACAGTTTTTGCCTGTACTGCTGCCCAGCAACCCGTTCAGAACATATCTGACGAGCCTTCTAGTCAGGTTGCAAGTCTGGAATTAATTTAGAGGTAATTGCTGGTAACGGTGGATTCCCATTCTGAGCTTTGCAGGTGAGCGGAGGGTTTGCATAACTGGAAACTGGAAAGGACTAAAAAACATCTTCCCATGGGCATATAGGATGAAAACTGGAGTGCTGTCTTTCATAGACTATTCTCACACTGATCAGCACATTGTGTTGCAGACTCATGTATATATATATTTTGTGCTGCAAACCCTCTCACTGACGTGCTGCTGAGGGCTCTGGATGCTACAGGTTGTGTTGTGTTGAGATGTCAGTTCTCACCCTGAACCTGGATGACTCTCTGCAGCGACTGGACAGCATTTTCACAAGGCTTCTGGTCCAACACGGACTGCGACAGAGGCTCCACCTGGGACACAACCCAAAGTGAGTGGTTAGAGGGTGGAACATACTGTGTATCTCCACAGATACACACACATGTAAGGTACACACACACACACACACACACATCTCACCTCCATGCCCAGCAAGGCGCTGACGCAGGCTTCAGAGGCATCACAGATGGCTTTGAGGTCATGTCCCCCTTCCAGAGCCAGTACCACCCGACCCCCGGCCAGTGACATCAGCTGACGGGTCAGGAAGCCAAAACCTGGTAGAGAGCAACACACAAACACACACATACACAGGTTAAGCCAGAAAATGACTTCCTCACTAAATATTGATTAACGAGATTAAACAATTAACGTTTAAGTTTTAGTGAATGTTAGTCATTTTCCACACCAGCCTCTAACTCACAAAGCTGTTGTGAACGTTGACATGTCGGTGTCACCATAATTAGTTCAGAGTGGTGCTTCCTGCTTTGTAGATTTTTATCCACCTGAAAACGGTCTGTGAGAAATAACCACCCTTTATAATTAAACCTTTATAATTCTGCAGTTTGTCCCAAATATTAGTTGGAGCTACCTATTAAGCTTGGTAACTGCTATTGCACTGCATTCAAAATAAGATGCAGAACAACCAGATATTGATTCTAAGGTAAAAATAGATATGTATAAATATCAAAAAGATAGATATATATGTATAAATAAGTTTGATGGATGTCTGCGAGTATGTGAATGTGTGCCACATGTGAAAGAGTGGCTGACTGAGCCTTACACTTGGCCGTGACCTTGTAGCCTCCCAGTGGTGACGAGTGTCCTTCCACAGCATCGAAGCCAGCTGACACCAGCACCACATCTGGGGAAAACTCGTGGGCAATGGGCATCACCACGGCTCTGAGGAGGGAGAGAGGAAACAGCGCGCTGTAAACCAAGTACTGTATCGTATGTTACCTTCATTCAAGCCCTGTGGCCTAGCTGAAATTACAAATCAAGTTTTCAACAGGTGTTTATGATTTGTGGAAAAAAAAAAAAATAAATCAGAACTTGGATCAGTGAATACAATATAATAATGCAAGGGAGGAAGTCATTGTGGGATTGATTTAACGTAAGAACAGATTTAAAAAGATTACTTATTGTATTCAATAGAATCATAAGTTGCCTGTAAAGTAAAAAACAAAAACAAACAGAATCACTGCGTAGTGGAGGTGATTGATTTGCGACCACTGGTCCAACGTAAGACTTTTCTGGATTGTTAACTGCAGCCATTTACTTCATTGTAAACTCCATCCATTTGAAAATGATGAAAGATAAATTATCAAAGGCCTGAATGTTCCAAGTGCTTGATCTCTGTTCTCGATCCGCTGCTGGTACGTGGCCAACACTAGAAGGTGGGGTAGCGCCCAGGTGTGAGTGTGTGCAACTGTTTAAATGTGAAGCAGAGCACTGCGGAAAAAAGAGCAAGCTCTTTCCTTGATATATGAAGTTCAAAAACAAGCAAAGGTTTTAAAGAAATCCCACAACTTTAGGCAAGTGGCTGAAAGGTTTCTGTTTTTGCAAGTGACACACGTAGATAAAAATGAGACCCGTGACATATCTGGACCGAGAAGCCCACATAGTGTACACTCTACTCAGGGGAGACCACTTTCCTCGCTTCTATGCTCTCCTCCTCACTTCCTCTCCTCTCCTGCTGCCAGTTATTTAGCAAGAGCGCACAGCCCATGCCGCGTTTGATTCTCTCGCTCTCTCTCACTCTCTCTCGCAGCGGCAGTTCAAAGGCGTTTGTGTGCGTCTGGTTCCTATTAGGCGCTCGTCCCTCTTCTCACGTCACTGACAGCCAGCCATCTGGGATCCATTGGGCCTAATTACGCCGCCTTTGGATTCCCTAACAATGCACCCCCCACTTATTCTCCTCTCTTCTGCTCTCCTCTCCTCCAGTTTGTCATTCGTCAGTAGCCACCTAGCAATGCACATGAAAATATGTGCATGCACACATACATGCTAAGCAACAGGCTAAAATAAAGACATACTCATGCTCTTCCTCTGAAACTAGATTTTATGTATGTGCAGTGCTACCGGTGATTAGACTGACCTTCATTTCTGACCACCTTAGTAATCCTCCACACACACACTACGTCATGACACTTAATCTCAACGCAGCTGAGCTTTCTCTTGATTGTACTAGAGTCCCACCACCACTCTCGACCACAATATTTCCCCTGTCACTAACATACACCCAAAAACAGACACACATCATCAACAACCACACTCTGGCTAGTTTTCTGTTCCATGCCGAAGAGAAACACACAGTCTGGAACACCCCGCCGTCTAAATCATGTTTTCAAATTGAATTACAGAACTGGCACCGGACTAGATACTTAATTGCATAAACGTGAACCAATGATGCATTAAATTTTGTCTGTAGTGTGTTGTGCATTTATTAGCACCACGTAATGCACAGAATGACGGCGAAGTCCACTGACAAATTATTCGAACATTTGTTTGTGTATGTTTTTACAGAAATCCCTCCTGTGCTGTTTTATGCACTTTGCTTCTGAAAACTCTTGACTATCTCGCTGCAGTTTTGAAAATCCAAATAACATTTATGCTATCACTGTGGACATTTTTTGCCTTAATTAGATAGTTGACAGTGGCAGTAAACATGGGGTTGTTCCCCATGATGACATGTGACAAAAGTCTTCGGCCGGATATGCACCCCGGACATCAGAGCTACATGGTATGTGCCTCAAACCACTGGACCACCAGGAGACTCCTACAAAGAGCTTTGATACAGGACAAAGTTGCTAGGGGTAACACACAATACAGTACAGTACTACAGTGTGGTTAACTGAGGAAGTTTTGCACATGAAAACACTTGCCATTTCCCAAACTGGAGGAAAAATACCAAAACCAGACGCATTCTCAGGAAAAGACTAGTTGTTTCTTAATTAGCATCCAGTGCTCCAGTAAACACTGGACTTAGTGTTTCCGAGCCTGCCTATTGGCTCTATGGATTTTGCCAGTATGGGTTAGCTCATTAGCATCTTTCCTTTGACGAGGGGCCCACCCACTGTGTCTGCTGCATGCAGAATTGGGTAGAGCTCACATACTGTTTAATCATCTGGCGGCTAGCCAGTGTTGCTGACGGAAACACTCTTTCAGTTCATAGTAGTGCGGAGCAAGAACTTTATTCATTCAGGAAAAAAATAGCTTGAATGAAATGAAAAATGTGGTGAGAGCAAAGGTGTTTCACTAACACATGAGTGTTTGGTTTGTTTTTATAGCGTTGCCATATCAATGTTTCGTCCATTTGACATAAATTGTTGACATTATTAGATTACTGCCAACCATTTTTTTCTCAGAGGAAATCAGGAATCAGATATAAACCTGCTTGAGATAATACAAGATCCGACATTACACTATAATTTATTGTGAAGGTGGGCGTGGTTGGCCTTCAGGTGCAGGTGGGAGAGGTGGGAACGTGGCTGAGGTGAGCAGTGCCAGGGAGAGAACTATCTCAGCTGCTGCTTGTTGTTTAGTTGTGCTCTCCGTTTAATGCAGTAACGTGCTGGACCTCAGATGTCTACTGGTCTGCCTGTTTTACACACAGGCAGCCGAAGTGTCTGGAAGTGACTGCACTTGAAACATTGTCGGACTGTAACAAGGACTGTATGGGAAGAGACCAGCATGAGCGAGCGAGCTGTGAAGCCAGAAGCTCGGCCTGTACAGATGAATTAATGTTGGAGAATGTGTGAGTGCACAGAGGACCAAATAAAATGTTTGAGACATAACATACTCCTGTGTCAGTGTCTGTGCTTTGGCAGTAGCAATAGACACCTGCTTACACTGAAGAACTTTGATAATACAGTAAAAAGTATATCTTACAGGTGTTGCAGTGAAGATGGGAAGTGGGTTTCAACCAGAAAAATAATGACGTTTGTGTTCCTGACACACACACTTGTGATTCACATTGGTGAGAATTTTCCTCATGAAAGCAAAGTGTTTTCTGCCTTTTCTTGACCTGGCCATGTTCTGCAGTCATTGTGTATCTGGTGGTTTTATTAGCTATACTAGCTTACTAACTGTGTAACTAAGTGCTTCACTGACGGCATACAATCACAACCTTGACAATGACGGAACTCATTCGATTGAAAGCTGACTAGCAAATTATTGTTTTGTGTGGGAGTGAAGAGGGGCATCTATCTATTTGACTGGACTGAAATGCATTTGTGTTGTCAGCAACACGTAGTGACCTACTGGTAGCCTGCAAACTGTTCTTTAATATGTAAACAACTAATCGTTGCATTTTAAAAAGTTGGCTGCTGACCCTTCTGTCACAGAGCTTTCAACCCCAACTTGAACGCATCAACCCGGACACATGTCACTGTCATGAAACTAATTGATAAGGTATAAGATACCAATGTAATATTCTCAGTGGTGGAAAACTTATGGTGGCCTCTGAGGTACTGAAACATACTCACCAATATTAAAACCATGTTATGCTTTTGTGAATGGTCGACAGTGATGTATGCAAATGTACCTAATTTGTAGCAAATTGGCTTGAAAATGCCACAACACCAGAACAGACCCTTAATTTTAGATTTTAAATTGTCAAGCACTACAGTATGGAATGAAAGATAATGTGGCTGATAGAGACAGGTTGAGCTCAGTCTTTACCTGAATGCAGCCAGGTACTCGGCGTCACCCATGGGGGGGTTCAAACCCCCTGTCCATGCTACATTCACAGTGAATCCCTCGCCTGCACCTGCTCCCACCTGGATGGAGGGAGAGAGAGAGAGGGGAGAGAGAGAGTGAGACTCTGGGAATGTCAAGAAAGTTAATGAGTCCCAGTGAAAGTTGAGAAACTGCGTGACGATGACAGATTTGTGTCAAATGTTCAAAAAATCAGCATGCCTGTTGCAAAACCTTGCATTGCAGCAATCGAGGAAAAGTGACTGAATGTCTTTAAGGCAACACCAGGGAGTGATTATGATTCCTAAATGAAAGACGGATGGCTATTAATTCAACACCCCTGTCCCTCCATTTTGATTTTGATACAATTTGTCAAATGGCCTTATAAATCACTCTGAGCCACAACAGAGCTACACCCGTTTATGATTCCCAAGCTTTAGGCTACAGCTATACTGGGAAATATTTCACATTTGGCAACTGTTGCCTGACATATAAAAAACAACGCATTAGAATCACATTCGGTATTTTGTGAAATGTTCTATTTATATATTGAAAATATATTGTTTGTATATAATTGGAATGACTCTCTGCTGTGTGTTTTGTATATGGAAGTTTAATAGGTTTGGTATGTATGACACATCTAATAAAACATACATGGTATACTACTGTAAATGATTTTAGTGAATTCTTTTTAGCTGTATTGAGATTGGTGCATCCTCCCAAATGCCAGGCAGAGTCAATGGAGGTTCTCTTAGTTTGACCTCACATATTTGGGCCAGAGAGTGAACTGAGGCCCGGGTCTTGGAAAGAAGTTTTAAGGATTCCTCTCTCTTTGTAGTCCTGCTAGCAGCCATTTAGCTGTTCTCTAAGCCCTTCACCATCAGTCAATGTGTCAGTTTGAGGGGAGACTGAAGAGGTGGATTGACATACTCTTGGCAACAAAGCGTGGTAATTTCCTTTGTGTGTGCGTGCATGCGTATGTGCGTATGGGTGTGAGAGGATGTTTGAAAGAATGCTGACGAGCATCGCAAAGCGTCTGTCTCCATTCTTCTCTCAGTGGACGGGATGTTCACAGGGCAAACGAAAAACACATGAGGTCTCCTGTCCTCTGCCAACTGGTAATGTACCCGCATGCACACGCACACGCACGTGCACATGGACACACACACACACACGGACACACACACACACACACACACACAATTCCTGCTATTGCTCAAAGTCTCTTGCGCTCCTCTCTGTCCTCTTTCTCTCTTTCATGTTTCAAGAGTTGCTGGACTGGATTAGGCCTTCACTGGTTTCTGTGTGGTGTTCTGCACTCTCTGTTATGGCTATGACATCACACCCCTACCCCATGGTGTGTTATATACCTACACGGGGGACAGCGAGACTCCAGAGGTTTACCACACTGCTCAACAGAGGTTGAGGGGCCACTTAAGGCAAAGCCACATCCAAGCCAGCAGAGCGTTTTATGTACCGTCCCTCATCAGGGGATTTTATGGGAAAACATTGACTATTTTATCCTCATTATTGTGGGGGAGGATGGGAGAATAAGAGGAGGGGATGTGGGGGATTGAATGGGTGGTGGATGCCACCGTGGGTTGGGGTCAATTCATCTGACTGGGGATAGTCATCACACTTGGTTTCTGGTAAGACCGCAGGCAGAATTCATAGGCATCACAATTTCCTGTATTCAAACATAAGCATGCAATTGGACTGTACACATCCTGTTGTGAAGCTCTGATCCAAAGCCCGGACGTAAACTAGAACTAGGGAAATAAACAGTAGATACACAAAATCAAAGTGTGATAGGCTTACGGTGAGTTCACTGGATAAATGCATTTGCAGCATTTTCAGCTAATATGATATTCTAAATTGTAAGTTATTTATGTTAAGCCTGAAAAACACTAAAACTATAAGAAATTTGAAATGACGCTGAAAATTCTTTTGCGGATTAAACTCGCAGACGAGCGCTTTGTGTTGGGATTCATATTGTAACGAGCTCAAGATCACATTGCTGGGATTCCAGTGGTGTAAGTAAAAATAATAAGTTTGATCTAATTGTGACAGCTCCGACTGGTCTGAGGCCCAATCATTGGCAAGATATTTTAATCCTAAACGCCTGTACGCTGCAAGATAACATATCCATATCGTTCCATTTTTTTTCTCTCCCCACGCAGTTCAGACTCTGCGATCATGAAAATCAATCATGACCAAATTGAGGTTATAATTGGGGCTTTAAATCTTGTAGATTATTCCTGGATTTATTGTTACAATAATTCTCCCTGTTTTGACAAGTATATGCTAAACACAAGGCTCTTAAGCTCCCTAATGTCCCACTGGAATCACGTAATTACCAAATATTTCTATGCCAACATATCTATCTTCACAAGAGACATGGGTGGTATTTCTATGAACTCTGTATCCTTAGAGAGTAAAATAACAAATATTTGTATTGTATATCCAGAATCTACTCAGATCATCTACTCTACGAAGAGAACCAGTGTTATAAGCGTGCTATTTTCTCATGTGTTGTTCTCAAGCTATCGTGTTCACAAGAATCAAGGTACATGCAGAGATACACAAAGACCCAGAGATCACCATGACAACACAAACAAAAGCAGAAAAACACTGCACGGCGGTGGAAGACTACCCACCTCACTGGGGTGTCCACTACCAGGAAAGAAGTTGCCGTCGTCATAGCGGTGTAGGGAGATGTACAGCACATTTGGGTCATTATAGAAAGCTTCCTGGGTGCCGTTGCCATGGTGAACATCCTGGACAATGATTGGATAACAGGTTAGGAAGTTGCCAAGGACCCTGCAGTAGGTATTTCACACGTGAATAAAACCTTGACGGATTCACATATTTGTTCACTGACTGAAAACTCACAAAAAACGTTATAAGAACTTCATTGTCCTTCTTCTAAGTATAAATAAAAACATAAAATGCAGAGAGCAAGGCCTGTAAAACCTTCAACAGCAAATCATAGAGGTTTTTTGATGAAGCAGGTAGTAATTATTGTTTGATGCAGCAATATGTCAGCTCGGCGTGCGTAAAGACATGATGCAGGCTCATATACACACACATGGTGAACAGAGACAACCACCTGGCTGTGGATCAGTCTCTGCATGTGTGCGGGTGCGTGTTCATATGACAGTGTGTATGCCTCAGTGTCAATTCTAAGCGTACGTGACAGTTGAGATCACACATGGAGACCAGAGATAACGGTGCCTAAATGAACTAAATGACAAATAGGAGTGCTACTGTAGAGGGCCGCTCTGCTTCTGGGGCCTTGCTTGTGGCCGCGATACATTTGTGTGCCTGTGCATGTGTGTTTTTGTCTGTTTATTCCGGTCCATGTGGGGACCAGGTCACGCAGCCCTCACCCAGTCCACGATGAGGATCTTGCTGACGTTGAGTTTGTGTTGGAGCTGTTTGGCAGCAATAGCCACAGAGTTGAAGAAACAGAAGCCCCTGTGGACAAACAGACAGGAAAAGAGGCAGCCACATGTGTTTATCAGGACATCTTCAGCAAATTAATATCGTAGAATCACCATATGGACCTTAGGAACCTCTAAGATGTTTCTCCAGTTCTGTTGTGGCTATTCAGTCCAGGTTGTGGCAATCACAGCCCTGACTTTAATGTGCAAGTCATGGAGAGAAAGTCCTGCCAGGCAAACATTTACTGCGAAATATATGACAAATGAGGATGTTTCATTTCAAGTTGTTTTGTATTTCATCCTCCACTGCTGACAAACAAAAATGGCTTCTCACATTAGAACATTTATGCTGAGTCTAAAATCTTGCACTCCCGAGAAATGCAGAACCCGCACATTTTGTGACAAACAGAAAACCAAGCTTATCATAAAATTGACTTCACATTTTAGATGATAACATAGTGTAAATAGCTGGCAGGACGTGTGAGATGATTTCAGAGAAATTAACTCACAACTTGGCACAGCAGTTCCCACAACACTCACTGTCTACAGAAAAGGTATGCAAAGAAAGTGTTGATGTATGAAAAACAATAGAGGAATGTTGGAAGCAGCAGTGTCAGCATGGGTCGTAAACTGAGTGCGTGCGTGTGTGGACGTTATATCATATATGCTGTCCAAACTCTGCTCATCAAGAAAAGTCATTATCGTCCCATAAATAACCAGTGAGAAGCACTGCTGAGCACACACACACAGTCCCAGCTGAATGTGGTTACTTACACAAATATGCATGTCCACACAAATACACACACAAGCACAGTTCTTTGCATCTAGGTGCTTTGCTCTGTGTCTTGAAAGTTTAAAAGAAACTGAGCAGAGGCGGTAGTTAGAAGGTAGGTAGAATATATCACACAAACTCAGACACACACACATTAAGACAGAGAGACATAAGCTCTCTCACACACTCTCTCTCTCTTGCTCAGGAGTGTAGCTGATCTGTAATAAATCCTTTGAAACAGTTTGCAGAGACCTCCTGGCTCCTGGTATGTATGTATATGTGTGTGTGTGTGTGTGTGTGTGTGTGTATGCTGCTGTACTTACAGAGGGGAGGAGTGGTTTGCATGGTGTCCAGGGGGCCTCACTACTGCGAAGCCATTCTGTGAAAGGAGAGCAAAAACTTTAACACCTTGCTGCTTTCAGCAGCCACTACAGCCCACATCTTTAAGCTTACACATGGTAATGGTGTTGTATATGCTGTATGTTAAATTCTGCAGACCAAAACATTACTATACTGTATAATAGTTGTTTACCCCACAGATCTGAAATTCTTTAGAAAGCACATGGTATTTGTTGATAAGGTATTTGCTAACAAATACACACCTTCAGCTCTCCCTGTGCCACCTTCAGTGCCAGGTCTGTGACACATCCTGCAGCAATACGGGAAGCTGCTGATGTATGAAGTTCATTCCAGACTGTATCGATATCTACCTGTAGGTAAAACAGTGAGGAGATATGTAAAATCAGTTCAAAAGTCAGCCTCAGATGTAAACTGACTTCTGTTTGAATGGTTAGAAAGTTTCTGCATGTTTTTAAAAATTATTTTTTTGTTTTTTATGATTAGTTTAACAGACTCATCAAACCTGGACTTTCAACCCATGAAAGATTTACTGAAAGCCAGTCAGACCAGATTGCAGATTTTTACCTGACAGTCCCACTGGAAAACCTCAGCCCGCAGGTTTACCACATTTTATTTGGTCTAGCTGCTCGGCCAGTAAGGAGTTGACTATTTGCAGTTCTGTCTACGAGGATTCACGTTAATCAAACTAGATCAAGTTTACTTTTGACTGCACTTCCTTTATTCTGATACACTAAATGACAGGAATAATTAATCTTTAAGTGTATAAAAAAAGAAAAACCTGACAGTGGACATTTAACTTCTGTGAATACTAACAATCGCTGAGAGACTTCTTTATTCCCCATCCACTTTGTCTTTGTTGCATCTATTGTCTTTATAAACCTTGTCTTGTGTTTCAATGTTAGTCCATGTTTCACAACTCACATTGGTGGTGTGCTGCGGTAGGACAATGAAATCAAAGGAATTTTTCTTTCTCTTTTCTCTTTTATCATAGACTTTGCCATCTTGTTCCAATCACCCCTCTCCACCAGAGCAGCCAAGGGCCCGGAAATCCAGGCAGATCAGTCGTCTTATCAACTGACACCCAGCCCCCTTCTTCTTTTCCTACCGCCTCTCCTCTGATTGTGCTTCGACGGTTTCTCATAGGCATTGTCTGTGTTTTGCCATATCGGAGGAGAAAACATCTTTAGGTCCTTTTTTATCATCATTCTCTCATAGCCCCTTGTGAAACTGAATCTATTATGATCCCTTCCTACACATTTTATCTTCCTGAGTTCTCATTCCCATGTTTGCCCACACCCACTCCCTCCAAATAAAATACAGTTTCACTGGCACGTACCCCTCCAGCAGCAGTTTCTATGTATACCCCCTTTCTTCCACATTTCACCTTTGTACAGCCTTTGATTTGCCTCTGATTGCGTTTCAAAGTTACCTTGGCCAAAAACAATAGCATTAGCAATTTGTAGCATTATTAGCTTAATTGTGTAATGAGGCATAATCAGCCATGTAATGTTTGCTGTTCAGTAATGCAATTAGATAAGTGGAAAGATTCCCACATGACTTGTGTTTTAAGGGGGTCTGTGACATCTGTGCGTGTGTATGTGTATGCGCGCGTGGCACTCACCCCAACTCCTCCACATGGTAACATCACGAAGATCCGTTGAGATAAGATTCCTGCAGGAAATAATTTATGGCATTCAGCTGTCATGGATGTTTATATTATTAGTATTA
Organism: Micropterus salmoides; assembly: GCF_014851395.1. Taxonomy (NCBI): domain Eukaryota; kingdom Metazoa; phylum Chordata; class Actinopteri; order Centrarchiformes; family Centrarchidae; genus Micropterus; species Micropterus salmoides. The sequence continues at coordinate 26,755,158 of NW_024043372.1, forward strand.
TTATAACAGTATAATTATTGCTTTTTCATCATAATTACCAGCCAGCTTGCGGTTGTCCAGCTTGAGGCGGTTGAGCGGGTTGGTGCCGAACAGAAGCACATGCTTCTCAGAATGGACTGACTGCAGCTCCTCTAGAGTGGCCTTCCTACTGCGGATACGCTACACACACACACAGACATATTTACTGCATATAATACTGACTCTGGGGGAATGCAACTGCCAGTATGTGTAGTGTATGTGTGTGTGTGTGTGTGTGTGTGTGTGTGTGTGTGTGTGTCTGTGTGTGAGCTATACCTCACACTGGCTCCTGAGACCTCTTTCATGGAGTCTGGACCAGATGCTCTGGACCCTCCCAGCATGCTCAGGGTGGCGGCTGTTGTCCCCACAGGTACACTGGTGCTTTTGCATCTGAGCGTCATAAACAAGACCTAGGGACACACACACACACACACACACACACACACAATCTCTTAACCTTATTTTCCTCCTTCAGCATTTCATGATCCAATTGTACATGAATTGTAACTAAAATACATCACCAGGTAATGATTCATGGCTCATATTTTGCTCATTACAAAGGTGGCCCTCACCTGTGGTGAAGCGTAGCTGGATGTCTGCAGCAGGGCTGGTCAGAGATAGGGAAGGTATGGTGGTAGGTGGATGTTGAGGAGGAGGCAGGGAGGTGGAGGCTGGGGAGGACTGGGTCCGAACCAGAGGCTGGTGAGGCCAAATGAGAGCAGGTACACCTAGAGGGTCCAGCTGGAGACCTGTTCTAAGGATCACCTGCCTCTGTGGTTCCAAGGTCCGTGAGTAAAGAGAAGAACAGGCGCATTCATCAGCACCAGCACACGGCAAAACCTAACTGGAGTAAACCTCTACATAGTCATAAGTCAAATGCCTCTCTTTAGTACACTGCAACTACTCATTATTTGGTCAATTTAACACTGCTTGTCTAGAACAAGCAACTGATGAAGAAAAGTCAGCATTGCCAAGTATGCTGCCACAATAATGTTCTCGTGTGTGTGTATGTATAATATATATACACACACACACACACACACACACACACACTGTATATAAAGCTACAGCGCCCTCTGATGGCTTAAACTAGTGAATTCTTGTACATTAGCACAGGGGATGCACGTTTACAAAGGTAGACATGATCAATAATTCAATTAAAAACTAAATTCTAAATATTAAACAATTTATTGGAGGGCATAACATGCATGGCCTGTGAATCTGGTAATTGATACTCATCAGTACCATCAAGGTGCACAAAACAAACAGTTATGCTACTGAGGTCATACATCAAAATACTTCTTCTTCCAGTACCAAAAAGAATATTAAAGCACTAAGGAGATTTTCTTTTAAGGAAAAGTCATCATTCCTTGGCAAAGCTCTGTGTGTGTGTGTGTGTGTGTGTGTGTGTGTGTGTGTGTGTGTGTGTGTGTGTGTGTGTGTTTGTTTGTTTGTTTATATTAGTACCTGACTGAGAGAATGTGAGGGTTCGATCAAGCTCTCCCGTGAAGAGGTAGTGGACTCTGTGTCGTAAACTGAGTCTGTGCTGGCAGTGCTCTGTCTCCTGCAGTAGCTGTCTTCACACACTGAGCCCGGTTCTGATCCACACACGGATCCTGGCCCTGAACCAGATCCTGATCCGATCTCCTCCAGGTCCATCTCCTCCGATGGGATCTGTGTCAGACGAGGCTTCTTAATGGACTTGCTTGTCGGCTAATATAAGGTACAAGTTTTGCATTGTTTACAAGTCTTACAGTTGCTGAATCTCTTATTAATGTGCATTTGTGTACAACTGACGATAACAAATTATTAGAACCACCACTGTCATCATTAGAACTAACTAGTTTGTTCAGCATTAGAACTAACTAGTTTGTTCATTTGTGTGCAGCATGCTAGTGTCCACGCCTGCGCCATCTCACCTTGCTCAGCTGTGCATTCGGCTTGAACCTTTCCAGCCCGCTCTTGTAGTACTGCTGGGTCAGGTGGTGCTGATTGTGTGAGTGATGGCTGGTATGCAGAGTAAGGGGCGAGTGGCTGTAGGGCGGAGGCTCGGAGCGTGTTCGCTCCAGGGGTCTGTGGGAGGGCAAAGTGACCAAGCCTTCCCTTCTGGAAAGGTGACGCTGCTGCTGGTGAGGATGCTGCTGCTGCTGCTGCTGCAGCAAAGGAATGGAGCTCAAACCAGGAACTGCAGAGAGGAAGAGACACGAGAAGCAGCTTAATAAAGATGAGGGCAGACAGAAGAAGAGGAGGTATGGGTACATGGGAAGGCAAAGAAGAAGTGGAAATGGAAAGAGAATTATCGGATGTAAGGAAAAAAAAATGCATCACCATCCAGAGCCGTATAGAGGGCGCCCTAGTCCTATTTATAAAATTCAGGCAAAAGAAATGTAGTACAAGACAGAGGGTATAAATGTTCCTACAGTCTCTGATTTAAAATGTATAGACAGCAAACATTTTGCCTTGTTTTAGCAGAAGAGCAGGTGTTACATCACACTGATGGCTCTGCTCCACTTATGTTAGCATTGCCGGTGAACCAGGACGCACAACACCAGGACCCTTAACTTGCCTTATTATTGATTTCCTTTGTTACATATGTGCTACAACAAGTTAAAATGTCTGTAAAAGGTTTATTATTAGTGTTGTACTGTTCCCGTTACGTGTTATATACAGCTTGTATGTCAACGCAAGTAAACAGCCAGCCAAACTCAATTTTCACGAGCCAGGAAGTGAGTGCCTTGCTCCTTTATTGACTTTGTTCTTCATGCTTGACAGGTGAAAACCTATGAATGAAACTGAAATAAACGAAAGGCAGAAAATAAACAAACAAACAATAAAGTTGCTGTATGGCTACAAAACAGCTGGCCAACAAGAGCTAACACTAGCCACCCATCCATCCATCGTCAACCACTTATCCTGCGTACAGGATCGCGGGGGGCTGGTGCCAATCCCAGCTTACATTGTGCGGAAGGTGGGGTACACCCTGGACAGGTCGCCAGTCCATCGCAGGGCCACACATAGACAAACAACCACTCACACTCACACCGAAGGACAATTTCGGAGACACCAATTAACCTAGCCTGCATGTCTTTGGATGGTGGGAGGAAGCCGGAGCACCCGGTAAGACCCTTGCTGTGAGGCGACAGTGCTAACCACAGTACCACTGCGCCGCCCCCAACACTAGCCATTAACCAAATTACATGCAAATTATGTTTGTTTTAACAACACGTCTCCAGGTTGTAGGTTTCGATGTGTCCTGTGCCACTTGCATCTTGGGTGTAGAGTGCTAATGTATTCATTCCTCCAGCGGTTCCAGAATTCATTTGCAAGCACTTGCACTTGTCTCCACTGGCACTTCAGCAGATCTTTTTCATCGAAGGTTCCTGGTGGAGCAGATAGCCCTGGCTTTTGGGAGCATGCAGGGGAAAGTAAGATTGGTGCCGAGGGATCCGATGAGATAGGTACCAGTGGCCTTGCATTGATTATTGCTGACACCTCTGCCAGAGTACAAAGCACCTCATGTGTCAGATGAGCTTGTTTATTTTGCAAAAGAATGGAGTCCAAGATTCTGCGTGTCACGCCGATCATCCCACACTCCTCCCATGTGGGATGCATGTGGGGGATTGAACTCCCATGTGCAGCCATTGATTTGGAGATACTTCAAGATGCTGGTCCACTTTGCATCAGGATGTCCCATGTCCAGCCCCAAACTAGCAGCAACAAAGTTGGTGCCACCGTCCGACCTGAGCTACTTTGCTGGGCCTCTAACTGCAAAGAACCTTTGCAAGGCATTGTTGCAGCTGGTAGTATCCATGGATTCCATAACTTTGATGTGTACGCCCCTGGTACTCATACACGTGAACAGTATGGCCCACCTTTTGCTGTGCACCTCCTCGAGTGCGTCAAGTGACCACTGTCCACGGTCCAAATACATCCAGCCCCACATAAGTTAAAGGTGGAGATGTGTTAAGCTGCTCTGGAGGGAGGTCAGCCATCTTCTACATTTCTAGCTTGCGGCATGTTACACAGTGAGGGATGAGAGAACTGACTAAACGTTTGTCTACGACAATCCACATTCCTGCGGCCCTAATTGCACCTTCTGTAAACAGCCGCCCCTGGTGATTCACTTCCATGTGATAGTGTTTCACAAGCAGTTTGGTTACATGACTTTGCCTCGACAGGATGATAGGGTTTTTAAACTCTGATTCAAGGGAAGCATGTCTGAGACGTCCACCAACTCTCACAGACCATTGCTCATGTAGGGGTCAAGGTTCAAGATTGAACTTGAACTAGACACTTCTCTGTTTACTTGAAGAGCAGCATACTCATCTGGGTATGTGTCTCTTTGTACAATCTTATGGATCAAGCTCTTGACAGCTGCAAGTTCTTCAGGTGTACGAGGCTTGCTGCATTGATGCCATCCTTTACATGTGTGCTGTGATGTGTCTGTGGAGCCTGACCTGTGAGAACGTGCCTGGTGAATCAAGAGTCAAACTGCTCTTAGCAAGGAGTCCCATGTGGAAAAACGCTCAAAACGTTTAGAGGTAAGTCCCCCGGCTTCGATTTGGGTAGCGAGAGCAGTCACTTGCGGCCTGACTTCCACATCCATTTCGGGATCTATTAGTTCGAACAGTTCACATGCTTCAGGCTCCGGAGGCTTGTTCAAGAAGTCAGGACACTTGAACCACATACTATCCATAAGTTGCAATGCAGTTACAGATCTGGTGACCAAATCAGCTGGGTTCTGTTCTGAAGGGACATAGTGCCACTGCTTGGGGGAAGTCGTCTGGCGTATACGATGCACACGATTATGTACAGATGTAACCAAGAATGACTGCTGTCACAGTAGAACTTCACAGCATTTGGCTTGTGGTCCAGTTCCTCCAAGATGAGCTCCGCCATCTCGACCGCCAGAACGGCTACACAAAGCTCAATGCCGGGAATTGTGCGGTGATAGTTTTGCTTTTCCAAGCACAAATCCCACTTCACAATGACCCTCTTCAGTGACAGCTTGTACGTAAACTACTACCCCTATGGCCCAGATTGAGGCGTCGGAAAAGAGACAAAGCTCTGTGTACACAGCTCTTGAGTGACATCTCCACATAGCATGGAGGCTGCTCAGCTCCTGGAGTGACACTTTCCACGCTTCCCATTTTCTCCTTTTCTCTTCAGGAAGGAATCCCAATCCTGTCCGATACTGGATAGCTCTCGTAACAACAAACGGCCTTGAATTGTTACCGGCACTGCCAATCCCAAGGGGTCAAAGATGCTATTGATGACTGATAACACCCCACGGCGGGTGTAAGGCTGGTCTGTAATGGCAACTTTGAATGTAAAGGTATCTGTGCTTATGCCACAGCACAAGCCCGGGCTCCGTTGGGTAGGCAGAGTTTCATTGTGAAGACCCAAATCCATGATGTCAGTTCTTCAAGTTTGAAGGCCTGCATAACGTCAATGCTGTTTGACGGGATTTTATGCAGTTTCAGGTTCGACTCTGCAAGTGATTCACAAGTAAGCTTCAGTAGGTCTATAGCTGTGGACTCCGTGGGAAGCGATATGAGTCCGTCATCCACATAGAAATGTCTCTCAACAAACTGCCGTGTGTGAGCTCCATACTGAGCTCACCCTTCTGAGCAGCTCGTTGGAGACAGTAGATAGCCACCGCCGGGAATGGGCTATTTCCGAAGTCGTTATTTCTATGCCAGAGGAATCTCAAATAGTTTCTATGGTCATGTCTCATCAGACAGGCATAAAACATCTGTTGGATATCAGCTGTGACTGCAATGAGGTCCTTCCTGAACCGCAGCAACACTCCAAGGAGAGTATTATTCAGGTCAGGACCTGTCAGCAGCACAGAGTTGAGGGAGACACCATGTTGTTGGGCACTAGAGTCAAACACGACTCTTATTTGGTCTGGCTTCTGGGGATGGTACACCCCGAAAATAGGCAAGTACCAGAATTCACATTTCTCACCGATCGACGGTGCCTTCTCTGCATGCTTGTTTTCAAACAGCTTTTCCATGAAGGAGGAAAACTGCTGTTTCATCTCAGGCCTTTTTGTTTATCTCATCCTCGAAAGACATGGCACTGGTTCATCGTACATCGTACATGTCCTCGTACATTCAAACACTGTAAGGCCAAGCTTGTCTTACAGAATGGACGTCCGTCAAATTATTTCTATGGTCATGTCTCATCAGACAGGTATAAGACATCTCAGCTGTGGCTCAGGAGATAGTGCGGGTTGGCCGTTAATCGGAAGGTCGGCGGTTCAATCCCTGGCTGCATGTTGAAGTGTCCTTGGGCAAGATACTGAACCCCGAATTGTGTGAATGTTAGTTTCTGTTTGAGCACTTAGGCTCAGTGTATGAATGTGTTTGACTGGTGGATGTAGTGTAAAAGCGCTTTGAGTGGTCAAAAAGACTGGAAAGGCGCTATACAAATACGGAGCATTTACATTTGGCATTCATGTTGATATACGCGTGGAGAGTGCATACCTGTGCTCCCCGCTGTAGCTTGGTTTTTCTCTTACACTGATGCTGTTATGGCAAGGAGTGAGGAGAGACGGACGTCCATTCTGTAAGACAAGGGTTCTGAAGACACTTGGGGTTGGCTTGTGAGCATTGTCAAGGCACACTTCGCCCACGATTACCCAGCCTAAGTCTAGACGTTGAGCAAAGGGTGCATTGTGGGGCCCATTGACTTGTTGTCTCACCTTATGCACTCGTATCATGTCTCTTCCCAGCAAGATCATCATCTGAGCATCAGGATCTAGCTTGGGTATGTAAGGAGCAATGTGTTTTAAGTGAGCATGTGCGAGAGCGACCTCTGGTGTTGGTATTTCAGATTTATTGGTCATTATCTCATTGCACTGAATGAAAGGAGGGAGATCCATGCATACTCCTCCATTCACTGCTTCGATTTGAAAGCCCACTGCTTCCAGTCATCTCTGTCGTGCCAGCACATATCAGGTATGGCGACAAATCACCTTCGATCTCAAATAGGTGGAAAAAATCAGAGCGAGCCAGTGAGTGGTTGCTCTGATCGTCAAGTATGGCGTACATCTTGATGGAGCGTTCCGGTTGGCCTTTAGACAAGACTCGCACCAAGCACACCTTTGAACAAGCATCTGGTTCTGACACAGGCGATAGAGGAGTGGGCTTGGAGGTGTCAGGATGCATTGTAGAGCAGTGTCTTGTTCTTTTAGGATGTTTTTTCATTCTAGTAATGTTTTCATTCTAACCAGAGGATGAGTTTTCTTGTGAAAAGGACAGTATTGAACAGGATCACTGTCTTTGCCCTCAGTCTCTGCTGTACTTGTGGGGCCTGCGTCAACATCTGTCTTTTGAACGGATACAGCAGTCTTGACTCCGTAGTGCTTTGATAGTGTTCTCTTGCTTTTGCTGCAAAACTGACTGCTGGTTGACAAGACGAAGTTTGGGTCATTTCTTGCCTTAGACTGGCCACTGACAAAGTTGGCAAAGAACGAAAAGGAGGGAAAGGTTACTTTGTGTTGTTCCTTATACTGGGAACCAGTGAGGAGCCATTTATCCTGTAGGCCCGGAGGCAATTTTTCCACTATAGGCTTTATCCCACGAGGAGTATCGAGGTAGGCAAGGCCAGGGAGATATCCATCATTTTTAGCAGCCAGAAGCTCCATAAGAAGATCACTAAGCTCTCTTAGTTTTATGTTGTCTTTAGCGGATAATCGGAGGAAGCTATCCAATCTTTTGAAGAGGGCGTCTTCTACTACTTTGGGTGTTGCGTAACATTCTCGAAGTCTTACCCAAGAAAGCTGGAGCGCATCATGAGGATTGGTGACATGAACAACACGTATCCTTTTAACATGGTCTGATGACTCTTTACCAAGCCATTTTATCAGGAGGTCCAATTCTTCACCATATGTGAGCCCCAAGCCCTGTGTTGCATTGAGGAATGAGGACTGCCAAGCCCTAAAATTCTCTGGTGTGTCATCAAATTTTGAGACCAGTAGACACTAACTCTCTACATGCTAGAAACATGGCAAAGTCGATCATAGGTTGGTTGTTGGCATGAGGAGTTTGCTGACCATATTGTCTGTGAGGGTTATCTGGTGTCCTAGACACAAGTATGTGATCAGTTTCCTGTGTGCTCATTCACTGTGGATGTGAAGATGGCATTCGTGGGCTTTTTATCCGCGTCCACAAGTGATGTCTGCAGTGTGAGATTTTTGACACAATGTAAGATTTCGTTGTGCAGCGACGAAGCGGAAGCTTGAGTATTGAGCTGTGTTTGATGTTGTACATACTCTTCTGTTCTCTGTTGGACAACACTTGGCAGGACAGTGCTCCTTACACTTTGTGCGTCTTCAAATTTCATAGCTACCTCAGCTTTTACCCGAGCAGCTTCTGCTTCCCTTTCAACCTCCAAAGCTTCCAAATCGGCGTCCAGCGTAGCCTTTTCTAGATCTAGCCTAGCTCTCTCATTTTTGATTTCCAGACGGTTTTTAGCGTAGGCCATTTTGGTATGTGCAGCTTCAGCTGACGCTCTGGCTCTAGCAGCAGCCTCAGGGACAGAGCACTTAGAAGAAGATGTGCATTTAGAGCTGGCTCTTGATGCCGCCTTGACATAAGACTTGAAAGAACCTGCACTCTTGAGGATAGCTTCCGACTTAACCTTTTCATCTTTGACACTGGATTTGGGGTCCATGGCTGTGTAACAAATTTTTCTTGCACCCACTGCTTGTGTGGCTTTTCACTGTACTGTTCCCGTTACGTGTCAACGTAAGTAAACAGCCAGCCAAACTCAATTTTCACGGGCATGTTCGTCATGCTTGACAGGTGAAAACTTAGGAGTGAAACTGAAATAAACAAAAGGCAGAAAATACTTATAATGTCTCTTTGATAACAAACAAACAATAAAGTTGCTGTATGGCTACAAAACAGCTGGCCAATAAGAGCTAACACTAGCCATCAACCAAATTACATGCAAATTATGTGTTACCATTAGCATCTAGCCTAACTTTATCACAAATTAGCATTTCTGTCACACTAGAATAAATTCTTGTTAATTCTGTGCATTTACAACTAACATTGTACACAGAAAGTAAAGGTCACTTATACCATGTCAAATATTGTATTAAACAGCCAAAACACTTACAGCCATTGCTTTCGTGAGAGAAAGAAAAGCGAAGACACAGGAGAAACCTTCCCCACGTGCACCACTATGCCTGCAACTCTTAATTGGGGTTTCCTAACCCAGCATGCAGGGCATGTCTCTTGCAGTATCAAAATAAAGGTTCATCTTTCAAAATAAATGTTCAATACAAACCTGTTTTACTGATTACAAATCAGAGGGCAGAACAAGTGTTGTTAATAGTTGATATAGAGTTTTTTGCTGAGACTGGCAGGATTTAAATGAAGAAAAGGTGAAACTGCAACAAAAAATTACAACAATAAAAACAATTGGTAAAGAGTCTCTTACACAGGTAAGCAATTTGACTTACAATCAAAAATGAGCAATAACTAATTTTCTTTCAATATACACATAAAAAATAACCACCACGTTTATAAACAAAATCTACTCACTAAAAACATGTAAGACTAACAAGCAAGGAGAGTCACAATCGAGTCCCTCGATCTTTTATGTTAAAGTTACGCCACACTCCCCCACCACCACCTGTTTACTACATTCGACCTCGGAAACAGGTCTGAGGTAAGACCAAGGGGGTTAGTGGGATGTCATCATTACCACTTTCTTCACTAAAGGGTCCTAGCTTGGAAAGGCCTTAATTATCCTTCCATGGAGAACTCATTTCTTCAAGCTTGTTCATCTTTTAGCAATAGCACATCTCCTTCTTTAATATTTGGCTGCTTTGAAGAGCACTCAAATATATTCTGGTGCCACCTTGGCCAGAATGTGTCTGCTAACACTTGGCCCCAAAACATCCAACCTACACACGTAAAGTGAGGTTCCTGTCATAGACGACCTGGGGGTAATCAGTCATCTGTTGCTGCTCTACCCTGCCACATATTTTCTCACATATTTCACATTTACAATAAGGCTGGCAATTGCTCTCTTTGCACCCTCTATCTATAAACCATTTGCATGCATAGCACATTCTGTAATGTGCCTTCCCTGATACTTATTCTTCTCATGGTTATGGCAAATAAGTAACATTGAAACATGGTGCTTTCCAGGGATGAGGATAGTCCGTTCCTAGATTAGAGTGTTGTTTTTCACTCGACCCCCCATGACATCTGCCTTATTTGAGGCAATTTGTAGACCTTGATGTAGCAGGCCAGCAGGCTGTGGGTGCTCTTTAAAATGTCCACAGCTCAAGCTTCTGTTGGAAACGATCAGAGGGCATCATCTAGATAAAGTCTGTATTTATGAAGGGACAAACATCACTGAAAGGTACCAATGGTTTTCATCTTTCTTGGGGCACTCTGCAGAAAGCGCCTGCAATTAAATTAATACATGTAAATGTAATCTAGCACATTGTTGTAGTAATTTAGTAGATCCCTGTTTTTTTTTGTCAACAAAGAAAACAATAAAACATTGGCAAAAATCAGCAGTCCCAGTGATGAAGACACCCTGCTGAGATTAGGCCCTGGGACTGAGCACTATCCAGCTACCAGCGTCATCACTAAAAATCCCAGCATCCACTGAGAGCAGAAAGGTCAGTAGGTGCAAGCTGATAGTCCCTCTCATTCCCTGTTCCACCCAAGCGGTTTTCTTGTGGTGCGTTAGGACCTAGTCTTTATATAGTAGGAAATCTCCTTAACTCTGACAATGTCATCACTAGGGTGGAGGTGACTGGGATGACTATTATCCAGGAAATATGTTTGAAAGGTAGTGACACTGATGTAGTATGACCTGATGGTGGATTTGATTTGTAGCACGTTGACTGCTACCTGGCTGGAATGCATCAGATAGCTGACAACATGGCTGGTATGGGCTGGAGTATTCCTGAATATGACGATTTAGAATTTGTTGATAATGCTTCTCTTACATTTACAGGTCAGCAGTTAAATAGACCAGTGGTTCTCAAACCTTTTCACATCAGGGACCCCTAAACTAACACAAAATAGACCACGGACCCCCATTTGATAAGATTATGTCCCAGGGTCCCCCATCTGATATATGTATATGAAACCCGTGACCAAAATAGTCAGACAATCTGTCACTGTGCTACTTATGGATAGAATTATAAGGAAAACTATTTTTTGCTGGGGATGTCCTGGAACCCCAACAAGGACCACCTTAAATACTATTAGAGTACTGCAATAAACAATTTTCTTTCGATATATAGCTTACATATTGAAAATCTTCTCACTACTAATGTCACAGGAATAGAACTGAAGAAGCATGGCTATAAATTGCTCATACTCAAAACATCTACTTATAACTTATAAGGTTTTACTAAAGCTGCATGACTAACATCACTTCCTGATTACAGATGACAAAATAAAAGCTCACATTTCACAATAAAGTCCCTAAATGTTTGATGGTTCCAGCACAATAAGGATTTTTCAAATGTGCATGTACACACGTTCTCTTGTGTAGTCACTTGCATGTCCAAATGTGCACATTGAGGTATTTCTGTTTCTGCTGTACAACACATTTAGAGTCACACAACTCACGAGAGACAAGTTGGGAGTGCAACAGTCCAGTGTGTTGTTCCACAATGAGCACAGGCAGGCGCTGAGCCATGGCTGGACTGCTTCCTTCCAGAGGCAGGTAGACCTGATGCAAAGCAGATACAGCGAATGGCCTTGCTACACGCGGGTCAGCCTGGGGGGGGCGGGAGAGGAGAGGAGAGATGATGGTAAGAATTCGAATCAGAAGGAGCTTTATTGCCAAGTAGTGTTTTACACATACGAGGAATTTGCTTTTGTGATAAGGTGCTACACGTAGACAAACATACAGTTGACATAAATAAATGTAGAAATATATAAATATGGAATAGACAATGCAAGTTATAATACAACTATTTACAGAGAAAAGAAGAAAAATATATAAGAATAAGAAATACTGGAGGGGTAACTAGGGATTAGGGAAGCCCACGCTGTGAATGCAGCTTATCACCATTGAGCAAAAGGCAGGGTTAGTGCATAGGGCGAGGACTTCATGAGCTGTTCGCATGTAGACTCATCAACAAACATACTAACAATGTAATCAAGGGAGTGAACTACCACATGACTGATTCACAAGATATGAAAGTGCCACAGAAATCAAGAGGGAAGTGAAAGCCTGAATATACCACATGTTTCTATATGTGTTCAAGTGTGCAGTCACTGTCTTAGACATTGAGTCTAATTCATAGCATGATGTCTATCTATGTGATCTGTAAATTTATTTAAGTCATTCTTTAAATGGATGCATGATTCCGGAACATATTTGTAGTTTTTGTTGTGAAACAAAACGTTTAAACAGTTTAAATATTGATTCTGAAGGAAACCCTAGAAAGTATCGTTGCCCACCTGTGCAGGAAGTCCGGCAGTGATGTTGGGCATGGCAGTGGGGTTGGGGGGCAAGGTGAAATGAGCCAAACTACCATCCTTCAGCAGCAACCTCTGTGCCTGAATGAGACAGTAATAGTCATGAATTCTTTATCTGGTACAGATGATCACATGCAAATGATCACATCATCCAACAAAAAGCACTCATTTACAAAGTTAAAATTAGGGACATACTGTATAGAGCAATGGGCTGAGAGTTATTATACAAGACTTGCATGTTAGAAACTGATAAACCTTCACTATAGTTGTAACCAGCAAGGTAAATTATAGTACATTTACTAAATAAATGAAGAGTGATCAACTGGCCTTCTCAAATCTCCCTGTTTAAAGCATCAGGCACCATTAATGTACTGCATTTAACACCCTATTATTAGTCAACTGTTGGTGGTTGACTCTTGCATCATCATACCGTAAGTAGGACTATATGTTTTTACTGTTTAAAAGAAAGAAAAAGGTTTTCTAGGATATATTTTTTAGGATTAATCCATAATAGGAAAATAAGAAGTTTGAAGGTTGACCCTCTCTTGTCCCCAGTATTGTGTTAATGTCTACTTGAACAGGACACTGAACCCTAAGCTGTGCACTCTTTATATGGTAATGTGGATAATAAAGTCTACTAAATTACTATAATATAAATATAAGAGAAGGTCTGACCTCATGAGCCAATGGGAGGGCCCCATTATCCGAATGGAGGCTGTCGTTGGGTGAGCTGCTCCCCGAGGCTGGGGTGCTGCTGGGAGAGGAGTCTGGGTGACAGAATTCAGACACGCCTATCAACCCATGATAGCCAACACTGTCAGAACAAATGTGTTCACACAGCACCAAAAGACAAACATAACAAACTAGAAAATCTTTCACACTGTGTCAGTATAGTATGTGTTGTCTCGCGTTGAAAAGTAACAGAGATAGAAACGGCACATCCAAACAGCACCAACTTTAAAAAGAGCTAAAAGAGCCGTTCAAAAAAAACCCCAGAAGCTTAAGATCATGAGAGCGTTCCCGCTAAATGTAGATACTATACCCAGAGTTTCTGTCCTGTGCTTCACAGCTGGAGGGGCACTGGTCTTACGCTGCAGTGGGTTTGGCCTTGTACTGATGAGCTTCTTTAACTTCCACTTCAGAGTGGGCTCTGAGACTGCACACACACAAATATACACAAATGAATACATGAAGAAGAACACACTCAGATATGGACATAATTATTCCTAAGGCCTCATAAAAAGGAAAAGACACCTATAGCTTTTCAAACTCACAGAACTTGATCGGCAAGAATGCGCTCACTCAGTATCGCACAGACTATAATGATACACTCAATTCTTGTAACAAAACCAACTTAAACCAATCTGCAGCACAGCTGAACCAAGCAAATACCTCAGACCTGGTCAATAGCATAAAAAAAGTTCCATGTTTACATTGGTCAGGCTCCAATAGCCCAAACAAAACAATCAATCAGTGGCTGGCTCAGAGTAGATAAAAGGCAGCTTTTGTGCTGTCGCCGGGCCAAAAAAAGCACTGGAGGGTGTGTGTGTGTGCTGGCACCTAAGGGTTCTAGGGCAACGCAAATAAACAATGGCATTTTGAATGGTTAGTGTACAGATGTACAGGAAGACGAAACCACTACAACTCTCATTCACACTGTGAGGGAGACCTGCCCTGGACTCTCACGCAGTTCATTTTACACATACTTCTGTTAAAGTTATGTAACTACTTTGGTTTTTATGTCTCGCTGTTGTTTCTCGACTGTTTGTCTCTCTCTGGCCCTGCAGGCCTGGTGCTTTATGAGATTCATTCGTCCTACTGGAAAGGACACTCCTGTGTACATTGATTCTCTCCCTCACTTTCTCATTCTCTAGTCCAGAATATGCAGCGTAATGATGGTTTGCAGAGACACGGGAAAGTATCATACCGAACAAAATATCCCACTTTGAGTCCAACTTAAATTACACAGAGCAAGACAGTCCTGAAATGGAAAATCACCAGTGGCCTTCACAGCTTTAACCTCACGGTGGGAACCCCCAAACAGCCAGAGGTTTCTCACCTGTCCTGCGCAGAGAGAGGTCTTTACGCTGGTCACAGGGTGTAGGCTGAGGCTTTGGGGACATGTCAGGAACTGGAAGCCTAGTTACCAAAAAATAAAAATAAAAATAAAATAATATTGGACAGACTTCCCTCAGGAGTGGGTATGAAAAGATTTGTTCATTTTTAAAATTTTTATTTTACTTTTATTAAAATCAGGAAAGGAAGAGGCCTTCTGAAGCTCTGCTGTATTACAGCAATGAAATGTTACAGTTGTATTTTATGGAAAAGCAATGCCGTGTTTGCAGCTCTAGCAGTCTAAGTTCATTGATCTTGAAGTTTTGCTCGGTCTGTTTGTCGCTCTCACCTGTATGCTGGTGAAGGACTGCTGTGGTTGTGGTTTGGAGTAACCCTGTCATGAGTGGGCTGGCTCTTCATAATTATGTGTTCCCGAAGTTTCTGCCTTACCAGAGGACTGGACACGGCACCTACCAGTCAATAAAGTCACTTCATCAGGAAATTGGTAGACAACGATTTAGAATGCAACACAATATACAGTACACTATATTGGTAGACTTACAGTCAACAGTGGGGCTGATAATAAAATTATAATGTTTTTGATAGTGAAATCTGAACAGTTTTTCTTCACAAAGAACTGTATATTACTGTAGTATCAGTAAGTCAGGAGACTTCTGAAGTAGATATTAGAGATCCAGGATATTTGCCACTTTCCACTAAGCTCTGCTCATTTCCTCTACATGGTAAAAATACATGTTAAAAGTGTTTCCTGAAACACGTATATGAGTACAAATCTCCTTGGAATCTGAGAATCACAGTACAATTGGAAATCCCCCTCTTTTTCATTGAAACCTACTGTGTGCTATGACTCAGATGAAGAGCACGTCAACAACCAAAAGGTCTTTTAGAGAACCTATGAAAACACTCTCTCAGAACGTAGAAATACGTTACATGTCATACTCACTCTGCTCATTTTTACTCTTTCGTATCAGCTGTTGTAGCTCTCCACTTTTCCCCTCCATCTCGTTTTGCTTTTGTTCAATTTTATACTGAGGGGGAAGAAAATGAATAGATGTTAACATTGACCACTCCAGACTGCATGGGGAACAGACAAACACTGCCACCGCCACATTCTCTGACGAGTAAACAAATATCTCTACAGCAGCCCCGGCCAGCCAATCCATGGTGTGATTGATCAGACTCTAATGCTGAGAAGGTGGTCTGTTTACAGTAACCTGACCTGCTTCTTACTCATTTCTGCTGAGCATTCAACCTGTGTAAAGGCTTGTGGCGAAAGCAGCTGGCTTGTTCTTGTGGTTGATGCAGCAGGAGGTATGACTGCCTTTCAGTCTGTGCATTTTGTAATGCATCTCATCCTCACCCAAATAAAATGCTGATGCGATAATGTGCAAATGTTGCCAGATGTGGCAAGACTCGACATGGCGGCGAAATTTCATAAGAGTACTTAGTCATATTTAATCTGTCTTGTACTGAATGCTGAAGGTAACACTGAGATGCATATTTTGATAACTTAAAGAGGTGGTATTATGGTCATTTTCAGGTTCATAATCTTATTTAGGGGTTGTACCAGAACAGGTTTACATGGTTTAATTTTCAAAAAACACCATATAAAAAACTCCACATTGCTGCAGCTCCTCTTTTCACCCTGTGTGTTGAAGGCTTCATTTTAGCTACGGAGTGATGCATCTTGCCTCTACATGATCTTTGTTGGGGGTTGCACATGCGCAGTTCGTAGTTAAGGACTACTAGCCAATCAGAAGCATAGAAGGGCATGCCAATGAGAAGCCGGTAAACACAGCTTTGGTTCAGCTGTTTATCCCCTTACCAGCTTAGCAACATAGAGTGGAGCAAGAGAGTGGTGAGTTATTAATCGGTAACAAAAAAGATATAACTCAATAAAGGAGAGGGAAAAGGCAAAAAGCATAATACCACCTCTTTAAAATGGCCAAAAAAAACTCACTCAAACATTTCTTACCTGCAAGTGCTGCTGGGAAAACTGGGAGCAATGCTGAGAAGTGAGGTGTCCCAGGAAGAAGGGAGGGCGGGGGGCCAGCATGGCCGAATCTTGGCTTGGATGTAACAGCCTCTGGCTCACACTTAAGTCCATGGGCTTCTCCCCATGTATTGATAATGATACCTTATTGCTGATGATCACGTCCACTACAGAAGGAGAGAGAGGGAGAATGTAACACATCAGTATGTTGATGGGTTTCCAATGTTTCCTATGCTTGTCGGTGTCAATGTCAGGTTGTCTCTCTGGATTATGAGCTACTTCATGGATACTTGTCTTTTTTGCAGCTTGTATTTTCAATGTTCTGCATGCTGGTCAAAGACAGGTCATCATCACTAGTGTAAAAGTAGTGCAAACATCTTAGATGCCCAGTTAATAACACAAAGGGCCACGTGAGGAAGCATGTTTTTAACAGATATTCACAGAAAAAGTCCGAGAACAATTGGAGTGCCGTTTACTGCTTGTGCTTTATGTAAACATGATCAAGAGTGCACTCAGTTTATTTGGCATAAGTGTATGCCCAGATGTGTACTTGTACTTGAACTCTGCACGTTCACCAGTCATTTTTCATTTGATTCAAGTCTTCCTGCCTCAAGTGAACTGGCCATTGTCCAACAATACATTCAGGAAAGAAAAAAAGAAAAAAAAAAGAAATAGAGGGGTGTTTGTGTGTGTTAGGGGTTTGAGGGGTACAAAAGAAAGAAAGAATGAAGGAAACAGGGTGGGGAGTTGGATTTGAACAGTTTGATCAAGGCATTTGGGTCAGGTATATCAATCTCATCTCCCTTTCCAGGTTTTACTTAAATGAACCAAATAAAAAGCTAAATTTACCACACGTGATACAATTGAACCAAGCTTCAGTGTCCTAACCAAAGACAGATGTCTTTTTATAGGTGCAGGCGAGTTGCGAAAAGGTTTTGACTAATTTTTTGCAATTCAATGGCCATTGAAAATATGTTAGAGAAACATCGAATGATTTAACTGCATACGGCCCTGGTGGCATGACCTATAAAACGTGAGATGGACAGGAAGGCTAATGATAACTGGTAGTGAGGAAACATCAGCCTTGCATTTTTGTGATGCGCCGTAACAACAAGACAAAAACATATGCAAGCTCACAGATAACTTGACACGGTTTTCAAGTGTCAATGCCACCGACACCTGAAACCAACAAACATGATAAAGAATGTTTTCGGTACTGATTCAAAAGCGTAGACTGATACAGTGTGGAAGGAGACACCTTGCTCCCTCTGGGTTAGGGGGACAGTGGGAGAGAGGGAAGGACGTGGAAATTTACTGAACCCGTGTAACAGAATGACTGCAACCCAAAATATTACTCAACATTACTCACATAATTCCTGTAAGTGGATGTTTCAGGCATGTTTACTGGAATATCCTGTTGAATTATGTTACCCGCTGTGGACAGCACTGTAACAACTTTGAAATGACGACACTACCTCTCATATCTCAGTACCTCAGAAAAACATCCTTGCACTGTAAGTATTCACTTGTTTTGGGAGATATCCAGGAGTTCACAAATAGAAGATTAGATTTTCAAACCAACTACACTGATAAGGCACACTAGAAAAAGGAGAAAAATCCAAATGCCAAAGAAACAGATGCAGATAAGTCAAGAAGATGCTGTTTCTAGAGTCAAACACAGAGATTTGAAAGCTCAGTCTTTAAAATCTACAATTAAAATTAACAATAGCTCCAGCAAAAATGGTTCAGTGGCTTTTATGAAGCCCACAACACTTCCATAAGTTACAGAGACAACATTGTCATATCTAACTTTCAGCAGTGCAACAAAAATGGGCCAAAACAAACCTCAATACACAGACTGCACACAAGTCCCACTGAACTTCCCTCCTGCAGGAGCATTACAGTGAGTCGTGCAGACACAGGCAGCATTATTTGGCCCTCATTCCCAACAGCAAGACTGACTCAGAGAGAAATAATCATGTCTGTGAAGGCGTTTCGGGTTGACAGAATTCCTCTGAAGAAGAAAACACTCCCACGGTCTTATTACTTCAGGTCAAGTGAGACTTACACACAGCAGAACATGAAAAAACAGGCAGTGAGTTACTAAGACCAGAACTATTTACAGTACAAGATAATAGAAACAGTTTAAGCTAAGTGGTTTCAGTTCTGTTGTCCACAGTTCATAATAACAACATTATTTGTTCATGGGGACAGCCATGCGTTTTCATGTTTGCTGTATATGTGAGACAGAGAAAACAAAAACTTTGACGCACTCAATACATGCACTTTACACGCTTCTTGCCCTGCACAGTTCTCCTGAGACACTGGAATCCTACCTTGCCAGGTAACTCGAGGAGCACATGTCAGACAAAACTTGATCTCAGAGAGACACTGAAATATTTCAACCTGCCCTGCTTTCGGCTGCCTGCATTACAGTATGTCACTGCTACATTGCTCTGCAATTGACAGGGTTTGTTTTAAATGCTTCAGAGGCCTTTTTACTGTAATTTCTATAAAGTGAAAGGTGCAACAGGAAGAACCCGTTACAGCAGAACAGTATGTATTACCAGAAGAATGTTTGTGTGTTTTCAAAGGAAATCAGACAATCACTGGAGCAGCGGGACGGTGGTGGTAGGGACTCAAATACTGCATACACTCTCTCTCTCTTTCTCACACACACACACACACACACACACACACACACACACACACACACACACACACACACACACACACACACACACAATATTACCAAAGAAGTCAGCTCCCCTGAGAGAAAGGAAATGATCAGGAAGTCAGTCTTACTTCTCATCTAAACAGAAAAGAAACACCTGCGGTATATTTTTACATTGAAAATACAGCAAAGGCCATGCTGCAACAACCATACGTATGTGAATTCTACATCAGTGTGACACTAAAGGTCCTCCCAGAGACACACTGTCTACATTGACTGGCTTGAATTTACGACTTGTTCTGTATCTTTCTTCAAGTTTAAAAGAAAAGCCACTCTACTTAACACAAATGTGTTTGGCTGAGTTTCTTGTACTGACACTGAAGCTTCGACTTTAGGCCGTTAACAGCATGACTCATTACATGACTGGACACAAGAGAAGATTGGTCACCGCATAATGCATTCAAAGAGCCAACTAAGGTTACTTCCACCCTGACCCTGAAAGGTTTCAAACACTGCTGATTACTTACTACCTATCACCTTAACAAAGAGTTACATTACCAGAGACACAGCGTATGCACTTGTTTCAACGTCACATTACAAAAAAGTACTTAAACGGTATTTTTAGCCAACATTGTTTTCCATGGTCTGCTTTTCATCAACAGGGCTCTAAAAAAATGCCAGATACATATTTTAAAACTGAAAAGAAACGCTATTTAAATGATAAAATCTGGAACGTTTAAAAAAGAATAAGGACAACTGCATGTAGATAAGATCTGTGTGCGTGCTTCTGTGTCTCTCATTTCAGCGCCGTGGTGCTAAAAATAGGCAGGAGACAAACTTCTGGTTTCTGTAATAGCATATTTGTTTCACAACCATCATCCTCTTTCTGTGTGCTTTCTGCAGCAACAACAGAAGCACTGACACACACACACCTGCACACATGCATAGGCTTTGCTCGTGCATGCACGCGCACACACACACACACACACACACACACACACACACACACACACACACACACAGAAGCACGCTCACAGAGAAACAGTGACTTCCTGTTTCTAAAGTTAGTCTGCACCATAACATCCTCCTGGTTCATTTAGGCAAGAAGAAGCTGCTATTTTGGTTGAATGGCTTCACTGGCTCATTTCTTTAGCCTGAGAGTTACAGATGTCCTCCAGCAGTATTTATATCCACACTGTGGCCCTAAAATGTTCTTTGTTTATTGTTGGGCTGGTGTGAACTCTGCAGTGGTACTGGACAGAGTTAAGTTTGGAGGTCACACATCAAGTTAAATGCTAGTTACTATTTTGTATACATAAACACTGCCAGCAGAGCTTGAGGTTTATGCCTGTTTAGGTGAGCAACAAAGTAGAAAAGAGTTCAGAGACAAAATTTCAGGTCAAATATAAATATATTTCTAGTAAGATATCAACCATACCAACTTGTGCTGTGTGTAAAATCTTTGTGTATTAACGGACCCACTCACACATACAAAACCAACTTTGTGACAGCTTCAGCAGCCCCCCAAATCCCCCCCCAGCCCACCACCTATCCCTCCGTCCTGTTCGCTGTCCCTCCCCCATCCTCACGTTTGGAGGAATCCACAGCTGCTGGGGACATTCTGTCCCTCTGCTTCCGAGCAGCTGGAGTATCAATCTCCTCATGTGTGCGTCCGTATGCGCGCATGCTTGTATGTGTCCATCCTATACACGCCAAGATATTAATAGCTTGCAGTTGTTTCTTTTGAGTGTACACAGCAGGTCTTTGTGTTTGCATAAGTAGGATCTGCTTGTGCAACAGTTGATGGTGCGTGTACACGCGTATCAGTGCATCAGTGTGGCCGTGTGTTGGTGCCAGTGTATTAATAGTGCCCATTTGTTTCTTTTAGAGAAACACTGGAGCTCTTTGTGCGACTTTCAGTGTAACCATGCCAGTTTATTTTTAGTGTCACCTGTCAGTAAACACTTGTGTTACTGCTTGTAATCATGCAAGTGCACACATGTTCGATGACATTGAGTTTGTGCGTTGCTGTTTCTCGACATATTAATAGCATCATGCCACTTGTTTTTATGAGTATGCAGCTTGTAAGTGTATTAATAGCATTCCCAATTGCCAACACTTGCTTCTGTATGTGTATGGCGTGTGTGTGAGTGGCTGTCAATAACTTCAGCCGCACGTATATCAGCTGCAAATGGATGTGGATAGAGAGAGAGTTTACAACAGCCGCATTGAGCCGACCGTGACGATATTGGCTAAATCTCAACATGTGAACAGAAATAGGCCGCAATTTCAAGTTTACAAAATGAATTAATGAATCCACAAAATCATACTACACATCCTTGTCAGAAATGTTTGTCAGGCCAAAGACTTTGTGGCCGATGTGTCACTATTAGATGTTTTTCTTTTGTTGCAATAAACTCTGTGAGGCACACAGCACAGCTCATTTCCTTTCCCTCCCCGAGGCTTATGAAGTAACAACTCATTATGCCACAACATAAGCCATACATTCCTACACTCAGGACAATAGCACAAGCAAATATCGGATTCCTTCATGGTCTAGTTATTTCTTTCTCTCATAGTCACCAGTGCTGTTTTGTACTAAACTCTCTTCAGCCCAAAGTTCAAAATTATAAAACTGCTCTTGATGTTGTGTCCCTGAGGCAGCACGGGAAAAACGATGGGGGGTCACCAGCTCACTGTGGAGTTGTGAGTGTCACAAGCTAGAATGCTCTTTAGTGTGATTCTCCAGCTTGATTTCTCACAAGCAAAACAGACTGACAATTGTTGAAATGGCTTCATTTTTTCTCTCCAGCGGGTTCCAAGGGGTCGTCTTTTTTGGAGGGGGAAAACTGAGCTAAATTTGGCCCAGGCTGCTGTCATAAGGCTGGCATGAGACCGAAACCCTTGCCCGAGGACACCCACAATGTGTTACTGCTAAAAGAATGCAGTCATGATCTATCAGGTGCTGCCAGTGTCGGCACAGTACATTTGCACTAATACACACCATCATTCAGGCGCACCACACACAAATTACCCACCTTAACATTGCCCTCAATTATGCAAATTAAGACATGAGCCACCATTTGACCTGATGGGACACCAGCTGACTTCCTTTACGTACTTCAAAAGGAACAGTGACTGATCATCTAATTATCGACTGATTCATGTTAGTGGTCTGTGCACCTCATCTCCACCTACAAATATCCACCCCTGCTCTGTGATCGTGCTAATACCAGATGTTACCTGGGCCTTTACACATGCACACGCACACACACAGAAATACTGACATATATATTTGTTTTTTTTACATGTAAAATTTGACGCCGGCAAGAATGATTTGACTGAGAAAACAAGTTCTTATGCCCAGTTCCTACTGTAAGTCGTCCATGTGTCTGCACTACTATGTATCACTCTCTATTATTGCACGTTAGGTTATGTAAACAGAAGGCCTTCTTTGTTTCAAATACACCCTGCAGTTTGTGAGAATAAGGTTACTGTCTTCTGGTCCTACAATCCTGTTTTTACTGCTGGTTTTGATAAAGTTACTGTGCGTTTGAACTTTGTTGATTTCCCTAACACTCTCCATCTTCTGCCCTGTGTCCCTCTCACACACACACACACACACACACACAAACACACCTGCATGATACACAAGCAGAGCGATGGTCCTGTTGCTGTGTTTTTGAGGAGCAGAGTGTATCACTAGTCAGCTGAGTTGATCTTAAATCAGGAACAGGAAATGTGATCTGGGGCTCTGGCCAGTACAGAACACTGTCCCTATTGTCAGTGCATTGCTGTGGCTCACATTGGGAAAACACTGGGGACTTTTAAAGGTTATCTGTCCTGGGAAAAGGCTGATATTCACTTTCACAACTAGCCTGCAGCACAAAGGTATACACATAATGGATACCTGATGATGCCTGATCATTAAATATGACTTTGTCTTTGTTGTGCTTCTTACTGTAAATTTAAAGGCAATCTAGAGTCAATATAGGGGTCAGTAAAAAAGCGAATCAAACATGCTTCTCTATCAGTGTTTAGTCAACTGAACCGATTAGTTGTTTAATCAATTAACTGAGAGATAAAAAATAAATTTGGAACTACTTTGGACATTCATTATTTGTCATTTTTTAAGCAATAAAATCAAACATTTTTGGACAAAATAAGAAATTTGAAGTCCTATTTCACCAAGATCTCAACATTTAACAGATGAATGTTTTACTCAGAACATTTTGATAATTCACTTTGATAAGTCACTTGAACCTTCAGCCATATGAGACCTGTTCTATGACAAAACCAAACCCAGAGGCTAAAACAACCTGTGAAGTAAAGGGGGCCGTGTGATCAAAAGTTTGAGTAAGATGACACTGATCATGTAGCATAAAGGGCTGGTCATTATGATCAAAGCCTTTATTTGTGCAGATATGCTTTTGTAAACACACAAACCATCACCCACCAACAACCATGCACACACACAGCTGGACATTTACCCATTCAAAGCAATAATGACCACTGCTGGTTATCTGAGATGATGAGAGGAAAAAATGAGGGAGTGAGGGAGAGATCTAAAAGGCAACAGAAAGGGGGTAGAGGGGTGTAGGTGGTGTCGATTCCTCTGGCACGGCCCACATGAAACTAATGTAACTGTATCCCCACAACAGCACTAAGGCTATGACCTCATCCCGTCCAGAGAGGGAACCTGGACACATGAGAACATTATTCCACGCATGGCTGCCGTGTGTGTGTGTGTTTTCATTTTCTAGGGAACGAAGGGGCTTGGGTGGGATCTAACAATCTTTACAACTTCTGTCATAATACAGCACACACACACTCAAACACAGCTGCCCACCCCACGGTCCATCAAACAACCAAACATTTGTTGCCTAGTAGTGAATGAGTCAAACTTTTCAGTGACGTTATGTAGGAAATTCTACACTAGCACTCACAATGAGACATTAATGCCATAATGACACAATTATTTGTCCTATTTATCACCTTAAAATAGTCATGTTACCTGTCAGATTAGGATACTTACCAGAGCACCTTGAGTTACAGGTAGTCAATCAGGCAGGTAATAAGGTATTTACTAACTAATACTGCAGCATCCGTCTCAGGTTCATGTCTTCATTAGGATCAAGAGTACACTGTCTCTAATTCTGGAAATTATTATGGCCATTTCTTTAATTAATTACTAAATTTTTCTTTAAATGAAAGGGGAAAACCTCTAACTGCCAATGTAAATCTCAGCCAGGTGAGCTTTCACACCTGTCGAGTTTAGACGCAAGCCAGAAGGATAATATGGATTTAACCGGGTTTATGGTGGGCGGATTCACATTTTTTTCCACAAAACAAGTTAATAAACGACACTGTTTCCGCTCAAGTACCCCAAGTAGCCTATTCCAGTATGAGCTCTGGTACACAAGAAAGCCGTAAAGTAACAGTCAAGATCATTTTTGAAAAAGGTTACAGTATATATTAAGTACCTCACAGTGCGCGTTAGCAATTTAATAAACTTCGCCTACCTTTAGGGGTGAAGATCAAACGCGACGCATTTCCAGTTTCACGAGGGGCTGACAGCCAGTTGTAAGGTAGCTGTACCAAGTCAGAAAGAATAAAAGACGCATACGAACTTAGTCCAACTGTCTTTCCTGATCATATTAGGTGTTGTCTGACTGATCTGGTCGTCGTTGTGTCAGTTAGCTGGCTGCTCTTTTGTACTAAAATCAGAAACGCTGGCTCCACCCGTCAGCACGCGCGGCTGTCAAAGCTGTAGCCTAAGTTGTAACTTCACATACAGAAAGCAAGGCTCAGCGCCTCAAAATGTTTCGGCAACTTAATTAGCTTACGTAAGAGAAAGACTGTCCGCCGTCACCGAAATCTGCTCTTCACTTATCTGCCTCCCCAACGAGTCTGTCTGTCGGTGGTGAAACTGCTGATAAAACCTGCTGCGAGTCTCACTTCCATCCGTGTGCGCGCTGCTGGTGTGAGGGCTCCATCTGCTGAACTCCGCCGGGTAAGGATGCCCTGTGTGTGTGTGTGTGTGTGTGTGTGTGTGTGTGTGTGTGTGTGTGTGTGTGTGTGTGTGTGTGGGGCCTATTGTTGCGTACCTATCCAACAGTGGAGCTCGGCTCCCTTCCCCCAAACAGTGGACCCAGCGAGCCAACAGGTCAACTTTTGGAGGTACCCTCTGATGAATGTATTTGAATTATAGCCAAAGAGGGGACCTGCAGGTGTGAGTGTTAAAAGCCATATTCAGCACTGCCCCTGCAGGCGGGTGCAGGGACTTTGTAAACAATGCATCGTTTTTTTCACACTCCTCCATAGTGTGAATGGCTTGCAGGCCTAGACACATTTCTAACAGGCTACATACTGAAGGAACCGGTCTCCTGAAACATGCTCTGATATTATTTTTGTGTAACAAAATGCAAAAGCTCAGCTTTAGTGGATGTCCTAACTAATTTCAAGTGTGACACACTGTATTAAAATGAAGGACTAAATAGGCATAAAAAATGATTTTAAAAGAAAAAGGAAATGAATTGGCCTGCAGCAAGATCATTTCTTTTCATTTAAATTAATCACTCAAAACAGACTTTTACTAGACCTTTAAAATTAGTCAGTCTCTAAAGGAGCATAGGGTTTCAATCCATTTTAAAATGTATTTGTATCCTTGGGTATGCAATGTGTTTGTTGAGGCACGTAGCAGGGGGAAAAAGGTCCACACTCTCCTTGTCCCCAGTTTGCTGGTACATAATGTTCCCTAGCATGGAGCGATATTCACACTCCAGCTTGAATTATTAAAAAAGAAATAAGCAAAATGAAAAATCCTTATGAGGAAATGTATTATTCTAGTTTTGCTGTCATTACAATTAAGTATTCAAGAACAGAACAAGTTATAGCCTCTAACAGAATAATCCTTTACTCACATGTACATTTATTTGACCATCAAATTTGATCTTCTTTGTGCAGGATAGTGCTGAAGAGCCCTCACAACTTGTAAGAGCATGTAAAAAGTCTTTTACACTGTAAGCTGTAGCTTTATTCAATTCTTGATATTCCGCTAACTGAACATGAAGCTTGTTTTGTGCCAGTGTGTTTATTCTGTACTTCTTTATCTTCCTTGTTCCTTTTCCCACCTGATTTTAGTTTATTTTATTATTTTATTTTGGAATCTGACCACCTTGTGAAGCCACCTCTGTGGACAATAAAGTTTTAAAATGATCTGGAATGCATACACACACACACACACACACACACACACACACACACACACACGCAACAACAACAAATTGACCCTTAATTTACACAGTGATGCCCATTCTCACATGTCCTCTCCCAAACTGAACTCTCACTGTCTCTCACAGTTTCCTCATCCAGCTTGTGGCGAATCCAGCCTCTGCCAAAAAAAAGTACATCATTGGATTTATGAAGTTAAGCCAATCAGGGACAAACCAACTAGTAAAAGATGATGAGTCAATAAGTTTGCTGTTGTTCAGTTAAATTGTGTACCTAAGGGGGAAATTATGGCATTAAAAACTTGCTATCAACAACACTAAAGTCTAGTTTCAACAACAGTAAGTCTTTTCCCATGTGCTCTTGGCAGGGCTTTAACAGTCCATCCCCCAGTCACGGGGTTGACTGTGGCCTGAATAATTTGAGATACGTGCAAGCAATTTGAATTTCATAGCAGATCTTCCATTTTGAACAGCACTTGCTTGAGACAGAGCTTCTTCTCTTGGCAGATTTAGATAGTGCTTGGTAACTACTTTAGTTACATTTCCAAAGAAAGGAGCTCTTCTGTTTGAAAATCTGATTCTGTGTATGTATTCACTGTTTTATTATGGGCTTTACAAATAATGTCACGACCCATTATCTACAGGTCATTATCTATATCATCATGTCAAAATAGGTCAGCTTTGACGTTTTGGCACAACTTGTTCAAATTATATACAATCTAAAATGATACATGTAGAGCTGATAGCTGAAAGTACGTGCCAATTTTGAGAAGTACTCAAAAGTTACTCAAGAACAGCAGTTAGAGCACTTGTAAATGCTGGACTTTGATGTTAGGGATATATTTGTCACCATGCACATTTTATTATGCAAGGTAAAGTGTCTGATAGCTGATTATGAAATGGTATACGGCCTTGACTACATTTTGATCCACAGTAATTCATTCAGAAATATTTACTTTAAAATTGTAAGCTGTCGTGAAAAACAGATATTGATTTTGCATAAAATTTGAACCCATTTTTTAAAAAAGATTTAATTAACAAAAGAACACAACAGAGATTCAGTCTACAGGGCATATGCGTATAGGCCTTTGCAAAGATGAGAATAAAAAATACAAATGATCCAGTGGTATACTAAAATTTAAAACTATCTAATACAATAAGGCTACATAGTGGTCACTCAGTTTTTTATTAACTGGACTGATCAAGTTGGCACAAACATTTGTGTTTCTGTTAACGCGTCATCATCAGATGTCAATAGAGCTCTCCCTTCTTATCTTTCCCCCTCACACTATTTCTACACCGCCTCTGCCCTCAT
This sequence comes from Micropterus salmoides, assembly GCF_014851395.1. NCBI lineage: Eukaryota > Metazoa > Chordata > Actinopteri > Centrarchiformes > Centrarchidae > Micropterus > Micropterus salmoides. The sequence goes on from NW_024043372.1 coordinate 26,782,942, forward strand.
AAGGGCAGTGCCACTGCTGGGTAGCACTCGAGTGTTTGGATCTGTGTAATCAGTAAAACATCCCCATTTTACACTACAATAAGAGCACGAGCAAGATGCTGTGGAAGAGTCAACCTCAAAATCTTGTCATGCGACATCCATGTAGATGCAATTTCATACTGAATCCCCAAGAGGATTTTAAAAACAGAACAGTGAAGACGGGAAAAGACCCATATAGCACACATGGGTAGGACTCAAAGGTGGAGTTTTGTGGCCAGTAGGGCTCACTCGTCTTCCAGTCACAGGAAGCCAGTAGGAATGAGAGGAATGCAGTCAGGCAATACGGTGATGGAGGGAGCAGCAGACGCAGTGCAGATTGCCAAAATGACTGAACGAAAAGGAGGGAGTCAGGAAAAAGATAGGGAGAGTGAGAAAGTGATTAGAGAGTGCAAAAGGCAGGGCTACAAATGATTAAGATGCACAAGCAGGCAAAAGCCAACACTGGGATGCCTGCAGGGCAGCGGTGTAGACACACTCACATACCAAAACAAACGCCCAGCGGTGGCTTTTGTAGTTGCATATGGTGCGAGTGTGTAATTGCTCTCTCTCTCTGATATTGAAAGTTGATGTGGATCATGTGCATAACATTGGAGGAGTCACAGACGGAAATGCCAGTGTACATTATTGTGACCCGTGGAATGTGTGAGTTATCAGTCAAACAGATTTCCTGGTAATGGGTGGAGGCTGGGGGGGCTGCAAACAAGAATTGTATGTTTTGTACTATACAGGGGGTCATCCTACCTTGCAGACACACACGTATGCACTCGTTCAGAGAACTGACACACACAACACAGGCATACATGCAGCCTACTTTCCACCCATTTTACTCTTTCTGTTGTGGTGGCAGCCCGGCTGACGATGAGTGTCCTGGTTTTTTCTCCTTTTTATCAGTTTTTCTGCTTTTTTCCTTGGTTTCTTTTTCTCTGCCTGCCTCCCTGTGTTTTCTCCTGTGTGCTCTCTCTCTCCCTCTGCTCCTGAGCCCAGCCAACTACCTGCACCTGCATCTCATCAGCCACCTCGTCAGCCTGCCACACCTGCCAGTAATCACCTCATGACTGCCTGTATTTCAACCCCGGTTCTCCACACCAGCCTCGCTTGATCGTTGTTGCTTCATACCTGGTGCCACTTCCGTGTTCAGGCTTCCATGTTTCTTGTTTTTTCCTCATTTACCCTGTGCCTTGTTGCTGTCTTCCATAACCTTGTCTCTCTATCTGTTTCCCTCCCAGGTACACTCACCCTCGCCCTCCGTTCGGCTGGGCTCATCCACTGGCCCACTCCTCCTCGGACTTCCCTCACGGCGTCCTCCCTGTTTCCCCCGCCTCTCCTCGCTTCCTCGGCCCCTGTGTTCCCTGGTCCCCTGACTCCTTGGTTCCCCGTGCCTGTACTTCCCCGACGTCCTCCTCTCCCTCCACTCCAGTCCCTCTCACCCTTTAACTGTCTTCTAATTACTGTGTCAGTAGTTCTTTTTCAAATGTTTTAGCTTTCTTTAGCTCACTATTTTAGTTTTACTGCAGCTTTACTGTTTTGGTTGAGTCTCTCTTTTGGTTGTTCTCCTCAGCCCTGTTTCCTGCAGCAGCATACAGGTTTTGTTTGTTTTTTTTTTTTTGCCAGAAAGTTCTGATAAACCCACTTTTCACTACCTGTCCAGCACCAAACAGCAGACATACAAACCTAGCGACTAGCTGGTGAACATAATGGAGCATTTAGCAGCTAAAGAGCCAGATCCCTCACTAGTGGGTGGAGACCAAAACATATTTGTCAGTGTTGTTTACAGCTTGTTCCACTGCCTAAAAATGGCCAAAAAATAAGTTCATGCTGCTTTGAACCACCAGTTAATGTGGAATGCAAAAAAAGAGAAATTCAACTAAACTAAGACTCTACAGATTGTTACTTTCTTGTATGCATAAAAGAAAAAAGTTCCATTGCATTATGTAAAATAGTGGTTGTGGAAATGCGTCATCTTTTTTGTTTTCACACACTTTGTATAATAAAGTACTTTGCACATGTTCAGGTTGGCCCCCGCTAAGCACGAGCTAGCAGCTGTGTGGTGACTTTGAACCGAGAAGGCGCTGGAGGCTGCTCGCAGCGGTGGGTAGCCTCTAAAGCCTTTCCATTCCCAACAGCAAAGCAAAGTCAACCCACAGAGGGGATAGATAGCAGTCAGTGCTCGTCTAGTTTCTCTGGAAACTGTCTGTGATGCTGGAAAGTGTTGCTTTACGACGCCCTCACACTCCTGTGTGCGCACGTGTTGGAAAAGGTCAAAGCACAAGAGTTCAGAACCGTGTGTACCCCTTTGAAAAGTTTGTGACATGCCTTTTAAAGCACTATACATGTCAAACTGAACAAACCAGCGTGATGGAGATTTCACTGGAGCTGCTGTAAACTTAATGCTCATTTAGAAAAAAATCTTATGATGCCTGTTGTTGATTAGACTATAGACGCATTAAGAACTTTTATTGGGTTAACGTCCAATAACCAAATATAATGAGAGAAAAACAAAACATTTTCAACAATCCTTGTGCCATTTAACTCATTGCCTGGATGGTATGTAACAGAGAGTAAAGTGGGAAATGCAACCAGTTATCATTAACTTTCTATTTCCTGGTAAGTGGTTTCAATCTGCTGTATGCTGTAATTTCTGAAACTATCTAGTGAAACTGCTTCCTCCATGACAAAATCTTTCTGACAGTGTTTCCCTGTACAATTAAACTTTCCCATGGTAGATGCATTAAAATGAGGTCGGATTCTTGCAGTAAAAATACCTTTCCACAAGGTGGAGGTACATCAATTAATATGTGTTTGTTATCTAAACACAAACAACAACTCTTTCAGGTGCAAGACTTCCATGAAGGGAACTTACTGTTGCTCACTCATTATTAGTGTCATGCACATCAACCACTGATCTCGAGCTCCTTCTTCATCCCTAAAGTGCTCACTTGACCCCAGTCAGCAGCCTCCAGTGTGATGAAACACCCACTTAAGACCAGTGAGGACTTAATGAGAGGTGATCTGTTTTGGATCGCCATACTTTTGGCCTACCATAAAGCCAAATTACTGCACTGTCCGTCAGCAGTTTTGAAAATGTGATGGAACAATTACAAATCCAGCTCACTTTGGTAATTGAAAACATTAAGTTGTGGACAGACACTTTTTCATGCAATTTAAGTCAAGTTTCTAAAGACAAATAATGATTTCTTTAAGCTCTATCTTATATATACACTTACAAACGTGTCATGAGACAGACGAAGTGTCACATCTTTGAAACTAAATCCCACAACATTGTTACCAATCCATCTGTGCTTTTCTCTGACACCCACTCAGCTTGATTTAGACACCCGTGACGCGACTCCCTCACAGAGAGGTGGTCTGATTCAGTGACCCTGAGAGAGGGAGAGTTACGTATGTGCTAGAGGGCCACTTCCAGCCGACTGTGGCCTCTTAACCTGCCGCCCCTCGACCTTTACAAACCAAACAAACCCACAGTTTGATGATTTATCACAGTGGCAGAAATATACACCGTCAAGCTCATCAAGTCATCTATACAGTTTGGCTGCTAGCCACCTTGCACAGAACATTTCTTTGTTCTCCCTCATAAAATTAAACACGGCTTTAAGTTTTTTTTAATATGTTCTCACTTTTCATTATCAATTAATCAAATGTTTTGATTAATCAATGAATCATTTGGTCTATAAAATGTCTTGAAAAATGACTATCACAAGTTCCTATAAGTCCCCAAGAAGAACAAATGTTGTCTGACAAATTGTCCAAAATCCAAGGATATTAGTTTACTAAAATTCATGGGGATCAATTAATCAATTATCGAAACTATTGCCCATTCTTTTTCTGTCATTCAGCTAATCTAAAATCTAACTAAATAATTTCAGCTCTCATTCTTACTATAAATACGTAAACCATACAGCATGAAACAAGGTGCATTTAGCTAATAACCTAATTTTAATGGCTTTAGAGTCTAATTTTGTATGTGAATGGATTTGAATTAAAAGCATTAATTTGACCATCAGGTAATCTGAGGTACAGTTGAGTGATCGTGCTGAAACGTTGACTTCCTAGAATTTCTAATAACAAGAATATAGGTTTAGACAGGGTGGCATCTATCCAAGGTGAGCCTGTATTCTTTAAGCTCTGGCTTGCTAGAGTTTTTATCAGTATTAAACTCCCTATAACATTTGTGTTCATCACCTCAAAGGCCAAATGAACAATGAATGTCATGAGTGTCATTATACCCCATTATTTTCAGAGCACAGAGGCGTTACAGTCTGATTTATAGCCCAACAAACCACGTAGACAAGTCTCTAAAAATGGAGCAGCACGGGAGGGTAAAAATAGAGCGAAAGTTTAGTGTTTTGGGCGAGAGAGCAAGCAAAGGCTGAGGCCAGCATTTCATCTTATGCAGCAAGATTTATGTAGAGTGCACAAAAACAAGGAAGGAGGGGGGTGGAAAACTAAACCTGCTGTACAGCAGACTCTACTAACTTTTTAACCTATTTTCTAATCATTTCTGCTCTAATAATGCTGTTTTAAGCATGTGGCTGTAATAATGTGATGAACAGGGCTGGTCGAGATTTCTATGTGTCCATTGACATGCATGTACAAGCAAATTTTGACAACTCAAGCACGTAAAAATTTTTTCATTTTTTGTTCCTTAGCATGAAGTGTCCTTTCTTAAAAGTACAGTTATTCAGCACAGAGGACAGCCAGTGTTGTGGCAGCAACTTCATTAACTCGCACTGTGTCCACCATCCCTCTTTCCCTCTTTATTTTTGAACAAATGCTCGCTCTCATCTCTGTCTCTCTTAGCTCGTCTCCCTCAGCTTTGCAGTGAGGGACTGTTGCACTCTGATACTTTTCGTGGACAGACTAGCTAGCTCTCCAGGGTGGGTGGGTCTGTTTCCAATTTTCTCCCCTTCCCCATCTTGAGGAACAACACTTCCAAAACCAAACAAATAAAAAAAAAACCACTTTTGCTCACCGCAATGTCTTGCACATTTTACATGTCTGCATGATGGTGAAGCATTTGCAGTGATATCAGTATACTGGGTAGCTGCTGCACTGAAACTAGAGCAAATCCAAGCTTCTCACAGCTAAAGCCAACCAAAGCTGTAGTAAGAGTGAAGATGAACCAAAGCAACAACTGGATCGAGAATCTTCAGTTCACTCAGTGAACTCTTATAACACAGATAGATATATATTATGTGCAAACGTGCAACATCACCTACCAGTTTTGGGTGCTGACATCCAGTGAGAGGTCTCTCCGTGCTCCCACAGCAGCCCAGTCAATCACAAAGGCAGCAGTCGGACAGGCCGGGAGGGTAGATAGATCCTGCTTTGACAGGGGAGTGGTGCTGCAACGCTGGCGCCCGGCTGTGCACTGACAGAGGGAGTCACAGTCAACTGCTTGACACAATGGGCTCCCTCTGACTTTTCTGTCTTGCAAGTCTTCTCGTGTGAGCTTAACTCTCTCTCTCTCTCTCCCTCTCTCTCACATAATCACTCCCCCTAATTCTTTTTTTTCAGAGAAGACACAGTTGCTCTGCCCTATCAGCCCCCTGTAACCTTTTGTCAGTACTGCCTCTGCACCAGAAGCTCCGGGGATGGAGGCAGCGAGGAAAGGGGGCGGTGGAGGGGGGTATAGAGGTTGTGTGTGTGTGTTGGGGAGAAAGAGAGAGCGCCAGATTGTGTAGTCGCTTGTGTCTGACAGACAATAGCAGGAAGTGTTGCTTTAGGATGCGCAAAGTACACAGGACTTAAATAAGAAAGCTGCTTTGAGAATTACAAGTGAAGACATATTACAGCGGCATTACACTGTGCTTGTTAAAGTGAGACCAATATCACTGTAAACAAAAATCTAAAAAGCAAATTTGTTGTTCGTATTGATAGTTTCTTCTTTTAAATGTAATTAATAACCTTTATGAGTTTAATTTAGATGCTGATTTACAAGTTTAATTAGTTAGTTGTTTCAGCAAGGATTAAGAGTGACAATCCACACAGACTATTTAGCAGTTACCTATTTTCCTGTACTGTTCCTGTGTGTAAACTTCTGTCCTAAAATATCCCAACTGTCAAATTCAAATACATGACATACAGCGTGTATAACTTTTATTTTTTCACCAGTTATGTGAAGGCAGCAGTTGACTCGTGGTGCTTATCAAAGGCAGATAACTATAGCATGAGCTCTGTTTTTTAAACTCCATGACCCAGTCAAGTTCTAAACCTCTGTTCAAACACACCAATTGAGCATTCAGTGTGATTACTTACATAAAGCGATATATATTTCACCCCGGCAATTACATTTCAGCCTGAGTGAAATTAACAAGGGAGAAAACCGCCAGGATGTTGGTGATTTAACAGTGTAATATACTTTTAACCTAATAGTTTGTTTCTTCGTGATCTTATCTCTGCGAACATACTGATAGCCTTAAACATTCTTGGCCAGCATGTTAATGTGAGAAACTGCATCAATAGCAAACACAGGTTAGAACTTCCTGATTTAAATGTACGGATTTTCTACAGTCATTCTGGTAAACGTACATTTCCCCGGAAATACGGGCGGAAAAAATAACTGCGTGTGGTTTTCTCACAGATTTGTCACCACTGAGTTCTGTGAGCCGGAGATTCATTCATATAAAACTACAACATCAGAGAGCTCAAGAAGGCTCAGCCTGTGTTTAGCACGTTTGGATGAAATATAACAATAAGTCATGGGATGAGGATGGAGCACATGCTCAACAAATGTTTAGTTTGGCCATAAAATTCATATCTGATTTAGTCCAGCAGTGGATACATGAGCTTTTACAACTTATTTAGAGGACACATGGCTTTATCTAAGCTACTGTAAAGCCTTTTTGAAAACATAATCCCGTGATTACATGATGATAAACTGATAATATTGTGCAATTATACTGCTTGCTCAACATCCTAATCTTATTATATTATTTTAAAGATTCTCAAAAGTAGGGCCGCTACTAACTGCTGATTATTGTTTGAATTAATCAGTTATTTTATTTTGACTAGAAAATCAGCCTTGTGCGACATTATCGTTGGTAGTAACATGATCGCACAGTTAGTATAAAACCTTTGACTTTAACTATTCCCCCTGCATGCGAAAAGGCACCAAAAAAATGTAACTCTGTGACATTCTTTCCACTTCTTCTTTAAGATGTTAAGATCTCTGAATGTACAATTCCCCCAGTGTTCAATATCATTATCATGTTTTATTCTGCCCTTATTGAATTAAGACATCTTTCATCTGATCTACCACAAACCTTTCAGCAGATGTAACAAGTCAGTAGCAGACAGATGACTGCAGCTATGCCACCACACATTATTCCTGTTAAGTTGAATTAACCTAAGTTAATTTTAGGGAGAGCGAGCTTCATGATTTTCTCTGTCTGTGGAAGAGAAATGAAACTAAAAAGGTCGACAACCCTCCTGACCTCAACTGCTGTGTGGTCTGGCTCCTTCCACTACTGCGCTAGCAGCTATGGATTAGCTTTCTGGTTCAAATGTAACTTCATCCTTTGGGAAAATATACTGACCAAAGGAAACTCGTGTTTGGGTGTTATGACCCTTTGTCCTCATGGCAAGTGAGAGGGATTCTGAGGTTGGCTTGCCCTGGTCTTGGTTTCTCCTCAAACAAACTTTCCGAAGAGAGGAGGGGTGGGATGTGCAAATTTTGCAAAGTACATACGAAAGCAAAAAAGCAACAAATTGATGGTTGCTATTATCTTATTTTTGTAAAAGAAATTCTCATCCTACCATCCTCATTAGAATAATACCAAAAGATGTCTTGAATTTAAGGAAATGCCATTGTCTGTGTATCAACACTTTCAATTTAATTACCAGATAGTCGACTTCCTAGAATATTCATTTAGCCACTATTAGACCGTGTGGCTTTTAACATGCATAAAAGAAACAATCTGCATTTGATGAACTCACTTTTTAAGAAATTTTAACACAAATTCCTCATAATCTAGTGAAATCAATGGGAGTTGGACATTCAGAAGGCCGTGGTTAAGTTGATACAAATAGTTAAACTGTTCCATTTGGAGCACAGAGAGGGAAAGGAGACACCAAAAAAAGGACGTTAACTCTGATAAGAAGCAGGTTAGGAGTCCTTGAGGAATACAATAGGATCTGCATCATCTGGAAACATGAGGTGCACACAGGCCGTTAAAAGATCAGAGGGAGGAGGAGCAGTAGGAAAGGGGGGAGCCTTTATCTGCCAGAGCAGTCGAGGAAAATACTGGAAATATCTTATCAGCATGTGAGTGACCATCTTTTTTTCCCATTATGCATTTCAACTTATCTACTTTATGATTAACCCCATGGCATTTGCAAGAACATTTCTGCTATGTGGACAATGTTTCGAAACTTCTTTTTGTTGCTTCATCTTCAGAGTTGCCTCCAAAAAATTACCCTTACATTAACCTTAGTTCTGCGTACCATTTGAAATGTTTCGCTAGTAGTGCCGAGTTTTGGGGGCCTTGTAGAAATATAAACGTGCTTTTCTGCACAGCCATTTTTTTTGTTTAACAAAAGTCTTAAGTCTTAAAAATCTTACATGTTGTCTTAACGTAAGGACGTGTGCCAGAACGTTGCCTACAGAATATAAACTTGGCTATTTTTTTATTTAAACCTGCAACTATCAATCAAACGAATACACTAAAGAATAATGACTGATGATATTTTATTTTTCTGCTATTTTCAACAAATCTCATGAAAAGACCAAAATCAGCAATGCTATAATCCTTCTCTCAATACTTTCCTGCTGCCCCGTCTGTAGCTCTCAGTGCCAAGCCCATTTCTTCCTGCTGGAGACTTACATTTTAAAAAATAGGTCACAAATATAAACTTTCCGTTAAAAAAAGAAGCAGTGTTTCCTTAAACACCGGGGTACTGTCGTTTTTTGACAAACCATACTCAAACAGTTATAAATAGTGCATTTGTTGGGGAGTATTTTCAACAATAGATGGTGTGACGGATTTACTTAAAATGAACTATGATTGTCCATATTCATCGTTGCCTTGTGTTTTTAATTGTTTATGGGCAACAGTGGAGGTCTGTGACTAAGTGGATGTTATATTAGGACTCCGCTACACAAAGAATACTCGTTAGTTGGATCAGTTCATTGTTGTTGGTTCTGATCTTTCATTAGCCTGCCATCGTCAGATTAATTCGCAAATGCGTACTAGTCTGGGACCTCTCTGTTCATTTTTGATTTCCAAGGGGTGTTAAGAACGGGCGCAGTCTCACAGGCTATAGGACACACCCACTTTATTACACAACACACTTCCTGAAATAACTTCTGGGATTAATTTAATTTTTAAAACCTAAATGTACAGTCCCCTCCAAAAGTATTGAAACGGAAAGGCAAATTCCTTTGTTTTTGTTGTTCGTTATTCACTGAAGACATTTGGGTTTAAGATCAAAAGATGAGACAAGAGTTCAGAATTTCAGCTCTCATTTCATGTTGAACCCACCCATTTTTCAAGTGAGCAAAACTATTGGAACATGTGACCCACAGATGTTTCTTGTTGCCCAGGTGTTGCCTTTTAGGTTGATTGTCCAAACATTAAATAGCTCCGCATGACTAGTCTAAGTTTTCATCCTTGGTTCAAACCTATAAAGACTGCATTTCCTGTTAAAGAGGAGAAACCAACATGAAGACCAGAGAGCTGTCTATGGGAGAAAAGCAAGCCAATGTCAAGCTGAGAAAAGAAGGAAAATTGACCAAAGCCATTGGACAAACATTGGACATAGAAAGCACAACAATTTGGAATGTCCTGAAAAAGAAAGAAACTACTGGTGTACTGAGCAACAGACATCGAACAGGTTGGCCAAGGATAACAACAGTAGTTGATCACAGAAATATCGTGAAGCGATCATAGCTGTGAAGAAAACACCCAGAACATCAGTAAGTGACATCACCAACGACCTCCACAGTGCAGGGTGAAGGTATCACAATCCACTGTTCAAAGAAGACTCAGAGAGCAGAAATATAGAGGCCACACCACAAGATGCAAACCACTCATCAGCAGGAAGAATCGGATTGAAATTTGCAAAGAAGTACAGAGATGAGCTGCAAAAGTTCTGGGACACAATCTTATGGACTGATGAGACCAAGATAAATCTCTACCAAAGTGTGAAGAAAGAAAGGAACTGCTTATGATCCGAAGCATACAAGCTCATCTGTGAAGCACGGTGGAGGTAATGTCATGACTTGGGCGTGCATGGCTGCTTCTGCAACAGGCTCATTAATATTTATTGATGATGTAACTGATGATGATAACAGCAGAATGAATTCAGAAGTGGACAGAAACATTTTGTCTGCCAATTTACGGAGAAATACATTGAAACTAATCAGGAGGAAGTTTATCATGCAGCAGGACAATGAGCCAAAGCACACTGCCAAAAAAACAAAGGACTTCATCAGGGGGAAAAAGTGCAAGGTTTTAGACTGGCCAAGTCAATCACCTGACCTTAACCTAACAGAGCATGCATTTCACCTCCTTAAGATGAGACTGAAGGGAGAAACACCCTGAAACAAGCAAGAACTGAAAGAAGCTGCGGTAAAAGCCTGGAATAGCATCACAAATGAAGAATGCAACAGTTTGGTGATGTCGATGGGTCGCAGGCTTGAGGCAGTTATTGCAAGCAAGGGTTATGCCACCAAATATTGAATTTTATTTACTTTAAGATTATTTGTTCCATTTATTTTGCTCACCTAAGAATGCTGTGGTCTAATACAAACGGTGATATGTCTTGAGTTGTTTAAACTGAAATTCTGAACTCTTGTCTCATATTCGTCTTTTGATCTTAAACCCAAATGTCTTCAGTGAACAACAAAAACAAAGGAATTTGCCTTACCGTTCCAATACTTTTGGAGAAGACTGTAACCAATTGTTTTTGTGCCTAAACAAAACCACACTGCGACCATTTAGAGGATGTGTCATGCAGTAGGCGTGTCCTATGGTACTGTGGCCCCGCAAACTGCCAATGGACGCAATTGGATCAACCTACAACCAATCAGAGCAGCAAAACATGTCACCAGTGACTTTTCAAAACTGGACCAGTAACGCTCCTCTCTCAGTCATCATATCAAACCCGCCTCATATTAGATGAATGGTTGTGACTGACCCGACCTGATCCAGGACTAGTGGAAATCCATCTTAATGGGAGGGGGGCCAGACAGATTTGTCCGGTTCCCAGGCTAGTCTGAATGCAATTTGTTGACAAAATGTAGAATACAACCAGACTTCCTTTAAGTAAACACGAAAATTAATCTGGCAAGATATTTTATGTCAGTTTTCGCTACCTGAGACTTTTCAATACTTTATTTAGTATTGGGGTCAAATACCAAAACAACAAACAAAACAACATAACTACACTATTCTGTTGCTGTCTAGACCACGAAGGTTGACAACTCATACAAGGGTTGTGAACACATTCACACGCTTCCAAGAATTCTGGCTGTTGTGCTTCTCAGCCTTTAATCAGCCTCAGCGGCGAGCTGACCCATCTCTCACTGGAAGGGGGAGTTTCCTGAAAAGGTCACGGTTGTTCCAGCAGACCAAACACTGGCTAATTGCTTTGTTGTTTGTCAGATCAGTGGCTGTTTTTGTCATAAACTGTATAAAAGAAGTGGACGTAGACTTGTCAATCTCAAGGTAGCCCCGCCCTAAAGGATCCCCTACTTTATCATCTATTTTCCTCTAAATGGGGCCGTAATTTACTAAATGAACATCATGCTGTATTGAAGAAGACATGAAACTCGAAACCAAGACCACAAACTCATTAGGAAAGTGATCACTGAGGTTATAAATCAAGTGAGAAGTAGAGTCATTTCGTCATAGACTTCTATACAATCTGTCTTCTTTTTGCAACTGGTGGAGTCGCCCCTTCTGGCCATTAGAAAGAATGCAGGTTTAAGGCACTATCCCATTGGCTTCACTTTTCAGACCCGGAGATTCACGCTTGGATTTTGTGTTGCACTTTTCCTTTCTTTAGCATTCCTAAATATATTACCTGCGCTTTTGTCCAAAAGATGAGGAGGATGGAGAGGGAGGTTTGAAGAGTGGGAGACAAAGGAGGGGGAGGTTGAGCGCTGAAAATATGAAGGCAGTGGTCCCTCACTGGATGCCGTGATTAGGCCGTGAAGGGGCCCCCCAGTCTGTCTTTGTCGACCAAGCTAAAAATAGCAGGGTAGGAAGGTGCTTATGGGACTGGGGGGGAAGACTAGGGGACAGGACGAGCAGGGACCGCAGTAATTGGCAAGAGACAAACAGCTGGGGGAGTGTATGTGGGTGTGTGGGGGGGCTCTGCAGCTGTACTCTGTCTTTCAGGCTCTAGATCCCTTTCAAATTGTTGCATCCCCCCCCCCTCTCACACACACACACACACACACACACACACACACACACACACACACACACACACCGCAGGAAGGAAAGTAATGGGTCCCTGACAGCCAGAGCCCTAAAGAATGAAAGAATGTGCAACATGAGGCAAGGGAACAGCTGTATAGAGGAGGGAAACAGGAAGGTGGGGGGCAGTTGATTCACAGAAGAGGGGCGAGGTACAGCCACAGCAGAGATGGTGAAAAAAATGGGGGGAAAAACTTACTAAGAGTTACAGTATGTGGAGAGGGTGGACATTTCTGGAAGTGGAATCAACAAATTTATCGGTTTATGTCAAACATTGGTCTAAATCAACCCCAGAGTGTCCTGGCTGGGACTGGGAGCCCAGCAGATGTTTTGCTCAGCTGTTGCAGAACCGATCCGCTGTTGGGTGGATGTGCCTCTGATTAAGTGGGCTCTCTGTAATGAAACAACCTTGGGAACTTAAACGGCTGAGAGAGGCTGAATGAACAAGGCCATTGCAAGGACGACAAACTGCAGACCCCTTGTGTGTGCGCCCGCGTGTGTGTGTGTGTGTCTGTGTGTGTGTGCACGTGTGTGTCTGTATGTGATTGTATGTTGGAGGCAATGGAAATACCATGAAGTCACCCTGGCTTCCATGGTACTGGCTAATTGGTTTTGGATCTAAAACATCTTCATATGTTAAATTTGGACCAAGGAAACATAGCTTGATGTCGGTGTGTTCATTTCCCACATACTTCTCCACATAAATTTACACTTCAACACTTTTACGAGCTGCTAACCACCTATTTGAGGAGAGACCTGGCCAAGATATACATCTGTACGTTATGTTTCTGTCTGTCGCTGTCTGTATTTTTATGCTAGAAAGCATCTGCATGTGGTTTATTGTGCCACTCCCATTTTTCAGAAGACAAGCTACATTTTTATTCTGCGTACGCACAGTGAGGGGAGAGAAAATAGCATGAAAAAAAAACAAAACAGCACGGCAAAAAAACCACAATCATGAGATACAGCCAGGAGACCACAGCGCCACACAAGTAATATAGATACAAACATGCACATTCATGCACGCGCACAGAGACACATGCAAACACACAACACAAATGTGCATAAGTGTTTTAGTGAGATTTAGAGATCATTCAACATGAATTTTTATTTCCTTTCTTTGTGTTGCTCCAGAAATGTTGATACGCTACACTTTCAACACACACCTGGATCCCACTTACACACTTTGTTTAGAGAGTTTTTACATCTGAGGCTTCACTTCTTGTGAAATCCCCTCCTCTTCATATCTCTACTGAAAATACCACAGTCGCCGTGGTTGGAGGTGACACTTATCGCAGCATCTGAAGTGTCTGTGTGTGCATGTGAGATCAAGGTTGTGAAGGGCTACATGTCACGGTGCACCTGTGTGCTGGCGGAAATGCAGAACCCCCCCCATAATCACCACAATATACACACACACACAAACACAGACATACACACATTGGCCACCTGTACTGTCTCTTATCTGTCTTGCAACCTTAATACTTGAGTTGTTGAACACATTCTCACTGCAATTGTGTTGCTTGTTTCCTTTTTGTGTGTGAAAGTCAGTAAAAATTAAATATTAGACTGTAAAATTTTAAAATGCAAAACTTTGATAGGCGGCCATAAGGCCTTATTTAAGAATGGGCCCAGAGAGATATCTTCTTAAAATATTTTTTGTCAAGAAAATCAGATCAGTTTATCTTGATGAAATAGAAAGAATACAGAGGTCTGAACATGGAAACCAGGCCTACAGATATACAAAAATATTATTAACATAATTTCAAACACGGTTAGGTTAATATCAATCCCTCTTGTGCCCTCTTATGTATTAAAGGATGCTATCTGGGAGATTTTCAATGGGAGTTTAGGGTTTAGATTAGACAGGACTGCTATTATCAATATTTTTATTACCACTGGATCAAATATCTGTGTTTAAAAAAAAAGTTGGAACTCGTAGTGATGAACTGACTGAGAATTATTATCTAACTCTGTGAGTGTTTTAGCATCTTTAAACACACTGTTTTGAGCACCCTTACTGCTTTGGTTCACTCTCACTGCTCTCCTCATTGTTTTTCGGCCGCAGCAGGCAGCTGTTTTCTGCGAAAAAACTCACTGCCAAGCACCAAAAAGCGGACAGACAAAGTTACGGGTGAGCTGGTGAACATTTAACAGCTATAAAGACAGATATTTCCCTCAGGGGTTGGTGGAGACTAAACTGGAGCTGAGTGTATATTGGACTTGCACTCTGCTCTGTATCTGTTGGATGTGTCAACTGGCAACTGTTAGCTAACAAGTTCACCATATCAACTTGACGGTAGTACTATGTCAACGTTGTGTTTATAGCTTGTTTCTGCTGCCTGAAAATGGAGACAAATTTCCAGATAAAATGTTCCATATGAATAGACAGACACTCATAAACTAATGTAATGTTCAACTTAACACACACACACAAAATGTCTTTGGAGGACAGTAGCAGAACAAAAGATTTATTTCCTTCTCTTATTTTTTTCCTCGCACTCTTTGATATAAAAATAAATAAGATTGCAGTCAAAACTGAAATAAAACCTTTGTGTGTATGTGTGGGGGGGGATGATAAAATATGGGAAAATAAGAGTGCGATGCAGACTGAGCTTTTTGTGCAGCTTTAACGGTCTATATAAAAATGACCCAATCAGATTTTGTCCATAATACTGACTTTTTACCGTTGATATTTTCATCAACACTCTGTTGATGTGTATTCTGACTGTCTGTTGTATGTAGGCCAGGGCAGCCACAGTGCTGATGAGGAGGTCGACAGGTGTCCCCCTAACTCCAGCTGTGATCAGAAACACTCTCTGTGGTTTTTACTAAGAAAATGCCTCGCAGCAGAGGCTTCAAACCAAAGAGCTGCTCACTTTACACACACGTTCATCTGACTGATTACACAATGGAATGTACATCAACATCACATTGTACATTCACTCACATGATACAAACCCATCACAAATGCATAGACGCATCACAACACACACACAAACACACACACGCAAAGGGAAACATTACTAGGTACAACTAAAGTGACCTGGTTTGCAAGGCAACCGTCCCACTGCTGAAAAACCAATGAGCAGACATGCAAGCTCGCAGGCCTAGTAGAACACTAGACTGTAATATGAAACTTACTAACTAACTTACGTACTTTGGTTTATCCACAAACGTGTTCATCTGACATGTGGCTTGTCTTACAGCAATGTTTTCTGTGCTGTAATTGTGAGTGATCTTCGCCAACTCCAAGATGCTAAATGTTCAGGAAACCACAGAGACACTCGGCTTGAGCACCACACAATGACATTTAAGATCATATTAACACACACATACAAACACAAACACAAACACGTGTAATGAGCACACACTAGTCAGGTGGCTACCTCTCCCCTAAAGGTTTATATATCAAGACAAGTGTATTCAGAGTGCTACTAATGCCATATATGATGCAAGTTTTCACACAACAGCATCATTGCTACTGTTGTGTGACCATTGTTCTTTCATTTCACACTATATGTTCTTGTGTATTTAATGGAGAGGATTTGCTTAATTGAAAACAACACTTTTGCATGTGGCAATGTGTGTTGTGCTTTGAACTAAATATGCTAACATCAGCATGCTAACATGCTCAAAATGAAGACGCTAACATGCTGATGTTTAGTAGCAATTAACACGTTCACCACCTTAGTTTAGTATGTTAGCATGCTAAGATTTTCTAATTAGCACTGAACACAAAGTACAGCTGAGGCTGATGGGAACATCATTAGTTTTTGATCAAAAACAAACTGATAGTGGCTCTAGATGATTGGTCAGGAGATCAAAGTTATTACAATTCAACCTGAGGGGAACATGAATGTCCGAACAATATTTCAACCCATTGAGTAGATGTTGAGATATTTGACCTGCTTGCCATCCCTTAAGCCATGTCGCTTTAAAAATGTACATGACAACAGTGATCAAAGCCGAGTCAATTATATGTGCCCAAAATCACAGATGTGCCTCAAAGGGCTTTACAATATGTGAAGTGAACAGAGTGGACAGAATATAACAATAGTAAACGGACTGGTTATTTCTTGTGCATTTGGATGAAGTCTGGACAGCAGGGATACAGGAAATGACAGGTTTTTATTGTAAGACAACTTACCAGCTTGGACACTGACGTGACATCGAATGTGAATCACAAAACCAGTGCTGCAAGATTCTTAGTGACTTAAGGAACTCTTTCTCAGTTTCATAATAACTTTCACTCCTTTTCTAAACATCAAATAGGTGCAATACTTTCTTTGGTTCCCAGACTAGGTAACAGCTCATTGTGGTACTACAGGGACTATTTTCAACCTACATGAATTAAGTAAACAACAAACAACAATGCTGAGAAGACTGCCAAAATTATGGTGATTCTGTCCTTCCATTTCTATATGTGCGCTAATGTCGTGAGAAAAACTGAAACCTTTCAGTGTCTCACTACATGCTCAGGAGTTTGTTTTTCCCTCTTGTAGGATTTTACCTAAACTCAAAAACATTTAACAGGTTTTTGACTTTGTTTTGATTTTTCCGACCATTATTTATCCAGAAATGTTCTGCTGTGCCTGCAGGATTCTTTTTTAAAGCAAAGTCCTACTTTTAATTCACACAGATGCACACATTTAAGTCTGGTGGAACTAGTGGCCTTAAATTTCTCGCTCAAAAGACACTGGTGGCATTTAGTTCACTTTCACTGTCAGATTTCCCCTGTTCCCCAAAAGGACAGCATGTGGTGCGCTACCTTCAAGTGAATAAAGCAAAATCCTCATTAGATTAATGCCTTACTCAGCTGACTATGCAGTAAGAGGATGGCTTGCTGGGCTCCCGGAAGTCTGCATAACAGCAGAAAATTTATGTTATCTACCATGAATAGCCGTAGGAGCCACAAATGTAAGTTAGTTGCATATTCATGTTCTTCATTTGTATTGGCATACTGCATTGGCACTTAGGTGGTGGGTGTGTTTGTGGGTGTGTAGGATGGGGTTAGAAGTAGGTGCACTCACCTGTTCACCTGATTTGGTTTGAGTGATTATGGGGGTAGGGTGAGCTCAGGAGTGAAATCTTCTGTTGACTGCATTTTAATGTACAGTGGTGCATTTGTGTTGTCTGGTGCCACTGTGTTTTCTTTGCATGGCTGTATGAAACAATAGTTAAGTGGAACTGTAGTGCATCGCTATGAAATGGAAAATAAATGGGTTAACCGGTCTGTTGGAAATGTATTGGAGTATCATTGTGTGAGCGTCATCAAGTTCCCTCCCGTGTTTGGCCTATACCGCGGCTGTTTTTCTTTGGCGATAATCGCCAACAACAATAGCTTTAAATCTACTTAAATGATGTATAAACTTAGCTTACAAGGCAAGTAAAGAGTTATAAATAACTCAAACAATAGCAATAATAGTGTTCAAATAGCTAAAACAAGAACAAGAAGCGAAAAGTGTGTGGTTTTTTTTTTGGTTATGTGTGTTCTGGACGCATTTCATCAGTAATTTTGACTTAAACACAAATATGTATTTAACTTAGAAATAACTCAATGAACGGGAACTGCAATTTAAGTTAAATCTGTGTTTATATGCCCACACCTTAGAAATAAATCAACACTTCTTCCAACTTTCCACCTAAACTCTATGTATAATCAAATCAGGGCTATTATAGAAACCGCATGACTTAAGTGGCTAAAAAGTGAATAAACACAGTGGCATGCTCTGTGTGTCTGTGTGTGTGCTGCACTGAGAGTATAAATATAGGGCAGGGGAAAACACGGAGGAAATGTTTGGCCATTAATGTGACTTTGCAGCCATTATTTTCCAAGGAGAACACTTCCTCACACACACACACACACAGACACACAGACACACACACACACACAGCTTCTTCCAGCTCTGCCCTCTTCTTGTCTGGAAAGTAAGGAGGGCACAAAAACAACTGACATTTTAAAAAACTAAGATGTTTTTCTTCCTTCTTTGGAACAATTATTTAAAAAAATGCTTTTTTTTCTTAAAACAATTGTAAAATGTGATGTTCCTTGTGTTCCACATAAATCACCCAGCTTTGTAATAATAAACAATAGCATTATTCACACTGCGACCCCTGCACTCAGTCAGTACTTGCATGCAATCCTACTGTTTGCAGTGAAGATGGTACTTATGACTGCTGAGTGCTACATCTTAGAATCTGTTATATAAAGCAGGTTTATTGATGTTCTGTATATATGTGTTTTCTGTGTGCCTCCACCTTCAGCTCTGTGAGAGCAGAGAATGTTATTTTGCCCCACGGAAAGCCTGAGAGTGGAGAAACATCCACGGGCCATGCATGCGTTCCTGACATTCTGAACCAAAACCACATGGTGGATTTAGCCCTAATGATATTTGGATGACTTGCATAAAGGGCATCCAACATCCAATCTAGATAAGTGGGCACAGAATCAATACAAAAGAGGAAAAAAGGCTCCTCTCTATTTCGCCCCATAGGCTCACACGCAGACGTTCAATACATAACATGAGCTTCACATTACTGATCCGACTGCATCGTTTTTTGCTTTGTCTTCTCATTGTGACTGGCTGTTTAGTTTGAAATAAAACTCTCCCTCTCCCTGTGTCTGCCTCACACACACAGACGTACAAGAGATATGCACACAGAAAACAACACGCCCTTGTTATTACTGGAAAGTCACAACTGACATCCCCCTGCAGGCGGCTATGTGCCAACTGAACAGTCATACCCCAAGCTGGGGTGCAAAAATAAAACACATTTTATGGCAGGGGCATTCACAGAAAAAAATACAGTTACATTTCATACAAAGGCCACAGTCTATCAGTGTGCACATGTGCTGCTCAGAGCTGCAGTATCAGTCTCTGATAATATGAAGGCACAACACGTTAGTATTTATACCCCCACTGACAGAAATACCTTTGAGGACCTCCCTATTGTGCTTGTACACTGGGGCCACTCTGGAGTGTGTGTGTGTGTGTGTGTACTTCTTTATCTGGTGACTACCCATGACTAGCCTGTGCGTCACCCAAAAACCGAAGCTGCGTAGTGGCATACCAAGAAACTGTCCTGGTGCGACCCTGGTCACCGAGCACACCGCTTGGTGCACCGAGAAGGACCAGAAACAGCAAGTGGTGATATTATATTTAGAGATTTTCTTAAATAAGCGTATTATTTAATCACACCTTTGTCACATTATGTAGAATGTACAGTAGTTGTCCTTCAGAGAAAACCTCCATGACACAAATTTGAGAATCTGAACATGAACTTGGAGGGGCATTGTGGAGTTTTCAGCGGCCACTAGCGGTGTGGTTTTAAGATTGCAAACTGGTGTGTTTGTACGCATGCTCACTTCAACTCTTGAGCAAGCATAATCCGAAACGACTGCTTTCATACAGAAATCCTGCAATCAACGCTGAACAGCGGAATGCAGGCTGTGGCTTTTCTCCATATACGTTCAGGCTTTGTTACTTCAATGTTCCCGGCTCAGAAGCAGCTCAACACCAGCTCCATACCTTTCATACAGCGCAGCGAGCTGCATATTGGCACAATACTCCCTCAAAAAAAGGCAGAGGGACAGCAGCTATAGACAGACAGGGAGACAGCTTCACACAACATGCTGGAAACTCATGTATACTCCTAATGCAACACTACAGTAATATTTTTATCAGCTTGAGGATTAACTAATTCATGTTCGTTACATGATAACGGTACATTTACTGCATTTTGCCGACGTGATACATCGTTGTTAGCTCGCCTTTCTGCTTTTCAGTAACTAATATTACTGTGTGTCTTTCACCGGAGGCTCAGCGATGTCAGCACAGCTAGCGTACATGTATTAGATGATAACGAAACTGTTAGTGAGCTAGACTGAATATTATAGTGAGATTGTTGTCACACTTTACAACAGTAAGTAACTTTACTGTAATGTTAGTGGATGGCTCTTCCTCTGTGTTGTTGTCGCAGTTATGACGCGTTAGTTACAGTGACTGAGACGGTGGATATGCTGTGTACCTGAGTATCAGTTCAAATCTAAATTGTACGTTACAAAGCAAACAGCGGCAGGTCCGAGCTAATGCTGCGTTAGCTGGCTGCTCCTGCCTTGCATCCAGGCTAGTAAACAAATTGCTCCACATGTGCTTTTTACCATTACATCCTTTCTTGCAGGCTAAATCAACACTTTGACATAATACGGGTGGTACACAGGACAGTAATGTGGATCGCACTAATTGGTGAAGTAATGTGGAAAGCCATACAACTTTGCACCAGATAATGTTAGCAACTGCTCGGCGTTAGCGGGCGAGCTAATGTGACTGTACGTGTCTTCAGCCTTTCTGATGTTCACTGTTTTCACCGGCATCATCTGATTCTGTTTGGTCTGACAGGCTTCAGCACATAAAGCTTTATTGTTGTTTTGCATCCTTACATGGAGTTTATGTTGCAGTCTGTGTTTTGCTGGGAGCTGGTAGTTTTGTGGTGTTAGTGGACTGCATGTCGTGAGCTTAGCAGGCGTGTGCTTCCTTTTCAAAAGAGGTAAAATTTTTATCTATTAATAAGTGCTTTCATTGAAAAACAACAGATACCCCCTTTAAAAGCTGCATTAATTGACTGTTTGGCCACTTGGGAGTGGCAAACAAGCTGTAAACCAAACACTGTCATATTATCATCTCAAGTTACTGTGGCAAACGTGTCACAGAGCAACATTAACATTCATTTGGAGTTGTGTTTCCGGCCACCTGATGAATGTAAGTCCAACATCCACTCTTCTTCACCAGCCAATTGCTAACTTTGACTGTCCCTTCAGGTGCTCGGCAGGTAGACAGTTCAGTTTTTTTCAGTCTGTTGTTGCTGGAAACAATGCTGATGAAAACAAGACTGAATCAAAACACTACAGCCGCAGGCTAGAACACCAAAACAAAGAGCTGAAATATGCTAAAATGCTCTGTAGAGCTGAGGTGGACTACAGGCTGCAGTAGTTGCAATAGTTGTTTGTGAGTTTGTCAATACAAGCGACCCCTTTCACATTACATGTTATAGATCTGTCCAACTGTTTATATAAAAAAATTGCAGCTTTAAAGGATGTATGGAATTAAATTGATCTCCTCAGCAATAATCCAGCATCTGAAGGAACTGAGAACTGTGAGTTTTGAATGACTTTACAGACTGGTTTGAAAACAACTGACTGTACAGGTGTACTAAATGGGTTGGGCTCATAAAGTGAAAATCAGTGCCATTTGATTTAAAATTTTAAATGGCATAAATTCAATTTGGCCTGTTTCTTAATAAAGCCATTTCACATGTAGACATCCTGGAATTTTACTGATTTGCCTTTAGAGTTTGCTACTTGTCATTAATGCTTGTTAACTATGGAGAGGATTGTGCATCCAGAAATACCACCCCTTTGGAAAAGTACAGGGTGAACAGTTTTGGTTGTCGTTGCTCTGTTGTGAGATAATGCAGCCTCACCTAAGGGATGTTGCTGCAACCAGAGCCTTTCTTTTCCTTCAACTAACCTCTTGCACAGACGCAACGGCTCAGCAGACCGCACAAGCGCAAACCTTATCAGCAGGCAAAAGAAGTGCCTCTGCTTCGTACCAGGGCTGACAATTAACTGTCGCGCAATGACTGGATTTCTCTGATAACCTTTTATTTGTTCCCCTCTGCAGATCACCACTCGTGCAATCTTGCTCCATACCATGACCAGCTGGAGAGATGTGAGCTGAGGTGAGCTCAAATCTCTTCCGACATATTGTACATGTGTCAGATAAATCTTCATGCAACCTTACTGTGTGCGTTTAGCAGGCACTGTTGTGTCACCCACACACACACACACCCCACAACTTTGTGGTGAGGTCGTCCAGTATGACCAAAATGAGCTTAACTGTTTCTGGCTGGCATTAGCTTCACATCAGAGAGGTCATTAGGTCAATGAGCATGTAATGAGAGACAGTGCCCTCTAGTGGCGAAATCACAGCTTGAACATATTGAAAGTTCAAGGATGAAGGAAGACCAACTTAGAAAACTTGAAAGGAGAAAAATTTAAGAAAAAAAAATAATTTTTTGAGAGCCTTGAACATAATTTCCTGTGGGATGAATGATTCTTATCTTAAATCATGTTGCTGTGCACACAGGTTTATAACAATAAGATCACACATTTTCAGAAAGTGTCACCATGGCTTGAACCAGTCTGCACGGCACAGCATACTTTAAAAGCTAATTTTTGCTCCCGATTGAAAGCTGAAGAAACCTGATTAATTGTGGTCAACACTTGAGGCCAAACAGTGGATCACTTCACAAAAAGTCCTAATTCGTGTATAATTCAAGTGAATAAAATCAAACATTTATTGAACATGTTATATTATTGAAAAAAAAGTGATAAATATTGTTATCGTTTTATTGTCCAGCCCTACGTCGCCCTGTAAAAACAATTAACTTATATATATTAAGTGTTTCTCACATGACCGTATATTTTTATTTCCACCTCAAAACAAATGGGCCGGCCTCTCTGGCATTTGCCAGAATTGCCAGATGGCCAATCTGCCCGTGCATGAATCCTCTATAACTGGTATTGTGGGTGTACTTGCAAATGTTCTTGTGTAAACTGTGTACAGTCATTTCTTTTAATGTACATAGTTTTTAAGTAGCCATTTCAAAACAATATGAAGCATTTGATCAACAATGTCCATAAAGCCCCTTAATGATAAACAGCAAATATATTAGAAAAACTAAATCACACAGAAGCCCACTGCTATGTACAACCGTTTATTTTTGATTTGGAAAACATCTGACAAAAATAACATTACATAATCACCAATTTATAATAGAAAAAAAAGAAGATCTTTGAAGAAAAAAAAAAAAAAAAAAAAAAAAAAGAGACAAGATAAATCGCAATTACATTAGAATTTAAGTGACGTAACTTTTTTCAATAATTGGAGCCATATCATGCTGACCTACACAGGCAGTTTATGGCTAGTAGATTTATCAGTATGCATGTATTACAAACATTACATTAAGTGCTTTTGTTGGTTCAGGCATTTAAATTGAATGTGGCATGATTTGGGTTCACAATGCAGGGTGAGAATTCAATGCCAAATTCAAATTTGCTCCTTATACACAGATCAATACACATGGCTGACGGAGTACTGAGTATGAAGCCAATCTAATACTCAGACAACCGTCCCAGTCAAATTAAGCTGGGGAACATCTGAAGCCAGCTTCATTAACACCCTCCCCTGCATTAAAAGGGTCTTATTATGGCACACAGCTCAGGGTAGGTGTGACCATGGCGACATTGTTCCTCAGTATTCACTGATCAATAAAAACTCTCTTATTTCATTCAGTGTTTACCTGAAGCAGTTTGACATGAATACAAAAAAAAAAAGAAATTGGTTTAAATTCACCAAAGTGAGTAGTTGCTCCGTTAATATGATACTAGGATCTGAAAGGAATCCCCACCCCCCCACATAAGCATCACTAAGTTGCACACGTTTTCAAAAGACACAATCTTCCAATGAGCCAAAGTGACCGACACTTAGGACGCTGCACCACATTGTGTAGCCTCAATAACGGACAACTTGGCGATGCTCCAGATAAAAGCAGCATTGCATGGATACTGAGGATTTCACTTCTCCTAATTCCCCTTGTTTAGACAAAACATCGGCAGGGAATGATAAAGGTGCGGGAACAGACTTTAGGACAGAAGGAGAAGTGAAGACAAAAGAGGGTATATGGAGGAAATGACGAGGCAAATAAGAGAGACCAGGTAAGGATAGCGTACTACAGAGCAAAGACCATGCTAAACAGTACCAAGCTGAGCGCAAACACATCTCTCGTTTATCCTACTGTCTTTCAGATTGTTCCTTCTTTACAACTGCATTCACTCCGCAAAGTCCCCCTCTTCAGTTTGCCCTTAAGGACTATAACGATAAGGTAGACATCAGCAACGTGACAACTACACCCGTTGCAGAAAATTACCAAGGAATCCCAAGGATAGAACGAAAGGACAAAGATGCAGAGATGGATTTCCTTTTGTGGAGTAAATTCAGCCTCAACCTACCTAGTCTGAGCACCGCTGTTCAGAGTGTGGAGGCACTATATTAAAAACACTCCTGGTATCTTGTGCGTAAAAAAAAAAAAAAAAAAAAAAAGGACAAAAAACGGCAATACTAAGTCTGAGAAGAACAAAAAAAAAAAAACAAAAAAAAAACTGTACAAAAAACCCAAATAAAACTATGTAGGACTTCATTAGCTGGACTCTCCCAAATCTGTGAGATATCTCTGAGGTAATCATTTAAGTATGACTCATTAGACAGCAATAAATACCAACACGAATACAAATATTACAAAAGTAAAAACAGAGGCAAATGCTTAATGCTAAAGCAAAATCTGAGCTAAAAGAGGTAGGTTTTTTAGGTAGATTATGGTGTACATCCATTGCGGACACTCCTTTTTGTAAGAACTACATTAAGTTGATTCCATTACAATCCCTGTCCTAATGGGAGGAACAAAAAATAAAAGACTTGAAAGCCTTTGCATGGGAGATGGCCTACTGTTTTCTATGAATGATACCATACGTGTTTTTTCAGACAGGATTTATAATAGCAACAGTTATACAAAAAACTTTAAAAATGTCTACTAACATGATAAACTGTAAAGCTTGCTGGTGATAGTGTACCATAAGTTGTATATTGCAGGCATTGTTACGGTGTTATGTTGCCAATCATGGGGGAAATCTCACCAAAGATGCATCCATCTAATTTGTGGCGGGTTTCCGCTGACATATGGTCTTCAAGTTCCAGTATTAGAACAACCACAATGCAGAGTTAAGAACTTACGGATTCTGAGCAGCCTACCATAGTAAAACCAAACAGGAAACTCTGGGGATGCACCACATTTAGATTTAAATGTATTTGCATGTTATGTACAGTATGTTGGGTGGGGAATTAAATGGGGGAAAAGGTCCCAAAAACAACATTTAATCACATATTCATTTAGTCATAAAAGGGGAAAAGGGGGGTTTCCCTTCTTATGAAAAGTGAGAATTCCCCATGATGCTATGCAATACTGAACGAAATCTACTTCTTAAATTAGCGACTATATGATACATCCTCAAGACTCTTCCTGGTCAGTTTTTTTTTTTTTTTTTTTTTTTTTTTTTAAATCCCCAAGAGCAACTCCCCTTTTACCCTGTTTTTGTGTGGAGGGAACTCTCCCCGTGGCACTTACATGTTCACCAAACTTTCCACTGTATTAAACATACACAAATCAACACCACATCTCTATCTCACAAACAACACAGAACAAAATCAAACCCAGATCTACATCCCGAAGTATGTATTCAGAGAAAATCAACATGGAGACTTTTCAAATCTTCAAAAGTCAGTGTTCAGTAACCAAGCACATCATACCCCTCATCAAACTGACATACTATACATGAGTGGTACTGCCTAAAGACCCTCGAGCCTCTACTCCTTAAAGTTCAATCACAGCAGGGAGATTTGTGGGACATATGTGGAATTTTATTTTAAATTATATATCACTAAACAATCCCAATGGTTTTCATAAAGAAAACCAAACTTATTATAATTAGGTAAATATGGAAACATCCTAAAACTATTTACCTATCTGTGCTATGCAGATAATCTACATGTCCAGCCCCGACTGTCAGCTTTTAGAGTATCACAGTGACGGAGAACGGATATAAAATCCTATGGTAGGTTTAAAAAAAAAAATAATAATAAAAAAGTGAACTAAACAAATTAAAGCAACAAACTCTCAAAAGGTCTCACAAAGCACTTGTGAAAACATAGTCCAGCTCAGTTCAACAACAGACGTATGCTCTCTCTCACACCATTTTCCACTGAAGGAGGCCCTCGGTCTGACGTAGGAGCCCCCTATGGCCAATCACAGGAAACGTTTTAATAGATGTCTTTTGTCACACAGCAAATAGAAGACAAAAAGAAAGTTTGAGACTTTTGTGTCATCTCTGCAAATTATTCCTTTGAGCCAAGTTGCATCTTGTGAAATCACCTGAACTTGGTGGGAATCTGACTTGACACTTCTTTGGGGGAAATTGTCTTGCTATAAAGAGAAGATGTCTTCGCATATAATTTTACAATAATCCCACATGCAGCAAGCCATACATTACTGACCTCTAAACCTAAGCGTTTAAATCATCTAGACAGTTTGGTTTTACAAGCCATTAGATGCTGTCTGATGAAGCACAAGCCAAAGATGACTGACAGCAGAGAGACAGCATAGGAGTTCCTATCATAAACAAGCTTATCTTCCCCTAAACCATGGATAAATAGCATATGAGTTTAGGAGATTATATAATGAGAATATCCATGGCTCTGGAGTCATCATTTCAATGCACTGTAATGTATCGGGTGTATAACTAGCTTGGTGATTTATATGGCTTATATTAGAGAGCAGCGTGGTATGTTTTAGCTTGTCCTCTTTCTAAAAATAAACCTTGGAAAATAGGCAAAAACATCAACCCACCACGAAACAAATAATAGCTTGACTTAGTCAAATACACAAGCAATCCCTGTTTAAGCCAATACCAACTCCTTTTCACCAAAAATGATGATCAAAGTAAAAAAAAAAAAAAAAGAAAAAGAAAAAAAAAGCATAGTGTCTCAGAACGCAGTGATAATGATTCAAAATTAAAAGAAAGGGTCAATATTGTATTTGCATATATATTTCTGAAAAGATTTGCCTTGAGAAATATCTATGTAGCCCTATGTACAGCGGCAGACATATTATATGTATATACTGTATATATATACCTGGTATTTACACAATGCAGCCACTAGAGGGCTGCGCAGCATACGTCATCAAACAGGAGGGCCTGGGTGTACAGGAGCGCACCACCACAACCAAGCCCTCAGACATTCTAGAAAATTCACTTCCCTGTCAGAAAAGAAAGGGGTGTGATATCTGTGGAGGTCTGAAGCAGCTTCCCAAGCTCTCCGCCCACCGAGAACACGGTATACTGAGGAGGAACAATTCATGGAATTGTTTTTAAAGGTGAAGAAATAGCGTAGAAAACAAAAAACATCCATTGCAATTACAACAGTATATATGCCAATTCCAAGCATGGTATGCAGCTATATATTAACAAGACAGGCCTGTTGCTTTGGCCTCGATTTACTATTCCAGTTAGATTTGGCAAATTA
Organism: Micropterus salmoides; assembly: GCF_014851395.1. Taxonomy (NCBI): domain Eukaryota; kingdom Metazoa; phylum Chordata; class Actinopteri; order Centrarchiformes; family Centrarchidae; genus Micropterus; species Micropterus salmoides. The sequence continues at coordinate 26,810,621 of NW_024043372.1, forward strand.
GCCCTTTAAAATCTGTGATCATATAGATACTGTATATCAATACATAGGCTTGAGTAAAAGGTGGTATATAACAGTGCTTAGGATATATGTGGTAGTAATTAACTATTTACAGGGAAATAAACAACAAAACAGAAGAGAAGAAGAATGAAAAACAAAATCAAAAGAGTGTAACAAGCCTTAATGCAGGCTTGGTTCGATTGACAGTTAGCAGTGTAAAAGTAACACATTTAGTGGCTAATTCTAACCTCGAAAAACCAGGCACCCCAGAGTCATCTTCAAAACCTCACTAAACAACAGACTGTGTTCTCTTCTCTGCAGCAAACCTAAATAATGACAGCTTCCTTCATAGGCTGTGAGGCATGCGTGAATCGAGCCACGGAGCAGCAAGGTTATTTTTAGGTGCTGGAAGCCTTGTAAGAAAGTCATTGACCATACCTTTGGTGAAAAGGTGAAAGGCATGTGTTTGAATTGTATACACAGTCATATACATTATGCTGCCCTGGAGAGAAGCAGATGAAAAAAAACAAAAGACAAGATTTCTGAAACATCAAAAAATTCCAAGTAATGTGCAGGCACTGCGTTTGCACTGATAAAATGAAATGTAGTCCGTACTGTATCTAAATTGTTCTGTGTAAAAGTTGCTGTTTCACGTAGGTGATGTAGAAAACAACCCCGGTAAAAACAAGAGGTAGCTCAACTGAATGGCTAAGTGAATAACTGAGAATGCTTTGTTGTGTTGGCGTGTGCACGTCATGTACACACACAAAATGTCCAGACATTTGAAAGCAGCTTGTTTGTTGATTTAAATACAGACAAAAACACTGTATATAGGCAGACGTATGTATAGTTTTATATGTATTATATGAAGCTTCCTTGTTTGCTGTGTCTCTTAACACCTGCTTGCTCTCCATATAACCTTGGCCTTTACGCCAACATAGACTTCTTCAGACAAGACACACATGAAACCACACACCCAACACAAGCATGCAGACACACACATACACACCACGTTCTCTCCTCCACTCGCTTCATATGCCACACCTCTGCTCTCTCCCTACATTTTAACCCCGAGGGCTCTTGTCTCTGGCTTCCTCATCACTGCCCAGGTTCTGAGCTGGCCTCTAGGAGACTTCGCTGCCGAACACCTCCAGCACCAGCGGGGTGAGCTGCATGCTGTGCTCCGGCTGGAAGGAGAGCGAACGGTACTGTTTGGAGTGCTCCTCGTTGAGGCTGCGCAGGTCGGCCAGTTTCTGGATCATCTTGGCATAAATCAGCCGTCCTCCTGGGTGGTGAAGCTGGATGTAGGCCTGCAGGGTCTCGGACAGTCTGTCTTGGAGGGCTTCGATTCGTGCGTGGTCCTGCACACCTGGGCGGTCTGCAGAGAGGAGAGGAGATATATTTGTGGTTGTTACATAATTTCTGGTGCTTTTTAGCTTAACTATTAATATTGAAACCTTAATGCATTATACATTTTTGGGTTTATTGAAAAATAATAATAATCTAAGAAAACAATCTTAGATGTCCAACTGTAAATTACCATAAAATTGCATGATCTTTGTGTTTGAATTTCCACCGTTCTGCTCAGGTGGCTTGGTAATTTTAGATCAGGGAGAGTACATATATGCATTGTTAATGAGGTGCTTCATTTATACAAAGGAATGCAAATATCCACTTTGTTACACATGCTTGCGTGTACATGTATAAATATATACACATCTGCAAATACATTCCATACACACGAAGCTGTGTTCAGACAAAGGCCAAACCCTTTAAGTAACTCAGACCTGCCCCTCAATGTGAGTTATTTTGAGTGACAAATGGCAACAATGCTTTGAATGTTTCAGTTGACCTTTTAACTGAACCACAATAAAAACTATAATGAATATATTCTCTATTGAAAAAAAAAGGAGAAGAGGCAAACGAGATGACAAACAATTCATGATGACCCTCTACATGTTCCGTCCTCCACAAAGTCAGACCTACGGTACCTGGAGAAAGCAAGCAGATGGCCATCAGCAGCACATGTTCCTCCTCATGCAGGTTGAGCTTCTTCAAGCCCACCTGGAACTTCACCAGTGGCTCCAGCAGCTCCAGAGTATGGCCCGCTACAGAGGACGCAACACATCATTACCGCCTGTGCCGCACATCGAACATACTATATCACAGAAGAAAGGCCCTCCGGGGAACGTTACCATCCCTCATTAATATTTCACTTTGCCTGTTGGAATCATCTCTGGAGAGGATTTTTTTCCAGCATGCGGTTTGTTTTCACTAAGAACCGGCTGAGAATTAATTTAATGAGCTAATCTGAATTCAGATCAGTGTGTACACCATTTCTTGGAGTTTGGGGTGGAGGTATGTGGATGTGTAAATGAGAAACCAAAACCATACTGATCAAAAGTTTTCATTGATTATCTTGACTGTACCTGTGTTTTCTCATTATTTAGCTAGAAATGTGTATTGAACCCCAATGCTTTCTGAGCGCTGGCAGAAAAGTGCCTGTAGCAAGGAATATGTTAGCAACAAATGTTTTTTCAGATAAATTAATCTTTGTAATTAATAAATAAATCTAATTAAATAATAACTTATTTTTACCCTGATTTTATTTAGGTGGTAAAGTTTGTTTGTGTTGAGGCAATATCAAACACCGATGCATTTCAAAAGATTTGGTTTTTAAAAACTTGGGTTGGGAAAAACGTGTTTACTAAACAAAATTAAATATTGAAATCAAAGTGATGATCGGTATAGACATTCAGGTATTGTATTGGGACTTTTTTAACGATACACAGCAGTAACTTTAACTTCCGTGTTACATAAACTTTTTAACAAGCAGCTGCTGTGAAAGGTTAAGTTAAACTTTCATTCATCGTAAACTATAACTATAACTAGTATTCTATCAATTACTGCACAAGAAACACACATCAGTATTCCAGTCATGTTCACGTCAACTATTCGGTGATATTTTAGGAAGAGCACAACAGAGCTGCTTCTCCTGCTCCAGACAGTGGTTGTTTTGTGTGGTGAGCAGGTCAGGAGTGACATTCTTTGGCTGATCCTGGAGAGAGCGAGAGTGAGCGCGCGCGAGAGAGAGGGGTCTTGTTTGAAAGGCAAATGTAAGCCATGCCCACAGGGGCTTCTGCGGATATGTTAGATTGGTTTTGCTGAAAAACGTGCATTAGCATCCTTTTCCTATGGGTGTGTACACAGGCCACCAATAACTATCTGTACTCCCACATGATCCGGTCGCCTCCTTAACAACGACGGGCTGTTGTTATTCTTCAAGCTCTGAGTAAATGTGTTAATGTTTAAAATGAACATCTTTTCTTCACCTATCCAATGAGCGAAATGAGCAAGCATGCGTATACATAGTCCTAAACACTAGACTAATCAGTCAAACTGTACACATGACATCGTTTAGACTGACCTTTGGTGACATCACTGATCTGGTATTTAAAGTCAGGCCCACCACAGCTCCAGGACATGTCTTCCAGGTTGAAGCTCTGATTTGAGCGCAGCATGATCACCTCAATGGCACTGGACTTGAGCAGGGCGATCTGGTCCTCTGCAGTCAGCTCCCTGTAGGGTAAGATATCACCTGCTAAGTTAATGAACCACAAATAGTTCACTATTAAAGTAATAGTCCTCAAATAACCTTTGTTATGTAGCATTGATTATGTTTATGTTTAGAGGAAACTGATACAGCAACGGGTAAACGAGTAAAGATTCAGTGCCCGCCCATTCTGCTTGTTTATGTCAGTTCATCAGTTGTATAATTTATTTCAAAGGAATTTGCTGATCACCGGTTTAATGACAACAGGTTCAAGGTCAGTCAAAGTCTTCAAAGATTATTAGATATATGTTCTGCAGGAAGGAAAAACATCCAAAACATTCAGTTTGCTTCCTCCTGAAGTGATGGGTGTGTGGAAAACACATCTGATAAACATCTATTCAAACTGATCTTAAACTGGTCACAGTAAAGCACTGTATCTAATGATGTTATGACACATCTTTAAATGTACATGAAATCAAACTGAACTAGCAGGATACATGAGCTGAAACTTGCAGATCTTTAGGGGAGGTTTTTCAGGGCTTAGGGAGGAGATCATAAGTGGACAAACATTCCAAAGGTAATCCGACCACATCCATCATTCGCTGCCAGTGGGAAGGACAACTCTCAGGAAATACAGGCCCCAACTCGTTTTAGCCTCGACTTAGGGGTGACCCCCGAGACATTGAGCGTTTGTCCCTGTCAACGCACTGAGACAAAAAAACAACAACGACGACAACACCACGCTGAAATGTGTGGAAGGTAGGGAAGAAACAATGAAAAAGGATGCTGTTAATTTGCCTTTATGGTAACCATTTACTGTATTCTGTTTTCAAAGTTAAGATTGTATTGTGCTTAATCTCTCTTAAGAATCGGACTTCAAACAAAAGACAAGTCTTTCCTGTAATAGGTGCTTTTGAAAAATGTGTGACAATCAGATAAGACAGCTTGAGGGTGCAAGACAGGTGACTGCTCAATACTAGAAGAGTGGCTTCGTCTAAGGCTAGGAAGTCACCTACTAACATACTTCAAGCACTGAATTTTACACAAACAAGCTAATCCAGTGAAGGAACATGACGTAAAAGATTTTCCACAATGTGTCAGCTATCTGTAATATATAGTCTGTCAGTAATCTATGGCCTTTAGACATCAGCCATCATTGGGGTACAATATCGACTAATCGGACAGAAAAACAAATAGGTGTACAAAGTCTTCAAGACACATTTAGATAAAGAGTCACTCAGAGACACGTAAATAAAAACTGATGGAGTTTTGAAAATTGTCTCACAGTGGTTTGCAAAACAGTACAGTCCAAGAGTGAATCATCAACATGTCGTTTGTTAACAAACATGTCTTGTTGCCATGTTATATTGGTAATTGTGAATTTGGTAAGAAAATCTTTTGTGACAGCCTATAGGGCTTGGAGTCTGAAATTCTCCAGACAAGGAAGTTTTGTGAGTTGTTAAAAACTAATGCAGAGTGACGGAGTCAAAACTATGACAGACAGTTAGAAGGATGCTCTCCACACACACACACACACACACCTGAACCCAGGGATCATCTTGGCAAAGCCAATAACCTTCTGGATGCTATAGGACACCAGGTCAGCCAGGTGGGGCAGCATGGAGAAGCTGGAGCCCTCCTCCTCGCTGGAGTCGGGGCTGCTGCCCTGCTCGTGGTACATCATCAGCAGGTTGTTGAAGTTCATTTTGGTGTCTACTGACTCTGCAGTGAGCAAGAAAATGGAAGAAGACAGAGGAAAGTAGAGGAGACAGAAAGAAAATGTCACACTGTTCCTCCATGAATAGACACACAGTGCCAAGAGAACCAAGAGAAAAGGAATAGAGGGCTTGTTGACGGAAAGATCATGTGAAAATACACGAGTGTCAGGTCAGTAGGAGTGAGATGAAAGCTTTGATGACAGCTACGACAACATGTGAAGCATGCAGAGCTAGCTGGGGTTGTTTTGACTCATTCGTCTCCGCTGAGTGCTGGTGGTAGACCACGTGACCGTGTTCCTCGCTGTGTTCAACCCATTAGCGACGGATGCATTAATGAACTGATGTTTGCAAGTAGGAGTCAGGTGGGGGTTGGGGGGGACAGGTTATTCACAGAATTTCCACTGGATTCTCAGTAAAGCAACAAATGATATAAGCCAACACACAAACACCTGATCTGGAAAACATTGCATTGAAGTCAAGTACAAACTCTGTTGATATGTTTAATATAACATGTCTGCCAACTGTATTGAAAGTTAGGTTGTTTTACTTTAACAAGTCAGTTATAATTTTAGTGAGGTGACATCTTATTTGTCCTTTTTTTAAATATAAAATTTGTTTTTTGATCATTCCTACAAAGAAACTTGTAGCCCCAGATAGTCACTGTTTTCACTTGATTTTAAGTGTGTTTCTCTTACCTGGAGAGTGACTGAAGGAGTCAGAGGAGGCATCAGACAAAGAGTGGAGAGAGGCAGCTCTGCTGGCGCTACGCGTCACCGGGCCCTCACGCACAGGAGGCTAGACAGGCGAAAAGGGATCACATGAAGGAGGATTCTTAAATATGTCCAGTCACCAAAAACAAAAACCAAACTGATAAGCCATTTGATGGAAACTATTTCTAATATTTGAATATTTTACAAATTCATGGACTGGAGTATGGCCGTGTGTGTTTGTGTGTGTGTTTTGTGTGGATGGAAATCTGTTAGAGAACAGCACAGGATAGATGTCTGAAAGGAAAGGGGTGTTTGAGGGTAATTCAACACAGAGTTTCCGAGGAGAGATGGACAACTGGTTGTGAGATTTATGCGTAAACAATACAAAACATGACTGCTGTTGACAGGCAACGCTGTAAAGCTGGAGCAGAAAAAAACAACACCGAAATGCTGCGAGTATGCTGGTTAATGCACTACAAGGTAATGTTAAGGTCCCTGTACTCATTTGAAATTAATGTCAATATTGATATTTCATGGGACTCTGGAAGAGGCAAACAGCAAGTATACAGCAGCATTACTGTTGATGCGACTCTAAAACAGCTGGAACTGTTCCATCAGTCTTAATAACAATAACAGCTGTATGTCAATTCTGTTTGAAATTTATGTTATTATCTATAAGCACAGAAATGGCTGTATTTTTTAAAGAAAACACAAGAAGGCAGAATTGTGCCAAGTTGTTAAACAGTTTTTTTTGCTCCTCTGTTTTACAGAGGAGCAATTGAAAGCATCCTGGCTGGAATCATCAGAAATTGACATTGAATTAGGGCTGGGTAATTTAGCCAAAAATTTTATCACGATAACACATATTGACAATTATTACGATAAATGTCTAATCATTACTTATCATTCAAGTTTACAGGCTGATTTTCGCTTCTGACGGAAAGTTGAAGAAACCAGATCGCTACAGTGGATCATTTCACAAATCTGAGGTAGAACATACAAAACAATTCAAATGAAAAAATCTCTTTAACAAATATGCATGAGTAAAATTAATCTTTTTTCAGTCCTTTTTCTTCAACAAAATAAATATTTTAATACTGATTCATTCATGATTTATATTAAAGATTTATTATGTATTTAAATTGAGGAAAATTACATTGCAAAAACTATTGTTATTGTTTTATCACCCAGCCCTACACAGGTTGTGTACAGCCCAGGACCAGAGGGCTCTGCAGCAGGTGATTAAAACCATTCAGAAGATCAGGGCATCAGTGAGGTGAGGTGCCTGCACAGCCCAAAGGATACTAAAAAACAGTTCCCACCCAGCCACAGCCTGTTCACCCTGCTGCCGTCTGGGAAAAAAAGAGTCTGGATACAGAAGTATCTGCTGTCGTACCACCAGACTGCTTCTTCCATCAGACTGTGAGACTCATTTATTCATCCTCAGCACTCCTCCTAACATTATGCGTATATTTCAGTCACGCTGCCGACTGATCTGCAGTGCACATTTTACAGTCCATGAGAGTTACACTTATCTGCCAGGACCTACTACACAGACATAACGTCACGTCATTTGTTATGCAGTCATCAAAGTATGCGAGAAGAGAGTCCTTCTGTTTATATTACTGGTCCATGGTGGACCACAGCAAACGCTCAAAAGTTTGTCTTGCTTCAGTAATAAAAGATAACGACACAGCAAAATGCAACACCTGCAGTAAGGAGATTTCGTGTCAGGAAGGAAGCACCTCCAATATGGTGTGAATCTGTAGGAATGCACCGTGTTCGACGTGTTGTCGTCTCCCAGCAGTGATGCCCCAGATCCATTTACCGCTAACAGTAGTTACGTTTCACACTCAGGTACAAAACACAGGTGAGATCCGGATCCATAAGAAGAATCACAATCGATAAAATTTAAACAATACCCAAACCTACCTTTTATACCTTGTATAAAAAGCTAATGGAAATATATCTGAAAGCAAAATGTTGATATGACGTTAATGATAATTGTCAGTGACATTCATTGTATTAAGAAACTAACCCTGAAACGGCAGAAGTCGGAGTAGGAGTCGTCATATGTTTTGTGGTGTGCCTCCACCAGCGTGGCGATGACCTGACTCTGTTCGTCGGTAAGCCGGGGCCGCCGTGCCTCCCTCTCTGCTTCGCGCTGTGCCTCCTCATCCTTCCTTCGTTGAATCAGGTCCTTCTTTCTCTGCACTTCCTCATCTGTCAGAATGACTGAGGGTGCAAGTATAAAGAGACAAAGAGGGAGAGTGTTACGCTCACAGGAAAAACAAACTTTAGCAAAAACATGCAGAGAGAAAATAGTTTTATTTGCATATATGGAAAGCAGGTGGGGTAAAAGCAAGACTAGTGGGGGACGATGGAGTTAAGATAACTAAAATAACAGAATACAGGTTTACCACCCAAATAGGTTGAAGGTTCGCTGCTTTTTAAGCTTTTCAGTATGTTTTTACCTTGTGATGACAGCTATGTCAATGTGGTGTTGGGTGGAGGAGGGGGGTTGTTATTCTCTAGAGGAAGAGAATGGGAGGGGGTGGGGGACAGGTCCATATGGAGACCCCTGGTGCACTGAACAACTGAATGCATTGTCTTTGTTCTGTTTGCTCCTTGTTGTTCTAGCCGCTGAATTAGCTCACGGAGACAGAGAGAGCGAGAGGGAGGGAGAGAGAGCTGGGTCTCAACAACATGCTGCTGTTTTTGCAACAGCAATGCCAATGGCTCCCGTTCATGTACAGTAAATTGTCGTGTCGGTGCCACCACTCGTGCGGTATGACCAGTAATACTCTGGGGAAAGAGCATTCACCCGGATATGAGAGGCCTTAGCTTAAAAGAGACCAGCGTGGACAATATCCGGATATCGGGAGAAAATAAGAAAAAAAAATGTACTTGCTATTTACAGACCAAGAAAATAAACCGTGTGGAGAAAAGAGGCCTTGCTAGACTGAACATAACAGCAGGTGTTTAAACTTCAGATGTACTTACTGTATATAATGTGGGGAGGCTCCTCTAGTTCAAATAGAACATGCAAACACTGTAATGGGGCAAAGACCCAGAGATACTTGACCCCTGTCCAAATATTACATAATATATAAAATAGGGACAGTAGGCCCCCAAAAACGGCAAACAGCAGTTGTGTAAATTTTACTATCCATCCAAGGAAGAAATACGAAAAGTATATTTAATGTGTAATTTGTCTACATGAGAGGGTGGTCTTGCCTTAGTCCACAGTATTGGGCAACCACGTAAAATCATGATCCTATCCTAGATCCTATTTACACTACTTGAATAATTGACAGTAAACTGATCAACCTGCAAAACCTAAATAACCCTGCAATTTAAATACATGCAGTAAATCACATGGTGTACACATATAGGTAACCCGTCATACTCACACTCTTTCATCATGCCAATGTCCACGCAGCGTTTGAGCCGGCAGGCCTGGCAGTGGCGCCTGTTGTCCTTGGTGATAGTGCAACTGCCGTTAAAGGGACAAGTGAAGGCAGCCTTGCGCTTCATACTGCGCCTAAATAAATTGTAGACATTTTACAGTCTGCTTAAATACACAGACATATCTGTTTATAAACACACAAAAGCAAAATTCAAAGAGCTCACTGATGTTAAGAATTTTGTTCACTCTGTGCAAACAATTTGAATTGAACAAATATAGCACTGCAAAACCTTTCAAAGTGTTTTGCACAAACAATAATCATGGTAGAACTGGATAAATATTTTTGCCCTTCAAGCCTGGGACTGAATGAAACAGCATAAATATGGACGACTGCCAAAAGTAGTCTCACCAGACGGTGACGCAAGTCATAATGATTTAGTCAGTGGTGGGCATATATGTACGAACATTTACACACAAGATTTGAGCAAAAACACACACATAAGCATGCTTGGTGAGAGTTCAAACAAGGGCCAGCTGAGAGATGAGGAAGGAGATTATTAAACATCCGTCTTTTTCATCCTCTCCCTTTAAATATCAACACTGTCGAGAGGAACAGACGCAAAAGGGCCGACACATCAAACACATACAAGCTCACAAAATCACGACTTGCTCTAGTTCTTTCTTTAGTTAAATTAGAAACTCCTGTGTATTACTGAGCAGGCAGCAGCCAACACATTAACTATAGGACCAAGCTCATTAGTATTCTCTACCTGCTGCTGGGCATTAGTGTGAACTCGAATGTTGTCCGTGGTTTTGTGTGTGTTCTTATGCAACTGTGGGTGGTAATTACATTTAATGTGTGTGTGTGTGTGTGTGTGGCGATTATATGTGCAAGTTCAGACATGTGTTTGTATACTAATATGTCAATAACTTGGTTAATATGCATCTTTTCGTTTTTAGCAGGGCGATATGAGCTATTGTTCTGCAACACAAGGCCTACTTAGTGTGAGCGTACATATCTGTGCGCAGCATACAAGTCAATTTGCATCTGCTTTACAGCGGATCTGTGACCTCGCATATGCATTTCCGTACCTGAAAAAACCCTTGCAGCCCTCACAGGTCATGGCGTTGAAGTGGAAGCCGGTGGCTTTGTCGCCGCACACGCCGCAGATCCGCGGCACATTCCTATCGAACTCATCAGGGGCCAGAGTGGATGTACTCACAACCGTGGACTCCATCACTTTACAAAAAGAGGGCAGAAAAATAAGAGACACATCAGCTTCTGGTTATACAAACTTTTCACTTGCTCAATAACTTTGCCACCAACAAGCACAAAACCAGAAGAAAAAAAAAAAAGTGAATTAGACTGCCAACCTCTAACATCTGAATTAAATTTAAGAATATTTTCACCAAACTATAATCTGTTCAATGTTACACAACATATGAGAATAAAATGCTAAAAGTCATTTAAAAAGCAGGTTATGTTTCTGGTGCTGTTTGTTTGTCTGTCAGCAGGATTACAGAACAACTACTAAAAAGGTGGGCCAAGAAAGAGACCATTACATTCTGGAACAGATCTGAATCCTGGGCCGGACACACAAATTATTGTGTCACTTTTGTTAACATCGCAAGATAGGTATAGCAAAATGATTTGTGAACCCGTTATATACACTAATATAATAATCATTCTATAATAAAAGAGAATAAACAGAGGAGGGGGGGGGCATACGGCCATACTCTAATTCACAAACTTAAAACAGATTTGCATATCATAGAAGATTGGACTATTACGCCTAACTTTTTTTTCTTCTTACAAAGCTGCTGTCAAAACCCTACACGAAGTGAGACATCTCTTTCCACCAGTCTCCATGCTAACCAAACAGTGTCCCTTCCTTCAGGACATATTCACTTGCCCAGTCCACCCATTGGAGATGAAGTCAACTCCAGTGTTTTTATCCTGGGTCGAGGAAGCTCAGCCATATGAATCAAGTGGAAAAACTGTTGTTCCACTCCAAAATGCTGGATCTGGGTTACATTTGATTACATAGTGCTCTGAGTATCTATTTCATTTAACAGCCTCGTGAGAGGGAGGGAAAAAGGCATGTCACCGCAAGGCTAGCATCCTCATAAACAAACATTCACTGTCTTTTTCACAAAGCTCCTTTCTTACTCTTTTCTTTGCTTCTACTGCAGAGTGAAAGCAAAGCAAATGATGGAAGGAGATGGAGGGCCAAGGGACAGGAGGGTAACTAAACCGATGCAAACCTCAACAAACTCAAATCAAATTCAAAAACAAATCAACAGCCAATGGGGTAAAAGGCCCAGCTGAATAATTTAAAATGTTTTGTCTAATTAAAAAACACTGGTCCTGCTAAAAATCTCAAATACAACAACTGTATTATTATTTCAGTTGTTTATCTATTTAGTTCAATTTTGAATATGAACAACATGCCCGGCCACTTCTTAACAGGACATGTAGAGTCCAAAAGGTCAGAAGAAGAAATGAAACGGAGGATCTAGTCATTGCCTTTCTGCATCACGGACAGCAGTGACTCCAGCCAGGATCATCTAATACGACGACTGCTACAGTAAAGTGAAACAGTAAGTATGCAAATGACTGGAGGTACCAGCAACTGACTGTACAACAGTAAATATTTGTGGAGTGAATTCAGCAGACAGGTCGAACTGAAAACTCATGGGCTGATGGGAAAACACTTAAGGCTGTCTGGCTTCATCACAGGGCTCCCGAAACAGTGAGCTCTGGATAACTGATGTAAAGAAAACTCAAAGCAGAGCAATAATTTCTCACATTATACAGAAGGAAAAAAAACTGATGTAGTGGGTTAAATCTACACTGTACAAACATTTTATTTGCAGTCAGGAAACCATTTACACTCACTTGGCATATCCTAAACTCTCCTGTTTAGCACAATTGTTTCAGTGCACAATGTATTTCTTTCCCCCACCGTCTCACACATACTTTGTGCAAAAAGAAAAAAGTACACATGTTGAGTCAAAGATCCTTTAGAATGACAATCACGCTACGAAATCTGCATTAATCAATCTTATTAGACAAATTTCATGTCATCTTGATGTGTCCATGTACAAATCCTATTTCAACACAGTCATGAAAAGGCCCCCAGGCTATTTACTATATGAAAACACTTGCCATCCAGGTGATGTTATATGAATGTGAACAGGTTTTATATTTCAAGCGCTCACACTCCATGTAGCCCAAATAATGTGAGTAATCCTGACTCTGAGGCTTTGAAGTTTGAATGATAGCGCCCAAAAATGAATTGCATACTTCCAGGCACCAACAGTGTCGTAAAAATACTGTTTTTAAATCATGGTTCTTTCATAAGACTGATTTCACAGGAAAATGCATCTTCTATGTAAGGCCAGACACTCTCTCCATGACACGACTGCCAATTTGTCTGTCAAAGACGAGTTTTATCGAAGCCCCTTGTGCTGTTGCAACCTCATATGGGATGTCTGTTAAAAATGATTACTTTGGTAGCTTTGTATTCTGAGTGGTTGTACTAGGCTGGCCCATAAAGACAGAAATCATCAGGTTGTATAATGAGAAAAGGGTGGTGGTGGGTGCCGGTCATTCTCACGTACAGTATTAAAAGTCCTGCAGACATTTGGAGAGGTGACATATTGTCTGCATAGAGTACATCTATGACCAAACATAAAAATTGCATTGTCTATGGCTGGTTTAAATATATAATTAGTGTTTTTGGCAGGTCTAACATAATAGCCACAAAATATTAATTTGCTTCCATGTAATGAAATGTTACACAACACTGACCAGTATAAATGGCACAGCCCGTTGTAAAACATCAAATCTGTTCTACTGCGTGTAGGCAAACCAATCCCAGCAGGCGTTCACACTCCTCACTCACTGTGAACAAACAGGGAAAAAAATAAAAATATAAAAACAACACACCCATTTACCTTACTATATCACCATCTCATCAGTGAAGTCAGTCTTCTGTGATTGCATTCAGCCTTGACAGGCCATTACACTAAATGCAAGGTAGTATTGAGAGAGTGTTAAATAATGCATCGGGTTATTAGACCAGATCTGTACTCATTCCAGTCTCGAGCACACAAAGCCAGGGAACAGGCGTTGAGCTCTGGGCTACTCTACTGAATGTCTCACTCCTCAATGACATACATATTGTGTGTACGGCGTTCGGCAGCATCAATCAAATCTATCACTGCAGTAACAATGCCAAATATTACTCATGTGTTACACTGGCACAAAGCCAAAGGATAAAACAGTAAGACTGTGAATTTCTGACTAGCTTACAGGGTTGAGTCCTGCTCCATGACAGGCAGCCAAGTATGGATTTTAACATTTGATAAGAAGCATCTATAACCACTGTGCTTGTAGATTGCAACTAGACTACTTTACCAATTAGAAAACCACTGTTATGTAGGGCCGCAACAATTAATCAAATAATCGATTAGTTGTCAACTATTACATTCATTGGGAACTATTTTGATAATCGATTAATAGGTCATTTTTAAAGAAAAAAATTTCTTCTTATTAAATGTAAACATTTTCTGGTTTCTTTACTCCTTGGTGACAGTAAAGTGAATATTTTTGGGTTATGGACAAAACAAGACATTTAAGGAAGTCTTCTTGAACTTTGGGAAACATTGATCAACATTTGACAGTTTTATGACTTTTTTTTTTAGACTACACAACTAAGAGAAAATAATCAACAGATTTAGACGAAAATAATCATTAGTTGCAGCCATGCTGTCATGGGTTTTGAATAGTGCACTGCGGCAAGACTTTATCAACTTGGAGTCCAGCAACTTTTGGAGCAAACAACTGTTGAACTCAAACCTGTTGGAACTACAAACCTCTCAGGTGGTAAACAGATATGCTGCTCACTGCAAACAGGAGCAGTGTGTTTTTGGCAGACATATGATGTTAAGAACACAGTGAGCATACAGAGAGGCAGTGAGAAATGGACTAGGAGTTTAAAGATTCTGAAACGTTTCTATGGATGTTTTAAAATTCAGAGATTCCAAATTTACTTTTTCCTCACTTTTTTCTCTAAACCAAACTTTTCAACCAACGGCGAGGCATTTACTAGGACATGTCTTCTGTCCTTTAACTTTCTATCAACATAATATAGCAATCAAATTATTGTTTTATACCTACTCTGAACTATGGTCACAACAAAAAGATTTTATATTTAAAAAACTGGCTTTAAAAATGGTTAGGATCTCATTTATTTTGAGTAGTTTGACATAAAACTAAATGTTAAACTGGGACTTTAAACAGGATAAGAATGAACCTGATTAATAAGAGACACACTGAAACTAGGGAAACAAGGCAAAAGTTTTTTGGTTTTTTTTAAACCCAACCCCCTAACCCTTCATATGACCCTAAAGCGACACGAGTCTGTTTATGAGCTCGGAGCCTCAACTTAGATTACTCAGGGGGACTAAAAATATATGATTCTTTAAAATAAAATCTAATCTAAATCTAATTAAATCTTAAATTCAGACAGCTGCTTTTTTAAATGATATTTAATATATAATAATTGTATGGCTTTTTGTTTTCAATTATATAATCCCTGCCACTTCCTAATAGTTTATAGCTCCTAAATAAAAGAGATAAGGACAAAGACAGAGAGAGAGGGAGGGAGCAAGATAGACACAGAGAGAGACAGAAGGAGAGAGAGCATAAGACAGAGAGAGAGCATGAGACAGAGAGAGAGAAAGACAGAGAGCCAGAACCAGAGCGTTCTTAAGTAAAATAACAAAACTTGACTCTTGCTAATTATTTCAATGTGATTATGCACTAAAAACATAAAATTAACCAGAAAAGTAGATTGTTGCTACTTTGAAGATGGATGTCTAGCCATTTTTTCAAACTCCCTTTCTACCATGCACTTTTCTTTCCATAATCTAATCAAACATGACTGCACAACACATTATTTACACAGAACATAATGATGACTCTGCTGTTTAGGAACGTACAAAAATTGCTTCTCAAACAAAGCAGTCCTTTTTTTAATCTTTTATCTGTCTGCTGTTGCAGATATATTATTACATATACATCAAGTTTTATGGAGAATACACATTTAAAGCAACAGTGTAGAGATTAAATCCATGACTTCAGGCACTGACACACTAGGAGATGCTGTTGATTGTGACACATATAGATTTTTTGACACATAAGTATATAAAGATAAAACATGGACAATCACAGTCAGTGAACAACCGTGAAAGCTGCACGTATATGTGAAGTGTAGAGCTACTGAGGGTAATTAAAGTAGCTCATGTCAGCCACATGATCAGTATGAGTAGGAATAAGCTTACACCAGCTGAATGGGGGACAAATCTCTTGAGCATGAACAACTTCTACCTGAGCGATACAGCTGCTACGTTGGTTTATGTAAAATACTTTGAATCTCTTACATTGCCTGGGGTGTTTATTGAATGTGCTCTCTCTTCCTCAAAGCAGTTTTAACAGAGATTTCATAACTTTGTACTTAGTCGAACTGATACATACTTGGTAGTAAGTGCAAAAATATAGGTTTAAAATTGAACTGTGTTTACATTGAACGCCTCTCAAATTTAAAGCAGCTCTTTTGCAGCAGCGCCGTTGCCGTTTCCTCTGGCTTCTCTAATCATCTGATCATGTTAGTGAATGGGTGGCACGTTTTTCACACTGTATGTGTCCATCTCACATCACTTCACAGATAGTTCAGATGAATTATCATGTCTTGCCCTCTGAATGGCCGTTTGCAGTCTGACAGAGGAAGTGCCAGCCCACTGGAGAGAGCTATGACAGTGGTGTAGGAGGAGAGGGGGATGCACGTGAGAAGCAGGCCAGCGAGGAGTGCACTGAAGAGATGGGAGTAAAAGCAGTCAGGGATATATACAGATATGGCAAGGAGGGGAGGGGTGACCTCTTTGTCACACTGACTTTCTTTGTCTCAAAGCGGACCCATGTTTTGTGTGTGTTTTTCTATGAGAGAAGAATAGTGTGAGGAGCGGGCGCACATCAGTGGCCCAGAGAGAAGCGATCGACAGCCCATTTTAGTGATTTAAAAAGATGGCTAAAAATACACATAAGCCACTTCATTTACTTACTAAATATAAATAAATGTCTCATCTCTGACAGCTGGGGGGTTGCTATTCATACTGGAATCACAATTATAGTATGATTTATTTCTGTTTGTGTTGCTTCACTCCCATTTTAAAAATCAAGGAGGAATCGTGTCTGTGTGTGTGTGTGTGTGTGTGTGAGTGAGAGAGAGAGAGAGGACATGTCACAAGGAAAAACATCACTTGGCTGCCCAACTAAACTGTATGTATGAGAAAGACTGGCTCTTTTATCCTTAAAAAAGGCAGGAGGACGGATAACACCACATGTGACAACCACCACACCCCCCTGCTCACCCAATGAGAAATAACACTGAAAACCAGGATGACTATTTTGTTTTTGAGGTTTGTAAGGGAGGTTGGACAAAATCCAACAACATAATGACTAGGGCTACAACTAATGATGTTTATAATCGATGATTACGTCCTTGGTTGAACCCTAAAACATAAAAGAGGGAAAGATTTCCCTCTGAAGCTCAAATTTCTTATTTCATCCAACATACGGTCTAAAACTAAAAGATAATCAATTACAATGATATAAAACTGAATAAAAGAAGCTAGGAACTCGATTTGATAATCAAAATAGTTGCTGATTAATATTTTGTATATTAACCAAACCATTAATTAAAAGACTCATCGTTTAGGTACTAGTATTGACAAATTTACAATTCTTTTCAGATAACGTTGACACACATTTTTCAATGATTGCACTTTTGCTCCACAACTAAGTAACATAAATAAGTAAGAAATAATTTATGGACTCAATCTGAGAAATCGGCTGATAAAAAGGAAAGAAAAGCGATGTGCAGTGGAAGCCTGGAGCTTGGGAGTCTGAGTGACACAGCAACAGTGGCCGATGAGCAAGAGATGAGGCCTGCTGTAATTATGCACAGTACCGCAAACTGACTCCAGCTTGTCATTTTAACTGGGTGGTGAAAGCTGTAAAATAAAGACATTACCCCAATTTTGGTGGTGCAGCTGGAGGAGAGGCAAGGGAGTTTCCCGTTCTTTTAACCCAACAAATTAATGGAGGGAGAACAAGTGCTACTTAGCATGCAGTGGAGCGGTGACTCATCTTTTCCTACTTTGATTTATTCACATCATGGCAGAAATGACACGCATGTGTCTCACAATCCAGGGACTGGCGTTAGAACCAGTCCCAGGTTGGATTTGAAAGACGTGACACTGTGTGCAGAAGCCTTAATGCCCAGTCATCAATTCTAAAGATAAATGGCCTAGTGGTCTTGGTGGTGTGACGTGAATTAGGATCAACATGTGTGAAAAACCACTTGTCTTGTTATATGACAGAATGTCTTTAATAACCGGAGCCTAACCCACACTACATAAAAAGTCCACCGCTTGAATATTCATTCATGAACACCTGGCAGTTTTTTTTCCACTCTGGTGGCGTTGAAGGAATATCCTACCAATGACACAACCGGTGTCACATTTATCAGTGTAAACTGTTTGCACCATCTGCATCCCAGTGTCCCAAATGGAAACCTCTAACTTGCACCTTCTAATTAGTTGACACTAGATCTTAATCAATGCAAAATTAAGCCTCAACTACAGATAGTGTGAACAGAGAGTAGAGAGTTGTTAAGTGCTAATATGAGAAATTGTAACAACTTCATTGCTGGTGATGCCGCATGAGGAGTGCTCTGAATATAGTAATTCATTACTCTGTGCATCACTGCTGCAGTTACTGCACCTACAGTGAGTTTGGGCTGCTGTGAAATATTCATACTGGGATAAGTGCCAAGGTGGACCATGGCAGGAGTCCAATACCAATCATATGGTAGCTTATATCCTTCTGTTCTACACGCCATTTCATTTTCTAGCTGCACCATTGTGCACCAAGTATGTGATTACCAAACAGGAAAGTGGCCACTGGTTTTCCTTATCAGGTGCTGCGTACAGCAAAGACATAAGTAAGGTTTGGACCGCGGCCCAGATGTTAGATTAACTTTCATCAAAGTCAATATCAAGTGATTATAAAACCCACCGTCCACCAACAGCCCACCATCTAACAAACCTAATTAAGTGGTTGCCATTAGTGCCTAGGCGTTAAAATGTGATTGAAGACAGGGCAAAGATATAACAAAGTGAAGAGGAAAGAGGTAAACGAGGGGTATCCAGACAGCATTTCAAGGAGGGATCGTTTTAACTGCGCACTGAAGAGAGAGTGGAAAGCGGGAAATAAAAAACTTCTGGCATCACGTCCCAAGAATGTCAGCAATGAGCTTACAGACCACATCCCAACACATAAGAGTCGGAGTCGGAATCACATCCAGACCTATAAGAGCATTGGAGGAAAGAGACGGATTGCTGTGGAACTTCTGAGTGGGAGAAGGAGGTCCTCTCCGACAGACCAATGAGCACTCTCCATCTACATCACATGACGCAATCCCACAAATGGTTCTGAAATTGTTCCATGCTGCCAAAAGTTTCTCTTAAAGGAGAAAAAAAGACAGCGAGAGAAATATTTAAAAGGAGGACAGAGAGAGAGACAGAGAGAGAAAAAAGACAGGGAGAGAAGTTGCGGAGAGCATTGAACGAAGAAAACATAAGGCGATGTGTTTTACTGCATACCTCGGGCTGGGTCACTATGAGTACAGAAGAGACATAAAACAAATAAGATCTGGAATGACCCGGGCTGCAGAGAGAGCTGAGCTACAATGGAAATACATGGTGTTGTGATTCACACATAGAAGCAGTTTTGGGTCCGCAATACTGGCAGAAAAGAGGGTGAAAAGGGAAAAAATGTTATGGAGTAGGAAGGTGGGGGGTGGCGAAAACAAGAACCATTAAAAGAAAACATAATCTGTGACAGAAGGAGTTTAATTGAAATCTGCTTGATGTTCAGAAATTTTCTTTGGGGGGGGGGGGGGGCAATACACAGGGAGAACAGATAGAGGAACCAGAACAATGGACAAAAAGAGACAATGTGGACCTAACAACAACAAAGTAGACAAACCCAGTCTGTAATACAGCTAAACAACTGGCTGAGCAGACTAGTCGAGTCCTGTCCCTTCGCTTCCCTCTCTCTCTCTTTCGTTCTCCCTCCCGCAGCCTCCACGGGTCTATCTCATGCTCTTTTCCTATGATCACAGGCAGCATGTTACAGCAGCAGTAATAGCACATGACAAGGTGACCTGTGCCCCACACAGGATGGGCTAAACTGGGGTGGAAGGGGTGGGGGGTCTCATGTCCCGTGTCCAGCCCTATGGTCTCTGCACCACTGCCCCCCCACCCAGGCCCCAGTGCTGGCCTGCAAGGGAAGAGAGAGGCAGTGACGGCAGCCTGCCCCCTTATGCTGGGCCCCTTGCTGGACTCTGGAGAGGGGAAAGAGACGAGGCAGGGAGAGGCCCACTCAAACACACACCAAAAGTCCTGTTTATGTCTATGCCGAATTTGACAGAGAACGCACATTCTCGAGTCGCGCACGCAGAAAGCCAACTGGACAGAACCGGACACACAACAGACGTGTGGGTGAGGTGGGTGCAAATGCACTTAGCCCCACAAGTAAAAGTTATATAACGTCCATAAAATGATGTCTCTCTTTCAGGAAATACTTCTCTTAAAAAATATTAAATGCACTAAATAACTTTTTTGTTTCTAATAAAAAAGCCAACTTTTAAAAGGTGAAAAAACATACAATTGTACTAAAATATGATACACATTCCAGTTTTACACTGAAATTAATTTATAAAAAGATATCTGGATATACATCCACTGACCTAGATATCAAACAGTGACATATATTTTGCTTTCCAAGAAGATTTTTCTTTATATATAGCCTACAACAAATATGTGTAATGTGTACTTGGCCTAGAAAGCATCAACCACAGGAGGTAATTGAGGACCCAAAGACATTAGAGGGAACTTAACACTTCATTAGTCTCAAAGGCAACTGAACATATGTGGCAAACAGCACGCATGTACAAGTGGGCCTTTACAGTTAACTACAACAGCCCCTTTCTTTCTATAGGGTTACATGTGAGAGGAAGCGACCAATTACTGTAGTCACGAGGGGGCGGGGGGGTCACTGTACAGGAGACCTAATGGACTGTACCATCACCAGCACACAGCTCCGTGAACAACGTGCTACAGCGACAGTCAATAAAAGACACAAACCCAGCTCATGTCGAAGCTTCTCATCACAACTTTGTTCTCAGTTCGACTGACAAGTTAATTAAAAATTGATTCAAAAGCTGAAGCATACTTGGTCCTCATTTGGGTTAAGTCTCCCGTTCTGTCCCAAATAACGCAGGTTCTCTCGTAAATTTCCACATCATATAAATCCAGAGCATGTGTGACCGTTGATCTCAAGTTGGCCAAGTTGACGAGAAGGGGCAATGCCCCCCCCCCCCTTTCTAAAAACAGGCAATGAAGCAGCTGACATAAAAACAACATCCTACCTGCTATTTTACCAGGTGTCAAACTGTTTCATAAACAGAAATGGATAGGTGTGAGAATTATAGCACCAAGCTCACTGGAAAATAGGTAGGAATATATATGCCCCTGGCTGTTAGCTGTGTTTGGTCGCTTCAGATTTTCTTTGAAGTGAGGAGCAGCAGAAAGAGAAGAGCTGGGGGCATTTTAAATTTCAGACGCAAGAAAGACAAGATGCTCATAGTAATTAATGATGTCATAAATTATGTTATTATTGATGTCTAAAAAAAAAAATGCACTGCATAGTTAGGTGTATACGTGTGTATGTAAATAACTGTACAGGCCTATATTGTTTTCATTTTTATGTTACTGTATTCTAATATAAATCTAATTATCAGTTATGTTCTATATGTGTCGCATTTAGGGACTACAAACTTTCAAGTCGTTGAACAGCCATGTGTTGTATAATGATAAATAAATTAACCTGATCCTTGATCCTTGATTATCAGCCAGTGGCTCAGTGCTCTATGAGTATGAAGTGAGGGGTTAAGGGTGTAAGAAGATAAATACTTGCAGCTGTATAAATAATTCTAAAACGCAACTGTGTTTGTGAAAGTGACAGAGAAGTCCTTCCATACTCAAAAATCGTTGTACATAGAAAATCTCATACAGGGAAATCATAACTGTAACATGACAAGAGAGCAGACAATTTCAGCTTATCGCCATTTTATCAAGGCAATAAAAAGTTCAGTTGATAATACACTGTGTTTTTTGAGGTTACAAAAGAGCTTGTAGTTAAAATCAATAACTCATGATTGTATTGACAATTTCATTTTCAGTTCTGCATATTTCATTACACAGCCTTTAGAGTCAGTGTCACTGATTTAGGTCACATCTTGACAGATCACATTAAATTAACCAAAGTTTTAAAAGTATTGAAATTTTTTTTTAATTCAGAAACTTCAAATGACATCAGTAAATTCATGATGGTCTTATTAATAGCAAAATTCATAATAGTTCATATATCACGTACTACCTTATTCTTAGAGACCCCCTTAAAGAGATGATAGGAGTTAAAGCATCATAGTTGTGAAATCATGAGACTGCATCAATCCCACGAAATATGTGCAAAAATGTCTAACTTCAAAGCAACATAATTTAAGAATTAATTACATATGAATAGACAATTTCAGTGTCTTTTTATCAAAGACAATAGGACTGTCAATATAAACATCGCCAGGTATGACTTCAAAGCAAAAGAAAAATGTCTCACCTGAGGTTTTAGCATGCCCGTGTGCAATAGGTAACACTTGAAAGCTTTCTTCAGTTTATTCCAAGTTGTTAATCCTGTTCAATACAAAAGCAAAATGGCATGTCGCAAGTCACTGAGTGGGCCTAGTACCTGACCCGCAGTTGCTCTGTTTATGTAACGGTGAATTATTTTCAACAGCAACATACACACTCAGTGGCAATCACCGTGCATAACGTCAAGGCAACTACGTAGGCAGAAAACGTTGATTAAATAACAGTCTAAAACTGTGCTAAACCTGCTTCTTCTGCGGTCTTGTGCAACAGAAATGACAAGAAACTCAAGTCTCGACTTTATTATTCCTCCTGTGCATGCGAGTTTCTTACCTCAGCTCAACTTTTCCCCATCAAGACCGAGCTGCTTTTTAATCCTCTTTAGTCACCGTGTGTCGCCGTCTTCACGCTCTCGCAAAGTGTGCCCCCTCCATGTTGACTGGCCGTGTTAGCTTTGAGTAACAAGGACCCGCGTAGTACTTAACTCAGAAAATGTGAGGAGACTTCGGGGAGAAAACGTCAAACTCGTACGCCCTTCCAGACGTTGGCTCTCACACACAGCAGCGCTGGTGGTAGCTAACGTTAGCGTGGCTAGCTGCCTGCGTTAACCCTAAAACGCGGTACGAAGTTCAGCCAGCGTATTAACCGTTCTGCGACCCAAGCCGACGGGCGTCAAACGGAAAACGGTTGAGGCGCAACTGGATATCACTGGCGGACAAACGCACGAAGAAAACTCAATCACGCATACGATAGTTCGACAAGAAATACCCCTCCTTCTTCAGGACCCAAATAGATGGCCATTACTTTTTGTTATGCGCCGCCCCCTCTTCAGGACCTCTACGGGAAAGAGGGATTTCCCCCCAGCCCCTCCATTAACCAATCACAGGTGGGCTCGGCGTGTCTCTCGTGTTGTGGTTGGTGGCATTTCGGCCCATCCGGCCACTGTTTGGTCAATTCCGATGCCCATTACACGGGGAGTCGCCACCTCAAACAGGGGTGTGTCGTGACGTCACAGGTAACGAAGAGGTAAACAACTTTGACCGCGTGAGGTTTAAAGCAACATCGTTTTGCCTCTGATCCCTCAATCAGCGGACACACGGCGTGGGGATTACCGTGCTAACATTAGACACCGCGCGGTGTCTCAGTAGGTGGAAATCGCGCCGTTACGGTCGTGTTTCTCTCGTGCACCGGAGGCTCTTTGTTTTGCAGCTACAGACTTTGAGCCCTGTTCTTGAAATTGAAATAAGCCATAACACTATCACTATCGATATCACGCAGTTGAAATAATACTATAAGCGGTGTCAGGTCCTAAATATATAATTTTAAGCATTTTGCTTTATTATTTCTTTGACACTTTACAAATGTGTGCAGTGAGGCGTGTGTACTTGAGGGGTGTGTCTACTCTGCAGTACAGTGGTAGGCTGGGAAGCAGTGCCGCTGCATGGCGAGCTTGCCATACATTTACAAAACATGAGAGATGGCCGAGTATGCTAAAAATAGATCATTTAAACAACCCCATTACACGATCACACTGCAATTATTGCTCATGTTCTGAGCTTTTCACATTGGTGAAATATCTATTTTTTGACCAACTTATTACTTATTTAGGTGGCATTTCTTCATTTACGGTTGTGTGCACATAGGGACTCCGGTACGTGTTGTTAATGGTGGTGGTGTGTGTGTGGAGGGGCTAGCGTAGGGGGCCTGGATGAAAGGTCAGGGGTGTGTCTATAATATAAACACAGTAAAGACGACAGATAGGAAGGGGAGAGGGAAAGAGAGAGGAGGGCCCCATCCGGTCACATTTATCCTCTTCCAAATAATCGTTCTTTACTTCTGCCGCAGCCTGAAAAACAAAGAGGTAGAACTGTGCAGATTGTAAAGACAATACAGATCTAGGCATTGCAACATAATGAGAATTTCCTGTGATATAAATGAAGCTGCCTCTTAAGCAGAGGCTTACATTCATTTCTGACATTCATTTCTGACGTTTTAGGCCTATCCATTTGTTTTTTAAATTGGCATAAATAATTAATTTTAGAAATAAATGTTACAAATACAAAGAGTTTTACTGCTGTACTATTTCCCCATCTATCCCATCTCAAATATGTTTGTGCTTATCTTGCAATTATCTTTAAGAATGAAAAATTATATAACTGGAAGCTGGATGGATGGATGGAATATAACTGGAAACAGCAAGGCTTGAACAGATAATGAGTCATTAAAAAAACAGATTATAGCAATAAACAAAATGATGTAGGCTGAAACCATAGTTTATTGTGCCTACCCCCCTCAGTTAATAAAACATATGAATAAGTCCCATAGTCTGCTCTGTTCTGTTTATCAAATGTGCATCAGACATTGTGCACTCTCACAAAGCCCTCCATTTCTCTCCACCATAAAACCGATTCACGCACACGTGTGCAAAGTTCAGTGTCAACTATAGACTTAGTTATGCCCTGTTCTGCATTCTGTTTTAACCTCAGCGTATCATGAGCCCTCTGGCACTGTAGGCATGTGCCATAAGCTAGTTAACCATTGATTCATGTGCAGTAACTAGTAGTAAAGTGTGTGGGTGTTAGGTTCATGCTTATGGAGAGTTGATCCTTGTCCTGTGGCTTGGGCGGTCTCCAAGTCTGGCACCAGTACTGGATCAAGCCGCACTGCTAATGGGGATTTATTTGCCTCCCATGACAGACAGGTATCCTGGCCCAGCCATTTTGTGTCATTAGATGCTCCGGCCCTTCACAGTGAGCTGGCTTGCTGTCTGGTCTGAACCAGGAGAGTGAAAATCATGAACACTTGAGTGAAAATCATAAACACTTGACCTACTACAATTGCAAGAATTAGTATTTGTGGTGCTGGTGCGGGCAAAACTAGTATAGGATACTGGCACATGCCAACAGACAGATTTTTTACTTTAGGCTATTCTATAGTGCAAAGGGACAGTATAGTTCATGTAAACATCAGTTGAACACACACTTAGTATGTACATCAAAGCAGTAATGTGGCTGCAGATTTACAGGAGATTAATTTATTGTGAAGTGAAAATTAGTCCATTATGACGTTGTTATTCTCACCAGAATAAAATTAACTAAAACTTTGAAGATAAAGAAAATATTTTGCTGATGGGGTGTGCAGAATGAAATTACACAGGACAGCGGGTGTGAGTATTGTGGAAAAAACGAAATAGCAACATCATAAACAATAGCAGGTAAACAGACATGAAAGTCATGTCTGCCAAAATTAATAGTTTTTTCAGGAAACAAAATGATCATGTTGCACAAAAGCAACGTAGCACAAATAATAATCAGATTTTATAAGGCTATATCTGGGTTTCAAGCACATATGCAAACCCACATGCAGCTTCATCAGGTAAAGGTACATCAGATAAGAAATATAATAATAACAATTTCATCTACAACAACTAAATGAAAACGTGATCAAACATCACATGTCTGAAATCTTATTCGAGTTTATCAATCCTCCGTTACTCAGGGGGAAGCCCAGCTGTGTGTCACATGTATCTGCCTCCTTCCCAAATAAGCAGAACACATCCTACACACGTTTTGAGAATTATAGCACGAACGACACAGTATAATAAAGAGCACTCACTGTGTCCAGAGCTAATGTGAGCAGAGCCCTCAGGTGCACCAACCCACTTAAAGCACCATGCCCAACTGAATCCTGGACTTGCTGACAGGCAGACGGCTGGTGGTGAAGATTGGCACTTCCTCCACTCATTTTCAGCACTCAAGCCCATGCCACTTCTCCCTGATCACACATAACAGTGTGGCACAGCACCGCCCCACTTTCATCCGTTTGAGAATGACGCCACAGCCATCAGCACAGCCGCTTACGAAGCTTTCGTGGAAGAAGAAATAAAATCAGATTATGTCTGGACTTTAGCAATAGCTTGATTCCTGAAATGTCATCCACTAAACAGCAGTATATTTGTAAAATTCGGACATGTAAGGAATAACAGGTTTCTTTCATGCATACAGCGCAAAGGTAAGACCCTTAAATATGGTGCCAGGACAACTAGGTGAAGAAGATAATTGTGGACAAGGAGGAAACTGCCTTATTCTCATCAATTTGCCCTGAGTGGAGAGAGACAGCAGTTTCAAGTTCCCTTGAATCCCTTGACTTGTAAATTCAGCATGGCTCCATAGATCCTCACGACCTTCTACATGTGAGAGTATCTGTAGCAGCTGCATCACTGTGTGATGTCCGTGTTGCACCACCCTGGACTGTAAAGCTGTACAGCAGGTGATGTAAACAGCATAGTTTCGCACAGGCAATAACCGACCAACCCTCCGGGACATTTACCACAGGAGACACTTGAAGGAGGCCCACAGACTCATCCAAGACCATACTTGCCCCTAGCCATCAGACTGTTAAATTCATAACCAAATATCACTCACTTACATCCTGCCTTTACCGCCTACAGTGTACTGTTTTGTACCATTTGTAATGTCTCTCTCTCTCTTTATTCTGTATGTAGTGTTTAATAGTTTGTAATACAGTTTTTGTACAGCTTTCCACTGTCCTGCTGTCCTATAGTGTAATGTACTGTTCTATTTCAATGCTGCAGCCAATCCAGATGTGTAATATGCAATTGCATTAATTAAATCCAATCTGGAGCAAATTAAAGTAGTGGAGTTTATTACTGTCTGAAATGTAGTCGAGAAAACATATTTTTTTAAATATACATAATTAAATGTTCCATAAAATACAAGGGCCTCAAAACTGTACTTATTAAAGTATATGAATAAATGCTCTTGTAAATTATCATTCTCGATGTAAGACTTGATAATATGCAATTAATGAAATATAATCAGTGAAGCATATGCTTTTCTTCTCAAAGCATTAATAATAAACTGATGTACTTACATATACATATATATATATATATATACATATATATATATATGTATGTATGTATGTATGTATATTAGGGCTGACCCCTAATAGTCGAAGTTTCGACACTTCGAAGGGCGGAGCCTGATTCGACTGTCAATCTCACAGTCGAAGCTTCACAGCGAAACGAGGATCATGCCATTTTGGCTATATTGGCTATATACGTCTGATTTTGATAGAACTACCAGTTTTCTCCCAGTAAGTTAATATACAGCCTATTACAATATACATTTCAATGTTTAATGCTGTAAATAAATGTGTAAAAAACTTCCAATAAAAGTGCTTGAATAAATCCAAAATTGTAACCCTAACCCTGGGGCGTCAGTACGCATTTGTAGGAGTAGCGTGTATGTGTTTAGGGGCAGAAGAGATGGAGCCCCAGCTTCACCGGTGTTATGCCGAGTTGTCCGCACCTTACGGGACTTTCGGATAACTTATCACCGTTGATAAACCACACAAAAAATATTATATTGTTTTTAAACAGCCACTACTTGAAATAGACCCGCGAGGAACTGCGGCGTGCATGCAGTTGTCGACAGCAGGAGCAAAACTCACACACACACACACACACGCACACGCACACGCACACGCACACACACGCACACGCACACATATACGCTTACTGTTTTATTTAGTTATTTTATTTAAATTTTTTATATATTTTAATTTTTCTAACACAAACACACATAACGCTTTAATTACTTTATGCTTTAATTACTTGTTTAATGAAATGCATGCGGGTGATTGTTCTTATGTCGTTTGTATGATGCTTTGGCAATATTCTTAAAACATACTTTTATAGGAGAGCCTTTCCCGATCTTATTTGACTTTATTTTATCCCTTTTATTTTATTGTATTTTACTAATTTTATATTAATTTTTCATGCTCTTATCTTGTTTTTTTTTGTATTATTCTTTACACTTGTTAAAGCACTTTGTAACTTGTTTTTGAAAAGTGCTCTACAAATAAGGATTATTATTATTATTATTATTATTATACATTCATGCCAATAAAGCTCATTTGTATTGAAAAGAATTGAATTGAATTGAGAGAGAGAGAGAGAGAGAGAGAGAGAGAGAGAGAGAGAGAGAAAAACCCCGTCAACAATAAGCCTCAGTTTAGCTGCGGCTCGCAATCACCGTGCACAAAAGCACACATGATTTGACTATCAGTTGACTATAGGCAGGACTTGACGATTCTGATTCGACTATGTAAATCCTTAGTCGGGGACAGCCCATATATATATATATGTATTTTGTTGAGTTTGAGGGTTCTGCAAAGTATCTTAGCAGTTCCTGGAACTGCACTCTTCTGGACAGAGACCTCTGATGTTTTACCTGGAATCTGCTGTAGCCACTCTCCCAGTTTGGGGGTCACAGCCCCCGGTGCTCTGCTGTTTGTCCATCAACACAATGTCTGGTTGGTTAGCCATCACCAGTTTGTCAGTCTGGATCTTGACCACAGGATCTTAGCTCGGTCATTCTCAACTACCTTAGGAGATGTCTTCCATTTTGACCTGGGGACTTCCAGCCCATACTCAGGGCAGATGTTCCTGTACACTATGCCAGCTACCTGGTTATGGTGTTCACACACTTCCTGCCTGCATCTTACACCCTGCTGTTATGTGCTGTACTGTCTCAGGGGCATCCTTGCACAGTCTGCACCTAGTGTCCTGCCTGGTGTGGTAGACCCCAGCCTCTATTGATCTTGTACTGAGTGCCTGTTCTTGTACCGCCATGATTAGTGCTTCTGTGCTGCCCTTTAGTCCAGCCTTTTCCAGCCACTGGTAGGATTTCTTGATATCAGCCACTTCTTCTATTTGTCTGTGGTACATGCCGTGCAGCGGGTTGTCTCTCCATGAAAGTTCTTTGTCTTCCTTGTCCTTACCCTCGGGTTTCTGCTGCCTGAGGCATTCACTAAGCACTTCATCTTTGGGGGCCATCTTCCTGATGTACTCCTAGATCTTTGTCGTTTCATCCTGGACAGTGGTCTTGACACTCACTAGCCCACGGCCTCCCTCGCTATGCTTGGTGTACAGTCTCAGGGTGCTGGATTTGGGGTAAATCCCTCCATGCATTGTCAGGAGCTTTCTTGTCTTGATGTCAGTGGCCTCTATCTCCTCCCAGTTTATTATACCAGCGTGGTATCTGATGACTGGCAGGTCGTATGTGTTGATGGCTCGGATCTTGTTCTTCCCATTCAACTGACTTTTCAGGACCTGCCTTACTCTCTGTAGGTATTTGGCTGTGGCGGACTTCCTTACTGCCTCTTCGTGGTTTCTACCCAAGGTATTTGTAGCTGTCCTGAACATCTGCAATGTGCCCTTCCGGTAGTTCAATCCCCTCGGTTCTGATCATTTTCCCTCTTTTTGATACCATGTGACCACACTTGTCCAGTCCGAACAACATTCCAATGTCACTGCTGTAGATCCTGGTAGTGCGGATCAGTGAGTTGGTGTCTCGCTCATTTCTGGCATACAGCTTGATGTCATCCATGTAGAGGAGGTGACTGATGGTTGTTCTACTTCGGAACTGGTTTCCGTAGCCAGTCTTTGTTTTGATCTAGCTGAGGGGGTTCAGGCCTATGCAGAACAGCAGCGAGGATAGTGCATCACCTTGGTATATGCCACACTTGATGGTGACTTGTGCAGCTGGCTTTGAGTTCTAAGATCTACTAGCCACTGAGCATTGGTGTTGTGGGATGCCTCTTTCTCCCATATGTTCTTCCAGTACTGTTCAGTCTCAACCCTGGATGGATCTGATCTTGTGAGAGTACACTTTGAATAGTTCGGTGGACAACATCCGGTTTATTCTCTTGGCTTCTGCTTCTCCCTTGTATCTCTTTAGGCGGGTAGCCAGAGCGGTCTTTGTTTGGTAGTCTCCAGAGCCTCAGGTATCGACAGCTTGTTGTATTTCTTAGGTAGCCCTTTCCTTGCACCTTTCTGTAGCTCTGACAGCTGACTGTTGCCTTAATCTTGGCCTCTGTCCTTCTACTCCTTGGGGGGTAATGCTCTTTGTGGCTTGGGGTGTTCATCTTATAGCCAAGCATCTCTAGGATCACTGTTGCTGTGGCGTACATCAGCTCATTGGTCTCGGTTATGGTTTTAGTAGGGACAGTATGTAGTGCTGCATTCACATCTTCTAGCAGACTTTCAGAGGGTACTTTGTCACTTAGCCTTGGCAATCTTGGTTGTTGTACTTCGATTTTTCCATGTTTAAATAAAAATAGCAACAACAACAATAAATAAAAATAATTTACAATATTCAGAGCAAATAGCCTACATCTTTTTTGATGGGGGGTGGTAAGGGACCTGGATAATGGATAGTGTGGAGCAGGCCCAAAAAAGGTTGAGAACCACTGGGCTACTGGAAAAAGACATTCATGGACTAGAGCAGAAAAATATACTGTATAAATATTTATATATATACAGTATATTGTTGAAAAAGTGAGTAGGCATGTGACAGGCTTTACAATTCTAACAGTTCAAATAGTAAATGACACATAAATACATTGTTCTAATGTGTGACTTATTGTTTAGTATTAGCACTGTGTGGGCTCATGCTCAAACAAATAGATATCTTTTAAGTTTGGTATTGCGGCAAATCTTTATAATTGTTGGGATTCCTTTGTCTCCTTCAAATATTTACTTAAGAGACCAAAGGTTATTTAGGACCCGATCACAATTTTTCCTTTCTCTCTTTCTGTCTTTCTTTCTTTCTTTCTTTCTTTCTACCTTTTTTCTTTTTTCTGCAAAGTAACCTCAATTTTGGGGGCCTAAACATACTCGAAAACTCACTAAACCTTGCACAATATTCAGGAAAAATGGCTCGCTAGCGCCCCCTACAGAGAAGCCCCCGGACTAAGTTTGACCTACGTATACGAAATTTATGTGGTACGTGTATCATGTCCAGATGTACAAAAAAGCCTCTTGAAGCCATTGCCTAAACCCAACAGGAAGTCGGCCAGTTTGGATTTAATGGTAATTTTTGGCGATTTACACACTTTGTACTTTAACGAACTCCTCCTAGAGAATTAATCCAGTCGACTTCAAATTTTCGCTGTGCAGTCTAAACACATCGACAATTAAAAGTTGTTCGGTTATTACCAGTCGACCAGTTTGCCCATGGTGAGCTGTCAAATACCGATGATTTGCCATGAAACAGGAAGTTGTTTTAACTTCAGTATACATTCTCACATCTGCACCAAATTTTACATGTATACTAACAGTCGCGCCCTGAACACATCTAGATGCCAATATTCACTCAAAGTCATAGCGGCACCTTCTGGCAACAGGAAATTACATGTTTTACGCTGTTATGTACTACTCTTAGCAGGTTGGACAGATCAACTTTAGAACTGTCCCAGAAAGCCCTTAACACATTGATGAAGCCATGTTGTAAAAGTTGTGAGTTTGCAGTTAATGGCGTGGGGGTGGCGTGGCGGCAAAGTTCCACGCTTCGCCATGACACAGGAAGTTGTTGTAACTTGACTGTACATGCTCAGATCTCTACCAAATTTTACACATTTATTAAGAGTCCCGCCCTGAACACATGTACATGCCGACATTCACCCACAGTCATAGCGGCACCTGCTGGCAACAGGAAGTGACCTTTAATGAAGCAGCCCTCGCCGCACGTTGCACCTACATGTATGAAATTTCTGTGGCACATGTATAATGTCCAGACGTACCAAAAAGCCTCTTGGAGCGATGATCTAAACCCAACAGGAAGTCAGCCATTTTGAATTTTATGGTAATGTTTGGATGATTTACCCACTCTGTACTTTAACTAACTCCTCCTAGGGATTTAGTCCAACCGACTTTAGATTTGTGCTGTGCTGTCTAAAGCCATTGATGATTAAAAGTTGTCCAAACCAGAATCGATGATTCGTCATAAAACAGGAAGTTGCTGTAACTTCAGTCTACATGCTCATATCTCACATCCACATGCCAATATTCACTAAACATCACAGCGCCACCCGCTGGCACCAGGAAATTACAAGTTTTATGCTGTAATGTACTAACCCTAGCAGGTTGGACATCAACTTCTAAACTTCAAAACTGTCCCAGAAAACCCAACGCGCATTGATGAAGCCATGTTGTAAAACTCGTGACTTTGCAGTTAACGGGGTGGCGGTGGCGTGGCGGCAAATTTAAACTGTTCGCCATGATGCAGGACGTTGCTGTAATTTGACTGTACATGCTCACATCTGTACGAGAGTTTACATGTTTGATAAGAGTCTTACCCTGAACACTTGCCCTGACAACATTCACCCATACTCATAGCGCCACCTAATGGCAATAGGAAGTGGCCATCAACGAAGCAGCCCCCGCGGCACATTTTACCTACATGTACAAAATTTCTGTGGCACATATCATGTCCAGATGTACAAAAAAGCCTCTTGGAGCAATGCCCTAAACACAAAAGGAAGCTGGCCATTTTGAATTTTATGGTTATTTTTGGATTTTTTACACAGTCCATACTTTAACAAACTCCTCCTAGAGAATTAGTCTGACCAACTTCAGATTTTCCCTGTCTACTCTAAAGCCATTGACGATTAAAAGTTGTACAGTCATTTTTCGTGAAACAGCGTGCCTGTGGCGTGGCGTCTAAAATTGTTGATTCGCCATGAAAGAGGAAGTTCTTTTAACTTCAGTGTACATGCTCACATCTGCACCAAACTTTACGTGCTTCATAACAGTCCCACACCGAACATGCTCAGTTATAGTTGTAGTGTGAAGTGCTATGTAGCGCCACAAAGGGGACACGGGAAGTGATGATTAACACATTTGTGCAACGTTAGAAGCCCATGGCAAATTCACAACCACACTGTCGGAGATCCAGAATCTGCTACGCGGCCGCCTCACACCTCGACACGCTACACATGCGAGGGCCCACCCTCTTGCAGCTTTAATTTTCTTTTTATAATTCCTCAGAAGATAGCTGAGCGAGGTGGGGGTTGGGGGACATGACTCCTACAGTTCTTAGACTTCATAAAGCACCAAAATAATAGGACTTATTAAAAAAAGGCCTATTACAGTTGCTACATGATTCAGTTCTCAAAATTAGTGATGCGGTAAGATTGACTGTGATCTTTCATTCACAGACAGAAAAACTTGTTGTTTAACTCTGTTAAAGTCCCTCTAGTTCCCTCTTCTGGGAGGATGAGGGAAGACATGGCAACTAAACACTCATTACTGTACTGTACAATTACACAAGGGTCCATGGGCTAAAACAACACTATAGTGCTATATTGTACAGTGTTTAATTTTTCAAAATGGCACAGATGAAGTCAGCCAAGAATTGCTGAGTGTCCACCAATGAAATGTACTGCTATGCAACCGGTTAGTGTAGCCTTTATTGTTCCTCAGCAACAATGGAAAAATAAATGACCATAGGAATCTTTCGATATTATAGTATATTAAATTAGTGACTACCACTAACTCATTATATCTTTCAAACCAACTGGATCAAATGATGAGGACTGAACCTGCAAAACGGATGGGCTCAAAAAACACTTCCATATCTGGTTAATTATTAGGTGCTTTGGAACACCTAGTAATAGCCTCTGTGTCTTGGTTGTGTGTACCATATGAACCAACCAACCAGCCCCATTCACACCAGTACAAACAATCTTTTAGGCAGCTCCACTGGAGCATGCAGGTTACTTAAAAGCACAAAGGTAATAACTGTTGAAGCCTTTCTGATTTTGTTTTCCTTAACAGATGTACGTTACTCTTCTTCCAAGCCAACTTTTTCAAAAGCAGTTACATTATATTTCTGAATGTTTATCAGTTGAAACAAGTCAATTGAAACAAGTTTGTTATTATGGTCCAGCATTCAGCATTCTCATAGTTGGATATTGCTTCCTCAAAAAAAAAAGAATAAAAGAGAGAATCTTTTACAAAACTGCTGTTAAAATGTTGCCGCATATAAAAATAAGACAACAAATAATTTGACAGTTTTAGCAATTATCTAAACTTTTATTTTGAAAACCAAGCTTTTATTTTGAGAAACCGAACTCGGATAACCAGTAGATAGCTAGCTTGCTAGCACATTGAAACCTTCATTTATGTGTGATAACACCATAGGATGAAAACACATATCGGCAGGTTCGGTTAGACAGACGCGGTTGACTGTCTGCACCTGTAGATTGATGCGTATGTTAATAACAAGCTACATCTAATTTTACACCTCGACGCCTATACAGTCTACGCTCGACGCTGCTGTCTGTCACCACCATAGGTCACCACACACAGCGCAGTTCGTTAGCGTAGCAGGTTTGGCTAGGTTAGCTTAAGTTAGCTAACTAGCGATGCTAAAAGAGGGTGCAGTTGTCACTGTGATTAACAATTTAACCTTCCTAATAGCGTACCGTTTGGTAAGACATAAACCAAAGAGCTACTGTACCTAATGACAGACTCGACAGATACTCGAGATTAGAGCTAAATGCAGTACTGTGGCCGGGGGTAGCGGAGCTGGTCCCATGGTGTAATGGTTAGCACTCTGGACTTTGAATCCAGCGATCCGAGTTCAAATCTCGGTGGGACCTCATCCTTTTAATTTCTCTACTGAGACGTATTGGTAGTAATATTATAGGTAATGGTAAAGCAGCAACCGATAACTAAGGAGGGAAAATATATGTTTACGTCTTGTTGACACATTTAAGTATTAGGTGACTGAATTATTTAATGAAATATGGGTGGAAGGAAGTATCCCTGTAAGCTGTAACAAAGTGATAATCATTCCACTAAGAAAACCTGGGAATGATGCTAGTGAGACGGCATACTAGAGCTATTGCCTTGATATCACACGTCTGTAAATTGATGGAAACAGATGGTTAATGAGAGGCTAGTGAAGTTATAGGAAGAAGGGGTATGGTGGCAACGCACCAAAACTGACTGAGGAGAGGATGGGACAGCCTGGAGGATGAGATAAGAAAAGAAGAAAAACTCACATGCATAAAGAGTTAACATGCAGAACATATGCAGAGGAAAGACAAGTGATGTTTGCACAATTACAGAAAACAGGGCAAGTAGAGGTCAGTGTAAAAAAAAGTGTGGAGAAAGTGGAGGGCTGAAAATGTTTGTTTTGTTTTATGGGAGCTACTCGACTAATTACACAAGTTATAAGGAGGACTACAAGGAGGCAGTAATGCAACATTAAGGATAAGGATTAAGTGCTCTAAAACTCTCAAAGAACAAAAAGAAGAAGGTATGAATGCATGTGTCATGAGTCGTGCTGTTTCAAGGTTAATAGCAATAGCTAAAAATATATATAGCTACATAAGCTGTACCTGCTCTTAGCCAACCACGAAAAAGGTAAGAACAAATATATGACTAGGTCTTCAAGATAAGTAATAAAATATCTTAAAACATATTTTACAGGAAGCCTTTAAATGATGAGGCACACAACTGCATTTGATGTGATTTTATTACTCAAATTTCCTGTCAAATATGACATATACCATTCTTCTCACCACCTCAGAGGAATAAAATATATTACTTCTTTTACATAAAAATACATTATGAAAAATAATGATTGTGCTGAAGTCATCTAAATACTGTATCCGTTTATAGAAAACACACAAATACCAAACAACAAAAATGTGTTGATTAAAAAACAAACAAATTTCTTTACATGATAACAGTCTTTGGCTTAAACTGAAACTTCACCCTTTAAACATAACTCACTTATTATGTGTTGCCATATTGGTTAGTTAAATAGGCATATAACCAGGGTCAAGACTAATCTGTGATATGGAGAGACTTGAGGCTCTTTTTATATAGACATTGCCAGCGTAGCAAACATTGTAGATTTTCTCATACGAGCACGTCCTTTGATTCCATCACACTTTAAATTTCACAAGGTATGGCTTTTTGTTTTTTGTAGCTGTAGAAAAGTTGTAAATATTCATGTTATGTCTATGAACTTTCATGTTATGTTTGTTAATTCAGTTTTAAGGCTGACCTCCCTTTTATTTGCTAATGCAGTAGCTACACAACATTTTATTAAATAATCTATCGGTCTGTTTTAAATTGTAGGTAGGTTTAGCATAATATGGTACTACATCTGTGGTTATCACTTCAACAAAAATACACTTTTAATAGTAAAGTTACAGCGATAACTAAATGCTAATTGTTACAAATATGTATAAAATACTGTAGCTGAAGAACCTTCTGATTAGATAATCAAAATACATAACCTCTTTCACTTAATCGCTGCCTCACATTGCATATTTAAAATTGCCACGATACCACTAACACTTAAACCGCGACTCTTACATTCTACTACATTGTTGAAGACCGTCTGAACTGTTTTCCCTTCGGCTTTAAATGTCGATGTAGAGAAACTTTGATACAAATAATACTGTGGTATGTGGATTGTCACACAGTTTGTGAAGTTTGTGGTACATTGTGTGAACAGGATAACAAATAAAATAACAACTTTAGCAATGGCAAGAAAATAAAACCAAAGCAAACAAAAACACTCCCAAAACTCTTACTTCAATCTCATTTGGCAAAGGTTACTAAAGTTATGTCAGTCTTTGGCATATCAAATTTTTTTTTTATTGACAAATCTGTCACAATCATATCAATATCTTCCCCAGATCCCAAAAAGTCCAGAGTTTTCAAATTCTCCTGCTCTCTCATCTGTGTAGCTGTGGTCCCAGCATGACTTTGTTGATAAAGTTGACAATGGCCACAGCTGGCTGCTCGGGATCCATCTCTGCAAACAGGTGACACACGTTCTCTGTAGCACTGCCTGTCCGCCTCGCCACAAAGCCAAATATCCTGCAGCAAAAAGGGAGACATCGGACGTCAAAAGATGGAAGAGAAAATGATATTTGACACTGAAAGGAATTTTGTCTCGAGAAGTCAGAGTAAAGCATAATGTGATCGTGATTAATTGCCATGCAAAAGAACAGATAGTCACACAGTCGGTAATATCACTAGAAAAGAAAAACACAGTGTGACGTAAGCACTTACTTGCTTGACGTGCTATCAGAATTAGTCCACCTGAAGCACAGGTACACAGATAGAGACACAGAGACAAAACGTAGTAAAACATGAATAACAAAGACATGGAGACTGTTTTGCAAACAGTACGCACTGACTAGCAGTTTAAATTAACCTCGCAGACACTCACCTCACAGAGGACTTATATTTATAAAATATAAGTAAATACAGAAAGTATTTGTGCAGCAGCAGCAAGCACACACATGTTACGGCCTTTACTAAAGACAGTCAGCAGCAACATGTAGAAGCACATATAGTTTTTATTAAAATCATACTGTCTGTGTTTTTATGTACATCTCAATGACTCACCTCTTGTTTTGGGGGTCGACACTGCTGAAAGTCACACTGCTGATTGGGTAGTGTCTTCTGAAAAACAGCCTGTGTAAACACAAACATTATAATGTCTCAGTGGTCTTTGGCATTAACTTTAAGGATACTATCAGGAAAGTTTTCTGTCAAACTGGTCATGCATAGCAAGTTTAACGCAATAACAAATACCACTTTTTATAAGTTACCAGTTACAGTCACTGAAAATGTCATAATGTTGCTGAGAAGTAAGATTGATGTGTCTACGATTTACCTTCTTTTGCTGTCTGTTAGAGTGATGCCCTGAGCGGACACTTTGAAGTGGACCATTGTTGCCACTGGACGTGGACTCAGAGCCAAAGTACACTTGGTTGCCTTGGAAACTGCCTCGGGTCCCGTCAATGACTCAGTTTCCACAGAGTTCAGGTACAGCACGTTGCAAGCTTGTTTGTGGGAGTGATGAGAAATTACAGACTGACATATGCGCACGTGTTGTTATGGCTCAGTGCTACGAAAACACGGGGCTTTGAGTGGTCTCTGCTGGTCAAATGTAAGAACTGCAACTATTGCATTGCACATAAGAGAGGTCCTCTATGGAAAGTCAAATTATGCAGAATCACCAAAAAAACAAAACAAAATGCTACCTGCTCCTTGTTTGAGGAGGTCAGCCGCTGTGCTGGTGTTTGATGCAGGCTGCATCTCCTGAAGCTCCCCGACCAAATCTGAAATATCAAAGTCTTCCGTTACGTAACGATACGATCTAAATTATTGAGGATCCAGTCTGTAACTGTTAATAAACTGCTCTTCTTTGAAGTGTAGTTATTCTCGCTTAATAAATAAATGTTATTTGAAAAGGCGGATTTAATTTGGGACTAAAAAGCACAACATCTAAATGTATTGACACTGATTTACCTCTTTCTGGGATGTGAAGGGCACATGGAAGAGAGATGGGAGTAATTGAATGCTGGTACACCAGGGCAGATAAACTTCCTGAGACGAAGACAGAAAGAGAAAATAGGTAAACCAGATTATGATTTTGACAGGTTAGAAGGCATTAAAGAGAAAGAAACAAAGGGGACTTGGTAAGAAGGAAATAAAAACAAAATACTTGTCAATCAGTTTTAAGTATCTCGTACACAACTAAATATGTGAAATGTATTGCAGCAGTTGTGTCTCCAACATAACTGACCGAAGTAGGACTCGTTCTGACAGCCCTTGATCTTCACTCCCCGTGGCCCTGTCTCAATGAGGAAGTGTCTCACCAGCTGTTCCAGAGGATCCCCTAGGAGAGAGGAGGGGAGAGGGAGAAGGGAGGCAACGAGGATGAAAAATAAGGCAGGCTGTCTTGCTGCAGAGCATATTCTACAAAGATCAATGA
Organism: Micropterus salmoides; assembly: GCF_014851395.1. Lineage (NCBI taxonomy): Eukaryota > Metazoa > Chordata > Actinopteri > Centrarchiformes > Centrarchidae > Micropterus > Micropterus salmoides. The sequence continues at coordinate 26,849,467 of NW_024043372.1, forward strand.
ACAAAAATACAAGAAATATAATATTCTGATTACTAGACAGACTAATCAAAACCATAATGTCACCGCTTTCTTTGATCACGACGTGCCTCATTTGTGTTTTTCATTTCATGCATGGTCAGAATGCATCAGAAATACATAAAAACGTATGTCTACCACTAACATTAGTTGTTCTTGGGCTGGTTAAAAAACAGCTCTAAATATTAGATATTGTTTTACTTCTTGATTATAACAGCATAAATGCAAATTTACAAGGTAAATGAAATTACACGGGATTGGATCACAAACTTAAACTAAAAGTACTAACTAACTTAAAGTACTTAAACTACTTAAAACCTTGTTTGTTTGTTTTTTTATTTATTTGCTGGCAATTATCTCAAACCAACCAAACCAATCAGCAGTCACTTCAAATGTTAGAACAGACTTAGTAGATGAATGAAAATCCTGTAATTAATCAACCCTTCAAGTAGGCCTACATATACTGCCATCAAATTTCTATACATAGTTTGTTGACTTGTCATAGTAGGAAAATCACAGTTGTCGCTTGAACCTCGACTAATGCAGCTAAATGGAATTCAGCCAGCATTACTTTAATTTTTACTTACACTTTTTTCTACTGTGACATGTTAAAAAAGGCCTATTGGAAGCCATCTAATTGATATTAACAACACATTCATAATGGATACCTTTGCCGCCAATGATATTGGCATTAGGAGGTGGGGTGGCCACCTTGAGGGCCAGACCGTAGGCCCCCTGGAAGGAGTTACTGTCTCTGATGAGGAAAGTTCCTGGCTCCTTGTCCTTCAAAACAGCTATGGCTATGGTAGAGAGGACACATTAGAGTAGGGGTGTTGTAGTGCAAAATTAGAGTTGCAGTAATGACAATATATGGGTTGCATGTCTAAGGTCACCATGCTGTTTCTGGTATGAAGTTTCACTCTACTGTATCAACTAAACATTAATGGTCAAAGAAGACTGAAATGTTTGGTAATGACAAATACAAACGTTCCTCATTATAACCCTCACCTTGGTCTCTGGAGATACCTGGTTTGTACCAATACTTGGAGCTGTCCTGGACAAACTTGGCATTGACCCTGATGTCTGCCTCCTCCCTACAGCTGTGTTGCACAGACCCCCTTCTCTCCTCTCCCACAGAGGGCGAGAAAGTGACATGGTGCGTGGGGGAAGGAGATGATGAAGCCCGGAGTAGAGAGTTGTGTCCATTCGTGGATCCTGGTGAGCCTGAAAGCCTTTTCTTCTCGGGGAGCGGTGGCTGGATGGTGGGGATGGTGACTGCAGTGTACCCTGTGTATGGTACATGAGGGACATTTAGTAATGGGTAGTAATAGGGCGCTAAGGGGAAGGTTGGTGTGTGATATCCGTCGGGCACAGGTGATGGTGGTTTGGTGTCGGCGGAGCTGTCTCTGTCTGGAGTCAGTCTTTGTCCTGCTACCTCTGTAGCTGATGTGCAGCGCTGGGGAGAAGACTGGAGGTCTGGGGAGTTAACAGGAGTATTGGGGGAACAAGAACTGAGACTGGCTGAGGGGTTCATGGATACAACTCTGCTGCTGCCAGATGGGGTATTGCTAGGAAGGGCAGAGCCATTCAGTTGCACTTGGACTGGGGGTATGATGACAGTCGCATAGTTTGAGGTCTGTAATTGGTTAGATCCCTCTGCACTTCCTGTTGCTCCGGTCTTCCCGTCAGAGCTCAAATTCGGCTCACTTGAGGGTTGTGTGGCGCTTATGGATATGTTGGAACTTTGGGTTTGCAGTTCTCTTGGTACTGGTGTGACAATTTTGCTGCTATTTGTGTTGGACTCCAGATGTGTAGAGGTTTCTTGGCTTTGCGCAGGGTTGTCAGCAGTTACACTAAGGAAAAGGCAAAGTATGGGAAAAAACAAGATAATTATCTACAAATCTAGAGAAATTTTATTTTATTTTCAGCATTGGTAGATGTCCAAAGTTTCACCCACCTGTATTCTGTGTGTGTAGGGCTGCTACCAATAATTGTGTAGTCATTATCAGAGTCCAGTCCAGGGGTGCTTGACAGGCAATTGGAGTCTGATTTCGCCTCTGAACCCTGGGATATGTCATCCTCCACATCACTCTTGGGCTTTTCCACTTTGAGAAGAGAGATAAAACGACATGAGTTAAAGTGATAACAAAAATTAGGAAAAATAATTGATTGAAGCAGTCCCCACTGTATCCATCATTCACCTTTGTGATGCTCAGCGGGCTGCTGGTCTCTAGATCCGGAGAGGGTCTCGGGCAACCTGCCTCTCCCAGGAGAGGGGCTACCAGCGGGCAGAGGCGAGGCTGATCCAGAGTGGTACCCTGAGGCGTAACCACGGCTCTCATGGCTCTCGGCTGGGGATGACTGATAAGGAGAGCAGGGACAGGAGTGGCGTGGCTGTGGAGGGGTGTGGTACCCACTGCTGCCTCCATCCCGCACCTCTATCAGAGAGTGGGGGCTGGGGTATCCCTGGTGAGGTCCAATTGCATATCTAGGTTGCTCCGGGATTGGACCCTGATCCAAAGGGGAGTGACACACGCGAAATGTCGGCATGGCTGATTTGCTCTGCCAGAATTCTGCCTCTTTTGCCACCTCCCATGGATTTTCATTTTCCCATGGTGGGGACACCTCTCTTGTTTGTTGTAACCCTCCTTGGGACCAGTGTGGGCTTTCTGATTGGTCAGGGTGCAAAGAGTGGAATGATCTGACTGAGGCAGATTGGTGCTCTCGCCTGCTGGAGCAGTCCCGACATGGGCAACCAGGGGACGGTGCTGGAGGGCTGAAGAACATTTCCCTATAAGGGCTCGAGGGCAGTGACTGATGGGACACATGGGAGGCTGGATTGTGGCTGGAATAATGGAAGAGGTGACACTCTTCCCCGGTGCAGAGTCTGTTTGAGGCTGGGAGGGTGTGGCTGTGTGGGTGGGTGTGTTCCAGGGTGGAATAAGGGTAGCAAGGCCTGTGGAGACAGGGCAGGGGTGGGGGTGGACGTTCCCATGGTAACTCGGGTAAAGGATGGGCACTGTGGCGATGGCAGAGTTCCATATGAGTTGAATGAGGAGGCGGGGACACAGATTTGGAAGTTAAGGCTGGCAGCGTTTGGCTATTTGGATGGTTTTTAATACTGTTGCAACGGCCGAGACAATGCCCGTTAGGAAGGCAGGGCCCTCGTTCCCTCTGCCATCCGACATCGCCACACTTTGTACCTGCTCGACCACAGCACGACGGCTCTCGCCTCAAGCCCCCAGGACTTGATGGGTCATCATCATCCAAAATCGCCGTCTCTCTATCCTTTTCTTTCCCTCTTGTTTGCTCATTTGCTCCAACTTCCCCCTCTCCTCTCCTGAATGGACAGTCAGTGTTCTGTCTTTCTGGGCGGTTTATGTACATAGAGGCATCTTCCAGGTGATCAGAGGTGACTGAGGAGTCAGAGATATAGGTTAGAGGCTGGGGGTGGCTGGGAGTTTGAGGCTTGACTGTTGGGCTGCTAGTGAGGCATCCGTTGAGTGACGCTGCTGAGGCAGTCGAGCCCAGCCCGCGACGCTTCTTCACCTGGGCGTACAAGCTGCCGTCCAGAGGGCCCTTCGTATGACAGATATCTGACAGAAACAAGAAGAGAGTGGGATGTGATGTTTGATTTTACTATCTTATTTTTTAACGCCTGTGTTTGTGTGTGTGGGGTACATATCTTACTTTCTATGCTGTCTTGGTGGTGCAGGTTGAAGTTCTCATAAGAATCCCATCTGACCACAGGGTCTGAGGTGTTGTAGTCCACTTTGATGAAGGTGTCATTCTTGCGGTATTCTCGTCCTTGGAAAGCAGACATTTTGATATGAAGCATATGAAAATGTAAAAAGAAAGAGATTGGTTGACCAAAATGCACTAAAGGATGCATTGAAACACAGACAGTTGATAATATTCACCTTTCATTTTTTCTGGGCCATTGGTGAAGAGAAACTCGACTGTAGCATCTGGAGGGAACCTGTCATCTACAGAAAGACCAGCATAAAGACATTGACAAAAATATCCAGACCGAAACTACAGAGACTGATTAAAAACATTCAAGCAAAAGTGGAAATACCAAAGTCAAAAAATAAAGATTCTGGCTTTCACTCTTACAATGGGAACACTTCAAAGAGACGTGGTGGCATGTGGCACTTGTCATGAGACAAGAGCTGCTGTATTTCTGTTTCATTTAAACTGACACTGTCATTTGATATTTGTCTCAAAATACACACAAACACCACAATAGTCTGAAAAACAAGGGGGTCTTGAATTATACAGCCATGTGAACCATTTTAAAGAAAGAATAGAAATATACAGCAGGGGGTTTCCATAAGTTTACAATATAGTACTAAGTCTAAACAACCTAGTTTTCCTTATGCACAGGTAGCATAAATAACCTTCACACTACTCTCCTCTGTGGTGCCTTCATGACTGTCCAAAAATGTAAAACTGCACCTACTTGTTATTCCGTACATTTCCTCAGAAACTAGTGAGCTTCTGTTTTTTTATACCTGTGCAGGCCAGGTCCAGTTCAGTCTTGCCAAACCACAGCTGGGCTCCGTGAACAGTGCAGGTGTGGAACTGGACTCTGAACACCACCTCCCTCTCCGATGCTCGACTCCGCCGGTGGTAGCACTTCACCTGCAGAGAAGGATGCAGGTATGAGTGTGATGTACAAACAACTACTAAAGCTCCTTTCAAATAAAATGTCTCAAAGTGTTGACATATTAGTAGACAAGCGGGACAAAATGGTTATATGATGTTTGTTATATTTGTTTGCTCTGTTGGATTGTCTTCAAAGCGTTTACCCTCCGAGATTAATAAAGTACCCGCAGTACGTGTCTCTCTAGGTTACTAAGGCCTTTGTTTTTTCCCTCTCAGAAAGACATGCAAGACAGCGTAAGAAAACAATTAAGCAAGCATGTTGCACTTAAAAGCAAAGTTATCAAAGTGTATAATAACACTTGAGGTATTGCAGTTATTGCAGTGATGTGTTTATATAGATATGATTCAAATCAAAGTAAGGTTTGTAATTAGTGACATCCAGTTTAAGATTAGCTATTTCTCACCATAATGTCCCCCTTTAATAATAGCGCTGGCTCCATAGTAACACACAGCTTCCTTGCCCTGGAGCTCTGGGGATCACTGGACACACACACACAGAACAAAAAAAGAAACCATATAAAACCAGTCAAACATGTCTTGGTTGGATAAAACAGTTGTAAACAACATCAGCTTTAACATAAGCACAGACCAGCCTACACCTAAACACAGACAGTGGCCTGTATAGACAACATCTGTCAGTTGGACAGGGAAAGTAAAGGCGTCTGCACAGTCACACACAGTGCAACTGGACTACTGGCCTTGTACTTACTAGATGCCTGAAGTGTAGACCAGCTGTAGAGACTGGTAGATTTTCAGGAAAGGGTAGAAACCTGAGGATACAGAAATAAGTTGAGGATAAAACAGTAAAAATGGGGAAGCATTTATAGAGGGACAAAGGCTTCATTGTTTTTTCATTCTTTTATGCTGTTAAATACTTTTTGTTCACTATTCAAAGCTAACAATTACCATAACAGCACTCCAAGCTATTATACAAGATTAGTGTGTGTAATACTGACCTCCTCCTGCCTGGAAGTTTGGCAGTGATGGAATGAGGATCTGGTGGAGGAACAGAGGACTGCTGTTCATTTTGATGGTACCGGATAGCAAACCGCCAAAGTAGTAGATGTACCTGAAGACGAGAGGTGGGAAAATGATGTGATGCGAGCAGGGAGCGGCTGAGGTGATGACAGCAGAAGCAGCACAGGAAGTGATGTATGGCAGAGGAGGCTATACAAAGATTTATGAGTGTGTCACACCTGTTCTGAGAGGGCTCTAGGGAAGAGGAGACTTTGTCTTCACAGAACTTTCTCATTGCTAGGGTGGTGAGAGCATGGTCCGCTCTGTGGACAGAAGTGAATTGATCAATGCTTTAGTACAGATCTGTGCAAGCAAAAATTAGGAAGTTATAGTGTCTTTTGGAGGTAATGAGTAATGTGTATGCCTGGGGTATATCATGGTTGTTGGTGACTTTGCCTACCAATTTAATCTATTCTTTATTGGCATTTTGGACATTTCCATTTCCCATGTTAGAGATTGCCAACAAAAATCAAGATGAGAAAGGAGAGTGATGAGGAACAGGATTGATTAGTCAATTAACAGTGTTGAGAGTTATTTTTTTAAATAATAATCCCAAAAATGCATTGGTTTTAGCTTCTCATATTAAATAATTAAAGGTTTTCTTATTCTTTATAATAATGAACTGGAATTTTGGACAAAACCAACAATATAAATATGGCGACCTTGTCAAAATTGTGGCATTTTTCACTATTTTCTGATATTATACAGATCAAATGATTAATTGAAAAAATAATCTGCATATAATTGAATAATACAATGTATGTCAGTTGCAGCACTGCAGTGATCACGTTGACCAAACTATCAGTGAAGGGAATCAAAGATGGTTTTGGCCGTGACAACAACAAAATATAACTGAAATTATTGAGACACCAGGGTGTAGTTGTAAGGTTTGATTTTAGTACAGGAGAAGTGTTTCACCCTGGTGATGCATGTCAGCAATTTTAGAGGTAGGGGTCCGATTTTTCTTGATTAAAATGCAGCTTCGAGGGCAGGCGTAAATTCAACACGGATGACTGCTCTTTACACGTGTTGGTGTACATTGAGTGCCTTGTAAGATTAATAATGACGCAGATTACCCAGCTGATATCTTGCTGTAGTGCATGTAGGCTGCCACGATGACCCCCGTCTTGCCTTTGTTCCCCTGCCGGAACAAAGATCAAAGTTAGCTTTTCACCACTGTTTTAAATTGCTCACAGCAAAGCAAGCAGATGTGGATATAGGCTGCACTGACCTTGCAGTGGAGAACTACCACGTTGTGGGGGTCAGAGATCAGCCAGGTCTCCATGGCTTTACAAACAGCACAAATCCTATCCAGGGGTGGGGCGTGAAGATCAGGCCAGCCGTAATCCTGCACCTGAACCACAGAGGAGGAAAGCTGTTTCAGATTTGTCCATTAACCTTGAAAATACAAAGTGATCACACTCGTACTGAGTGTATCTCCATTGTGTCTTGGTAACATAAGCAGTGTCATCTTTAAAGATGAAATTACTTGTACCTTTGGGTTAAGTCTGGTGATGTCATGTCTCTTCTCTGATAAATTCAGTAGCTGGAAAAGGCAGAGACACATAAGGAGATAACCCAAATGTATTTTTAAATATAAATCACAAACTGAGGAAAAAGTATAACAAAAAAATGCACGCAAAGGAAACAGTGGTAGGAAGATAATGGTAGTTAATAGTCCCAATCTGTCACACGTAAGGACTCAAAGCAGAAACCTTTATGGATAGTTACACAAGTACCCAAATAAAACCTGTTTCATTTGCTGTAAGAAATTTGACTGTTGCACAATTATTCAACACCTTTAGGAGACAATTTCCAACATTAAGTTTATATTCCTTATGTTTTCAGTTTTATGACTGACCAAGAACTTGTCTTGGTGCTTCGATTTAAGCATGGTGGCCACTTCCTGCAGGTTTCTGCGGTACCGTGGCTCCTCCAGGTCTGGTGGGAAGAAGACAGAGATGATCCTCTCCGTGATGTAGGTGAGGTCAAAGTCATAGTGGCGCTCCATCACATGCTCCATCACTTGTTCCACACCTTTATTCCTGGACATAGAGAAAAGTCATTGTTTTAGTGCTGCCACAACAGTCATCCGGCAAGACAGTCAGAGCTTTATTTCTGTGTCCCTATTTTCTCTTGAATGATGTGTGATTCAGGCTTCGTGGTACCTTGGTAGGGAGCCTCTCTTCTTCTGTGGTGTGGATTTAGTGGAGCCGTGCTGAGAAACAGTCAGAGAGTCAAAGAGTAACTCTACTGCAAAGACTGATTGCATTACATACTATAAAACTACTTTCTCAAGTACATGTACAGGCACTTACCAGGTCTGGTGTTGGGGTGCAGGTGGGAGTCACCTGAAAGAAAAAAAGCACATAGTTGGTTTTTGCAGCAGTCACACTCACGCACATACACACACACACACACACACATACAAACTGGGAGTAAACCAAACACATGCCAAGTCATGTGTTTGGTTTAATGCTCTTGGTGCCGTTCCAGCAGCGCAGATGAAGGGATAGAAAGAACGGGGGGATGAGGAGGAAGGATGAAGAGCTGATGAAGAGGATAGTAAGATACATTCTCACTTTTTGTGTCATCTGCAGCAGCTGGTTTGAAGAAGAGACTGTCAGCACAGATTTGGCTGTTCAACATGATGGGTTAGTGATGCACGCACGCACGCACACGCACGCACACGCACGCACACGCACGCACACGCACGCACACAGGAGGTACACACTAACAGACATATACATAAACACAAACTCCGACAAACACCTACACACACGTCTTAAAATGTGTAAAGAACTTGAAGACATTTTCGCACACTGTTAAACTAACAGGTTTTTATTGTGGTGACCAGATAGCCGAATAAGCAGAAGTGCTCAGTTTAATAAGAAGTACTCAATAAAAATTATTGATTTGTTTTTTGCCTCGTAAAGAAGGAAGAGGGGAGAGAGACGGACAAACTTTAGAGGAGGAAGACTCTACATGTGGCGTGCAGTCCTTGTGGCCTGCTGGTGAGCCAACAGTAACTTGCCAAAACCACAAACACACGTACACACAGAGCAAGAGAGACAGAGGGAAGCTGAGGACATTGAAACGGGCTACAGCCACTAGTATACAAATAGACTCGGTTGTTTATTAGGAGCAACAGTTGACCCTGACAAGCAGTGACAAGCTAGTTGAAAACTGGTATGTCAGGGGCGTGTTTTCCGACTCATTTGATGGTCTCATTATAATGCCAATCACATCAAATGAATAAAAACAAGGTGGAAAAAAAAAAAAGTATACATTAATAATAACCTAACAAATGGAAAATGAAGGAAATGAGCTGAGAAATGTAAACAAACATATAGTATCACAGCACACCTATGGGCTCCGACTGTAAACCTTGACAGGTGACACCCTGTCAGCATCTGACCTTTGAAGTAGCCCATGAGATTGATTGACAGCAGAGCTACCCTCTGTGGCTGAGGGCTGGCCAGTGCTGACAGGTGTCAGGCAACAGGTTAACAAGTCAGATGCCTGTCAATCACAGTGATCTACAGCTGAAACAGCCCCAGGAAAACAACAGCGACTGTGCAGAAAAACACTCAACAGAAGTTTTATGTTGACAGAACAAACCAAAGGAATGATCTAAATTGTTTTCTTTACTACATTTTTCATTTCAAATTTTAGATTGGTGGTATAACATCCAGGTAGATGTTGGTTTTAAGGACTCATTTGTAAACCATTCTTGCTCTAAATTTGACAGTAATAAAGGCACATAATGCTCGCTACAACTGATTGTCAATCAAGTTTTGGTCCCAGCTCCAGAGAAATTTAATTGTAAGGGTATTTGATTTCCATCAACAGTCCCTGACAGTTGAGGTTGATTTGTTTTTGTCTCTGTTCAGTAGATGCAGAATATCTGCGTGTCTTGTGGGCATATCACTTCGTCATGCCGGTGACACCGACACAACATTGTTAAAATGACATCAAAACTGAGGCAACATTTGATAAATTCATTTTTAACAATGTGAGGTCTTAAATGAGACCAAAGTCTGCCTGGAAGGTTCAAAATTAACACTAATAACCTATTTCATTTGTTGCTAACCGGCTAAATTTTAAAAATAGCCATGATGGTCATTTATGTGCTGTTATTAAGATGAATGAGTTTCTGAAACAGAACACAACTTATCATGTATCTTCAGTTCATTTAACTTATTTTAGTGTTGTACATTTCCAAGAGGAGCAATGGCACCTGGAACATTACATGTTGATAAGTACAGGGGGGGCTACAGAGAAAGACTGACAGTGACTTTAAAAGCTGATGATACACGGAGCAACTTTTAGAGCAATGGTGCTGGGCAATGTTGCCATCAGTGGTAACAAGATTACTACCGTAATCCCCTTCCCCCACCACTCCGCTACCCGCCCCACACAGCCGCTATTCGTTCAAAACATAGTCGGACATGCCACCAGCAAAATTGCCCAGCAACACTGCTCAAAAAGTTGCCCCGTTTATCATCAGCTGAAGAGCGTGTGATGGGGAACAGAGGGGAAACATACAACAGACATGCGTGCCAGGGAGCAATGAGTAAATAGGGGAGTGAAGGGGAAAAGGGCATGCTGTAATTGGTTACTGCATGGCAGAGAACATTGAACAAAATAAGCTACTGCTGAACTGACAAGATGACGTCATTATGTGATTATTGTCATGCAGGTCTCATACAGGCAGACAGACAGCCAACATACTAACGTACTAGAGTTATTATTTGTTAATATCCACGATTTCTTGTATCTTGAGTGGATTCTGGTTTGTTATTTTTACATTCGCCTGAGTCAGTCAGTTCTTTTCACATTCCACCACAGCACGAGCACAATCTGTGCTGTCCAGTGTGTAAATGTACAAAGACAGATCACAAACACGTTATAAAACCTACAGTAGGAAATGAAAGAGCACAGAGATTCAGCCATAGGGGAGAGCTCCTCTCTTAATAGGTTTAATAATGGTAGTTAAGTGGATAAAGTGGTCGGCTCCAGGAAGGAACAGTAGGAGACAGACACAACATACACATGTGGGTACATGCGTAAACATAAACATGCGCACACACACATGTGTACAAAAGAAGAAGAGGGTTGAACCTAGAGGCAGAGATCACTGACATGCAGCATAAAGGGAGAGGAGGAAGACACCAGAGTCAACAGGAAGCAATTTGCAACAGGATGTCAGCGCTGGTCAACCTAGGTTCACGCACATACAAACACAGACACACACACAATCGTAGACTGCATACATGTGTCTTTGGTAGCTCTGCCAGCCTCAGGGTCTTCCCTAATGCATGCGGACTGTATGCTGGAGCCACAGGGAACGGAGCCATCTGGTTCAGTTTGTCCTGCTCGTCAGCAAGCATTTACTGAGGTGCCAATGACAGCACCCGAGCCCACCCTCAGGGACGGACTGACTCTTAGCGAACTGCATGGTCTGTTTAGTGGTTCAGTTTGCCCTGTTCAATAAGTTACACTTCATTTATCAAGAAAAAGTGGCAAACATTCCCTAGTTTCCGCTTCTCAAATGTGAGAATGTGCCGCTTTTTTCTACTTAACTTTGGCTGTTGGGGAAATGGCTTTGCAGATTGGAAGATATCAATATAACCAGGTAACACAGCTAGCCTGGCCCTGTCCAACGGCGAAAGAAAATCCACCTTCCACCAGCTATATATGATATTTTTATTTCAACAGTGTATAAAATGAAGATGTGAAAACAATTTGACTAATGTGAAAGGGGTCATTCATAGCATGTTTCAGGTCATTGTTTAGCTGTCCGGCTAACAACTTCACTCTTTCAGTTAACAACCACCACTCTCATAGCATCGTTTTAAGCTGCAGCAGGCAGCTGATTTCAATGAAAAAGCTCTAAAAACCCACTGTACACTACCTTCTCAGCATCTAACAGCAGACAGACACAGTTAGCGACTGTGAACACAGTGGCACATTTAGCAGATAAAGAGCCAGATATTTCCCTCACGAGGCCACAAACACGACTCCAAATTAATAATAATGTTGCCCTGTAGCTGCTGGATGTGTAAATAAGCAACTGTTTGCTAACAAGTTTGTCATACCAACTTAAAAGGTGATGATAAGTCAATGTTCTGTTTACAATTTGCTACCAGCTGCTGGCTCCAGCTTCATATTGAATTGAGTGACATGAGAGGGGGATTGATTCTCTCATCGAACTCTTGGCACAGAGGCAAACATGTTATTACCTAAATCTGACTATTTTGTTAAGACACCATCTTGCTCCCTGTGCATTTCTCACTACTTTCTGACATTTACATCCTATCTGATCAGCAAATAAATTGACAGATTAATCAACATTAATCTACGTTGCAACAGTGGATCTTCCTTAAGAGTTTCTGGCTGCTTATCCCCTCCTCAACAGAGTGACTGCAGCACGAATCTTAAACATTGTCACTGCCACATCTTGAATCATGACTCCTATTCCAGGGAGAGGAAATCCAACACAGAGATATGCCGGAACGGCTGAGTCAGTTACAAGGAAGTGGGAGATAAATGTTAGTGTTTGGGACACAGGCGTTGGTATGCCATCCAGGAGGGGCAAGTTTCATTCTGACAGTCAACTCAGAGCTTACATCACACTCTGGAAAGGGAGAAGTGAGTAAGCCTTCCCATTTGAAACTGGAAAAGCAAAATAACCATGGCGTATTCCAAGTTCCATGGTCTCACAAAAAAGACCAAAAAGTCCACTGAAAGCTAAATAACCCAGGGTACCAGAGGGCAAATTTAGGCGTGGCTGTGGTTAAAGAGGCTTCACATGAAAGTATGGCATCCCCCTCTCTTTTTTCTCTCATTATCGCTCTGCCTTTCTTCCGTTTTCTCTCATCTTTGATCCCTCATTTCTCCATTTCCTAAATCCCTACAGTCTGTCACTCCCCTCAGCTTACCCTTCTCCTAGCACCTCACACTCTGCCTCTCTCCACTTCTCATTGCCCGGGGGCAACAGGATAACCGCAATCATCTCTGCCGTGAGATACAAGTATGTGCTCCCCCTGAATAAACAACATCAGATGACACGTCGATAAGCATCACACATAGCCGGGGCAAGTCAACATGTAACTGGCCCGGAGAAGGAGGGAACAAGAGGAAGCACGGATGAGGGCTCAAAGTAGAAAACAAACTGTCCAGGGAGTGGAGATATAGACAGAGCTTGGAGGAGGGGGAAAAAGGGCATCAGGAAGGAGGAAAGAGACGAGGTAAACAGAAACGCAGAAGAAAGGTGAGCAAGCACTGGATGGGAGAGAGATGTCAACAGCTGAACATGCTGACCACTGACAGAGAGCAGAGAGATTTAACAGAGCTGTTTTGATAGAGCTCCTTATTTTAGACCATACATCCCTCAGAACACTTAAAGGCTTGTTTTGTCTATTTGTCCATCAGTCATCTCATAATTATACTCTCCTCTCTGGCAGCAGCAGCGGTGACATTTTGAAGAGAGCGGGCAATGGATCTGTACTACAACTCACACAATGACTAGCTGGATTGCATAACTGCAACATGCATTGCTATTTGGTCCTTGGCGCTTTTGCCTTTTACATTTAACATCCAATTATTGAAAAATAACACATACATTTATCACATATCCATCCAAACGCATGATTATCAAAGGAATATATATTATAAAGGTCGCCTTCTAAATTCAAATTATTTTAAAGACATTGTTATGATCCCGCCATGAAATAGGAAATGCGTAATTACCGGAATATTAAACACGGCTTGCTGCGCACTTGTCACTTGGCTTTGGTTCACAGGAAATGAAAAGCAATGGGTAAATATAAACACTGCATGCACCCTGGTGTGCGTGTGTGTGTGTGTGTGCATATTCCCCATAATACTTTATTATTGATACGACTAGTAAAGCAGTAAAATTTAATTAACCATGATAATTATTTGTCCACGGTGCATTATGCCAGTGATGGGTATAAATAGCAACAATGCAATATCAGTAAGTCACCCCCTTAATCAAGTTACACAGATGTTCACCCGACAGGATTTTCTATCCACAACATCCACTTCAGCTGCCGTCCTACTGAGTTCTGCATCGACTTTGCCGTTTCTACCTTCCCATTCATGTCCAATGACACGTAGAGCTACCACAGGTCAACATGTCCACCCGGGGTCCCGCAGTGAGACGTGATCAACAGGAAAGGATGAGAAACATGACATTTATTGCCATGTTGCTCAAGTCACCACATAAGAGAGAAGCAACAGAAACTCATGAAATCAGGACGAGACCGATAAATATCAGCATACTGCTGATGAATAACAGGTGAAATGCTCAAGTTTGAGGTATTTTAAAAACAGTGTCACCTTCACTTATTCGGGATTTGTATGAAGACTGTTTACGTCATAGGTTTATGTAAATGAAAAGTTGCAACTATGCAGGCAACTTTGTTGATCTGTTCAAGCTCCATAGGTGTTAATTAGGACTAATGGACAAGACTATTATGTACAACCCTTGCTTATTACACAAGCACATAGTCCATATAGCTTCATAATTGCTATATCAATTCATAAATCAGCATGAGACATTAGGAGAACAGCTGGTGAGTAGGAGCAGACACAGTCACCATCTGTATTTCACTACGCAACATTAGGATCCATCAGATAATGTTAGGACAGCTGACTGGGTCTGGGATACAGCCATTTGTCTCTGTCAGGTGCTCTTTGGTCATAGATGATTATCTATACACATTATTCAACACAGACATGTACACACAGTGTTGAGGTGGATAGATACTGTGGGAAATAGCCAGTTACATAAATCTTGATAAAATTAAAAGTAAGAGAGGATGTGTACGCTGGTGTAGGCAGACACTTGACATTAATGAGTAAAAAGCAGACAGACACATGCCCATAAACACACACGTCTAATCTATCCCAAAACCAGTCACAGCTTGGCTGCAAGTTTCACAAAACATTTTTTTTTTTTACATAGGGTTTAGGCACAGTTTCCTGTACCTAAACCTGCACATATAGTGACAACTATCTCATTAAAAAGTAATTCTTATGAATTCACTCTGTAGTATTAAAAATTAAAATCTGTGTATTTTTTTGTAGGTCACAGCAGGAGCCTCCGCTTCATTTTCTGCACTTGCCTTAATCACAGTAAATGAAATCCTCTTTCTGGGAAAAGCAAGAGCTCTCTGGCTACAGCTTTAATGGAATAACATGCGCAATCACATGCTGCATTATCAGAGCAAACACTGTGAAGAGGCTTTGTTAGATTGCTACTCCATAGAAAAGAACAAATACACAAATACATTAAAAGTCAGAACTGGTGTGCTGAGAATATGTGAGTAAACTAAATCCAAAGCTTAACTCAGTAAATACAGCGCAGAGGGTGTTTTTACCTTTCAACAAGCAGCTTCAGTCTTTCCCTCTGCCTCAGAGCAGTCCTGTCTGTAGAGTGGGATACACTCCCTCCCTCTCTCTGCTCACTCTCTCACCAACTCCCTTTACCTCCCTCCCTCACGATAACACACACTCCCACTGTGCCAGCAGCACATGCAACATAGCTTTCCCCTCTCACTCTGCCTGTGTCGTACTCAAAGAGACAGTAAAGCACGTCAACTGCGAGCACACACACACACACACACACACACACACACACAGTACACTACACAGGGCCGCCCTGCAAGGTTACAGGGCACTGATGTCAGCGACAAGAGGCAGAATAAAGTGGTGGTAGCACAAAGAGGCAGAATTAGATGGAAATTCAGTTGATGAGACATACAAATAGAAAGACGATGCAAGAAAAAAAAAACTGGAACTTTAGCGGTGACTGTTCTGAAGATGGTACTAAGGTGGCATAACACATTGATGAAAGCATGTAAGACTTGAAAAGAAGGAGAAAAAAATGCCACAGAGCAGGTGGGAGAAGCTTTAACAGCAACTATAAAACATCAGGAGAAAGGAGAAATTTAATAAGATAAAAAAGATGATGACAGTGAGACGCAAGAGATGAAAGACGTGACAAAGAAAGGAAGCAATATGTTGACATATGAGAAGCACATAGAATCTTATAGAAAGAAACATACAGTGAGAGCATAGCGTGACATGAAGCAGCCTTGTAGCAATTTGCAGCCTTGACCCAATGTTCCTCTTTATTTATGAATACCCCCAAATGGGACTGAATACACGCACACACACAGCCTGCCTCCCCAGCTGCCTCTCCTCTCACTTATTGTGTGTGTGTGTGTGTGTGTGTGTGTGTGCGCCCAGATCAGTCACTGGCAGGCATCTACGGCACTCTTGTTATTTTCTAAATTTACCCGCTCAGACTTCCAGATTGATCATCGTCCTGTGTGACGATGTCCACTCTCGTCCACGGCACCTGCCTCTCTCGTGCAGCCACCAAGAGTTGTTTATGGCTATCACCGTGGTGACCAGGGGGACGGGTATGACAAAAATAATAATCTCTTTTAATACATGCTGCTCAGCCACAACAGCTGATAGTGCCCAGTCGTACACCATTACCGTTATTTTGTATGTGTGTGTGGAGCAGGAGGAGGAAGAGGAGAGAGGCAAACTTTCCCCCTGTCATAAACCCCACAGGATTTGAGCTAACCTGAAGAGCTGAGAAGTAAAAGTTATGGGTCACCTTGTGTCTCAGAGTTTGTGCTGCTCGACAGCAAGGCGCAACAGCACAGTTACAGCAAAGTCGTGGGCTCACTAATGGTGTGTGACACTAAGCTGCTGTGAGCGAGGTCACAGGAGAGCAGGGCCAGTGGTTTGACATAAGCTATGAACAGAGAGTACTTCTTTCGCAAACGTGTCTTCCTATGATGAAAGAATTCACTCAAGGTCCAAAAAACAACAAAGGCTAGGCAACTAACTCAAAGCACAGTAGTTTGCATTGCAGTCTCATCTATTAAGGCGGACAAATTGGTGTTCCTGCCTCCTATGTGATGAATTTGACCCCGTATGACTGACTGTTTAATGGCAGTGCAAAGTAATGACAAAGGTCGATTTCTCATGCATTTGCCACTGATGCAATACATGAAAATGTTCTGCAATCGACCTCCACTGTAGAAGCAAAGTGTTGTAATATCTTTAATGTAATTTAATTTTATTAATCAACATTTCTGTAAATGTACCGGTGTTAGCCAGCTGGCTAATCGATGATCGATGGATGTTTTGGGTACAATGACTGCAACATGAAAATAAGATTTGTTTCACACACCTCATACATTAGATGTGAATAGTGTGGAGCCTTAATGCCCTGACAATATTTCTGCAAATACAGAATAAGAATAGAACAGAGAAGAGAAATAAAAAGAACAAGCTATATAGAGAAAAAGAGGGGATGCCTTGTGTGACAAATCCTAAAACACGGCTACTGATCTATACAACCTGACAGATAGGCACACAAACAGACAAGTCATGTTAGTCAGTTTTTCTCTGCAAGGTGTCATCTCCCTGGCCTGTGCTGCTCCTTGTGTTTTCTCCTCTTCTGACCCCCACTGAAACAGCTTATAACTCACTACTGCCCCCATCTGATCAACCTGGGAGCACTTCTCACAGACCATGCTTATGACTGATTAGAATATTGTGCAAAATATAATTCTTTAATAAGCACAAATCCTTCATATCAAGCTGTATTAGAGAGTAACTTTGAACTACCACTGAGAGTTTTAGGTGCTTGAGGACTCTGGAGCTGCAACACATAACTGAATTGCTCAGCAACCTGGTTGGTTGCAGTTCAGGGGGGAGGCCTTCTTTAACCAGACATCTAGGTCAGTGCACATGGCTTACTCCACTTAGACTCACACCATATTAACAGTGGAAACCTCTGACAGGGTAAGGTAAGGTAAAATGTGTAATCTGTGATGGAATTGGTAAGGAAAAGCATTTTCTTACCTTGGCTTCACATGTCTTGTGAACTGCAACCTTGCACTCTGAGTAAGGAGAGCACAGAGGTAAGAAATATGTTTTACTCTGTCAGTCAGCTTTGACAGAGGGCAGTCAGGGTGAGCTCATCTATGTCAGGTCTAGGTGTGTATCCATGCTGGTCAGTTGTGTGTCTGGGTCTGACAAAGACGTGGACTCACCCCTGCAGAAGGCCCCGGGGTTGTCGATGTTCTGCTTGCACACTTCGCACACCCGTTTCCTCTTGAAGCTCCTCTCCGTGAAGGTGTGGCTCCCTGCTTTGGCGAGCTGCAAACACACGGGAGTGAAATCTGATCAAGACTGAAACTGCACGAATGCTCACACGATAAAATGCACTTTATGCTGAGTATGTGGTTGTGACATTTTCAGTATTAACAGATTTTCCACATGTCTCAAGGCATTTTATCACAGCATTGTTCCACCTGAAGCCCTAGACGGTCACTGTCTCCTGGGTGGCTGCTGTCAGTACAGATGTGCGCTGGTTCGATGACACACCAGCATGAGCACTGATGCTCTAACTGCTGTACAGTCAGCTTCCTCCACTAAAAACACCTGTCATATCACGCTGTGTTTTAAGGCATCCTGTTGTCTTGTGTTTTAACTTGTCCTCATTCTGTCTCAGTCTGTGGGCCGGCAAAGATGATGAAAAATAAGAAGCTTTCTGTGTTGCCACCCTCTCTAATATGCTAATGTGCTCTATGTCACAGGTAAGCTAAATGCATTGAATAAGTAGATTTGGTGTTCATTGTGATGCTGTTGGCTTTTTCAGGTCCCTAGATGTGTCTGTTCAAACTGACATATCTCAACAACTTTTAAAAGGTTTACCATACAATTTGGTACAGACATTTATGTTCCCCTGCAGATGAATCTTATTGACTTTGGTGAACCCCTGACTTTTCCTGTGGGCGCAAACATCAGGTCCAAAATTTTTATTTGATACTTTGGTATGCCCACAGAGAAACTGAAAATTCAAGCAAACCTAAAGCAGGTTTGTAACCAAAGCTATTAGGCAATACTGTGACTGTCCAATATTTAACATTTATTAATTAGTGGTGTCATTCTAGTATCTCTTTGTCTGGTTGAAGGAGATGGTGTATCTCTTTTTAGATGACAGGCTTGGTATAACTGCAAAGTGGTACCATACTGGCCCATTGTAGCAGCTGTGCAAACATGAGACGAGCTTATGTGGGCACAGCAAAGAAAGAGATGGAGGTAAATATGACACAGACAGACCCAGTGTGCCCGCTCGCTGTCTCTCTCAAATCTCCTCTCATACTACAGTATACAGTATACATTTAATGAGTAATACTTGATAAGAGTATAATTTAGATGATAAAGGAGAAAATAAAGCTTTAACCCTGGAAAAAAAACCCCATCTTGCATACACACACACATAGTCCCAGTGCTCGAAAGCCAAAAAAATCTAGAGCCCTGAGTCATAATCCATGGATTTGACTTTTTATATACCAATACTCAACCGTCCCAGTGAAAAGAAGTAGGACAATGTTTATATAAAGTTATGTTAATGCCCTCCCAAAGCAATGCCTTCTGACAGCATGTGAAGCACATTAAACCATTAAATCTTTCCTTGAGCAGAGGAGGAGGGGGAGGAGATGCCTGGAAACAGAAGGGATGTTTGTGTATATGTGCGTGTGCGTGTGTGTGTGTGTGTGTGTGTGTGTATGTGTGTATGACGCAATGGGAAAGGTGGAGGGCCAGAAACAGCGTACCTGCACACACTGGTGTTTCTTTTCCTGTTAAATGGCTCGATGCGTTTCTCTGGTCTTGAAAAAACATTTCAACTCTGGCATTTTTTTGCTTTTTCCGATGTCTGGGTTTTTCCAAACAGGAGGGGCATTGAATTTAACTCTAGAAGGTGAAGGTGAATGCATGCCAGTTTGGACTCACACTCTGACAAACACTTATTTATTGACTATCCAGACACCAGAGTCTCACTTCTCCTACTATCTTGAATTGAGAGTGGAAGGAAACTCATTCTATTAAGTGCAATGTATTATGAAACATACATTGCACAGTGGAGCGTACGCAGTCTAAATCCATTATGACTAGAAATGTATAATTAATGTTTTATGCAGCCCTACCTTGGACTCTGTGTGGATACATAATATGAAGATAAGTGGCGCTGATTCCCTTTGACTACACTTTACAATCCTCAGAAAAACAAATCCACAGAATTTGTGACTTGCTTCTTTATACACTTTTTTCCCCCTCAATTTTTACTAAATTCAGGTATTTTTAATTTATTACACTTGATACTTGCAGATTATACTGGAAGGTTTATCATGCAGCATCATTTAAATAAACAATTAAAGCACTTCATTAGACATACATGACAACCACAACTTCATTTACTACATGCAGGCAACATGTCAGTGCTTTAAAGGAATAGTCACTTTAAGTTAAAATGACAAACTTGTTAGCAGACGGTTGCTTCTTCATCTAGCAGACACAGAACAACATTGTCATTCATTTGGAGTTGTGTTTGTTTGTGGCCTCTTGATGAATGTAAGTCCAATATTCACTCTCTTTTAGCTCTGTTTTTGGTCTCCAACAACTCTGGGAAATCTGTGTCCCAAAACGACATACAAGACCGTTTTCCAAAAATACACGTCTGTAGGAAAGTACAACAATGTATATGACCATTCCCCAAAATGACATGTAAGAGCGCTGGCAAGTACCAGTCCAGCAACAGGCGCACAGGACCTTAGGTATGTCACTTAAGTCACATGACCTAAGTCACGTGATGTTTAACACGTAATAAATGTTGTGAAATGGTCGTAGTTTGGTTAGGTTTAAGCAACAAAATTATAGGTTTAGGAAAAGATTGTGGTTTGGGTTAAAATAAGTACATTACATTAGTCACATGATGTGAGCCATCTACAAAATGTCATTTAACTTAAAACATGTCACCTTTGGCTTTCTTCCACACAGAATTTGAAATTATGCACCCCACCACCTCCTTAAACGGACTTTGTTGCCCTGTTTACTATGTCACCTGAGTTCTTCTGCCACTAGAAGTCGTGGCCTAACTAAAAAGTACATATGGCTCGTAATAAGATATATTAATCAACCTATATGGCTGTTTTTCTGGTGAGAAAAGGATGTCCACTGTGTTCAGCAGCTAGTAGCTAACTTTGTCTGTCTGTCATTTGGTGGTGAGCAGGTAATGTACAGTGTGCTTTTTGAGCTTTTTCACTCAAAACAGCTGTCTGCTGTAGTTGAAAACAATGTTATAAGAGCGGTGACAGTGATCCAGAACATCAAAGTTGTGGGCCGGACAGTGAAACAACAAGCTGAAGCTAAAGCTCTGTAACGCCGAAGGGATCTGCAGATTTGGCTGATAACTCTATAGGCTCATGACTGCAAGCGACCCTTTTCACATGTCACATTGTTTTCATATTGTCATTTGATTCATTGTCATAAAAAATATTGAATATAGCCTTTCAGTATTAGAGCGCTGATTTTGATGATGATGATTTTGTTTGGACAGAGACAAGTTATGTCTTTCCTCTTGTTAAGTTAAGTTGCCAGTAGTTTCATATTTACAGTCTTCTCATCTAACTCACTCTAGACTAATTCAAACATTTTCTAAAATTTAGGATTATTCCTTTAACTATACAGTCAGCAAATCAGAGCATGCCAGCGTTGGTGACTAAACAAAGAAAAAAATCTGGATTCCCAAAACAACCATGCCCTGAGAACAATACCATAAACCATCCTACTAACTAATCCTACATAAAGACTGCACTGCGTTTTTATTTTAGTTGGGGTCTGATGTCCCACACTCAGGTCCAATTTTAAGCACAGGGTGTTTAAAATTGTTGTAGCATGTGCTGCACCAAATGAAGGGTATCAGTTCAATAATAAATTCTAGTGTAATTGATTTTAAAAATGTAATTTTTTTTTATATCAAACAACAAAAACCCTCTCAGGTGGAAAAACAGTGTTTATTTTGGTCACTGACCTGGAATGGAGATGCTCACACATGAACAGGACACGTTACCATTATGTTGTATGTATTGATCTTATAATCAAAGCAGCAGAGTAACACTGACTATTGACATGTGTCCTCTGCTGTTATGATGAATGGAAGCTGCTATAAACTGTGGCATCCGCTGTGTGTGTGTAAAGGAGGAGAGACGACCGATTGATGAACCTGACAAAAAGAGGGCATATGAGAGGAGAGGATGGTCCTCCCCCACCCCCTCCAGCCATTTACATTTGAAATGTTATTACATAACTTGTGATTTTTGGTGCTTGAATCGATTGGACTTACGTAATGGCCCACTGAGTTGCTGTACATGTAACCGTGTCGCTCATAAACATAACCTGAGGTCGCCTGAAGGGAATTTTCAGTATGGAGGAGTTAGTTGGATGGATCAGTTTCACTGAAAATGAAAGTTGATCAGAATCACTTTCTTTCCACATATAGAAAAATGAAGCAGTATGAAATTACTTACTCTTAATGATAAGTATTAGGGCTGACCCCCAATAGTCGAAGATTCGATGCTTTGATGGGCGGAGCCTGATTCAACTGTTAATCTCACAGTCGAAGCTTCGCAGCGAAACAAGGATCTTGCCATTTTGGCGATATGGGGGTGCTCAACGTCTGATTTTACATAGAACTACCAGTTTTCTCCCAATAAGTTAATATACAGCCTATTACAATATACATTTCAACGTTTAATGCTGTAAATAAACATGCAAAAAGGAAAAAAACTTTCAATAAATGTTTTTAAAAGTGCGTAAATAAATCCAAAATTGTAACCCTAACCCTGGGTCGTCAGTGCGCATGTGTAGGCGTAGAGTGTGTGGAGGAACACTTGCTGAAGAGACTGAGCCCCGGCTTCACTTGTGTTGTGCTGAGTTGTCTGCTCCTTGCGGGACTTTCGGATAATTTATCACCGCTGAGAATCACAAAGAATATTTTATCGTTTTTTAAATAGCTGGCTACTTGAAAAAGACCTGCAAGGAACCGCGACGTGCATGCAGTTGTCGGCAGCAGGAATGCATGCAAAACTCACACAAGACCGGTGAATGACAGGCGAGAGAGAGACAGAGAGAGAGACAGAGAGAGAAAAGGGTCTTCAAAATGCCTCCGTTTAGCTGTAAATTTACAGTGTAAGTTGAATGAATAGAGACTGCAGCTCTGCAGCTTCTCAAGATTAAAGCGGAGCTACCATGTGTAACGCCGCCTGCAATCGCTGTGCACAAAAACACACATGATTCGACTATCAGTCGGCAGGACTTGACGATTCTGATTCGACTATGTAAATCCTTAGTCGGGGACAGCCCTAATTAGTATCATATTATTTAAAATTATATGAGTAACATGGTGATATTACAGGAGTTAAAAATACCAAATTAACCTCAATATATAAAGTCACAGTTGAGTGGCTTGTGACTAATAGACATTGCATTGATTTTTGCATTGCAAACGTTTCCCCATATTTATACATGTGGTTGGGTTTTGTGGTTGCACATCTGAGCCAAGTAGTAGTACAGTAAATAAAAATCTCTAAGAATGTGGCTTTTATAGAGACATGACATCCAAGCCACTCTAATAATTATTTACCCACATACAACAGTGAATTGACAAATGTGCATTGGTGTATTGTGGAATGAGGTCCACCAAAGCCAACACTGGGCCATGTTAATCACAGTACAGTTTCTTCTCCTTCTTAAAGGTCTGTGAATTATCTCAAGACACAAACCATCTCAGGCAACAAGTTTAACATTTCATTTCAGATAAACACAATTTCAGTAGTTCATTGTTGAAACCACATCATGTAACTCATCTTGTGAAGCCAGTGTGTCAGTTTGAAGTTCAAACTGAACACTCAGGACAAGTCAAGGACACCACCTTGTGGACAAGTACTAATAGCACAGCCCTCCAACAAGGACTGACATTAGGTGCATAGGTAAGGCATTGTGTTTGCTAGTGCTGAAAGGTTGGCAATGAACCTTTTTCTGTTCTATAATTAAACTAAAGTCCTTAAAAAAACAGCATACATGCCATTTAAGACAATCCAATGAAATTGCTGAAAACTAATTGTGACTGTCATTGTGAAACTACAGAGGCCAATACATTCATACATTACATTAATTTAGCTGACGCTTCTATACAAAGCGACTTACAATTGCTATATATGTTAGAAGTCACACGCTTCTGCAGCAATAGAGATTAAGTGTCTCCCACACCAAAGTGTTTTATCCACTGCGCCATCACCACCCCCTCATTCCTTTTTATTTACTCTGTTTTCCCTTGAGTTACTATAATTTGTTCTCTTGAGATCTCATGTTATTTATGTCATTATCTTGAAATAACAAATTTTGTTGTTTGCTCTGAGATAACGGGATAATTTTCTTGAGGTTGTGAGATAACCAAACATTGTTTTCCAGAGATAAGGACATAATTAATTCGAGATCTCAAGAAAACAATAATGAATTAAATGTGATGGGCCGCCAATAAAATTGTAGCCTTGCTAACGGTTTTCCTAGATGACGCACACTAATGTGTATACTATCTGTAACAGCAAGGCATAAAGCTATTTCAGCCTGTGTCAGGACTTGATAGAAGAGATGCTGTATGTATTGAGAGATGATTGAAGAATGATGCAGTGATCAATATTCTCCTGCTCCTCTGACATTGCTACACTGAAGGATGTTTCCTGCAATCATTAAATATACTAAACTATTGTTTTGTTTTCTCAAGATCTCAAATTAATTATGTCATTATCTCGAAAAAACAAAGTTTCGTAATCTCAAGATCTTGAGAAACTGAAACTTGATGACATAAATAACTCGAGATCTCTAGAAAACTAATTATATTAACTCTTTATCATGCGAAAACCGAGTAAATATAATGTATGAATGTCTTTTCGGGCTTCTGTATGAAACTATGATGATAGTATTTGTTTGATGTAATAAGGATTTTTTGAATTTGGACTGAATATGGACTGCATGAGACTGCACAGGTGTTTATGTACTTTTTGTACCAGTAAAAGGAACTTAGGTTTAGTGGACATTCACTCTCCAGAGGCTCCCATGACTATCAGCGGTGTTGCAGTATTGCATTGCAGTATTAAAGAACCCCGCCCCATTTGGATTTTTGCAGCCAAAGTCTATGTCATTCTACAAGCATCTCTGACCACTGCAGAGAGCCTGAAGCCCTTCCACTTCCAACATGGAGATGAGGAGAGGGTCAGGCACCGACAGCAGCATAATGGATTTCTTTATGACTGCGGCTGCATGGGCTTTTTATTACTGTGAGGACAGCAGCAGTAGCATTTTAAGGGTGTTTTTCCAAAACAATTCATCCATAGAGACAAAGCTAATGTATAAAAGTTCAAGCTGAGTGTCACATTAAATCACTGTTTCATAAATTTGGAAGAGTGCAAATACCAATTATGTGACTCTGTAATATCTGTGTCACTGCAATGTTGATTCCTAACTTGCACTTGCACACTGTGCTAATTCATTAAAATAGTAATAATATACAGCTGCAACAGACACACACACACACACACTCTGTAAATGAAGACAGAGTACAGTGAGACACCCCCTCTGCATTAAATACCTCTGCCTGCGTCAGTATTTTTTTCAGTGACACCTCACTGGTGATGACATGCTGGAGGGCAGAAGCCACATCCTCTAGCTTTGGGTAACACACAAACACACACACACACACACAAACATATACACACACGATCCACTCAGCAAGGGACGGGAGCAGGTGGCGAGCCAGGGGTATGCTCTAGCTCTGGGAGGTTATTTATAACCTGCGTGAGTACGGGGGGTGTCACCTCTAAACAGCCATGAAAATGTTGAAAATAGGTGTGGGAATGAGCATGTGTTTGTGTGTGAAAGAGAGAGACAGAGAGAAAAAAACACTACAAACAAGATGACACATTTCATTCCTCTCCTGCAGAGTCCACCCATTCAGCTGGGACTATGTTATCATAATTTGGCATGGTCTCACACCTCTCTCTCTCTCTCACACACACACACACACACACACACACACACACACAAAGAAATTCAGACAGACACGCACAATTGGGGCTTCAGGGGATTTGAAGCCACATGTGATCTGAGTAATGTTTTTGTTCCAGCAAGATCCAGAAGTTCACTGCACCCCGCAGCACTGTGGGAAACTATACACACAGTGCACAAAAATCCTTCCAGTTAGATACAATTTTTTGTGCAAAATAAAAGTGTTTTGATTACTGGACAAACTAAAAGTGACATTACTTTGCACTCAGACATAGGCTACATGCCAGAGGGTGATTGTGAGAACACACACATTCTGGTGTGGAGCCTTGGTGCTAAAGCAACAGACACTTTTATTTTTGTTACTATAAAAGTCCTCCAGAGTCTTTACGTGTGCAGCAATGTGGCTTGCTCCTAAATCCACACATGTTCCTAAATAGAGCCAGGAGACAGGGAGACGGCGGATCGGAACCGGACAGTAACTTACACCACTTCCTCTTGAACCTTGACCCCTGAGGGACTTGAAAAAGTGGATCGTCCACTACTGTCTGCGTCATTTTCTCCTCCGTTCATTGCCTCTGGTTCTTTTGTACGCGGTGGGAGGGACCAGGCCATCAAAATCAAATACTTTTAACGATCTACAAACATGCTTCCAGATCTAAACGGGACCTGCAAAACACGCGTTTATCCTTTGGTATGCAAACATGTGCGGCATGAGATGCTTCTGTTCTATTTAACGGAGAGCAGGAATATTTCGTAAGGGAGAGAGAGAGAGAGGGAGAAGAGAGGGGGGGGGGAGCTGCTTTTGAGTCCGGGCTTTATCTAATTTGGAAACAGTGTGGCAATTCTTTGCATTCCTTCAGTTGACTATTATGTGGTGAATATAGTGGAGAACAGTTAAATTAAGTCACATGACAAACAGTAAGCAGTACCTACGGCTGTTTGAAACAACTGCAACAACAATGTGCACATCCAGGACCTGTTTTACTCCTATCATGATCTTTTGCTCGTTGCCTTCAGCTGCTAATGCACTCAACGTACTGTAGTGTGCAACCAGACTGTGTACAGTTCCCTGAGGAGCAGTTATTCACCTACCTGAGAAAGTTGCAGGACTTCAGGATGTAACTCGGGGTCTGCCTTTATGTGGATTCTTCCTGTGTCAGTATGAGGTTTCTTCATCTGGCCAGTGCTTGTACTGTGAACGCACCCCATACTTCCTGTTTTGCCTTGTATCTTTTAATTTCCTCGAATCTTATCCGCTCGATCCAGACAAAGTGTTTTAGGTCCTTCTTTTCTCCTCCTCCTCCTCCTCCTCTCAGCGCCTCATGTTTTGAAGGGCCTCCTTGTGTTTCTATGCCAGTGTCTTCCCCTCCATGTTCCTTCTTCCCCAGTGACTCCTCACACCTCTGCCCTTCTCTCTGACAGCTTGTCCTGCCTTGAAATCCACTCCAGATGACTTTGCCCTCTCCTCTTACAACCCCTCTTTCTCCCCTTCAAGAAGTGTCACCAAGCACAGGCCGTCCACTGCCTCCCCCCCTCCCTCCCTCTCTCCTCTTACACTCTTCCCTGTCCCTTTCCTCTCTGGCAGTCCTCACTCTGAAAGCACGCAGGCATACACTCACCACCTCTCACTTCCCTTCCTGCTTTCCAATACCTCCCTCTCTCCTCATCGCCTCTACAGACCCTCAAATGTCTTCTACGCCGCTCTTTCCTGCTCCACACTCACAGACCCTCCTCTCTTGCCCCCTCTATCCTCTTGCCGTCTCTCCAGGGGGGGAGAAGGGGGCAGCTGTTTTGGCTTGTTGATGTCAGGCCCTTCCCCTTGGCTTCACTTAAGCCCCTCTCACTCTCTTCTTCCTCATGGGGGAGTGACTGGATACAGCTTCTTTCACACACGTCATCCTTCTAGACTCTGGAACTTTGCTCATGAGAACATACTGTGAGCTAGATCCCACTACTCCCTCCTCTCTGCTTGCTGGAAAGGAAGTGAGGACTTTTTTTTTTAACTATCCGCTTGCCTGGGTTTTTTAGTAGACGCCTGGTTGAGACTCGAGGCCTACTTTCTTTTGCCAACAGGGATCTTTCCTTCTTTAAACAATATATATCTGTCACTCCCTGGGATGTAAAAATATTAGATGTGATGAACACCACCCTGTTCGATAGGACACACGACACCAACATTAATGTTCTCTCTTCAGTCCCTCAGTTGCTCTCTCCACTGAAATGAAAACAATGATAGACTCTGTGCCTAAATCTCAAATATGCTTCTCCCCTCGTTAAATTCCTTCAGACTACAGCTCTCTCTCTGTAACACACACACAAATCTGTATTTCCTCTAACTGGGTTCTCCAGACAAAACACTGCTTTAAGA
This sequence comes from Micropterus salmoides, assembly GCF_014851395.1. Lineage (NCBI taxonomy): Eukaryota > Metazoa > Chordata > Actinopteri > Centrarchiformes > Centrarchidae > Micropterus > Micropterus salmoides. The sequence goes on from NW_024043372.1 coordinate 26,877,500, forward strand.
TGGAGGTTTTAGGGGTGTGAGGGGAAAATCTCCAACAATAAGCCCTTTCTAAAACCATGTTTTTAGCCCCCAGTTTGACCGTACAAAGCGGTCCTTGGTTTAAACTCAGACAAATCCGGGGCTGCGGGATAAATTAGGCGACAGACAACATGCATTGAGTGAGACTTTCAGCAGCCTCAGAGATGCCTCTGTATTGCAGCTCCCGTGATGGCATCAGCAGACACATGGAGCTGACCATGACGGATTACACATATAAAGTTAGTATACATGTAATGGCAAATTTCATTTGATACATAATCTAGGGCCCTGAGTGATGTAAACTCCAGTCATGTTGTGGCTTGAAGAGGAGGAAGGAAAGACCCTCCTGTGTGGACCAGCTGCTGATTCACAAGGCAACAAGGGTGGTGAGCTGGCTGGCTGGCTGGCGAAAACATTTTTAAACTCCAAGATGCAGCCCTCTTTTCACTAAAGTATAAAATAGCATACAATGAAAATACTCAGGTGAAGTCTGAATACTCCAAAAGTGTGCTTGATTATAGTAGTTATTCCACCACTGGATACACACACACACACACTTTGCAACCTCACAATGAAGAGAAACTCTTTACTGAATTTGAAATCATGCAGAACTACACTAAATGTAAAAAACAGCAGGTACGAGTTCCTAATATTCTTTTTAAACATCAGCTTCTCCTAGATGATGTGATTTGAACACTTTATATCTTACCAATTTCCCTTCCTAGTGCCACCATTCACAAAGATGTAGGTACAAATAAGCAAAAGACAATAGTAATGTGAAAGAATGATATTAAATTAAAACCCAATCGAAAGTTTAAGTATATAAACATTACATGACCTTATGTTTACTTGTCCACACAGGTGGTTGATACTACAGTGAGATTAAGCTTCTGTGACACCCACACACTTTATGCTCCCTAAGTAGCCATTTTGATATAAACGGTATACTCTGAAATAAATGTGCACAGGACCGATTTGTTTGTAGCAGGTATTGAACAACTCTTAACATTAAACGGTGATTGGCAGGTCATTTTACTTGCTGCCACTCACCATTCCCTCTGTCTCTATATGCTCTCTATATGGGGTCTAGAGTCTTATCTCACAACAAAGTGGGTGCCCTCTGTCTGTGTGTGTGTGGGATGTGAAGCTCAGCAGGATCCTAACCAGCTGCCACCAGGAGTCGGCCCTCAGCGGGGGGGGGGGGGGGGGGGGGGGGGGGGGGGGGGCTTGAGACTTGATAAATAGTCTGTCTTGGACCACACTAGAAGAACAGCAAGTGGAGGCACTCTGTTGTAGTTGCACATGAAAGTGATGCAACTCGCCATCCTGCAACAGACACTGGTTTTGTGGTTAATTTAAATTGCCGCGCCGTCACAAACATGTGTAGGGCCTAGTCAGGTTAATGCAGGCAACAAAGAGGAGCTGCTTGACAGTTTGGCTCGTTTGTAACCGTTAACTATTACAGCCAAGCACTAAGTCGGCTTTAAACGGGTAGTTTACACACTTGAACAGTTTTTTTGTTTTTTTTTTAACCCTTGGCCTGAATACCTCCAGTAATGCATACATATACAATGACCACATACTATTTGAATGTACATAATGACCCCAATTTATTGCAAATTGGAAGACAGCTTCATGTAATCTCATGCAAATGCTCACACCCTACTATAGGCAACTGCAAACTTTCCTTAAATACTTGTACTCCTCACGTCAGCAAGAGTGAATGATTTAGACAGCTGTGGAGAATCTTTAAGACTGCTGTAAACGACCATGAGGAGCCTTTAATTGATTTGATTATTTCATCAGGTGTAGAAAGAGACATCTGTACAATGACTGGGGCGATAGTAATGGCACTTGTAGCGGGTCACTCCTGCATTACTGTAGTCTATGTATTACACATTCCCCTCTTGTAATACTGTGTTGAATGGTACACACATGATTGACAAAGATTTTTAAATTAGTCAGCAGGCTCAACATTCATGACTGTTAGTGTTGGAAGACTGATTTTCATGACTAAATTTGACTTAAGAGATTGGTTTAGAATAATTATCTAATACCAAATTATTTTCTAACAAATAACAGGGGTCTAATAATGAATTATTATGCAAGTCAAAATTTGATTTAGAAAAAACAGGTTGCACTAAGCTACATCTTCTGTTGGATAACATCTGACCTCACTAAACCTTTGATTCACAAATATACAAATTCATTTTTTCCCCACTTTTTTCATTTATTTATTACAATTAATTCAATGTTATCCATCACTTTTCCACGTGTCAGCTACTCTGTTTTTTCCATTTAAAACAAGTCCAGTATGTGACTATTCTTCAGAAGCGGAATAGTCCAGAAGGAGGGTCAGGGGAGGGTGGGTACGTGGGTGGGAGGGGGGTGTTTTGAAAGTAAAGGACAGGTTTGTAGCAGGAAAGAAGGTAGGGAGTGATGTCCTCCCAGGAGCCTCTTCCATGTGGAGTTTTTTTCATAAGCTATGTGAGATTATTTTTTTTTCCTGCATTCGGCGTTTTCTCCTCTTCTTGCGCTTTCAGGCGCCGTCTCATCAATTTCTCTCTATTCTACGTCCTCTGCATCATCTCCGTCCATTAGCAAAGCGGCGTACTTACTGGCTGAGCTGAACTTCTGAAAGAGGCAAAACAAAAACAGAAGGTGATCAGTGCAGTAAGCTTCGGATGCTAAACAAATCTAGCTTATGCAAGAGAAAAGATGTCAACTTTAAGGAGCATGAAACATTAGGGCCAATTATTTTATGACTGATGATGGGCTGTACCGGGGGGACTCTGTGATTTAGGGAAACCCTTTAAGGAATTATAATTTGGGTGACATCAAAGGCTGACTAAACCTTGGCAGTGAAGGACTTACGGGGGTTGGGGTTTCTTCGAATTTCTTTGGCTCTGGGGGTGGTCTGGAGTCTCGGTCTCTTCTGTTATCCTTTCTACAATAAGAATGAACACGGAGGTTTTAAATTTTATCGACAGACCCTGTGCTGGAAAGCTGACCCTTTGCTATGAATCCTGCACACATAGTTCAAAACATAGCTATAAAGACAAACTAAAGGAGCACAAATTATGTTCATTTACATAATTTGAAAAGTAACATCTACAAGCTGCTTGGCACCCAGTTCACACCGTGCTCAGTCCTCATTTTCAGAAAACAAAAGAAAAGAAAAACTCATCTATGTCCCAAATTTTAGTTCCAATTTACTATTGATATTTTATTGCTGAAATTGTTCATGTCCTGTGCTACATTCATGGGGATTGGAACTATTTGGTGTAGAAAAGGAGGGTCCACAACACTATGAACAATGACTCATCAGTTGTACAACTGAGCATAGGCCACTCTTTACAGATGCCCAGTAAATGTCCTCCCTGTCTCATTAAGAACTTTGGAGTTGCTAGCTTTGGTTGGCTGACCTGTCGGCCTCCTTTCTTCGGTCTCTGTTGGGCCCCTCTCCTCGGCCCCGCCCTGCTCCAGGCCCTGCAGGCCCCCCTCTTGCCCGTGGGGGCCCTCGGTCCCGACGCACACCTTCAGCCTTGTTCTCATCTTAAAGGAGAAGCCAGACAGTTGAGTGAAGGGGAGGTTGTTGGACTTTAGACAGTAGACTACACTCACAACACACTGCAGCATAAAAAGCCACTGGGTTGGATTCAAAAAGTGTTAGTCACTGATGTAGGGCCAATTGAGAGGTGCACAACTGCTTGAATGCAAGCTTAGCTTGTACAGTGGAATTAATCTCCTATAAATTTGAGCCAAAGGTTTCCAAAACAATAAAAAAAGTCCTATTCTGATAAAGCACTGCAGATTATGTAGGTCTTCAATGTTTTCACGAGTCTGAACTTGAGATTTTTCGTTAAATCAGAATTGTGGTGCATTAGCATATTATTCTGCACCATAGATGTAATTTTTATTATTTGCAAAACAACGCAGACTAGTAACGCAAGACATATTTTTGTGCTCCCCTTGTAATTAATACTCTTAGCTGGAAGATGACCTGCTCCTTTCAGACACGTTCTCGCTTTGCCCAACATGTTTTCATTATGATACGAAAAGCTGTTCTTACACTTTATAATGGAAGTTAGCTAGTCTCAATAAGAAACACTGGAATTCTCTAATATAACTCATGTATTAAAGCTGCACATGTACAGTAAGGAATTGACTTTCTGTCTGTACAATGAAGTTTTACCATTTACAGACTTGAATTGAAAACCCCAGATCCCTGGTTTCATGCAAACCTCAGTTGCCTTTTCTGGACCACACGACAGTTTCAAACCACTTTCATTTCTTTTCAGCAGCAAAAACAGCAAAGTCGTCTTATTTTCATCCATCCACCTTTGTTGTTTCTTTTGGCGTGATGATTTGTACAATCTCATAAGGTTGCTTAATGTGGCTGTGAGTCTTGTTCAGTTTCCTTTGCCACACATTTTTGCAGATAAATGTCAGTGTTTTTTATTGACACACATCTTCCTTCTTTGAATTTCTGTCCTTTTAAAGTTGTGTGTGGGAGCCACACTGACATGGTTTGTTCAACTGTATTCATAGTCTACACTGAGTTTGGTCTCATCAGTAGGCCTTACCTTTTCCACATCCCAAATCATCCACAGAACCTGGGGAGCTAAAGAGAAAGTGAGAACATTCAGGGACAAGCATACAAAACACTTGCATGAAAGTTGAACTCTAGAAGCCTCTCGTAGCTCATTCTGGAGGTGAACAGTACGCTCCTGACAGGCTTCCTAACACACAGTATGCCACACTTGTGTTCTCACCTGAGCTTGGGAGGAGCTGAACCACCTGGGGAGACAGGAGAGACTAGAGGTCGGCCATCACCATCGCTAGAGCCTGTGCTGACTGCACTTCTTTTGGCCCAGACATTCTCCTTAGGAGGAGGAGCGGGCATCACCTTCAGGGGCTCCTTGGAGGAGCCGGTAGAGGGGGGCAGCGGGGAGGACCCAGGGGAGGAGGGTTCACCTTCTCTCCCACTGAACACCTCATTGTCCCCAGAGCGCTCGCCATCTCGACACCGGGACCCTGGTAGATGAAAAGAAGAGCCTGTTGTTTTCTAACTGTTTTACATCACTGTGGATAAGTGTTTACCACTTGATGAGAAATTTGCCATTTTAAGTTTGTACTGGTTGTTTTTTTTTTAATGTATTTTTCTAAACACACAAAGTGCTAGAAGTTCTCCCAGTGCAAATGAAGGCAGCATTTATGAGAGAAAAAATAAGTCTTAAGGTACTCAAAATTAAAACTTTGATACAGACTCAACCTTTGATGGTTTACATGGTGGCATGACTGATGTAACTGATTATCTATCGATTAAAAGTTTTATGTAGGGAAGAAAAAAGGGACAAAGATTGGATATATAGTAACCTAAGAGCATAATCTTGCCTCTTAAGGTTTACAAGGAGAAACCAGATTCCTGAAGGCAAGCTAACAAAATAAAATGCTGAGGTATCTCACCTCTTCCAGAAGTGCTTCCTGGCTGTGAAGACTCGCTTGCTGTGCGAGATCGCTCAGTATGCGATTCCTCATTGCGCCAGCTTGGGTCCCTGAAAACAAAACAAAAAGCGTAGAGACTCCAATGAGATGAATAAGTTGACAGTTCTGAGAACAGTGCTTGATGCAAAGTATGCCACCACTGCACAAAACAAAGCTAAAGCAGTTAAAGTACACATCACATCAATTTTTATTTTTTTCCCACATTCACATGGATTCTTGTTGTCATATCATGTTAATTTAGACAAAATTCATATTGTGTGTAAATAACACCCCAAAAAAACAGATCTACAAAAATCATGTGCTGAATTTGCTGTGTTTGTGTTACAAAAGTATCTTCCTGAAATTTATCAAAGCATAAACAAATAAACAATATGAACTCCTCCCACAACAGGGAATGTTTAAAAATTGTTGACTTTAGAAATAACACATTCAGTTGCCACCAACTACATCAACCACTGACCTGTCTCGCATCTTTCTGTCGGGTCCCCGGCCTTTGTCCTCTTCCAGCTGCCTCTGCAGCCTCTCTTCCTCTTTCTTCAGCCTCTCCTCCACCTCCCTCTCCTTGGCTGCTGTGTCAACCGGCTTGGCCGCGCCAAAGATGGATGATGCTCTGCTGCCGGAGCTCGGAGCTGCAGCTGGGGAAGTTCCACCGCCGCCGCTGCTTGCTTCCTCTTCCTTGGGCACACTACGGGGCTTAAGGTTCAACTTGGGTCTCTGTTGAGGACCTGGGACAAAAAACAAACAAGCTTTAATTACAGAAACAGACGCGACTGTGAAAGTATGTCAACATAATTTGTAACTTTAAACATGAGTTTTTATTTACATTGTATTACTGAATTTTTTCTAAATATAGAAGAACAAAATTACTGCCAAATGTAACTAAGGCAAAAACAAACACTCAAATAATCTTATTTGAGATGATGACAAATAAATAATGCTGCCCAAACGTTGTGTGTGTGTGTGTGTGTATACACAGTGAACGCTCACCTCTCTCCTCACGCCTCTCATCCCGCTTCTCGTCACGGTCTCCATAACGATCCCGCTCTCCATAACGATCCCGCTCTCCATAACGGTCACTGCTACCCCGACTGTCATCATAATCGCGGCGGAAGCCACTGCCAAAGGCACGACGCCCACCTCCACCACCACGAGAGTCAAAACCTACAAAGGATGGCAGGAAGACAGGACAGAAAACTGGTGAGAGATGAAAGTGGAGGTGTGCAAGTGTTTACAAGCCCAGTCAAGGCTGCAGCGGGACAATTGAAGACTCATGTAAAATGATGATGTGATTAGGATTGGCATTATAAAGAATATTTTGGGGATTTTATGAACAGGAGGCAGAACAATAGCTGATACAGAGAGGTATCAGACATCGTAATCCCAAGACAAGGTCCAAACAAGCACAACACACCTCCTCTATCAAACTCTCTGCGGTCCCTGTCGTCATAGCGATCCCGGTAACGGTCTCTTCCACCTTCGTAGCGGTCATTGTCCCGTCGCGGTCCATCTCTGTAACCTCCCGACTCATAACGGTCTCGTGATCCTGCAAGAATTATAAAAGAACAACAATGCGGTTTCACATGTGAAAACTCTTATAATGAACTGTCCGACTGGGTTCTGTTTGAACATCAAACAGGGTTTTGATGGAAGACATGCCGTACTCTCTGCAGTCAACATTTTCATACTTTAGCATGTTTTACAAGTGAAAAGCCGGGCATTATCCAGACCCTGTAGCGATGTTTCAGGAAAGTGAAGGGAGTGAGTTTGGAAACTTTGGAATAGATAGTTTACTTTAACAAATTGTTCCAACTAAAATTCTCCTAGGACACGAAAGTAGTTTCGGTTTTACCCCAGTTAGTATCACTAGTGTTATACCCACTATACCCCCCCATCAAATCAAGTGTGAAAGAAGTACGGATGTTGAAGCACAAACAAAGCCAATTCTGACTCACTCTCTCCAAAGGCATCATCTCTCTTGGGAGGTCCATCGTCTGCGTCTGCACTGGGCCGAGCTCTCCAGTCAGTGTCTGTCTTGTCAGGACCCATGTCCGACATCCTTCCCCTGTCTCTGCCTCCCATCATTCCACTGTCTCTCTCTGAGGTGTGAAGAAAAAGAAGAGAAGATTAAGGGGAAGTTTAATTTTAGAATATAAAGGCAGAGGGACATACTCACATTTGCTAAATGACAATAAAAGGCACACTTGCAATGGCACACTAGTGGCCAGACGTCACAGCAAAAAACAACAACCAAAAAAAGGTAGCATCACACCTTTATCATTGGACTGGTCTGCAATATCCACACGGATCCTTCGGTTTCCCAGGTTCTGTTGGCATGAACAGATAGAGAGGACAAACAGTTTGTGATTCTCCCATATACATTTTTATGACAAAGAAACTATGTAATTACTAGTTCAAATAGAGTCATTTTTTGCAGTGAGGCCAATAAAAAAAAAACCTAACCCAAGATTGTACTGTGCAATACAACTACAGAAAAAGTCATACACTCATATGTAATATAAAACCACGTTCCTGTTGAATCCTCTCACCTCCTCATTGAGACTAAGGGCCCTCAGGAGGGAATCCACGTCATCAAATTCAGCATAGCCAAAGCCCTTCAGCCTCTCTGGGTTACTGGGCTCTCGGGGCAGACGCACAGCACTGATCTGGAGATGAAGATAGTGATAGAGTAACATAAAACAGAGAATGCACCTATCATTGCCATAGCATTGTACCATTCGCCCAAACAAGATCAGAGGGAACAGAGAGTAGTATGCAAATCACGTATATGGAACAAATGGGTTGACTTGATGGAAGAAATACCAGATGAGAATGTTTGTCATCAATTTCAGGACAGCACTAAAAGGTACCTGCACTGTTGAAGGTAACCTTAGTGTGACATCAGTGAGGTTTTCTCACTAACACTGTGACCATTTTATGTAAAGGGTCCCACTCTGCTGTGACTGAACAAGCCAGAGGCCACATGAGGACATGAGAAGTGAATTATTTAGCAATATTTGAACAAAGAGGTATGTGTGTAAGGTACTGAATGAGAAGTTTACAAGGGTTGAAAGAGTTTAACGACTCGTTTTTTTTGTTACTGAAACACTAATCGGACCAGTTTGGCTTTTGGGAACTCTGTTAAGTGTAAAAGCTCAATCTTTTCTGGCTGCATGAGGAAACTTTCAATAAGCAATTATATTTATTTATTTTTTCACTGTGCCACTACCTCCTTACCATGACCAGTGCAATGTTTAGATCTGTCACATCTGTGTATTTTGAATGTATGTATGTGAATGTGTGTATTTCTTTGCCATCTGTTGTGTTGTATCAGGCGCAGCTGTAACCAGTGAATTTCCCCAACATGGAATCAAGAAAGTCTTATCTTTTAAGTGTTCCTTTGACCCCCCCCCCAAATATAACACACCTGTGGAGAAACATGGGGACCCTACTCAAATGTCTGTCTATAGATACAAAAGGCAAAACTAAGAAGCAAGGTTGACCTGTGTGTCTCCCTGCTACTACTAAAGAAATACACATGTCCTGCAGTGTCTAAACCACAGCAGTCCCAAGGGCAATATGTCAGCGAGGACTAAAATTACAGGTGTAATTGAATATTGATGAGAATGACCAGCTTGACAAGGTGTTCGGGTAAATTAAGTGCAGTTACAGCTGCTATACAGACTGCAACTCTAAAATTGTTACTTGAGTTTTACCGTTTGTGTTGCCTTACAAAACAGTGGCTGTAACCAACAAGTGTTGTGCTTTGTGCCCCATAGTGCCCGCGTGTTTGCCTGCTACACCTACTGCCAAACCGCGGAAGAAGTCTTTGATCGAGTCCTCAGTGACATCATACGGCAGGTTGCCCAGGAAGGCTGTGTATGGCGGGCTGCGGGGCAGTCGGGACCGGTCAATATTGGGTTCACGAGCTGAGCGAGGCGCTGTGGGCAGGATGGAGCGGTCAATGGGTGGCGCCCGGTATGTATCCTCCTCCGTGTGCCATGAAGTTGAGACTAGAGAGATAAGGAGAGGGAAAATTTCAAACAAATGCTATCCTAAAACTTTATTTTCCCTTTGTTACTTGGTCCATTAAATCCAGGAGTGCTTCTATTGTGACGCACGCAAAAAAGGTAATGGCAACAAAGACTTCACAACAATGAATCTTAGTGGAATAATACAGGCATTACTACACGTAAACATCCAATACAAACAAGAGACACTACAGTAAATCCCAAACTCCTATTCAAAAATGACTGTGTAAGAAATAGTTACCGCTGACTGGAAACCATTTTAATGTCAAATGCCCTTTTATTTATGCAGACATTAAGTGACACTGTTATGCTGAATTGTCTCCTAGCACATCCACACCATCTGTGGCAACAAACGGTCTGACTCGCTTTGCGTGTTTCTGTCACTCGTGTCTGAGAAGGTGATTAAGCTAACTGCATCTAAATTTGGCGAAGACAAAGACAAGTGTTGCAGTATGAGAATCCTACCTGGTGTCTATACAGTATGGAATTAAGAGTACGAAAAATAAGGAAAAAGGCAAAATAAATGGAAAAAATGGGAACATACTTGTTTGGTGTTCGGCAAATTTTTTCCATTATATTCGGTTTCAGACAAGAATTTTCATTTCGGTGCATCCCTAATTTATATGACCTTCTGTGCAAGACAACTAGCTACACTTAATGCGACAAGAACATGTGATTGTGTGATGTGTAGTTTGATGTGCAAACAAATTTGACAAAAACCATGTGTAGACACATCATGCAAAGCCACAAAGGAAAACTGCCAGGGCGCATGTGAAACACCATCCAGAGAGCAAAAGTCATTGAATTATCCATCTAGGACCTCAATCCAAACTATCCAGCCGACATTTCATATTCAAAACGGCCATCTCAAGTCTGTACAACCAAATGAATGGATTCCTTTCAAAGCACTTGGAAAACAGTGCAGTGGGTACGCTTACAGTTGACATATGGAGCTCAGATGTGTCATTACTCAGTCTGAAAGACACTTTAGAGATTCAAGTTTTACATCGCAAAAAGCAGCGCTGCAGGCTGAACAGTCATTATTTGGAAGCATTTCATCACTTTATAAATTTAACAATGTATGTGTATGTTCATAGTTATCTTCAGCAATCTTACATAACATGCATTTAAAAGGGCATAGTGGACAATATGATCATCAACATTGTATCAGCAGACCCTCAGTGTTGTGATATTCATACTGAAAAACTGCTGTTAAGACATAGTTCACCAATCCTGACCTTTTCTTACAATGCTGTATACATTAATAAGACGTGAAAAACAAAAAGATTAATACCTCTTTACTGCATCATTTACATTTAAAACAAAAATGCAGTCGCTCATTTTACATTCAGTCAAGTATCAGACCATGTTGATGTCACTAGTGTACCAATGTGACCGCACTGTTTTCATTTCTCACCACTCAACTAAGAGACAACCTGAGCAGTAGAGCGATGATATTGATTTCTACCACTGTTAAATGGAAAAAGGCACACGATGACCGATAAAGACTTTACACGTTTACTTCAGCGTGTGCTCACCATCTCCCTCCAGGTCGTCAGTTTCATCTGCCCAGCTAGTGGTTTTGGTTGGGTAGCTTGGGACTGCACTGCTGCCGCCAGTGTCCTCTGCCAGGAAGTCAGTCAGGGTGAGAGTCTTCCCCTTCTTATTCTTCTTCTTAGCTAGAGGGGATATGAACACAACAGTAAATAGTCAGCCATGGAAGAAACACGCAAGGCCACAGGTTCGTCACCCATCTAGGTGTGTGTGTGTGTTAGAGAGGTTTTCAAATTCTTTATCCACACCCCAGCCTTTGGTTTGAAAAAGGAATGTATTAAGGTTACATTTAACTTCATTTGATACATTTAACCTATTCGTTTGTAAAACTACATCCACCCACCCACAGAGTGAGTTTGAGAATAGACAGATATTACACATGGTGTGTAAAAATATAATTACAGTATCAATACAGTGATGACATATGAAATATAGTCATTTTAGCAGAACGACAGGGCTGCATGTTAGAGGACTGTATCTTGGTGTCTGAATCAATGCGTCATGTAATCCAGAAAAATCCTCATTATGTCTGTTTGAATGGTAAACAGTTCATCTCATAGAGCAGGTCTGGTTTGTTTTGGTCTGAGGCAAAAAAAGGGGGCCTACAAAGCTGGCTGTGAGCTTTATTGTGAAAATCCCGGCTGTCAGGACATTCTTTACACACATCGTTACAAAACCTACACAGAGAGAGAAAAACAGACAACAACTCTTTCCCAGTACACAATGCTAAGTCACTGTTTAGAATTACAGGCCCTGACTAAAACAAAAGAATAATGTACTGCTGTCAGTAGTTTTCTTAGCGCTTAGCACTAATGTGACATTAGCACGCCGGGAGCTGCGTAACATTTACTTTTGGCAGTAACGTTACTGACTTTTGCTTAAGCTACAAGAGCATAACTGTGAGGCCCGACAGCAGGGCTAAACATGCAGGCTGACTGTTTGCCATCTACGCAGGACGCTTTTGTCTTTATGCCTATGCGGGCTTAGTCAGCAAAGGACTGCTGATGGGGGAAGTCTCCCTGCTTAGCCGGCTAGGTTTTAGGGCCTAGTGCACGTCGCACCGCCAGGATCCAAGTGCGCCATCACCGGAGAAGGACTTGGTCGGCCGGATGGGACGGCTCAAAGTTGTAAAGCTATCAGGGAAGTGTTTAGGATGCGACCCTGCTACCCCGTTTCATGAAACACTGATACCAGGGAGCTAGGCTTTACACGTGGGGAGCCTCCTCGGGCTGCCCGGTCTTCTCGGCCCAACCCCTCTCCCATGAAACGCGCTTGCGCCCGATGCTTATCTGCTCAGAGCGCCACGGCGAGCTCCGCTACGGGGATACAATGTGCCAGCTCTGCACGCAGTTAGAAACATTTCACAACATGTTACACAACGACCAAAACATAAAATACCGTGTAAACCTGAAAGTGGAAAACCCAATCACCCCAATAACAAGTTTAATGGGGAAAGACCGCATGTAATCTGCAACGTTAGGGTAAAATGTTCAGGTTGTGCAAGTCGTTCATTCGTCTTCCCCCAGCAGTTACGTCTTTACCGGGCCAAAACAACCGACGAACCTGTTTATACACGCGGGACAACGACTCGAATCAACAACACGAGGTATTAGCAATCCCCAAACGTGATATGGTTAATTATATCGATGTAAAACCTGCTGATTTCCCCCCCAAACGGCTCGGATCGTTCACCCTCATAAACCTCACCTGACGCCGCCATGTTGGAGAGCGAGTTTGTAGTAGTTCCCGGATGAAGGCGTCAGAGGTTTATTATCGGGAGCGCGCATCGCCGTTCACGGGAGCGTCTCCTCCCTTGTTTACTCACCCACATCTGTTCAGCAAGAATTGTAGTTCTTCACGTCCTTCCTTTACCTTGTCACACGTTTCTATCACATCTGTCACCGAACTAACGTTCATTTCTCTTACATAGCAACACCAAATCCTTTTACAAAAACGTCTTTGCAGCTTTAAATGTTATACCGTCTATCTGCCTAATATTCTTCGTTAATCCATGTGAAATTGTTAACAATTAAAAAATTAAAAGAAGTCATAAGTATTGTTTGGTGCTTGGCTGCAAAGACTACATACAAATATATCATTCACTGTGACGTTTACCAGTTCATGGCAACATTTTTTGAAATTTAAAACTATCAAATTCAAGTTTATCAAAGAATCCTAAGCATTAGCCTTAACTGAGGGGAACTGCTTGAACGACTAAGAGCAAAAGGATTAAAAATCCTCAGACCTATGTGAAAGGTGACGCTTATTCTATAATGATACTGTTGCATAGTTAGTTTATAATGCACATAGCCTTTATTTAAATTTCTTTATTGGGAAACTAGTAGCCTAACTACAACTGTTAAATGAATGCAGTGGAGTAAAAAGATAAAATCTACAATGTATAAAGTAGCATTACATGGAAATACTCAACTAAAGAACAAGTACCTGAAAAGTGCAGCAGTATTTGAGCATTTAGTTACTTTTTCATTTCTATTATAGGGGAGATAACAATATAGAAATATAAAAATAGGCTTGCACTGTATTTCAAATTACAAAATCACATTCTTCATCTTCATAAACCAGTCTATTAAAGCTTCAAACAAGAAGCGTTGATTGAGCCCAAACCAGAGCTAAAAGGCCAATTAATGTGTCGGGGACTGCTAGCGATTTGCCCCTACACTGTAAACCTGAATAAGAATAGAAAACTCAAAATATTTGTAGAAACTGATATATATATATAATACTATTTTTGAGTAAACCTAACTAAAAATTCCACTTTACAATTTACTCAATAAATGTTATTATGCACAACTTATACACTGAGGGAAATCTACTCAAAAAAATGAATTGTGCGAGACTCAAATACTAATGGAAACTCACTCAACAAAATTACTACTAGTAAACTTAAAATTTACAAAATGCCCATTTTTAGATAGTAGTCCTCAAAAACACAAATACAACTCCATTATTACAATTCAAGTTCTCTTTATTAGTATCATTTTCTCACATCTTCCATCATTTCTACAATTAACAAACAAAATAATGCACATCTTGCATAAAGCTGAATAGACAAAGTAATTGACTGCTTGATCAGATAATTAACCAGCAACAAATTTGAAAATCAATTTGTTTTCATTGTTTTTTGCAATAATGTTGAACTTTCTCTATTTCCAGATTCTTAATGACATTTTTTAGTGTTAAGTGATAATAACTTGAATCTTGAGCTAAATAAAATTTCCTTTTACTACTTGCTTTACTGTGTTTTGTGGAAAAAGCGACTATGCCTAATTTTATTCTATCAGCAGCACTTTTACTTAATAATATAAAAGGGAGCTTTAAATGTGGAGTTTTATGGAAACATAAGCAAATAAAGATAGCTAATAAAGATTGTTTAAAATAAGAAGTCCCACACTATGCAAAGTCAGGTAGACGATGTAATGGAACAATATCAAGGTTTCTGCAGGTTTCACCTGGTCAAATTTAAGACCTTTTTAATACTGTTATGAATGAAATTTAAGACCTATATCACGACTTAAAAAAAAGAAGGAAGGCAGTCACAAAATTACTTGCAGAGTAAATCAGTATATTCAAATTAGGGTAGAATGATGTCTACAAAATTGGTATCGGACGATGTCAACAATGAAACACTGGGATGGACGATGACATTGATGAGCTACTAATTAACAAGCTGGCATGCGGTACACCTGCTGAATTGAAAAATGGAACACTGGGAAAAACAATTCTGTGTCTTTTCAGTGACTTTATAAAACATAACCTACTGCTGATGGATAAACTCAGGGGAGCAGACAGGGAGACAGAGAAAAGCAGGGAAAGCTGGTGTGTTTGCAGTGAGAGACCAGAGGGAAAGGTGTGTGTGTGAGTGAGTGCAGGGAGAAGTCGAGGCAGGCGCAAAGCAGGTACATTTACAAAAAATAATGGAAATAATGTCCATGGGGATTAAAACAAGCTTTCACAGGGCGGTATAATATAAAAAATTAAGATGGTATATTTGTGTGGGGTACTGGGGGTCTTCCCCCAAGAAAATTATATATATAGATATTATATATATAGAGCAGATTTGGAATAAACTACACCCCAAAAGCTAAACTTGCTAAATAAGTCTCGTAATAACTCGTTGAAAGGCCAAAATCGTAACATATCCCTCGTTTAAAAATGGCGGATGTGTTTACCGCGAGATCTGGCAACTCTGATGTATACAAACTTTCAAGTCTCGCGTTGCCAGTAGTCATGTCTCAGTAGGGCTACAGCTGCCATCTAGCAGTTGAAAATAGTAATTGCATTTTGTTTTAAATTAAAATGAAAGTTAATGTAGTGAACGTTACAGCGAAAATAAAGATAATTTAAATGTCACTAATTGCCTCTATTTTGCGGTGTGGGCTAAAAGCAGACTACACGTAGCCTATCCAAATAAGAGCTAAATCGTGGCTACAGATAGACATGTCAATTTAATGACACTTGATATCTTGTAGATATTATTGACATTGCAAAAATAATGGGATATCAACCATCTCACGTGCAAAACCCCACTTTTAATCATTTTTGACTTTTTTGACTAAAAGTGGGCTACAAATAGCCGGTCTGTCTACGAGCTAAATCATGTCTACGCACAGGCTGCACGTAAATCATGTGTAAGAAATGAAACAAAAAACCTTGTAATCACTGTAGACCTTGCTTAAATGATGGAATATCAAACACCATACACGCAAGTTAATTTTGTAAAAACGGCATGTAAAGCCACATGTAAAGTTATTGTGGCTAGAAGTGGGTTACTCATAGCTGGACTAAATCAGGTCTATAGTAAACCTAGACGGTCAAATGACGGCTATTGCTTGCTGGGGACTTAACGAGTGCTTCAAAGGTAACGGCAGTCATCACTTTTTTCCCTTTCCCCTCTTGTATCATGCAGGTTACACCGGTAAATCTCAGAATCAGACTTGGGGGCTTGTTATTTCTGTTAAATGAACTGAACGATTGAATTGTGGAGAATCTAAACGATCTAACGATGTGTAGCATGTAAATGCTCCGTATTTTTATATAGTCTTTTCGACCACTCAAAGCACTTTTACACTACACATCTGCATTCATTCTTAAGTGCTCAGACAGAAACTAACATTCACACTCATTCATACCCTGGCGGAACAGAAGTCGGGGCAAATCGGGGTTCAGCATTTTGCCCAAGGACACTTCGACACACCGCTGACCTTCCGATAAACACCCAACCCGCTCTATCTCCTGAGCCACAGCCGCACCATGTCCATACTGTCCATACTGACATATTAATCATATGTTTTAACGTTAATATTTCTATAAACGATCTAAGCAGCTAAAGCAGGCGACCCCGCGGGGTTTAAGAGGTTTTATACATCCAAAGAACTTCTATAAAAACCAGACCAGGCGTTAAATTAAGGCAGGCCTTTATTTGTCAAAATGTGTTCCCACACCAGGCCAGTAAAGGGGATAGGCGGCTATTTGGGACTCGGCTATTGAAGTTTTACACAGGCCTAAGTTTTTATTTATTTTTTATTTATTTAACCTTTTTTTACCCAGGGGAAAAAAACCCAGTCTGATTAACTCTGCCAATTTTTCAGAGAACCATGGATTATCTCTTCCTCTAATCTTGAGTTTCTTCATAGGGGCATGTTTATCACAAATAGATATAAAAACTGTTTTAAAATGCTCAAAGGCAATGTCAATATCAGGATGGTACACATCATACAGGAAAGGTTGTACATCAAAATGCTTAAAAACCCTCTTGTAAATAAAACAAGGTTTAATTTTTGGCGGTTTTGCATTTCTCACACAGGCAATTACACAGGGATCACTGACATCATTACAAAATACCCCAACAGAATTATATTTATGTGGAGTATTTACTAAAATCTAGTCTAGTAAAGTTGTCATACCAGGAGTACGGGAATTTAGTCTTGTTGGAACATTTATCAGTTGTGTAAGATTCAGAGAGTCCCTAAAAGTGTCTGATACTGATGTGAGCCAGTCCCAGCTCAAATCCCCCATTAGATTAAGTTCAGAGTCACACAGTTTGTGCAGTACATCGGAGAGTGAGGTAAGGGCATCACTCAAGGCGGAGGGCTGCCTGTAACAGCCCACTACAGTAAAACTGCATCTGGTTTTGGTGACGGACAGCACTAAAGAGCTTTTGTACTTTGATTTCACAAAAATTGCAACACCTCCTTTGCCTAAACGATCAGTTCTAAAAAACATATACCCATCATTTGTAACCAGTTTATTAGGGATAGATTAACATTTAAATGCAGAAACCCAAGACCTGCTCTATTTTTAAAATCCATGGGGGTTTGCAATAGCTGTACCGGATCTAGTGGTCCAGGATTTGGATCATTTCTCTCAGACTTAAGTTTGCTCTGTGTGACATCCCCAACTCTTTCAGCTGCTGGGATGTCTATCTCTTTGTGTTCTATGTTGCAGATGCCAGTAGGTGTGGTTAAGATCATCAGTTATTGGAGCCACCTGGGCCCGGTGTTCTCAGCATAAGAGCGTGTCTCATGTTCTGCACTTGGGGCTAGAGAGGAGGGAAACCCTGTTCCCTATATGCCTCATTATTTTTTGTTTCTTTCACCATACAACACCACTCACTATTCCTTCAAGCATGCATACCTGCTTACATGACTGACTTACTCATTATCACACTTCAGATGATTATTTGAACATTAAGTTGTGTCTGTCTGTGCAAAAATAAAAGTAATGGTACCTTTACTGTAGTTTTGTGTCATAGTAATATTCTTTTTTGTTGCGGTTTTGAGCCAGCTGTGACAAAATGGGGGCTCGTCCAATTTGGATTCCTGCTGGCATTGTTTGTTGTGTATTTAGCCTAATTGATTCTCTTTGTGCTTGAGCTGTCCAGGTGCAGTTGACTGTGGGGGTTTCCCTGGCAGTCTGAGTGCCCTGACCAATCTGTGAGGGGGGGTTGGGATGTATCTCATCTGGGGGATGAATTTTTGTGGGATTCCCTGATTAATTTGCATATTTTGTTTTGCGCCTTGTTTTGATGTAGCCTAATTGAGGTTATGGGAAAACTCCTAGAGCGGAGTGTCCTTGGTGGAGTTGTGAAGTGGAAATCCTGTTTGCCCAGCGGAAGGTAAGTGTTGGCATGCTGGTGTGTAATGATGTTGGCGCTAAAGGGATTTCCCCTGTTAGGCATAAGAGTGTTGCTCCTTTGAGTTCCGCTGATTTGTTTTTGTAGTGTTGTGGTGAACACGGTTGGAGACCTAGGTCTCGGGAGCATGTCCGTGGCGGTGGAGAAATTGCCAGTGGCTGGTCGCTCTCACGCTAGCGGTCTATAGTGCATAAATACCCACCGCAATTAATCACATGAAGACTAGGGGTAAGTTACTTTAGTGTGTGGTTAGGCAGATAGAGGGGATACTCCTTTTTTGCCTTTATTTGCAACCAGTGTGTTGATTACTGTATGTTCCGTTGGTCCAGGTTTGTAAAGTGTGTGTGTGGAGATTCCAGGGGGTTTCCTAGATGGCTGCACAAAAAAGCAGTTGTTGAGAATTGCTGACCACAATAAGATTGAGATCTGTGACAAAAGTCTCAAGGATACTGTTAAGTCTGTGTTGAAGGCTAACGTATGAAATGGAGGTGTTGCCAGCTGATAAGAGTACTATGAGATTGTCTTTGCCAGATAGTCAAAGTGCTGGTTTATTATTTAGAGAGCAGAGGGAATTGTTGCAGACGGAGCATGAAAAAATGAAGTGACACACAGAGAAGGCCAGAATTAGTTTGGAGCATGAAAAATTAAGCCTGATTACAGAGGGTAGGTTAAGCATGGAAGCTAGTCAGCAGCTAGGTGAAGTTGGTCCTACTTTAGGTGCATGTTCTTCACAATTTGATTTAGGGACTAGTTTGCAGCTGCTTCTGAAATTTAATGAGACCCTGAGAAATTTTTCTGTTTGAGAGGTTAGCTGGGGACTGGCATGATGGGGACCGCACACTTATGTTGCAATGTGTTTTGACCGGTAGGGCTCAGGAAGCAATTTCAGCTTTCTGTGGTAGATAGCTTGAGTTATGCATCTGTGAAAACTGCTGTTCTGAAGGAGATGGTCTCTGAAGCTTATCGCTAGTGGTTTTGGAGGAGTAGGAGGGAGGATAAACAGTCCCATCTTGAGTTTTCGCGTGACTTGCTGAATCGTTGGTATACAGCTTCTGATGTGAAGACTTTTGATGATTTGTGTAATCTTATTGTTTTGGAACAGTTCAAGAATGCAGTTCCTGACTGTATTTCCACACATTTAACTGAGCAACAGGTAGAAACAGTGGGTGAGGCAGCAGATCAGGAAACATACTGATCGCAGTGATTTGGGAAATGTGCGTGGCTATTCCAGTAACTATAGGGACAGTGCTGTTGGTCGTGGCTTGACTGCAGCTTCATACAAGCCTGAAGTTGAAGTGAAGGGGACACATTTGCGTGACTTGGAGAAATCTGATCGTGACAGTATTATAGAAGAACCAGGTGTGAACTTGTCTGATTTTTCCATTCTGTTTCACATGCAGAGCTGTTAGCAGAGCAGTGGTTAGATCCCTCCCTTAAAGATTTGTTGGAGACAGTAGTTCCGGTTGCTGAAGGGAACGACAAGGAACATGGCTACTTCGTGGACAATGGTCTGCTGGTGAGAAATTGGGTGCCCTGTAATGAGATTGGTCTGGGAAGTCCAGTGTTCCAAATTGTAGTCCCAACTTGGTTTTTCAACTGTCCCATGATCAGTCCGGGCATATGGGGGTTGGGAAAACTTATGACCGTATTTTACAGTATTTCTTTTGGCCTCGGCTGAAAAAGGATGTGTCGGAGTACATGAGAACATGCCACACATGTCAAATGACTGGCAAGCCAAATCAGGTTATTACACCTGTCCATTTGCACCCAATATCTGCCATTGGTGAACCATTTGAACACATAATCATTGACTGTGTAGGACCTCTGCCTCCTTCTATGTCTGGTATGTAGTATCTTTTGACTGTCATGTGCCAAGCTACCAGATATCCAGCTGCATACCCTCTGCGGTCAATAATTACCAGCTCTGTTAAAGCACTCTCCCAGTTCATCTCAGTTTTTGGCATCCCTAGGGTGATTCAAAGTGATCAAGGCTCTAATTTTTCCTCCCATATGTTTGCGCAGATATTAAAACAACTTCGTGTAAAACACTGTCAGTCGTCTGGCTATCATGCACAGTCAAGGGGCACTGGAGCGTTTTCACCAGACGCTAAAGTCACTGCTGCGTGCCTTTTGTACAGAGCTAGGCAAGGATTGGGAGGAGGGTTTGCCATGGTTAATGTTGGCAGCCAGGGAGGTGACACAGGAGAGCACTGGGTTTAGCCCCAATGACTTGGTGTTTGCACATTCTGTATGTGGTCCACTGGCAGTATTGAGGGACAATTTTAAGAGTAGTGCTCCCCCCCCCCCAAAAACCTGATTGATTATGTCAATGGTTTTAGGCAAAGACTGTATGTTGCAGGAGAGTTCGCAAAGGGGAAACTGGCAAAGGCTCGAGAGAAAATTAAATGTGTTACGCTAGACGGGCTGAGCGGCGTGAGTTTAATCCAGGTGATCAAGTGCTAGCCTTTTTGCCGATTGTTGGATCACCTCAGGCCAGGTTCATGGGTCCGCACACAGTGCTGCAGCAGACTTTGGTTGAGAACTTAATTTCTACTCCGGAACGGAGGAAGAAAACACAGTGTTGTCATCAACTTGTTAAAGCCGTTTTATTCTCATGTGGTTACGCCAGGTGTAACTAAGGTATGTACCTTGGAGAGTGTTAAGCCTGTTGCTGTTGCACACTGTAACACTGTGGTGGATTTTTCTGGTCAGTCTCTGGTAGATGAGAATGTAGATTCACATATTTTTGATGAAGTGATGTATGGTTTTCTAAAGAACACAGACACTTAAAGACTTGGATAGGTTTTTGAGTCATTTGGATGAAGCAAAGTGTGTCGAGTTGGCAGGGCTAATTCAGTTTTCCAAGTTTGTTTGGCAACACACCTTTACAAACTCATCTGCTGGAACACGGTAGGAGATGCAAAACCAATCAAACAGCGTTTCTACAGTGTGTCCACAGAAAAGCGCAAAATCCTAGATGCTGAGGTCAAGTACATGCTAGAGAACAACATTGCTGAACCATCTTCTTGCTGGGCTTCGCCGTGCTTGCTGGCACCTTTAATCAGATAATACACCTAGATTTTGCTCCGATTTTCGAAAAGTTAAGTGTCACAAAGCCGGATGCATTCCCGCTGCATGATTGCATCAACCAGGTTGGCGCTGCGAAATTTGTAAAGTAAATTTGATCTGCTTAAAGGTTATTGGCAAGTCCCGCTATCCAAGAGGGCACAAGAAATTTCAGCATTTGTAACACCGTCTGGCCAGTTTTCCTATAAAACTATGCCTTTTGGCTTGCATAACACGCCAGCAACTTTTCAGTGATTAATGTATATGGTGGTTGGTGATTTAAAAGGTTGCTCTGTTTATTTGGATGATGTAGTGGACTACAGACACTTGGGACGTGCATGTTTTGTGCATTCGTGCTTGGTTTGAACATTTGCCAGATTAACAGTCGTGCAGTAGCCAAATTGTGATTTTGCTCGTGCCAGTATAACTTATCTAGGACATGTGGTGGGCCAGGTGCAGGTAGTAAAGGCAAAAGTGCGGGCGGTAGAGCAGTTTCCTCCTCCAACAACTAAAAAAGAACTAATGAGGTTCTTGGGGATGCTGGGCTACTACTGCAGTTTTTGCAAGAACTTTTCTTCTGTTGTTGCTCCCCTCACTGATTTGTTGAAGGCAAATGTAAAATATGGTCTGCTGTCTGTAAGCAGGCTTTTCAGAACGCCAAAGAACTTCGCTGTAGTGCTCCAGTGTGTGCCACTCCCTGTGTTGAAGCCGTTCAGTCTGCAGGTGAATCCAGTCACGTGGGGGCAGGTGCAGTATTGATGCAGTCTGACAGTCGGGGTGTGGACGGCACACTAAGGATTGAGATGTGTCATTTAATGCAGTAAAATTGTATACAATTTTAAAATTTTACAGGTATATGATTATTTCTGAATGCGATTGCTCTTTGTACAATTCAGCTTGCTGGCATAAGTCAATTTCTACATGGCATGTACAAAAATGTGTTAATGACGTTTTGGCAAGAGGTGATAAGTTGTGTAGATCTAGGCCTACCTTTTGTCCATTTAATCCCATTAAACCAGGATGGAATAACACTAACAATAAGCATAGTAGAGACAACATGTTGGTCAGGAGAGTGTATCCTACCACAGTTTCAAGAGTGTGCAGGAGATTGGTTCAAGATGCTGAAACTGTGCCCCCACTGACCATAAGGGGGGGGCCACACGCTAGGCCGGGGGTGCGTAAAGGAACCTCAACTCGGCAGTCCCACTACCACAGCAAAGCCCGGGGTCCACAGCTGACCGGCAGAATCACCACCGTGACGGCGACCGCATCAGCGCCGGGGAGAAGGAGCATAGAGCCACAGCTGAACCAGGTCGGATCCAAGGAGAAGCAAGCAGCACTGTGGCCACAGAGCCGATAGGAGAGCCCGGAATAACGGCGGCACAGCGGCCACCGACGACAGAGGCAGGTGAAATGACAAAGAGCAGAGCAATCACACACCAGCAGCCGAGCCAGAGAGCATCCCAGGAAGAGCAACACCGCGGCCACAGATGTGACAGGAGACCCCAGGGGAACAGCCGCACACACCAACAGCCGGGTGGAACGGAGATACCACGGCCACACAACCCACTGATTCAGCAGGTTCAACAGACTCGGGTTCAGGTTTAACAAAGACTTAGGCTGTATTCTGAACCGCCTACTACATACTACTGGCAACCGCAGTATGTACTGCATACTGTATGAGGTATAGTATGTAGTACTGTTAAATAGACTTATTTTTGCAGCATGCTACACCAGGCTTTGCTAGTTTCCGGTTTTCAAAACCGGAACAATAAGAGAACAAGGCTGCAGCTGATCTGTAGCAAATGTTTGCTTCAGTATATTGGTGCATAAATAAGAATTATTTAAAATAAAAGCAAATAAAAAGCAAGTACTACAACCACAACTAACAACTGATCATAAAAGTTTATTACATCAAGGAGTTCAGCATCAATTACAAGCTCTGCAGCAGCTTGGAGAGTGACCCAGCCCGATGGCCACTCTGTCTCTCTGTACATCAAACATAGCTTATATAGGATATGTGTAGGTATCTGTTAGGTACCATAGAAGGGTTTGAGTCTGCAAAATAAAGCTCCAACCCATAGAAGGGATAGTACTATTCTGAGGTAACAAAGCAAGGGGTTAGAGGTCAAATTCTATAGAAGGGTTCAGTCCCTACATAACCACCAATCACTGCTCTCCCCGTAGAAGGTCACTGACCATCTGTCCTGCTGCTACAGTGCTATTTTGAACTGTTATGAGTCAAATGCACATATATTGTACACTACAGTATGGAATTTCATTACTAAATCCACCTCTGAGAAGTTTTGAGGTGAGAAATCAGCTGTGTAGATTTCGAATATTGACAGTTTTACGAGAAGTGATGGTCTGGGATGCCTGTGCCAACAGGCCGGCCAGCCGCCCGCTCACAGAGCCCTCTGCTCCCTCCGTCACACAGACCGCTGCAGCAACAACGGCAGAGGAAAACACAGCTGGAAGGTTTTCATACGCTTATCTGTCTTTACATTCTGAGGAATGTTGAAACGTTTTAACTTAAAGAGAAAGCTGTGTGGATCGCTGGTGTGTGTTGCGTTGAACATTACGTCACGGCAGTTGTGTGTGGTGTCGCTATGACAACAAGCTATGTACTATCTGTGGGTACTATCTGCAACGGAGCCCCAACTAAGTATTGAGTGCTGTACACGCTCATACTTCTCAGTTGGCCAACATTTCTAAAAATCCTTTTTTTTTGTATTGGTCTTAAGTAATATTCTAATTTTCGGAGATACTGAATTTAGGATTTTCATTAGTTGTCAGTTTTAATCATCACAATTAAATGAAATAAACATTTGAAATATATCAGTCTGTGTGTAATGAATGAATGAATATAATATCCAAGTTTCACTTTTTGAATGGAATTACTGAAATAAATCAACTTTTTGATATTCTAATTATATGACCAGCACCTGTATACTGTTCCACATTATGAATGTTTTTACTTTTTGAGGAACCTTACATCTTACTACAAACACTGCGTTCAGAAACCACTTGTTAACTTAAGCCTAGTTCACACTACATGATTTTAAGACCGATTTGCCGCTCGGTGAGCGTCAGTGGTAAATCATTGATCCAGCAGTCGCCAGTCTTTGTGTGAACTACTCAACGAAGTGTCAAAACGGGTCCCAGACACATTTCTGACATACTGCCGACGTCTGCCAGATCTAGCGGTTAAAGCATTTATATGAAATCCCTGTGAGCAAAAACCTCAGGTTACTCCTGTTCTGAACGCTCTGTTTTGAACTGCTTTTTCTACAAACGGCTCCGTTCTATGTATTACCGAGCCAGACGGAGCCGGTGTTCCCTTTATATGGTCATGTGCTCCCACATTAACTGCATGGCAATGCTCAGTCTGCCTGTTCGGCCCACCAACAACAGCATGGTAACATGCTTCAGGTCTTGGCCAATCAGAAGACAGTGGGCTTTGAGGGGGGGGGGGGGGCCTTAAAGAGACAGGAGCATCTACAGCTTGTTTCACACAGAGGCTGAAATGAAGGCTTACATGAAGAAGAAATTATTATTATTTTTTTTTACTTTGAATCATGCAAAGCTGCCATAGCCTACAGGAGTCACAGAACTACAATATAGGTCTAGAAAAGCAGTATAATATGTCTCCTTTAATATAATGCTGCAGCATCTGTGCAGACCTTAGCGCTGAAAGGGTGGTGGGGCCAGTAAAGTGAACCAGGTGGAGTGTATTCCACTTATATAATAAATACATTCAATCATTTACCTCATGCTTTTATCCAAAGTTACTTACATTAGCTATATATGTTAAAGGTGGCACGCCTCTGGAACAACCTATGAGTTAAGTGTCTTGCTCAGGGACACATTGACATTGATGTGTTACAGTTGAAATTGAACGCAGGTCTCTCACACTAAAGGCATGTGTCTTGCACATGGTTGCTCCACAACCATTAAGTATACTCATTACTGTATGTAGACTTATTTAGCAAGTTTAGCTTTTGGCTGTAGTTCATCTAAAATCTTACTCTACTTGTTATTCACAGATGTGGTAATTAAAATAAAAAATTATGGGGAATTGCATATTTCTTTATTGGAAAATGTTTACATTTTACACCCTGCGAAAGCTTGTTTTAATCCCCACGGACATTATTTTTATTATTATTTCTAAATGTACCTGCTTTGCGCCTGCCTCGACTTCTCCCTGCACTCACTCTCTCAAACCTTTACCTCTGGTCTCTCACTGCAAACACCCTGGCTTTCCCCGCCTCTCTCTCCCTGAGTTTCTCCATAAGCAGTAGGTTACGTTTTATAAAGTCGCAGAAAAGACAAAGAACTCGTAATTTTTCTGGATGTTTCCACCCGTGATCCTTTTTCAGGGCAGCAGTTGCGCCGCATGGCAGCTTGTTAATTACGTAGCCTTTCAATGTCGTCGTCCATCCCGGTGATTGATTGTTGACATCGTCCAATGCCAGAGTGTGATGTGTGTGTGAGTTCGGTAAATGAAATGGAGTTTGGTACAAACAGTTACTGCATTAGTTTAAAGGCCCGACCAGAATCTCAGGGCTAGTTGGTGAACTTATTTACCTGGCGAGATAACTAACGGCTAACATGCTAATCAGTTTGGCTCGTGCTAAGTAGGGCTGGGGATCGAGACACGGTTCCAAAATTTCTCAAAACCCGAAAATCAATAAGGTCCGAGCTTATCAATACTGCTATCGAGACTAGTGGGTCCTATAATGTAACGTTATGTCTCAAGCCATCATCTTGAGACGTGATGGATAAGAAAGCTAATGTTTCTAATGACTGCACCGAAACGGATTATTAAACGGCTCAGGACTGTTTATCATCAGGCTGCAGCCTCTGCTGCTCTTTGTCGGCTTTAACAATACACCTGTCTGTAAGGTAAATCATCTCTGTCCTCAGTCTGTCATCCTGTAGGCTATGTTATTTCTTAGCACAGCTAATTTTAACTTGACAATTAGCCATATGTTAAATACAAACTAACTAGAAAGCTGTCTATCTGTAGCCTTAAAATTTGGCACATTGTTATAAACTCAGCTGCTGGCTGGCTGAGACCAACCAGCCACTCATCCTTCTACCAGGTAACTTTACAGCAGAGGGGAGGAGGAATGATACAGACGTTTTTATTCTTTCTAAACATCACTCAGTATTATGATGTAAACATTAATTTTGCTGCTCTAGAAACAGCATTTCGTTGTATTTAAAATAACCAGGCAGTTAATATGCACACTTGAATATGTTTATTTATTGCAAGTCAGATGTCATCTCAATATATAACTGTGTGTATAACACATTGAATATTTTCCTCATACCATGCAGTCCTACCTCATGCCCGTTGGGTCTGGTCTTACCAAATAACCATCACCAAATAATAAAGTATCGATAGCGGTATCGTTAAAGAAACAGCTCGTTAAGCAGTCTCAATAAGGGTATCAATAAAAAATTTATGATCCCCATCCCTAGTGCTAAGTGTGTGTAAAGGCATGAAGGTGTTTAAGGAGGACAATGTCTGGCTGCTCTGCTACCTTACCCCCTCCATTTACACCGACACACATGGATCTAGATATGAAAGTTTCTATCTTGGTTCAGTTCCCAGATGAGACGCTGCCGAGCGTTTAGCTGCTCAACATGATCGTCATCGACTCCACACAGGTAACAGCTGATCAGGACTCACCTCTGCAGAACCTTTAGTCTGGTTCTGATCCAGGTTGTGTTCAGTAAGCAGGTCTCTCTGTGTTGCATCTGCAGCAGCTGATGTGTCACATGATGATGGAGAGCCTGGTGATGTTCAGGAAGAACTCTGTGCTCAACATCCTCAGTGAGACACTCTCAGAGGACACCTGTCCTCTCGTCACCTTCTTCTTCATCTGTCCACTTGTCTTTGCGACGTCTTCTTCGTGTGTCCATAGTCTAGTCTCTAGACTGGGAGACCTTCAAGCAGCACAGCACTTGGCAGCTGTCCCTGACTCTCAGCATCTCCCCTGGAGACCATCATCACCGTCCTGCAGCACCTTAAATATAAAGGGGAGTGGTGTCGAGGAAAGGTTCCCTGTCCTCCAGTCTGATCAGTCCTCTTACTCCTTTGTCTTTGTGTTCCTTTGTGCGCACGCTTCGCAGTTCCAGCAGTAAACTGGCTCAGCTCACCCTGGAACAGATCCTGGAGCTCATGGACAACCTGAGCCTGAGCAACACCAAGAACAGCTGTCAGAAAGTTTATAGAAAGATAGATTTATTTATCACACAGATTTATTGATCGCTTCAGGAGGGATTGAAAACTGATAGTTGATTGATTTTGTGTGCATCTGCCAGTCTTCACTCAGACCACGATCCTTCAGGCTCTGTAGCACGTTCAGGCCAGCTGTGACGAGGGCCACAAGATGAGGTATGCACACACTCGCACACACACACTGACGGGTGCCATCACTGTGGCGGCTGATGATATCACTTCCTCCTCCGAGAACGAAGACTCTCAGACCAAGCCTCCCAAGTCCTGCTGTAAGGCTCTGGCCTCCTCGCTTCGCTCCCTGAAAGGAGCGGCTCCGCCCAACAACGAGGAGGAGAGCTCCTCCAGCAGCGCCTCGGTACGTAGCCCCACCTCCACCTGTCCTCTGTAAGGAAAACCTGAATCTGCGTCTCGTTCTTTGATTAGTCCGTTTCAAAACCACTACGGAAAATTTGATATTTAATGTGGACAGACTGAGACAGGTGAGGACAGATGGACGAAGATGGGCGGGTGAGGACAGACAGGTGGGGACAGTGATATGAGGACAGACTGAGACAAGTGAGGACAGGCAGGTGAGAACAGAAAAGTGAGGACAGAGAGAGGTGAGGGCAGACGGGGACGGGTGAGGACAGACAAGCAGGCTGTAGGGTGAAGACAGGTGAGGACAGATGGATGACGATAGACAGTTGAGGACTGACAGGTGAGGACGGACTGAAACGGGTGAGGACAGACCAGACAGACAGGTGAGGATTGAGACAAGTGAGGACAGAGGAGGACAGATGGACAGGTGAGGGTGGATAGATGAGGACAGACTGGGACAGAGGTGAGGACAGTCCCTGGGTACCTGTTTAACAGCGGTTGTGTCTCCGTCCTCAATCTTCACAGTTCCAGCAGTAAACTGGCTCAGCTCACCCTGGAACAGATCTTGGAGCTCATGGACAACCTGAGCCTGAGAAACACCAAGAACAGCTGTCAGTACACACACAGGCTTATTGATCGCTTCAGGAGGGATTGATAACCGATTGACTGTGTGTGTCTCTGCCAGTCTTTACTCAGACCCCGATCCTTTTGTTCTGCAGCACGTTCAGGCCAGCTGTGACGAGGTCCACAAGATGAGGTGCGCACGCACTCACACACTTGACGGGTGACATCACTGCGGCGGCTGATGATATCACTTCCTCCTCCTGCAGGTTCAGCAACCTGTTCGAACGGGCGGAGGAGTACGAGGATTCCCAGACCAAGCCTCCCAAGTCCCGCTGCAAGGCTCCTCGCCTCCACCCAACAACGAGGAGGAGAGCGCCTCCAGCAGCGCCTCAGCACGTAGCCCCACCTGCTCCTCTGTGTGAGGACATCTGAATCTACGTCACGTTCTTTGATTGGTCCATTTCAAAACCACATGAAAATTTGATATTTAATGTGTCTGATTTGTGAAACCAGGAAGCAGTGTTGTGTCTTCACCAAGAAGGAACCTCCAGGTTTGAAAAGTGAAGCCTCAAACCTGCATTCTCTCTAACAGCCAGCACTGGGCGACTTCACTGGATCGTATAGAAGTCTATGAGAAAATGTGGCTGCTGATTTATTACCTCAGTAAACACTTTCCTAATGAGTTTATGGTCTCAGTCACTAGTTTCAAGTGTTTTTCAACACAGCATGATGTTCATTTAGTAAATTATGGTCCCATTTAGAGGAAAATAGACCAGAAAGCAGGGGAGGCTTTAGGGCGGGGCTACCTTGTGATTGACAAGTCGCTATGTGTGACCCAAATATGGTACCCCATGGATGTTCAGTTTGTGTTCAGGACGGAGCTGAACGCCTCTTTTCTCTCAGCTGGACAGGTAGGCTGGAATAAAATACAGCTGCTCCTTACTTTCTATAAATTGAACTAAAAGACATTCCGTTAGCTTCCTGCTCAGCTTCCAGTCTGGAGGGGAGATGTTTGTTAACCTGCTTCACTTCTCCAGCCGTTTGGGAACAGACTGTTGTTGGTCTGGAGAAGCTGAAGCATTTATTACCTGACACACTGACACCGTACTTTTACTGCCAGAATATTTTCCTCCTCTGAGATTCCAAGTCACTTTCTGTCACTTGGACAATCAAACACTCCAGATTAAAGGAGCTGCTCTGTAACCGCACGTGTCAGGTAGACATCCTGCAGGGTTTCCGTGGGGTCTTAAAAAGTCTTAAATTCGCTGAAGTTTGTGTTCTAGGTCTTAAATAGTTTTAAATGGGTATTTATTTTCCAACGTCCATGTAACGCTACCTCTAATTGAAATGGCCCTGCAGTTGTCAGGTTACAGCTCTGTCCTCTTCTGTACATCTCGACAGTTAAATTAAAAAGAGGACGGTGTTGACTACGCAGGAGCTGAGGTTAGTAACGTTAAAGCAGCTTGTTAATTAGTAGCTCATCAATGTCATCGTCCATCCCATGATTCCATAAAACTCCACATTTAAAGCTCCCTTTTATATCATTTAAGTAAAAGTGCTGCTGATGGAATAAAATTAGGCATAGTCGCTTTTTCCACAAAACACAGTAATGTAAGTAGTAAAAGGAAATTTTATTTAGCTGAAGATTCAAGTTATTATCACTTAACACTAAAAAATCTCATTAATAATCTGGAAATGGAGAAAGTTCAACAATGAAACAAATTGATTATCAAAATTGTTTCTGGTTAATTATCTGATCAAGCAGTCAATTACTTTGTCTATTCAGCTTGTGCCTTATGTTGTGTCTGAATGTAGAAATGAAGATGTTAAAGGTTTAGATACTAATAAAGAGAACCTGAATAATTCGTATTTTTGAGGACTACTGACTAGTAGTAATTTTGAGTGAGTTTCCATTAGTATTTTTTTGAGTAGATTTACATTTAGTGAGTAAAGAATAAGTAGAATTTAATTTTAATAAGCATCAGTGAATCATTGTAATTTAGTAAGCAGAAATTAAATGTTTTTAAAAAATCTATTATATTTAAGTTAAGGTTTACTTAACTTAAAATAAAAAACTTTAAATATTATTACCGCTACTATAAAAGTTTGAGGTAATCAGTTTCCACAAATATTCTGAGCATTCTGAACTTATTCGGGTTTATAGTGATTTCCAGGAAAAACACCTAAAATAACATACCCAAAATGAATCAGGACCATTTGGCCTAGATGCGTAATTCTTGTCTCCTTTGAAAGGTCAGATGCTAAGGAATATAAATCCATTGTAAATTAACATTTATTTTACCATTACAGACTAAATGGAGATGCAATAAAGAAAATTTTTTATCCTCACCTGGTTAAAAAAAAGCTGTATTTTAATGCAACCTGGAATGCAATTGTAACTGTAAATTTTATGAAAATAAACTTCATCAACATTCCTGTCACCAAAAGCTGCTTTACAGGCCTGTAGCTTGAGAATGGAACATTCCACAGTGATGGCGGGCGCGTTAATCGATCCAGCTTGAGCAGACCTTTTCATTTGATGTCTATGTAGCTCCTACGGGTCGGCCACCAAATGGCAAAAAAGACCGTGTGTTCTAAAGCGGCACTTCCCCTGCTCTGCAGAAAAAGGTAATCAGCTGATTTTTGGACTTAAAACGGGGCAAATGACAAAAGCAAGTCAGCGGTTTTGACGATCGCGTGCTGCCCCCCGCCAACAGAAAATGATACCCCCCTGTGTTTGCTAGCATGTTAACACCACAGCAGATGTAAAAGGTTATAAAATTCCAGGACTGTGCGTCTGCTCGACAAACAATAATACTAACAATATTTTTAATAAATAAGTCAGCAAGAAAATCATGTAATTTTAATAATAAAGTAATTCCTTTTTTAGAGTGTGGTTATTTTGTCAACAGAAACTATCCAATCATCTATCTAACAAAATCATGTCCTTCCTTTAAACTATGCTACTGTAAAACTTTGAATAATAGCCCGGGCTTTCATTTGCTAAAATCACTGAATCGCCTGCCCTCTGCCTATATTTGGGACAGGCGTCCATATGGGACAGGCCTTTAATTACTTTTGCACAAAACTGAAACTACAATGAAACAGTTTATTAATTTCAAACAGAATACTACTAGTATAAAAATTATCCAATAATATCAAATACATGTCATTAATTTGATCTAGCACCAACAGACGGCTTATGCGCTTTTATTTTGAAGTAACATTACGAAAACAACATGGTGCAGGATGAGAGAAGTGTGGCTGAAATTAGCAGAGAACGATTGACTTTACATGATAGGATTCACAACTTGGATTCATTTTATGAAAAGCTGTCTTGATTCTTTTGATCAGTGGACCCTTACAGACTAAAGGAATATAAGTAATCAAGGAACGGACACATTCGGACTTAATGAGCGCTAGAAAGGTAAAGACGGTCAGCACTTTTTTTTCCTTTCCTCTCTTGGTCCATGCAGGTTACACCGGTAAATCTATAGGAATTAGACTTTGGGGCTTGTTGTTTCCATTTAATGCACTGAAATATTGAATTGTGGAGAATCTAACCGATCTAACGTGCAGCATGTCCATACTGACATATTAATCATACCTTTTAAACATTAATATTTGTGTTCACGATCTAAGCAGCTTAGAAGCAGCTAAAGTGGGTGACCTTGTGGGGTTTAAGAGGTTTTATACATCCAAAGAACTTCTATAAAAACCAGACTAGGCGTTTAATGGAGGCAGGCGTTTATTTGTCAAAATGTGTTCCCACACCAGGTCAGTAAAGGAGATAGGCGGCTATTTGGGACTCAGCTATTAATTGAAGTTTTATGGTATATGTTTTTTAGGGCTATGATGAGCGCAATTGATATGACATCAACTTAATACAAAACATGCACTTACAATATGTCACAATAACAAACACAACTGACGTGATAAGTGGTTTTCTTTTTTTTATTTTGCTGTCAGGTCAGGCAATAGCTGCTTTGTTTTTCTCTGTGGTGTGCCTTTATTCAGAATTGCTTAAATCATTTATGGTCCACATGGTATGTGGTCTTCGTTCAAAATTGGCTTTAGTTGAAGTGACCCAGCATGGAATTTCTTCCATAATGGATAGTTGTGGGTGGTTCTGCTTTCATTGTTGGGAGGGTCCCAGAGTCTTTGTTCTGAATTAGATTGAGACCGCTAGCTCGTCCAGTGCATCCTGGAGCCTGTACAAAACACAAATTAAACATTTTGACTTTCAAAACATTCATGTTGAACATGTCTTGTTTGCTTACTGGAACTACTGCCTCGCTTTATGATATAAATTCTTGGCCATGCAAACCATGATAACAAGTGATTTTAGTATTCACCTCCACCACCATCATCACCTTGCCTCGATCTGTTTTTTTCTTACTTGAAGTCTCCACCATCCAGCAGACTCTTGTAAGTGGCAATCTCGGCCTCCAGTTTCATCTTCATGTTGAGCAGCGCCTCATACTCTTGGGTCTGATGCTGGATATTTGCACGCAAGTTGGTCAGCTCCTCCTCCAGACGGATAATAAGGGTGTTGTACTTCTCCATTTCCATGTTGTTTCGCATCTCTGTGTTTTGTAATGTGTCATCTAAGGAGGCCTTCTGATAAAGGAATCAAAAGGGGGAATCAAAAGAATGCCAAAGATATTTTAGGCAAGCAAGTCTAATTTAGGAGAACATGGGAAAGTCCCACCCTTTGTGTAAAAAAAAAAAGAGAAAAAAAAAATTACAAATACAAACAGATATGACAAAATATCTGAGTGGGTGCTGTGTAATAGTCTGGGTATTCTAAAGAAGGATCTCAAACAAGAATTTAGAATCTAAGAGGATTAGATTATAGGATTAGATTATTTCATGTTTTTCACAAATAAAGAGAAAACGAATGAAAACAGAATATAAAACACATGTTTGTAAAATGCATGCTTACTAAGCTCTGTTGGGATGCAAGTTCAATTTCCAGGGTCTGTATCTGTCTGGATAAGTCACTCCTCTCCATCTGGGCCCCATGGAGAGCTTCTGTGTTCTGTGAAACCTGCGCCTGCACTTCCACAATCTGACAAGGAGATGGGGAAAGGGTATTAGCCAACAAGATGCAAGATAGTCTCTGTAAGTGTATTTATAAATGATAACCTTTTTAACTTGGCATCACCTGATTTTCATGCCATCGTTTGAGATCCTCTGCATTCTTAACAGCAATCTTCTCATAGTTGCTCCTAACTTCCTCCATGATCTGGGCCAGGTCCTGACCTTTGGGAGCGTCAACGTCCACTTGCACACCTGACTGGGAGATCTGATTCCTCAGCTCCATCACCTCCTATAGGACAGACAGAAAGAGAGAAATGAACAACAACTTGTGAGCCAGTGCACCAAGACAGTAAGGTGCGATAATAAATCTGGATGTAAGCTACTCGGTCTAAACTCACATTCTCATGGTTCTTCTTTAGGAAGATGAGTTCCTCCCTCACAGCTTCAATCTCACTCTCAATGTTCATCCTGGTCATGTTGGTGTCATCTATGACTTTCTTCAGCCCAGCAATGTCGGCCTCCACAGACTGACGGATTGCCATCTCGTTGTCGAACCTGTAGGAGTGCACAGGCGCAAATCGCTGTTATCCATGCTGCGCTGTATAGTATAAAGTTACAAAATGGCGCAACTAAAGAAATGTTTCCGGTACAAACCTGCTGTTACTAAAATCCTTTAGATATTAGACCATGAACTGTAAAAAAAAAAAAAAAAACCCTCTGTACGGGCTTCCATTTGCAAAGTCCATACCTTTTGACTCCAAATCCTGCCTGCCTTTGTACAGGTTGTGGAGAGTGAGCTTAGATGTGCTTCCTTCACATAAACTTCATATATAAAACAACAATTTTAAACAACTTACTTTACTTTAAAGTCGTCAGCAGCAAGACGGGCATTGTCGATCTGGAGCACAAAACGAGCATTCTCCGAAATCTTATCGAAGATCTGGACAGAAAAAAAATCAGACCCATAATTTATTTTTGGTTTTTTTAGTTTTTTCATATATATCTGAAAGAACAATTGTTTAACCTCAAGCCTCTTAATTTAATGCATAACTTAGTAGTCTGCTCCACTCATTATATCCTATGAGGTAGCAATGAACACAGCTACAGAATTAAATGATGTGAATCACTTTTTCCCTTATGTTAAGCCCCAGAGTCAGATTACAGACTAGGGCCACAACATGGCTGAATCCATAGTAACGTTCAGTGAAAAGAGGAACCACAGGGAGGACAGGAAGAGGGAATGTTCCTGTGCCAAAACAGAATCTGGTTTGTTTTAGCACTGTTGGAAAAATGGGTTTCCTGTATAAGTCATACAGAGAGGTTTTTCTTCTCTCCAGTTTTCACCCATCTGCACTGTCTCCGTCTGTAATTTACTTTGAATTACTGTACACTGAATGCGTTTATGTGTGCAGCGGTTGAAAAATTCCTTGTGCCTGAGTGTGTTTGTGAGTTTAAAACTTTCTTATGTGTCAGTGGCATTCTGTCTCAGAGGAAATACTTGTCTCTTTATGTGTCGGGAAAAACACAGTGCCGCCATCAATCAGGGACCTTGAAGATCGGGAGTCTGTAGAAGAATGTGACATTTGACTCTGCTGACTGGAGCTGATTGTTATACAACCAGTGCACTCACGCGCAGCTATGTGTGCGCACACACAAGCACTCACTCTGGCAGTCCAAGATCCTGTGTGTGTGTGTGTGTGTGTGTGTCACTACCACACATCTGTTTCTCATTGAGGCCCTCCTACGCCAGATAATGCTTGTAGAATCACCCTTTGCAAGCAGGCAGTTTGCAAGCAGTTTTATTTTGTGGTGAAGGATTGTTGAGGGCTTTTCTTAGTCTCTCCCTCATGATACCCGCATGTTGGTGATTCATCACAGGAAGCTCTGGCCGGTTTGTGGCACGAACAAGGTTTATGGGGGAGGGTTAGTGCTTAGCAACCACACCCTTCATTCTCCGGAAAGAAATTGGATAACCTACAAAGAAAATGCTGCCTGTCTCAGCATAGACATTCTGATTCTTAATGTTCCACATCAGGCATTACAGAAATAATGAGTACACTGATAAAACTTACTGCTACAGGTACGGAAACTTTTGAAACAGAATGAGTGACAGAGGGCACTCATTGATTCTCATATTAAAGGCCCCATCCAAGGTTTCTGAAGCATTTGAACACTTCCCACACCTTTCTCATTGTCTCTCTCGCCCAACTTAGCTGTATCAAAGACATCACCCAACAACTACAGCTTCTCAGTTTTAGACATTTCACACTTCCACTTGTGTATTTTAATGATCATTTATCATTGTTATTCCTACCTGTTTGCGGAGGTCGTCTATGATGTGTTCATACTTGCTGTAGTCTCTCGTGTCGGGCCCCCCCTTCTCCAGGGCCTCCCTGATCTTCATCTCCAGCTCCTTGTTGGCCTGTTCCAGGTTCCTCACCGTCTCCAGGTAGTTGGCCAGACGGTCGTTCAGGTTCTGCATGGCTCCCCTTTCGTTACCCATGATCCCACCACTAGATGCCATGGATGCACTGCCACCACCAAAACTTGAGCCCATACCACCACCCATCCCACCACCCATCCCACCACCTATTCCACTGCTTACCCTGAAGGCAGAGGAAGAAGAGATGACTGGAGCACCAGACCTCAGGGAAGACGTGGACACAGAGGAAATGCGGGCGCCCTGTCCACCGGCACCACCATAAATGCTGGCAGCACGGTACTGGGGTGTGGAGCGGGTCATGGAGATCTGCTGCACGTTGGATCTTCTGTAGCTCATTTTGATGAAGTTTAGACACGGCAGAGAATGAAGTGAAAAATTAGATGTGGAGACTCACTGCTGGCCGGCTTAGAAAGTGACGCTGGCAGCGGGAAGTGGGGAACTTATACTCCTACTTCTCCCTCAGCCACAGCTGGTCTCTCAGACCCTGCCCACTTTCACATCACCCTGGTCTTCCCTTCCTGCTCGCCTCCCTGCTCTCTCATGCTCTCATTCACCCACTTGTTCTATTTTTTCCCCTTGGAGACAGAAAAAAACGACAATGTTTTTTTCTATCTCCAAGGAAACGCATGAGGTATTTTTTTCTGTTGAAAAGACTTAAAAACGTTCACATTTGATCAGCACTTATTTTATTGAGTTTATTTGATTAAACTACAGAGACTACATGAACCACAATGAACAACAAAGGAAAGAAAGCAGTAATAGACACGGTTTAACAGAGAAAGCTGGATTAGAATTTAAAAAGTTAGTAAAAAAAGGGTAGAATACTCCTTTCCAAAATAAGGTTTACTTTGTACACATACAACCAAATTCCTTTGGTTTGCCCATAAAAGGCATACTGTCTACCATTCCCTGCATAGTTTCTCTGTTTGTGGTCAGTTGGGCCCCATAATAAACAGATTTGTGCTTACTTTCCTATCTCGACTGAATGGAATGTGAGATACAGCAGCTGCAGTACTGATTATTTTAGTTAAACCGAGGGTGGCGGGGAATGTTTTTTTTACTGGTGAATTACTGATGGCTGCAATCACAATCACATTCAACACGACAACAGGGTGAACAGTGTTAACAATGGAAGCTGGATACTGAACAGGGAAAGCCTAAGGGCACCCAAGCTTCAAAGATACTCAGAAGACAAGAGAAGAGATGAGATGCATAAAGAACGAAAGTAAGCCAATAGCACATTGTTCAGAATACATTCAGAAGTAAAGAAAAGCTGTCCTCTTTCACCAATCATACTACAGGCGATTATCTGTCTAAATCAGTTCTATTGAGGATTTTGAACTATTATCTTTGAAATCTTATCTGTGGTACCTGTCATGAGAACTGCCTTTGAATTGTTTTTTTTCATTGATCCTTTGTGAACTACAGGGGAAAAAAATCTGAATCAAAGTAAAGAGTAACAAAACAGTGGTCAACATAATCAGAATTAATACTTACTATAATGCTACTTTTATTGGTTTTTATTTCCTGCATCAAAGTGACTAAATGACATAGTGACTACTGCTCCTAGGACTTTCACACTGGGCCCCTGAAAACTGGATAACAAAACCAAATGAACCACCCCCAGGGGAAACTGGCAACTGTTCAAACACCCTCCTGAGCTTCATACAACCTAGTTCTTTTCTTTCCTAATCTTACCTCACCTTCATGGTTGATCGGGTTTCAGTGTTTCTCACACTTCATTTAATTCTTTTAGTAAAACTCAACCAACAGAATAGCAAAGAGAAGCAAAAAGCAAAGGAAACACTGATGAGTCTGACCTGTAATGAGGACAGGCAGAATTAAAGAGGAACGATGGATTAAACCAGAATGACTCATACCTCATGACAGTGTCTCTACTGTCTTGTTTGTTTGCATGTACATTGGCAACATTTTACCTCACCTCCCCCCACCCTGAAAAACAGGAAATTAACTCACAACAGTGAACTGCCTTGACCAACAGTGCTATACAGCCTATCTAGCATTTTGCAAGGCACATATCTTTGATTCCAGCTTACACCAAGTGTCCATGTAGAGACTTTTTTGGTGAATGATAACGCCCCAGATTTTATTTCCCCACAGGCAATATCTGGGTCTAAATCGCATGGCCCTTGCTCAGATAATTGTGGGAAAAAGGGGAGGAAAAGAGGAAAAGCTTGAGTCTGTGAGTCATAGCAACACATAGCAGGAATCTGGAAACTACCACAGGAGTTTATGTGCTTCACAAATCTTGGACAACTGTCAGATTATAACCACTCTCAGCGTGGCCTGGAATGAACTTCACCTCCCTCCCTCTTTTTATTTGGTTTCCTTTCGCCCAGCTTCAGTGCAGAATGAGAACTCTCACATGCTTATATACAAAGTCTAAAATGTGTATTTGCATAGATGCATATGCATATCTATGCATATGATTGTGTACACCCTAACAGATGCAAGAAGGAATGCGGAAATGCATGTGAGTGTGACGCCCTCATACATAGTCGCTTCCTTACATCCTCCCTTCCTCTCTTGTTCACTTCCTCACTGACCCACCCAAGATGGTTAGTAAGCACCAAAAGAGGCAATTTGTTGTTGTGTTGTTGTTCTTTTTGATATATACCTATATTCCAGTTTTATGGCCAGGTCTGTCGGTGACGTATAAGGGTCACACAACAGAGGTTAGTGAAATATGTCGACTAAGAGACATTTCTCTGTGAGATGTCATGTCCAATTCTAGCGCTAAGACATTTCACAGGAAGACATAAAAGAGCAGTGAGTTAGATATGCTAGTGGAGAGTCACCTATACTCCCATTTCTCATGTCGACGCAAATGATTAATTTCATTTAAGGGAGTAAAACTGTTTCTTAAAAGAGCAACTTCACTACATGAGAATCTTAAGATTTAGATTTATCTTTTTAGAATTGTAAAGTTACATTAATTTAGATATGTATGAGGAAAAGCTAAACAACTTATGACATGCAGTGTGTTTTGACACCTTTATTACATAAAGGAATCACATTTAGTGAGGAACAGGAGCACAGGACAAGCAAACAACAATAGGGATACAATCAAAGACAGCAGTGCTTTGAGCTAAATGCTATATAGGCTCACAATGACAATGATAACATGCTATGGTTTAGCAGTTATGTTTACCAACTTACTTTAGCCTTTTGGCTTGTTAACACTGGCTAAATAGCACTGAATACAAAGTACAGCTGAGACTGATAGTACTGCATGTTTTGCAGGTATTTGGTCATAATGCAAAGTTAAGGGATCACCAAATAACTTTAAATGAATACTCTCTGCCAATTTCCTTGCAAAGCATCCAATAGTTGCTGAGATATCTCCATCTGGACCAGAGTGGTGTAAAGGACAGACTAATATTGTCATCCATAGAGCTACGCCACAAGCATAGCTAAAACTTCAGCAACATCCTCTAGTATGGATCAGGTTTCATGAGGTAGATTAGCTCACAGTCAATGAGAAACAATGATGATACCACGTGAGATGTCACTCCTCCTGTGGAATTTCCTGGGCTGAAAACACACTTCCATCCCTCAGTCACTAGGGGTCATCAGTCTCAAAGCAAACTAACCCACTGTGGAAGTCCTCACATGTGGTAACAGCATGTTTTTTGTACCTTTCTCCCTGACTTGATGCAATGATTACATGTGTGCACCAATTGTTTTACTCCAAGCACCATGCCATTGTGTTTCCTTCATGTCTGTGCTGGAGACTCTGTTTGAACAGGCATCACAGGGCGAAGCAGGAAGGAAGGGAGATTTATAACTGATTTTACTGATAGTTTTGAAGGTTTGGCAGGGTCTTTCTAAACGCTACAAAGTCCAAAGCTAAAAACACATTCATTTTTGTGGCATTTATCATTACCTTTTCATTTTATTCTGCATTTCCCTGTTCTATTTTCAATACTTTCACCTCAACTTCAGCCTTTAACTTGAGCTTAATATAGTCTGTATCTTTATTGTTTGCAGCAGTGATGACATCATCTTTGTCACTGCCTTCAGCCTGTTTAAGATTACGGTACACCATCATGGATCCTGCCCAGTTCTTACTGAAAATCTCAGTCAATCTGTCAGTGGTTGTGAAATAGGTTTGTTTCTTATCTTTGCTAATTGTATTCTCATTTCCCCCCACTTGCTCATATTCTCTCCACCCCTCCTCTCTGTCTTGTAGCATGTATGTGTCTCCCTCAGCACATTCCTGACTTGATGTGTCATTTAGCAGCTTCATACAAACCAAAACATCACTGGCCTCATAAGAGATCTAAGGTCAGAGGGTTAGCTTCTTAAATTCCCTACGTTCCTCATGCAGAAAGAATGAGGAATTATCTTATCTGGAGAAAGGAGCAAAGCAGCTTTAAACTTGTTTAAATAATCAAACACGAAATAAACACAGCTCTGTTCAACAAAAACTGGTTAACTTGCACATATATGGTTGAATCCAAGTTTAGCACACCGGCTCCATTGTGAAGAGTCACGTCACTGTTTGAGGCAAGCCAAGCAAAACTTGCATTTTCTGATTGGTCCAAACCATGAAAGTCCCTTTCAGGTTGTTAAGATGTACTTTCCACAACATGTGCCAATTCCACACCACACAGCACCTAGGGATTCGGCTCTTTTCATTAACTGGCAAATAGGTGTTTACGTTTTTTCCCCCCAGAACATTTAAGACAAAAGAATAGGGGTGTGGTGAAAAAGTTGGTTATGGGAGCAAGGGGTTTATTCTGGTACAAAATAGGCAACAGTCATCGAACTGCTCTGAAAAGAGCGTGAGTCATAAATCTGCCCAGTGACAAATGTATCATGATTTCCACACTTTGAGATGATGGTTGAGGCTCATGTTTTAAATAAAACTGTTACAAAATGATAAGACCATACTATCTATCTATCTATCTATCTATCTATCTATCTATCTATCTATCTATCTATCTATCTATCTATCTATCTATCTATCTATCTATCTATCTATCTATCTATCTATCTATCTATCTATCTATCTATCTATAACATGCAGTCTCAGGACTTGTGTTGTGTTTTTATGGGTATCTTTATGGTGGGGAAAACTGTTAAGACTAAGGTGGGGTTCACAGTAAAAGAAAAAGACGAACTCTGTTTGCTCTTCACATGGCTGATATGGAAGGAATGCTCATCAACTGTCCCTGTGTATGTGTGCATGTGTGTGTATACACTGGTTTGGTCATAGCTTACAATGGAAATGTCCAGCCCAGTGCACCTTCTAATTATGCAATGTGCAGGCTTTAAACACAGGCTTTTACTTCAAAGTTTTAGATGGTCCTACCTATAAAAGTCTACTTACCTTCTTTGCTTTTTTCATGTGTTTTATGCAAGGATTTGTTGCAACACACCTGCTCTTTATACACTTCATATAGTCATATAGATAGTGAAACATATTCAGTGGGTAAATCTGGTTCTCCCACAATTATAAGACCCAGAGTCACTGCCCACAAACACATACAGCACATCACACTGCGCAACCACAATTTACTTTGCAATATGTCACATCTATGAGAACTGTTGTAAAGTAGAAATGATGTGCCTGTTCATTATACCCAAGGTTTGACTTCATATTCTGGTGGTGTGTGTGTGTGTGTGTGCGCGTGCAGAAGATACAACAAAGATGTCAACTTTGTTGAACGTACAGTATATTTTTATGGGTGCAGAACAGAATGTTTGTAATAGTGTTTGTCATAATGTTTGTCACGATGACATAAAGTAATGTAATGTTTCAAGTTTGGAAACTACTCTTTCAGAAACTTCTAAAAGGTTGACAAGACTCAAAGAGTCTCCCAGTGTTTCTGCAGTAGTTTTATGGAAACTGGCACACTTACTATTATGTAATTCTTGTTCTCTCTCGAACACTCTTTGTGTGCTGTAAATGTGTAACATGATGCGATTTTCTTTCCTGAGATTCCGTCATCCCCCCCCCCCCCCACCTCGTCCTTCACTTCACTGCTGAGGACACCAACCAATCGCACCTCAGCAGGGTCCCTCCCATGCTCTGATAAATAGCACCAGGACCAGGGAGGGTCTATCTGCCTGAATCTCCTCTCTGCAGAGTCTCTCCTCTTACACCAGCTCCGTGCTACAAGACTCCCTCTGTGAACATGTCTGTCAGAGCCATGAAGACCACCACCTTCTCCACTGTGTCGTCCTCCAGGAGCCCATCCCAGAGCTTTAGCAGCCGCTCCTTCTCCGGCTACGGTGGTCGTGGTGTGGGCAGTGGCAGGCAGAGCTACGCTGTCCGCAGCTCCTATGGGGGAGTGGGCAGCAGTGGTGCCACTGTGGGCGTTGGGGGGTTTAAGATGGCTGGTGGGTATGTTGCTGGGGGGTCTGGACAAAGAGGAGGTGGAGTAGAGTTTGGCTATCTGGGCTTTGGTGGAGGTGTGGGAGGTGGCATGGCCAATGAAATGATGGCCCCCATCACAGCGGTGACTGTGAACAAGAGCCTGCTGGCCCCCTTGAACCTGGAGATTGACCCCACCATCCAGGTGATCCGCACCCAGGAGAAGGAACAGATCAAGACCCTGAACAACCGCTTTGCTTCCTTTATTGACAAGGTCAGTCAATTTATGATTGAGATGAAATATTAAAGATAAACACCACCATCCTAGCAGGATGTTTTGTCCTCTATGACATGGGGACAATTGCAAAACAAACAGCACATATTGTATGTTGCTTCATGGGTTTTTGTTTCTAGAGTTCTGTTGGTTGCTATGACTGTTGGCATAAAGCTATTTAATTCCACACAGAGTTGAAAAATAACTCCAGCACCCCAGAGGAAATTAGTTTGTTGCACGCCAAATAGCTCAAGGTGAAACAGATCTGATTTCACAATGGAGATCATCTTTGAGACAATCCCTGTGAAAGCTGTGTACATAACAATATGCAGTCTGCTAAAATCCATGCACAGTGAGTCTGTGGGGGATACAGGCTGTTCTGAGTAATGGCTTAGCTTCCTCACATGTTTTCAATCTCAGGTGAGATCATGGAGCTGGCATAAGAGGATCAACCTGGAAACAGAGTACATGCAGGGCA
Source organism: Micropterus salmoides (assembly GCF_014851395.1). Lineage (NCBI taxonomy): Eukaryota > Metazoa > Chordata > Actinopteri > Centrarchiformes > Centrarchidae > Micropterus > Micropterus salmoides. The sequence goes on from NW_024043372.1 coordinate 26,920,579, forward strand.
GTGATGAAGAGCAGAACAGTTTTGTTTGGATGGCAATGTGAGCAATATCCTGCAAAAAGAGATTTAGCAGTTGTGGAAGTAGACAACACTGCAAACACTTAAAGGACAAAGAAGAGTGGGAGTGGTCAGGAAAAGGTTTACATGAGACTAGCTTGTTAATTACGAGTAGAGTAGATCACTATAGTAAAAACTATCCACCTAAAACTTTCATTAACCTAAATAATACCCACTTTATGAGGCTGCATAATAAAGAGAGACATTTTCTTGACATGAGCATGAATCATTGTTATACAGCCATTATTAAACTTAGATTACTGAAGTATCTGAAACAGCTATCTTATCAGACAGGGGCCTGCACTTATCGGCCTTTCTCGTTTAAGGAGGTACCCTAGACAGAAGTTAAACTGTAAACTGTCAGTCACGCTGAGACTGGATTGAAAAAGAAAGCTCTCATCATGTTTGCTGAGCGGTGGCAGGACCCCTCTGAGAGTCAAGATGCTGAACAGAAAAGTTATAAAGGAGCGAACTGTGTCACAATTGGGAAACAGTGCCTCTTTGTGTTGAAACGTGGCACTATGGGTTTGAATTGAATGTGGAGTAATTGATGTGACATTTAGAGTGTGTTGGAGGTGGGAGAATTTCAATTAGTCATTTTTCTTTCAGTCGATGCTCATGTGGATCTTTGTCACTCAAACAAAATGGATCCATTCTTGTTCTCCGAGTCACGCACCAAAACCCACCAACATGCATTCTTCCTCTGTCCACACCGCATGTCTCACTGATTGCATAGAGTTATATATAGTTCTGTCTTATAAGTTGGATGTTTGTGCAGTACCATCTTCCCATTCTGTTATTCATCGGCCTGCTCATAGTCATACATATAGTCATACATCAAGTCTGAAAATCAGCCTATCACTATCGACCCTCTCATGGCCATTCCTGTATGACCCACAGGTATAGAACTGTTTATTAAACTATTTTTAAAAAATTGACATTTCATTTACTTTTTTTTCTGCAGGTACGCTTCCTGGAACAGCAGAACAAAATGCTTGAGACCAAGTGGAAACTTCTGCAGGAACAGACCACGTCTCGCTCCAACGTCGATGCCATGTTCGAAGCCTACATTGCCAACTTGCGTAAGCAGCTAGACAACTTGGGTCACGAAAAAGTCAAACTAGAGTCCGACCTGTACCACATGACTGGCCTGGTTGAAGACTTCAAAAGCAAGTGAGTGGATTAGAGGATTTCAACCTTTAGTGATGCCCTAACCCCTTAAACCAGCTCAATGTCTTTTTATTAATAATGGATCAAATGACTACTGTTATATTAAAGGAAGCGTTCATACTGACAAACCCACAGCATTATCCCAGACTTTGCAGTTCCCCTCAGCTCCATAAACCATTTTGCCCAGCTTTACAGTTCATCAACAAGATTCAGAGTCACAGCAGGCTGATGTTTTCAAGTTCTTTCCACTGACAGAAATCTGTTCCTTTAAATGCAGATTGCTGCTGAGGAATTCACATCTATTTAATTCCATTTTTCTTTTAAAACTGCTCCAGTCAATAATTTGATATTAACAATGTAAAATGAATACATTACTCAAATTGACAAACCCTCAATGACTCAAAGCACTTCCACTCAGCTCTACAGAGCAGTTAAGCATATTCCAGTTCTTTGCTTTGACTGTTCACCCGCAACTAATTAATACTACTAACTAACTAGTTTTCAGTTTAAGCAGGCAGCTGTTCAGCAAAAAAAGCTATAAAAACTCACTGTATGAGCTCATGTACACTGCGTGAGCACCAAACGACAAACAGACAAAGTTAACAAGTAACTGATGAACACAGGGGATTTAGCAGCTAAAGAGCCAGATATTTCCCTCAGCAGTTAGAACCTAGCCACAACGACAGTGAATATTGGACTTGCCACATAGCCAGAAACACACCCAAAATAAATTCCAACTGCTTGCTAACATGCACATCGAAAGGTAACAATTATGTCGGTGTTGTGTTTACAGTGTGTTTCTGCTGCCTCCCAGTGCAGGATTGAGTAGATTTAAATTTTGATTAAACTTTTTTTCCATTATGTGATTCAGATGAAATTGAAAAGATTAAAATAAAAGTCTCTTATTTTCCAGGTATGAGGATGAGATCAACAAGCGAAATGAGTGTGAGAACAACTTTGTCCTCACAAAGAAGGTCTGTTTAGGTTTTCTAACATATTCTTGATCTTAAAACTATAATTAGCCTTTGAGCACAATGTGCCCACACAATTGCCATTTGAACCTCCGGGCCAGGGCTACATGCAGGAATCCACATTTTCCATGTTGTCTTTTCCTGTGCAGGACACTGATGCAGCCTATATGATCAAAGTGGAGCTGGAAGCCAAACTGGATGGACTCTCTGATGAAATTGAGTTCCTGAGGCAGATCTTCGATGCAGTAATAACTTTATTTCACTTTTCAGCCACACACATGATGTTTTACCACGTCCATTTCTTCTTTGCTTATGTTGATGTATTATTCTACCTGTGTAGGAAATCCATGAGCTGCAGGGTCAGATCAAGGACACATCCGTTGTGGTGGAGATGGACAACAGCCGTAACCTAGACATGGATGCCATCGTCGCTGAAGTGCGTGCCCAGTATGAAGACATCGCCAACCGTAGCAGAGCCGAGGCTGAGTCATGGTACCAGACTAAGGTGAGACCACTCTTCATGTGATCTGAAGTTGAAGCCTTCAACCTGCACTCCATCATCAGTGAGGAGAGTCTCTCCAGCTGACTTCCTGTCATTGTACCAAGCCCTCCTGTTCTCAGCTGCACGGTACATGATTTTCACCAGTTAAATGTGGGGTGAAGTATATTCTCTTGACCTTGCCAAAAAAAACTTGTATGACACCAGATTTGTTGTAGACAACTAAAACGTATCTAGATTATCTGTTGCATTTTGAAGTCAGCCTGAGTTGTCCTTGTCTGTTCCAGTATGAAGAAATGCAGCAGTCAGCAGGCAGATATGGTGACGACCTGAAGTCATCCAAGGCTGAGATCGCTGACATGAACCGCAAGATATTGAGGCTCCAGTCTGAAATTGACATGGTTAAATCACAGGTGAGGCTTACAGATTTATATGTATATATCAGATTTATATTCAGCAGTAATTCTGGAAACTATGTTAATAGCACCTGGACTTACAAAGACCTTTGATTTTTTGTACTACTCTTCCCCCTCTACTCTTAGCGAAACAGTTTGGAAGCTCAAATTGCAGAGGCTGAGGAGCGTGGTGAGCTGGCAGTGAAGGATGCTAAACTCCGCATCAGAGACCTGGAGGAAGCTCTCCAGAGAGCCAAGCAGGATATGGCCCTGCAAGTCCGCCAATACCAGGAACTGATGAATTTGAAGCTGGCTCTGGACATAGAGATCGCCACCTACAGGAAACTGCTGGAAGGAGAGGAGGACAGGTAAAATATTACTGGGAGCACACTTGTGCACCAACCTGTGGAAGTGATGCAAGAGTTTTATTCTGTATGTCTCATGGCATACTGCTTGCTCCTGACTTTTTTGATTTTCTCTACAGGTTAGCAATTGGAATCAAGACCACTGTATCCAAGCAAACTTGTAAGTATATAAAAAAACAATATATATGTATATGTATATGTATATGTATATATAAATAAAAAGCTGGAACAGTGATCACATATTCTATGTACAGTAACACTAACAGGATCATTTCTCCTTAAGGTCTCAGGCAACAAAATAATTAATGTCATAAGATAAAATGAATACAGTACAACCCTGTTTACACAGGGCAGTTTTTCTCCATGGTTTTGATGCATTGTTAGGAACAAAAGTCTGGACTTGAGAATAGATGACACAAATCATACAATCATCAAGCTACTAACAACGAAAACAACAGGCCTGTCATCCATATCACACCTACCGCAATATTCTATCTGGTCAGACACCTTCAATAAAATAGTTTATGTGACATGCCCATCCTTGGCACCACTGCAGGGATGTCATCAAAGGTAAAGTTAATTACCTCCGCCAATGTAACCCGGAGAATATTTTTGTGTTCGTAAACTTTCCATGGTCATGCTGAAGATCACTAAGAGGCCCTTACACCTACAAAAAGATATACATCCAAATGTCAACTCTTTCCCCTCTACTTTATATCTGTGATAACGACTGTCTTTCACTTCTGAACGTGCAGCCATGAACTACAATGCCTACGGCCTGGAGAGCTCCCGAACCCCGTCCTACGTCAGCCGCTCCTTTGATGGAGTCAAGGCTAGCAGTGGTTCTGCTGCTGCCCTCGAGGGGGCAACGTTGAAGAGCACCACAGTCACCAAGACAGAGACTGTGATGATCAAGACTGAGGAGAAGACCGAGGAGGTGAAGAAGGAAGAGGAGCAGCAGCATGCAGCAACCGAGGAGTTAACTGCTGTGCAGACGAAGGAGCAGGACCAAGTGAAACCTGAGGCTGTGGCTGAGGAATGAAGCTTTTCCCTCCCCCGTGTTTTGGCAGATTTATGATTGGTCTTGGAGGTTAAAAAAGCAAGACTACTCCTACTTTATTATCCAGTTCTTAAATCATTCGTTCTCCAAGGTGCCTTCACCAAATAATGTCTGTGTTTCTACTGTAAGAAGTGCAAATGGACATGTCTTTGTCCAGGTTTCTGAAAACTCTTGTCAACTGTGGATTGAGTCGTTCAGCGATCACTGCACCATACTTGGTTTACCAGCAGGTGGCACTATTGTATGTTTTCCTCTGCTGCTCCATATTGTCCTTCCATCAAAGCACTGCTGACACAGCAACCTGTAATTCACAGTCTAGCCTAATATTCATCTGATTGACATTTTGGGGACATAAACATCGCCATAACGAACTCCTTATGCTAAACCTGCTGTACCTAAACAGTAAAGTAAGATGAAAATCAGTCACAAAAGTCTTAATAATATCTTAGAAAAACCTTTTTCCATGTATTACTGTTGGCAACACCCTGAGTCCTGTTTGCTCAACAATAAATCTTCTTCCAACAGTTTTTTACATGGTGTCCGGTTGTGTTTTTTTGGATTGTATATGGTACAATCTTCTAATCTCTTGTCTAGTTGCACTATTCGTAAAAAACCTAATCTTTTAATTTTTTATTATTATTTAAACATTTAATGGGAAACTTACCCCCGGAAAAGACACGTTAAAGGTGTGGTGGGAAAACATTTGCCTGATAGGGCTTGCTATCTTTATTCATTTATTCTATTTCAACACACAAAAACACCCACCCTTAGTTAGAAGAGGCGTGTTGCTTTAGATCTCCACGAGGAGATATGTAATTATGCAGAGCTCTCTATTGTACTAGATGTTTGAACAATTGCATTGTTTTGTCATGGTTTTTGTTGCGAGTAATGTTGAGTCTTGTCTTGTTTTTTCCATTTAAGGATTGTAAATACATTACGTGGACTCCAGGAAAGGTAGCTGCTGTTATTACAGTAGCTATGTGGATCTCTCACACACACACACACACACACACACACACACACAAATCCTTGTACTTCTATGGTTTTGAGGACACTCATTGACATAATCCGTCGCCTGGACCCTTAGGCTAGATCCACACTACTATGTTTTTGGTTTACACAGACCTTTTGCTATGTTTGCACCTCCCGTCCAGACAAAAATGGTGAATCTGAAGACCTAAATGGAGAAGTTTGAAAACGCTGCTGACCCTGTTTTGACTTTAAAATTCCGGGGTAGCGTTTTAGCGCGGACAGATGAAAACAGAGGACTTTAAAAATGATGCAAACACTCACATTTGGCTTCTGATTGGGTCTTATAGCCCTGTAGCCTACCTTACCATGTGCAAAGTATTAAAGTATTTACTTTGCAACGACTCCCACTATGTTTTCCGCCGACACAGTCTCTTTGCACTCCTGTGTTACTTTCAGAAACCTCGTTGTCAGTCCATGCAAAAAAATGATGTGGTTTGTTGTCTGTGGTAGTACTTTATTCTTTTGTTAAATCTTCTGCAACTGCCAGACAATCGTGTTCAAGTTTACACCTGAACGCTCATGTCCAGTGTAGTGAGCTCAATTTTGAAACGCATATTGTTTTCGTTTTAAAACTTTTCAAAACAAAAAGATTTAGCCATACCCTAACCTTAACCATCACAACTAAACCCTAACTCTTACCTAAACCTAATTCTAATTCTCTTGAAGCGCACACACACACACACATACACACACTACTACTACTACTAGCAGTTTTAACAGGAAAACTTACATGATATAATGACATTTTCCTGGAACACCTGACAAGTCCCAGCCTGACTCGGTCAAGGTACACGCTAATTCAGGAACTTGTCTTCAACAAGATGAACTAAAAGTCATGCACTCTTACATGTCAACAAATGTCATATTCCCAACCTCTTAAATCACTTACTGTTAAAAAGTATACATTTAAATTCACGCATACAACTTAGGAATATGACACTCGTGCAACTTGTGCAAAAGGCTATTATGTGTGAGAGTCTGTGTGTTCACTGAAGTACTGTCTGTGATCTATCTGAGAAATAGGGTAGTTTTTCTCTTTCAGCAAATGATTACCTAAGAGGCCTTTTCAGCCCTAGACGAACAGGTTTGAACATGAATTATGGGTGGTGGTGCCACACCCAAGGCCATACAAGCTCTCATGAAGTCTTATGAAGACAGAAAACTGCACCAATGCCACCCACAGTTCATCACTCTTACCAGAACTCTTGACTGCTGACATACAGGCACAATGGGGCAGACGGAAGCATTTTCAGGTTTAAAGGCCTCATCAGGTAACTGCATGAAATATAATACCACAGAGAGCAAATGACTGATAGCTGATGGTTTCAACATTTTAAGGAATGGACTTTCTTACTTCACTTTCTGGCAGCAATTGATACCTCTCTCATATCTGACTTTTATATGGTGGCCCTGAGAGAACACATGCAAATTAGCAAAACACAAGCAAATGAAGGAAACAGCATCACCATCCCATCCACACATTTAGCAGTACTGTTGGAAGAAGACACAACTAAAGAACAATACTTTGCTCATTTTCCAACACCACTAGGACAGTTAACTTAAGTACAAACAAAAGCAACAGATAGGTCCCAGGTGTGTCTGGGCATGTTCAGTTTGTTTTCCATGGAAACATCTACTATTTTCCCTTGGGTTCTGTGCGACTTGCAGCACATTTATGTTGAATTTTCCGTTTTTGGTTGGGGTTTTCGGTATTTGGTTGTGTTATTTTTCTATTTTGCAGTGTTTTTTTTCTAAATGCTGCACAAGTTGTTTTCTTCTATTTGCATGTATTTTCTTACGTTGAAGGGTGTTGAGCTTTTAGGGCCACTGTACTGTTAGATACACAAAGTTTCTGAAAATGTGTTAAATTTTAGGCTGGATAGTTTATCTGAGCTCTCTGAGCAGTTGCCAGGCAATCAGTGGAGACTCCAGGAAGTTATGCCCCCAACCCCAGCACATAACTAATTGTCGTTTGCATGGTTTTTGTACGGATAAAACAAATAAGATATAACATGTTAATTAGTGAGCTTTACAGGTGTTGGTAGGCGGAAATTGTAGTACCTTAAAATTTTAAAAGTACAGTCGTTGAAAGTAAACGTACCTGGTTGCCTTGCAGTTCAGACTCCTTCTGTGTAACAGTCTCAACTTGCACAATCCCTTGCAAACACTGAGTGGGCTACTCCACTCATAAGCTGATGAACAGTGCAGATACTTTCATTGTAATAATGTTTTGGTCAAAGGTTTAAATGCACAGCTGCAACTAGTGTCCACAAACAAAAATGCATTGTTTGGCTCAAAGTGTATGCTCTGCAGTAAAATGTACCTTTCACTGTTCAAATACAACTCATATAATCATGAACCATTTTTATTCTGTCTTATGTAACCGTTTCAGTGCCTGAGGCTTGAACCTTTGAGTGTCTTTGGGGAGCCGATCTGAGGGTCAGCCCTGCACAGGAATCTTCTCTGACAGCCTCTGCCACACAAACAAACTGTGCTGGAACAAAGGCATATCTATGCTGCTGCAGCTGCTGGAGACTGCTAGTAGGTCTGCTGTTTGCAGGAGATGCAAACCATTTGGTGGATCCAGAATCTCATTTCATTGATTAAAAATGTTGCAACATTTGTTCATTCATTAACAGTTGTCCAATCTGCCCCTAGGAGGCACAGTACTACTCTACAACTATTCTAAAAAATGACACACTGAACTAGGATCATGCAGGCTCCTCCTCTCTGCAGTCCTGCTGACCTAATGTGCAATGTTGTATGTGTTGTAGCAGGCCAGTGTGATGAGCTAAACCTAACAACTACCCATCTTCAATAAAACCTTTGTTCTGCACATAGTTTTTTTACCAGATGTGTAAGTGTGACATATGGGGTGAGGCAACAGTGACAAGTGAAACGAGAAAATTGAAAGAAACTTTGCTCCACTGCTGTGACTGACTGATGTGCAGCCCGGAATCCTCTTTCTAACCCTGGGGTTAACATCACAGCGTGTAGTCACATGTACCAGTTTTACTTTCATGTTATGTAATCTATACAATGTGTCTCTGTCAAATACAGAGTGCTAGAATTCCCCAAGGCTGTCTCCAGAGTAAATATGTTTGCAACTCAATGAGAAAAGAAAATCAAACAAATGCCTTTCTCTCTGCATCCAACTGCCTGCAAGGCAAATGTTGGTGTAGAAATGCTTGTGTACTCCTTTGTTTTATCTTCATCAGAACACGTTTTGGCCCCCTTAGAGTATTAATGAATATTTGTTTAATGTAGTTCTTTTGGGAACATCAGTTTGACAGGGCTTCAGATTTTCCATGCAACATGTCAGTGCAGGCTTGCACGGCAGCTTACAACCGGACAGTATCAGATACTGGCCATGATTACATAAAGATAAACTTCATACTGAGGACCTGAGTCAACAATGAGTCAGTCCACAAGCTCATCAAAGGCAAACCTTTGTCTCAATGAGACGTATTAAAGTGTTTCATGCAAAATGGCTACATGGCGGTTGAACAAATGTGAAATCTGTTCTCATGTAGTCAATTATATTAAATGCCAATAAAAGAAAATGATAACTTGTTATAAAACGATTAGTGTTTCTCTCCAGGGTTTCATGATTTAGTCATGTAAACTGTCAGATTTAATAGCCTCAGTATACTAAATCTGCACCAGCGGCAATATAACCAACTATATAAATTAACCACATCCAGGATTTGTCTTTACAGGACTTGACATAAAAAGTGCAAGACTGACAGGTGTTTTTTAAACCATGAAAAAAAAGCTCAGCTGAATTCCTCCGCAGGCTAAGGGCGGAGACTACTGACAGATAGAGGATCAAGATCAGTGTTGAGAGTATTCGGCTTTATGGATGCCTGGTTCAGGTGTGTCCGTTTTCTTGCATTAAAACAATAGCAACAACAATTGCTTTCTGAAGAAGTCAGACTTTTTAGGTTCGGCTGCAGGAAACTTGCATTGTATTTGAAATGTATTAAAATTAAGTATCTACTATGGTAGATTTGAGAATTAAACTCATCTAAAAATGTTGCACAAATTCTAAAAAATGTATTTGAAAAGCAAGAAGGAAAGACAAATGTATAAAAGCATACATTTACAAGTGCATGATGTTGTGCACAAAGTATGATAACTAAATTTGTCCACACCATCACTCACTAGGACCTCAGTAATAACATATAACAACAAGTAGAATTATCACCTTTCTAGTGGTATAAAAAAAGTAGAATACATGGCAAAGCTTTGTAATGGATTGCACAGGGTGGTGGAATAATGTCATCACATGCTGAGAGGAAGTGTCTGTTCTGGCAATAGAGATCTCTAAATCTTTATTTTCAAATAGCACACGCCAGGTACTTGTGGACACCCGGTGTTAAGTAGGATCTTCTCAGACATGGAGCCATGGAGGCCATGAAATGAAATTTGCCATCCAGAGCATGAGCCATCTGTTAATACCCACATCTTCCAGTATGGAATCTCAGCTACGCATGTTTACAGGGTCGAAAACAGAGTCTAAAATCCATTTTTAAAATATGCCTTGGATAGCTTGAGATTTGGGGTTACAATGCCTTCTCAAAATCAATCAAGGTGATGTCTAAAGCTTTTTATAGTTTCCTTACACACAATTCATTCACCCGTAATGTGACAAATAAATCCCATATGTACCATAAACACCATCCATCCATCCATCGTCAACCACTTATCCTGCGTACAGGGTCGCGGAGGGCTGGAGCCAATCCCAGTTGACATTGGGCGAAAGGCGGGGTACACCCATGACAGGTCGCCAGTCCATCACAGGGCCATGAACACTAAACATTAAAATGATAATTTTCTTGAAAAACACTTTTTAACAAATTATCATTACTCTTAGTTGACACAATAATTGCAAGTGAATTATCACTGGCCATAAATATGGAAAACAACATTACGATCATCTTTTCATAACCTTCTTTTATCTGAACCCATCAATCGTTATCCATTTTTTAATATACTAAGCAAACAAATTCTGTATTATTTGAACTTCCTGTCTTTGTTCTCCACTAGCTTATTTTCACAAATCAATACTTCATGTTATAAGGACGAGTTCATAAAAACACTCTTCAATTATTTTGGGACTCTTAACTTTGTGTCTGACGTGTTACATTGCTCACACAAAATCTTCTATAGCATGCAATTTATTGCAAATTTGTATTTGCAACACTGAAGTACCATATCAAGTAAAGCTGGTCCTGCATGGTTTCTTAACCTTGTGGCCTAAGGGGCTCTCTGTGAAATTTAGATTTACCATTGTGTTATTGTGGTGCCATATTCTTAAATCACGTTCAGTCAGTCAACTCACATAGGAAAGTGTGTTAACATGTGAAAACAGCAAAGCATTATAGTAAATGTTTGAGTCTTTCTGTAAAGACTGGAGTTGGAGCGTACAAGGCAGATGCAGAGATGATGGTGGAGCTGACTAAAGCAAAGAAGCTGCAGCAGCAATGTTGGCTGTGGAGATACCTGCGGAACAATGAAGCTGCAGCAGCACTGGCAGAGGGATAGCATTTTTCAAAGCTTGAATTGAACGCCACATTGTAAATTTGCTTTTGATGAGAGCTTGAGCTGTCTGTACATATAATTGGTGAAGAAATAACCCCATCCTAAGTGACAAACAGAAAACCTGGGGCCATGTATACCATCATAGGAGGACTGGTTGGTGATGACCCCTCTATGTGCTGTCTGCCATGTGCACTGTACTTAATGGATGCATTTAGGATGCAATGCTCAGAGGGCAGAAGATGGAGGGGGAAGGTGAACAGGGGCCCAGCAATAACATATTATTTTGGCCATGGAAGGTACATAATGGTTAATAAGTTGTTGTCAAATTAAGATATAAAGATGAAACCTTCACAGTATGTTATTCATGCCTTCACTGTTGCACCCCTCTTAGTTTTATGACCTGTCAGAGACGCTATGGGGTTCATTGTGGCCTGAGAGGCTCTGTGTGAAAAGTTCCTTTAATTTTCCTGTGAAGTCTCATCTCTTAAACACGATGGTGGCTAAATTACTCTGGGGACTCCATAGCGGGACCAACCTGTCAGCCCGACCAGTTTGCTTCAAGCTATCTATGCTATGATCTGAGGTTCCAAGGTTGGTGTGCGGGTGTGTAGCTCTAAGTGGTAGATAGTATTCAACCTCGGGAGATGTTTCCAGAGTTACTTAGAGTCACAACCCAACAGTATACAATCACAAATGGCTAGATCATGATGGTGTCAGACAGCGGATTTCTTGTTGACACAGTGATCAATGATGTGATCACATCATTGATCACTGATTACAATGATCAATGATCTTGTTGTAAAAATCATCACTACTGGTAAAGACGTGTGTGAGGGATAAAATATATTAACTTGGCTTTCATCACATTCTCTTGCACATGAAGGCCAAAAAATCTTGTCGGCATTGAGACATTATTCCATTGTTACAGCATTTGGCTGTGCAAACAGAGAGAAAACTGGGGCAAGAAAGCTGTAGTGGGTAACACTTCATAAACCAAATATGTTTATACCTGACAAAGCAGACTGCTTTGTGTCTGTTTAAATTATTTAACTAAACTATAACCTTAATCTGATTATTCACTGGGTTATAGTGTGCATGTGCACATCCTCTATGTGTAGTCTATCCAGTAGGATCAATTCATCAACTGGCTTCAGTGCACCGGCATAAAAGTTGTGACTGGCCAGATTAAAAAAGTTTGCACTGGTTACAAAATTAGGATGAACTTGTTTCTAAAATCTCTGCATTAATAAAATCCGATTTACTTTTAATTATTAGAAGAGTCCCTATGCCTGTATCATTTAGAAATGTGACCAATCATTTGGTATCAAATTGGTTACATTTAGACTGATTCTTCCTAGTGTTTCTCTCATCTCCACTGCTGCCTGTCAGTCACCACAGAGGCCGAGGCATGTCACATCAGATTAACATGGAGGAGGAAAAGCTACATGTTCCTCCGAATTCCTCCAATGTTTTCACTTCGGAACGACTGGTTTAAGGCAAGGTCCTGGTTTAATTTTATCTTTTGTCATTTAGTTCATTTATGATTAATCCAATCAAATCAAATCAGGCTCTCTGTACCACATGAATTGCATAGCTAATGCTTTTTCTTTTGCATCATGTCCCATCACATTGAATTGCATTTTGTTGAATTAAATCATTTCGAATTGCAAAAGGGGTGAATCGTATAGTACCACATTGGTAGTTACTTCATGTGTATCTTTAATGTATCGGATCATTGTCAATGCATCGAGATGCATATTACATCGGCCTCAGTGATAAATATGCACATCCCTACTATACAGGCCCCGAGATCAGGGTAACTGAAATCCTTTGTTCAATTCAAGCTGGCTGCATACTGTCTTCTTGGTCTCTCACCACATTTTCTGCCTTTCTCTGCTGTCAAACTTTCAAAAATGCCAGAGAAACTCTAAATAAATAAAGAAACATGTATGGTCCCCAGGTTGTATCCCAGACAGAAGCATTGATTTAGCACCTATAATATGTATGTAATTCAGTTTCGCACAGAGATTTTGATTTATGAGGCTGTATTGTGCCAGTGTTGTGTTTTTGAGCAGCCTGGAATGTTGTATCAGAGAACAAACTAACAGACACACCTTATAATGCACTTTATATGCAAATAATCTTGTGTGGACTTCAACAATACCTCAAATTTAACATATCACTGAATCAGCAGCTCTGGCATGCTGTTTGTCTGTTTTGCTTTGTGTGCAGTTGGCTCCAGATTGTCTTCTACTTTTAGGTCCAGCCCTGGTTATCACAGTGTCAGAGAGGTCTTGGAGGTCACCTGTCATTTTTAACTCAAACTGATTAACAAGTCGTTCAGCGACTGCAAGGATCATCCCCTGAAGGCGAGGGTGGAAAGACATGGTTAAATTGCTCTCGGACAACCTGTCAGCTGGACCAGTTTGGTTCCAACTATCTAAGCTACGATCTGACATTATAAGCAGACCATCCCAAGGTTGGTTTCTGGGTGTTTAAGTCTGAGTGGTAGATGCTATTCAACCTCAGTAGATGTTTATGATCACAAATGATAAAATCAGCAGACATTTTACTTCACATAGATGATAACAGTACAGTGGCAAAACTGTTTGTTCTGACTTAATAATTAATTACGAAGGAAATCATATTATCTTTTGTTTGTTCGCAACAAAATGTGATTTCCTTCCTAATTCCTCGCTTATTCCCACAGAGATACATATTTGTTTTTTCTTGTACTGCTCTATATCTTTTAAACTTGGTTGTCAATAATTTTTGTGTGCAGCGAGATGTGTGTCTACTGTGTGCAATGTCAAATAAGTTTCTCAGATTTTTAAAACTACAAAAAGTGACATTTAATAATGTGTGTTGTCACTCTGACACACAGCTCAATCATCATCATTCGTAACTCACAATAGGCTGAACTTGCCATAAAAGGCGTGTGCAGAACTACTGCAGGGCTTTGTAATCTGCAGAACACTCATAGTGAGATACTTTAGGTATGGGGCTGTCCTGTAAACTTAATCACTAGCCCTGATGGAAAGGTGGGTGTGCACAAACACTCTCTCTGTTTATCAGAGTATCTTGCACATAACTTTCACTGTAAAAAATGCATGGGTGTGTCAAACTAAATTCTCCTGGTCCCACGTGAACTTTTGAATGGCTAAACGTATCAAGATTTTCAATTTCATCATGATCTTTTTAAATTGATATCTAAATATAATTCATATGTTTAAGAAATAGAAAATAGATTTTTTTTGCTACTGACTAACTTTCCCATTGCCAAGCACAAAATACTTTTTTTAATAAATGAGGTGCATGTTGATGCCAGCTCCCTAAAACAATGTTACTATGGATAAGGGTGTTGTCATTCATAATATTGTTTGACCCCACTGACTTTCAGCTTAGGAAATTGCTTTTAACCCCACTTCTGTTGGGACTCTATGAACATCCGTACAAAACCTTCTTATTATAAAGGGTATTATCCTCTAAGGGGAAGCTTTAAGGGCGTTTGGGAATTTTTTCATTGTGGCTTAAACCCAGTCCACGCCTAACTTAACAAATCCATGTTCAACCCCACGATCTTAAACAAAGAAGTTAACATTGATGCCAGACATCATTACAGTTAATCCTTTATTTTGGGAGAAACTTACGGGCAGGTTTCAAAGGGTTTTTACATGAAGTTTAACATGGTTTAAGTTGACTCATGTTAACTACACTCTTTTTAAAAAGAGCATAAATATGTTTCTTCCACGTATACTGTAATTTTATCACTTCAACCTCAAAAACTGTGTTATTTCATTGTTTTTCAATTTTAAAAGTTATCATACTTACTTTCTTTGACTCTCTTAAGTTATTGTGTGAATCCAGTTTTAAAGTAAGACTGTTTAAGTGCTAATATGTTTGCCAGCAGCAAAGGTTGCCAAGTGTGGTTTATGAGCACAAGTTAATAATTTCCTACTATCAAATGTGGCGTTCTTAAGATGTAAGACTAAAAGGGTGGGGTTGGTTTGATGACAAATTCTCACTTTCCTTTCACCAGTTCAAACACGTAAGTATGCAGGTATAGTATGTGCTAAGTAGTCTACTGTTAGGGTTCTGACATTTTCAACTGCTTTGTCCTTTTTCTTCTCCTTATTTAATGTTTACATCTACAAAAGCAAACTTCTCAAAGATTTTCACATGAATGACACTTACAAACCATGTTTTCACACACACACACACACACACACACACACACACACACACACACACACACACGCTCACACACGCTCACACACACACACACACACACACACACACACGCTCACACACACACACACGCTCGCTCACACGCTCACACACACACACACACACACACACACACACACACACACACACGTTTGTTCCACTTGTATACCTGTGTGAGGATGTCTCATTGACATAGTGCATTCCTGAACCTTCACATCTTGCTTGCACAACCCTAACCCTAACTCTAAACTGATTGTAACCTGAACACACACACACACACACACACACACACACACACACACACACACCAACGACCTAAAAGGGGACTTATAAAGTGATGAGTATGTAATGACAAGTCAGTGGTTGCTAGGTACTGCAGCAACAATAACAGGGGGTAGATATCATTCTGGGAAGGGATCTAGTCTGATAACAGAAAACAGATTCATCAGAGTTATTTCCTGTATATACTCCACTGTTTTACGATATTCAGATAGCTTTCCGATTAATCTGCTTTACCCCCAAATTCCTGCTTGAATGCAAATATCAGTACACACGGGAAAAAGCAGAGTAAAAGAGTGGAGAAACATATCAAATGCAGATGATTCTGAGTGCCAGGGCTCACTGAAAGGTTTGGTGAGTTTGAAAATGACTAAAATGCTAAGGTCTTAACAATTATTGGCTCTCAACCAAGCTGCACACCTATGGAAGATGCCATATGTCCTTTTTTCATATAAGTGAGGGGATATCTTGTGGAGGAATGATGTTCACCCCTCCAATAGAGTCTCACAGACTTGGCAAGGAGCACTGAAGCTGTTCCGGAGGCTCGTGGTGGCCTGACTCTACAACACTTAATACTGTTTTTTGACTATAATTCTCAGAGATCATTGGCATGGGAGGTTCAGTTGCAAAACCAAAAAGGTTTCACGCCTTTCACAAGGGGCCTTAACTGAGCAGCTACTGAGCAGCCACAGCTTTTAAGAATAAGAATAATAATAATAATCCTTATTTGTAGAGCACTTTTCAAAAACAAGTTACAAAGTGCTTTAACAAGTGTAAAGACAATAATACCCAAGAGACAATAATACAAAAAGTGCATGTAAATTCTACTTATGTCTTTTGAAATCAGTGGTGGGTGTGTAGACTTTTACCGTATGCTGTATTGAGTCACTGTGAGGCCAGTGATAGTATTGAGAGTGATTGGGTGGGTGGTGTCCTAGGAATGTGTTCACTGCAGGCAGAACAGACCTGCTTAGACAAGCCCAGTACTACAGCTCATGTCCAATGTGTCCTCTGTCCTGTGTAAGAAGTTGACATATATGGGACAGGAGTTTCATTACAGTAATTTTGCAGGTATTTGTTTCACAAACCAAAATATTGGGCAAATTGAAACTTTGACCTTATAATTGTGCTTGCTAGGTGAGAAATCAGAGGCTTGCCAAAGTCATTTGAATGTAACATTATAGCAAACAAGCAAGTCTGCTAATCTGTGACACTGACTGATTCATTTTTAATCCTTGATGATGATCAATGTAGCACAACTGCTTAAACAAAAGAACACAAAACCAGATTGTGCAACCACATAAACTATGTGTGACTTTATGCAGAAGCAGGTGTTGTGAACGTCTCACTCACACAAGCAAACTAGTGAATCTGTTGCTAGGTTTTTATTTGGCTAGACAATTTACATGGTGTAGAGTGAGTCATCCAGTCAGACTGCAGTTTGTGCCAGGGTTCCCATGCCTCCGTCCCACAATTATAGTGAGGCGGTGTGTGTGGGCTATAAGCAAAGTGTTAAAGTCCAGAATAGTACATCTCATGGTGACATTTTAGGCAAGCACTGTGGATGTGTTTCCAAATGTCTTAGCATGCCAACAAACTGTTGACTTTGCAACTTTGTGTAAATTCACTAAATACTGGAAACTGAGCTTGTTAGTGAGACATTCTCTGAGAGAGTTTCACTCTACACTTTTATTGCAGGTTAACCACGTTAGCTTCACTTGGCTGCTGCAAGATATTTCCATGCATGACTGGCGGCCGCTGTGTTGTAAGGGTGTGTACCTTTTTGCAGGTGGTGAGACTGTGAGGCCCAGATTAAACTACAATCACTCCCTCATGATGAACACACCTACAAACTTACCAGGATGCCAAAACAAGCATGGAGGGGTGTGTTTGTGTGTCAAAAGGCTCCAGATTTTCTCTTTTGTGCTTGTTCATTATTCTTCCCTTGAATAGTCAATGAATAGTTTGATTATACTCATTCAGATCTGACAGGACTTTGGGCTTTTTGAAATTCCTGAACTTTGTAATGAAGCTCTAGTGAACACAGTACTATGACCCCTGTCTGCAACGTTATGTTGAAAATACAAGTTAACGTGTGATTAAGATATATATATATATATAGATAGGTAGATAGATAGTAAAAGGCTCTCCTCACTGGCAAAGAACCACAGATACCAATCTAACCAGTCACTCTGTCCTTCAGTTTGAATTCCATTGAACATTCCATTAATAATTAGGGGATCATGTTCTCATGATTAAAGTTTTCTTATATGATTTTTCATAACTATGCCATGCATTGTCATATGCTAAATATACTAGTATACATTCTTATAAAGTTTTTCCTCAATATGAATATTTGAAAGGAAAATAATCTTTTTATGCCCAATGGTCCAACACCTACATGCCTAAAGGTAAAATATGTTGCTGCCAAGCTCAGTCATTCTTAAAATGGGAAGGCATTTGGCTAAAAGAGCCTAAAAACACCATAAAAATGTGATCCCTTGGAAAAGGTTGTGGTTTTGTTGTCAGTCAACATGATGACAAAATATTTTGTTGTGACCTCTGTCCAAGCATGACATCTGAAGTTATACTGTGATTGGTCAAATCCTTTATAGGATTATAAGTGTATATAAGTGATATATAAGTGATATAAGTGATATATAAGTGTGAGTCACTGTCTCATGGTGTTTACAAAGGTTCATGACTTTCAGACTTTCACAACATGTGGCTTATTTTGACAAGAATGTGCTCCACCCAAAGCTGATGCATACCAGATAGGAAGGTAACTGAATCAACAATTTGAGAGGATTTGCAAAAGCTATGCTCTAAGGAAAGTTAAAATGATGGAAAGATGTGTAGTACTGTACTTGTGGTTAGATACATGTAGCACTAGACATAATTGTAGTTGTAGAGTTATGATAGAGCCCGAGCACATAATGTGCAAGGTCCCTATTGAAACTGAAGGGATTGTTTTTCTTTTCTTTTTTCCTTTCTTTTTTTCTGCAAAGTAACCTCAATTTTGGGGGCCTAAACATACACAAATTTTTGCTGTGCAGTCTAAACACTTTGACGATTAAAAGTTTAAAACGGTTATTATCAGTCAACCATCTTGCCCGTGGTGGGCCGTCAAAAATCAATGATTCGCTATGAAACAGGAAGTTGTTATAACTTCAGTATTCATGCTCACATCTACACCAAATTTTAGATGTATAATAAGAGTCCCGCCCTGAACACATGTACATGCCAACATTCACCCATAGTCATAACGCCACCTACTGGCAACAGGAAGTGACCTTCCAACGAAGCAGCCCCCGCAGCACATTTCACTTAACATGTATGAAATTTCTGTGGCACATGTATCATGTCCAGACGTACCAAAAAGCCTCTTGGAGTGATGCCCTAAACCCAACAGGAAGTCAGTCATTTAGAATTTTATGGTAATTTTTGGATGATTTACACACTCTATACTTTAACAAACACCTCCTAGAGAATTAGTCTGACAGACTTCTGCTGTCTAGTCTAATCCCACTGATTATGGGAAAAGTTGTACAAACAGACAGTTTTCATGAAACGGCGTGCCCGTGGCATGGCATCCAAAATCGATGATTCGCCATGAAAGAGGAAGTTGTTGTAACAGTGTACATGCTTACATCTGCACCAGATTTCATGTGCTTGGTAACAGTCATGCCCCAAACACATCTACATGCTAATATTCAGTTATAGTCATAGCGCCAAGTGCTATGTAGCGCCACTATGACACCTTTGTGCAGCTTCCGAAGCGATTGGCAAATTCACAGATGCACCAGCAGAGCTCAAGAATCTGCAATGCGGCTGCCTCACACCTTGACGCACTACACGTGCGAGGGCCCACCCAACGCTGCTTGCATCTTTAATTTTAATTATGGAATCAGTTGAAAAAGCAAAGAAAAATGATCACTGGCCAGTCCTGTGTCATCAAACTCTTGCATTAACAGGTAAATGTGATGTATATTAACTAAGCAATTTAAAACAAACAAGAAAATTACCCTTTAGCTGTCCAACAGGTTTCAGCATCCAGAGGCAATGCTGTTAAAAAAGTAATGGAAAGTTGAGATCACAGCGCCTAAAGCTAGAAACACGAAGCCACACACTTGACAAGAGGAATTCTCTGTTGTGTAAGTGAAATCTCCATCAGTGGCCTTTGCGTGTGTAGAAATTAACAGCCATAAAACAACACCTTCATTCTCTTCATTCTCCACTTTTACTACAACCATTTTGTTTCAAAAACTAGGGAGGAGCGTGCCTTTCATTTCAAAGACACTGCATTCAGGAATGTTAGCCAGTGTGTTTAGAGGCACATTTTTTAGCACAGACTGCTTACATTTCTCTTGAAATCTACCTAATAATCTTTGTATTTCCAACACCATGTAAGTAACTGGATTTTTAGTGATGTGCGTGATGTGCAGTTAGTAGAGTGGATAACAACAGTTGCAGTGTGCACTATAAGCGGGTGTGGATGGAATGCGCAGAGCGAGATGATAAAAGATTTGTGTGTGTGTTAATGCCTCCACATATTGGAATACATGCTTGCAAGGACAACAAGACCCTCAGTCCTTTCTTCTGCACCTTGTAAAAATGTGTTTTGCTATGGGTGCCAGTATGACCAAAATAAATCCTGGTTAACCTACCACCTACTGGCAGAAAGAGTGCTGAGGGCTTGTTTAGCTGAATATGTTAGCCTAGTCTGCCTGACTCATTGATCTTGTATCTCATTGGGGTTTGTGAAAGCTTTCAAATATTAGTAGCTTGACTGTGCTGAAATAGCAGACAGATTTGTAATTGTGCCTTTTTCTCTCAGTCCTGTCCCTCTGTCATGGAACTTTAGTATTCTCTAAACTATGTACTATAAAAACTCAATTCCATACTATGTTGAAGCCTACTCTACAACATAGTGTCAACTTCATGGTCAAAGTGACAAGTAGCAACGTGTAGTCTTGGGCTTCTCCCATTGGGCCATTCCACCTGTTAGAAATCAACAAATCACTGATTGATTAGACTGCTGCAACACAAATGTATATCTGTATTAGTTTATCTTACGTAAATATGACATGGAGCTGCTGGTTGCACGTCTTTGACCTTTCAATTGTTTCTGTTTTCTAAGACTAAGAGGAAAAGAAGGCTTCTGGTGTGACTTGGCATGACATTGTCTTAAATACTGTTCCAGTGGGTGAAGTCTTCTTCAATGCATTTTTGTGAAGTCTTCTTCAATGCATGGCCTCATTTTAAATTATTACTCAAGATTCATAAGCCTTTGCAAAACCATGCACGCTGTCATCTCACATACCTGGTGACATGCACTTTAACTTGGTGAGTGAGGTTCTGCAGGTTGACTTGCTTTAGGTAATCCTGACTTGATCAGGCTTGAGTTCTTGATTTATGATATCCATGACCGATGACATTTCAGACAAGCACAGACAAAACACGATTGTGATCTGTAATTTCATTTTTTTTCAGGTAACATCTGCAACCAGATTCTCTCTGGAACCTTTGCACTTTTACTCACCACTCTTAATCCATGTTTATTGAACTTCTCAATAATGAGACTGTTCAGGGTTAGGGCTGTGTTCCAGCTGGCGGGGCCTCACTCTGCTTTGCCATTGCTATTGTTGTGATTTATTGGCATCATGTGGCACTCAAATATCTGCATTGAGTATTGGTGTTAGAATCTGGCACATCACGAGAAAGCAGTGAGAGAGATACAGGTGTCTGAATGTGTTTGTGTGTGGGAGGTTGTTGATGAGTAACAGTTCACGCCATTCTCCGTTTTTTAATATGAATCCTACGCCTTTCTTAGAAGTTTAAAGTTAGTTAGTAAGAAGCAAAACTATCATTTCCATTTTCTCAAAATAGCTGTTGCTGAAGCTCAATAGGTTTGAGCTTCAGAGTAAAGTTCCACACCATGGTAGAAATTAAAGGCATGTGCATGTGAAACGCTGTTAATGGAAGAAAAAGAATGCAGGCCTCACCTACACCAAAGGTGCAGAGGGAAGAAACAAGCACGGTAGTGCTTGAGTCGGAAAAAACAACTGGGTGTGGTGACATTTATCAAATGAGAAAACTACCACTAAATCTCTAATGCAAATCACTGATTCATGTGCAAGATTTTTTTCACCAGAACAAGGGCAGTCCAAAACCCCCAAAATGTATTATACTGTAAACCTGAAGCATCTTATTTTGTGTCGCAATTCACACAACCCATGCATGTTTGAAAAATGATTGTAAAAATTTATTTTATTAATTGTAAAAAGAAATGTTTTAAATGTAAATGCTCCGTACTTGTATAGCGCCTTTCTAGTCTTTTCGACCACTCAAGCGCTTTTTACACTACATCTGCATTCACCAGTCATACACATTCATACACTGAGCCTAAGTGCTCAAACGGAAACTAGCATTCACACACATTCATACACTGGCAGAACAGCCCCCAATCGGGGTTCAGTATCTTGCCCAAGGACACTTCGACACGCAACCAGGGGGAGCCAGGGATCAAACCGCCGACCTTTCGATTAACGGCCAACCCGCTCTACCTCATGAGCCACACAACAATGTGTTTTACTTGCCTAAACTTAACGAGAGTATTTAAATATATTGACTGGTGCGTATTGAAAACAGACACAGCTGGCAATGGTCTGAAGAAGTCACAATACAAGCAGCGAGCAGCTAACAACTGATCATGTCACTGCTCAAAAGATTTGAATGTTTAACATACTCCCCCTTTTTGATTAGTTTCTGACTTTATCGTCTACCTATGTTTGTTTTGGTCAAGAGATAAAGCATGTAAAATGAGTAGCAGTGATAAATGACACCTACAGCCCTGCACGCATATCTTCCAAAGTGACTGAGAAAATTCTGGAAGACCAAAAGTTGGAGTTTAATTATGCATCTTGAGAATGATATACATGCTTTTTATGTGTTGGTATGAGTTTATGTATTGACACTGGTACCATATTAATTTCACTGCCCTGTGACCACTAAGTAAACTACAGGGGTTCCACACTTAAAAAGTGTGTAACCTTTTTCACTGTACTTTACCTCACTCTCCTCCCCTGCAGACTGTCCCAGTGAAGGGTGTGTCACGGCTTATCTTCTGACAAACCCTCCCTACCTGTTTTACAGGATATGCCATTCCTGTCATTCAGAGCTAGAGGGCTGTAGGCTGAGGTGGGGAGGAGGCTGGACAGCAAAAGTAAGAGTACTGGTTGCAGCGGCTGAAGAGGACCCTCCCCCTTGTTCAGCACAGCCATAAAAGCAGGCATAGTTTGCAGTCAGACACTCAGAGGGACTTGGCTCTCCTTTTGAATCCTGCTCATCTTCAGTTCTCCTCTGCTCAGAGTTGACCACCTTTACCTGCAAACACAATGAGGAAAGCATACTCAGTCACAAGCTCTGGCAGCAGCACCAGGAGGTCCTTTGCAGGACCAGGAAGCAGCTACTCCGTCAAAAGAACCACTTATGGTGGTCTTGGCTCTAGCGCTGGTGCTAGTTTCGGTGGTGCCAGTAGTGGTTTTGGTGCCAGTGGTTTTGGTGCCAGTGGTGGTTTTGGTATGTCTTCATTTGGTGGTGGTTCCGGGTCTAGTTATGGCTTTTCTTCTAGCCAAATGTCAGGCGGTTTCGTGCCCGCACCTATCACAGCTGTCCAAGTCAACCAGAGCCTGCTGGCCCCCCTGAACCTGGAGATTGACCCCAACATCCAGGCTGTCCGCACCCAGGAGAAGGAGCAGATCAAGACCCTGAACAACCGCTTTGCTTCCTTCATTGACAAGGTTGGTTCCTGTGAGCTCTGTGTGACTTTGTGATGTACTCATTATCTTATCTCCCTGGGCTACATTTACTTTTAGCAGCTGTCAAAAGTGAATCATCTTTTTTCTTCCTCAACCTGTAACTGAAAAGAAATGACTAGAATGTTTGAACTTATAGTATATAACATGGTAACATCAGTCTGCTTAATGAGATGTTTAATGAAACTGCTGAGCACTGCTCATTAGATGCAAACATGTTCTTCTTACTAAAAAAGCAAGAGAGCTGTGAATCTTATCTCTCTGATGTTATATTCATCAATGATTTACAGCCGCTGGGATTAGAAAAGCTTTTTAAAACTCCAACCAAAATCTACCAAAGGTAACAGCTGGCATGTAGCCCTGTCTGAGCCTGTAGTGGCCTCTCTGCCCACTATTTAAACATAGGTGGGGATTATATTGCAGTGACTCACTCATCCCTTACCTGGGAGAGAAAACAGAGATCTATCTGCACTCTGTCCACACACAGTCCAAAGTCTGTCATTTCTCATCGTCTGGTTGTTATGGGCGACAAGAATGCAAAGTACAGAGAGTAAATAAACTTTCACTTCTTTTTTATGCTACCGTCACACACCTGTGTTGATACTGGCGTGCAAGTTATATAGTGATTTCAATGATGTAGATGGAGACTCTGTGAACACTAGAAGTTGGCTCTTGGACAAAAACTCATAAAACAAAGTACTCATCCTATGTTACTGCATTGCTTTGTCTACTGCAGTTTATCTGCCACACCTAGTTTTTTTTATGGCTGGACTTACTGTGTGCTGTTCGCAGCTCAGCAGAGCATGTGGGATGAGTCATAGCCAAAGTAGAGATACAATAGGTGAAACACTTAAAGCCACGTACACATGTCGGTGAAACATCTGAATAGAACATAATATATATATATATATATATTATATGAAGGAACAATTGAAAACATGTATACTATTAACATTCAAAGAATCAAAAAGTTTAAAACTCTTAGTATAAAAACCCTTTAACAACAAGCACACAATCATGTGCAATCATGATTTACAATTGTTGTGACTGGTGTCTGGCAATTCATACATGTAGCTATCTACTCAGGCTTGGAGGTAAATGTGGGGCATTTTAAAACCTGATACTGCAATGACACACCCGTCAAATCCTTTTAGAACTGATCCTTCCTTTTAAAGAACAACTGAGTCAAAAACAATTCAGGAGTAGCGTCAAAAAGTCGATGGCAATTAAACCACTAGACAAACTATATTCATACAACATTTTACAAAAGCAACTCCATTTATAACTCCATCTACAGGCACAGAAAGGGTATATAGCCCTGGTGGTGGGAATTATATTGCAGTGACTCATCCATTCCTTACCTGGGATACCGGTAGAGAAAATAAGGATCTTTCTGGATCATGCCAAAGTCTGTCTTTTGCACATTGCATGTATCACCTGTTTGTTATGGGCATCATTATATATAAAAATGTTTTTTAAACATCTGACAATCTTCCCTGGTTTTGTGTCTCCACAGGTCCGTTTCCTGGAGCAGCAGAACAAGATGCTGGAGACCAAATGGAGCCTCCTGCAGGACCAGACCACCACCCGCTCCAACATCGAGGGCATGTTTGAGGCCTACATTGCCAACCTGCGCAGACAGCTTGACGGGCTGGGCAATGAGAAGGGCAAGCTAGAGGGAGAGCTGAGGAACATGCAGGGTCTGGTTGAGGACTTCAAGAGGAAGTGAGTGTTTGCTTGACATGGTCACTAGTTATAACATGTACCTGATATAGTGAGTGTGGAAAATGGAGCAGATGTACTAAAGAGTTGCCTTGTGTTGAAACAGGTATGAAGATGAAATCAACAAACGTGCAGCTGCAGAGAACGAATTTGTGCTCCTGAAGAAGGTGCGAATACATCAAGATGGTCCTTCAATTTTTTCTATCTAATGTTAATATGATGTGACTAGATTTAACACTTCCTGTTTGTATGTCATTTGCTTTCCAGGATGTTGATGCTGCCTACATGAACAAG
Source organism: Micropterus salmoides (assembly GCF_014851395.1). Taxonomy (NCBI): domain Eukaryota; kingdom Metazoa; phylum Chordata; class Actinopteri; order Centrarchiformes; family Centrarchidae; genus Micropterus; species Micropterus salmoides. Next base: position 26,946,008 of record NW_024043372.1, read on the forward strand.
GTCGAGCTGGAAGCCAAGGCCGATGCTCTTCAGGATGAGATCAACTTCCTCAGGGCCGTCTATGAGGCTGTATGTATCTATATTGTCTAATTCAACCTACTTCAATATAATATAATAACCATTTGCGTTAAAGCTGATGATCATCAAGAGTTAACTGAACAACTATTGGTTCTGTAGGAGCTTCGTGAGCTGCAGGGCCAGATCAAGGACACCTCTGTCATCGTGGAGATGGACAACAGCCGTAACTTGGACATGGACTCCATTGTGGCTGAAGTGCGTGCTCAGTACGAGGACATTGCCAACCGCAGCAAGGCTGAAGCAGAGACCTGGTACAAACAGAAGGTGAGTAAAAGGCAAAGCCCAGTTTTATCCCCTGTGTCTTTATATACACTTGCAACACTGCTCCCAACCTTCTGGATCATGTTGTTAATGCACCTTGTCATATTTTTCATTTTAGTACGAGGAGATGCAGAGCTCTGCCGGACAATATGGTGATGACCTGCGCACAACCAAGGCTGAGATTGCTGAGCTGAACCGCATGATCTCCCGTCTTCAGAATGAGATTGAGGCTGTCAAGGGACAGGTATATTTCAAGAATTTATCAAGGATGATATAACACACTGCATTGTACAAGAGATTTTGCTGTTATTAAACCATCTGTGACATCATTTTCCACAGAGGGCCAACCTTGAGGCTCAGATTGCAGAAGCTGAGGAGCGTGGTGAGCTGGCAGTGAAGGATGCCAAGCTCCGCATCAAGGACCTGGAGGATGCTCTGCAGAGAGCCAAGCAGGACATGGCCCGCCAGGTGCGCGAATACCAGGAGCTGATGAATGTCAAGCTGGCTCTGGACATCGAAATCGCCACCTATAGGAAACTGCTGGAAGGAGAGGAGACCAGGTGGGATAAACTTAAATATTCAGTGTAGTTTCATGGCTGCAGTATCAGCTTCAAGTCTGAATTAAACAGTAACTCTTCATTATTTCACCATTAGACTGGCCAGTGGAGGCTCCAGTGCAACCATCCATGTGCAGCAGACCTCTGGAGGTGGTGGTAAGTTTCAAAGTTTGAACATTGTCATCATAAGTGATACCTGAACCAACAGACCACATAGACAGATGGATAAATGATAATACTTGCCTGCTTGTTTTTTTCCTGCTCCAGGATTCTCCAGCTCCAGCTCCAGCGGGGGATTTGGATCCGGTGGTGGATTCAGCTATGGTGGTGGTTATGGTGGTACTCTCACCAAGTCCACAGTCTCAACAACCAGTTCCAGGAGAAACTTTTAAAAAGGAGAGCCGTCCCTCTTACACTTCAGAAACTCTTACATTTGATCTAAATCTGTACCTTTTCATGGTGCTACGCAATACTGTAAAGCATGTTCAAGAAGAGAGCTGAATATCCCTAATATCAGATTCCTAAAATCTGAGAGTTTCTGAAGGTACAAATGACCTTAAACACTCAAGGACCCGGTCAGTGGTCAAGGCAAATTTTGATTGCTTTCTGCACTGAAATCCACGAAATAAGAAAAAAAGAAAAACAAAGAAAGGTTTTGATAGAGTGGTAAAACTAAGCAAGGAAAGTGTTTGAAAATCTGCACTCTATCTTGTACTGTATCTGACATGGGCAGGATATTTTCAGATGATGTTTTCACTGGTAAATTTGAGTTCTCATATTAGTTATGTGAGCAAGTTACTGACCGAATTTGATCCCGAAGAAATGCAAAAAGTTCTGTGACTTTACATGTTTACAGTTTAACATTGAACTGATTGGCTTCTGGCTTGTTCTTTTTCCTGTTTCCTGTCAAATGTTTCCCTGCTTAGTTTTGCCTTAAAGATAAAACTATGTTGAAACCAGGTTTATTTTGTGAAAGTCTTCAACATAACTGATGAATGTTACAACACATCAAATACATCTCAATAAAATAAATCTGAGAACTAAAATGACTAAAATGCCTCTCACTCTCATTATTGTTGTGATGAATGAAAGGGAAGAACAGGGAGAACAGAGCCCCCTTCTTCAAGTTTAGAGAGGTTTTTACTCCGACAGCAAGATGACATTTTTTACGCTAAGGTGTCACATGGGGACAGTGCTCTGCCACTTTCTCACTTCTCTTCCTAAAGTATGTCAACTCGACATTGTCATTTCTAGAAATTATCAAAAGCAAGATTCAAAAACCTTTTGAATCCACAATTATGTTATAATTCAATGAGATCATATGTTGTGCATTTCACTAATTAGTCCCAAAAACAATAGCTCTTGCAGTTCAAATGTTGAATGAAAACCGTGCAAATGCTCTGTAACCTGCGAATAAGCTATAGTTTATCTTAACAGTACATTTTAGTAACTGAAGAGGTTCTGTTAAAATGAATAAAGCGAAAAAGACAAACTGCAAGAAAAAACAAAACATAAAAAGCTGACAAAACCTTCAACCTTCAAGACTCATCTGCCTGCAAAACCAAAAAAAAAAAGAAGAAAATCTAAATATTCAACCATACAGAGAATTCACAGGCCTACCTGCTTCAAATCCAGGGCCAAGCCAAGCGTATGTGTACTGTCACTGTAAGCAGTCAGGATGCTGCCACACAGAGGTGGACAAACACAGAGTAATCACTATTCCACCAACAATATATAGAAAGAAACCAAGGAACCATTGACACATTTTCTTTCAAACTAATAGCACCCATATTATCTTAATAATCAGGTAGGAGGAGAGTCTGAAAAGGTTGAATTTCCATGCTTTCATTCTTCTATCACATGTGTCTACTGAGTAAAAAATGTACTGCGCTGATTGAACTGCATTTTTCTCTGCACACACAATGGTTTATTTTTAAATGTGCCTCATGCACTCATACTCTGTATTGGCAGGTTAACAAGAACAATCCTTTCTTCATCTTCACCTAAGGGTAAGAGTGCTGGCAGTTAGCATTTAATTGTTGGATATGGTCCCAGAGGAATTCAACTTGACTCATACAAATAATACAAGGCACATGCCATCACATCACCTTTAGGATGACAGTTGATGCAACTTTCCCCCATAGAAAGATGCAACTCTTCCTGTTGTTAATAATCCTGCATTAATCTTTACTGACAAACGAGCGATCTCAGCTCAAAGTCAAATAATTATCACTTGTATCATGTAGTGAAGGCAGCCCAGGGCATTGTTGGGATGGAGCTCTAAAACCCGGACACTATTTATGCCAGTCGACAGAGGCAAATGTCTAGGAGCATTATCAGGAATACCACACACCCTGGCCACTCCCTGTTTGAACTGCTGCTGCCTGGCAAATGTTTCAGGACATTAAGATGCAGCACCAATAGACTGAGGAACAGCTTTTCGAAACTGGAGCTGTGGCCTCCAGCATATGCCTCCCTGCTCAACCAGAGAGCCGGTGAGAGCACACATACACACAAACACATCAAGAACTGTGACACACACATACACAGTGTGTGGCAGTGCGGTGGATAGCACTGTGGCCTCACAATAACATTTTCCATGTTCTCCGCAGGTGCTCCAGATTCCCCCACTATCAAAAACTTGCTAGGTTAGGTTCTCCAGCAGACCAATTCACAGCCTCAGATCTGGAGCTGGTCTGTACAGCGGCTGCCCACTGCTTCCTTGAGGGATGGGTTAAATACAGGGAATGAATTTTGCTACATGTATGTGACAATAAAGTACCTTACCTTATACACACACAAAGTTGTTTCCCTCACTTTTGGGGACATTATACTGACTTACATTCATTCCCTGGAAACTTATCCTAACCACTACTTGCCTAACCCTAAACCCAGTCTTCATCCTAAAATGTTATAATTTGTGTTGTGGGGCTGTTGGTTGTGGGCTATGGGATATCAGAATCAGATTTATTTGCCAGGTATGTGTACACATACAAGGAATTTGACTCAGGATTGTACATTGCTCACAATGTGCTTACTTATACAATAGTAATACAATAATACAATAATAAAATCAAACACAGGCCACAATATAGAGAACACCAATATTCACAGAAAAAACAAAACAATATAGACAGATTGACAAACAGTACAGTGAGCAGAGTGCAAAGGATGGAAGAGTAAATTATTATTAATATTATAGTTATTATTATTGTTATGTACATGTGCAGGTGGATGTGATATACAGGTACAGGTAAACATACACATACAGTACATGTATACATGTGCACATGTACAGAGTGCGATGGAGCATAGTGCAAAGGATGCTGGAATAAATAAGTATTATGTGCAGGTGTTATGTACTTGAGGTAGGTGGATTTGGTATACAGTATATACAATAATTATGCATCCATGTCTTAAAGTCCTTTTCAGACACTTGGCTGTGCTCATAGATCAAACGCGGTAATCACGACATCTTTTAGCTGAATCTCAATGAATGCTACTTCTGCTAAGTGTAATAAAATAGTAACGACTCTAAACGTTGAAAAAATATATACTTCGAATCATTTATCACAATTGATGAAGGATATTATAGCGTTTAAAAGCAGTATTTGGAGGTGCATGCAATTCCCGGCAGACATGCAAAACTCGGCATAACACCGGACCTGATGTGGCCCATTCTGCATTCAGACCTGCCAAACTACTGCATTTATATAATGTGTTTATTTCTTTGCTCCTCTCTCTGTACTGGAGTTCTTTTAAAAACTTGGTGGCTTTATCCAGATTATTATTAAATTGGTTGAATTTTAATAAGAGTGTGTTTTATTCGTATAGTGTGACAAGCTTATTACTTCAATATAGCTATTCCCAGCAAATCTGAGGTTATTATATAGATGTTACTCATGGATAGGGACGTTATGCTACTGTATGAATGAGCACGTTAGAGATATAATGATAGTAATTATAATTATATATACATGTATATGGCTGGTATGGATGTGTCCTCAGGAAAGGATTTCTGTAGGTTTTACATGGTTTGAATTTGGTTGTGGCCCCATGGCCAGAATGATGATAGAGAAAGATCAAGAGGTGAATTTGTGCAATAAACTAAATTACTCAATTAAAGCAAGCCAGACAGCCTTCTGTGTTTGAGCTATTTTTTACATCGGCCACTAGAGGGCTGCAGTGCTGCAATAACCAGCTTAGTTCAAATGAACGAAATGACTCAAAAAAAGATTACTTCATTTTAATGAACGAGACTTGAAGATTTGAGACTTTCAAAAGAATCACTTTTCCCATAACCAACAGTGATGGACATGCAGAGGACATACTGGATGATAGCTGTGTAGAAGGGGATCAGCAGTTCCTTAGGCAGGTTCAATTCAATTCAATTCAATTTTATTTATATAGCGCCAAATCACAACAACAGTTATCTCACAGCGCTTTTCATAAAAGAGCAGGTCTAGACCGTACTCTGTGATGTTATTTACAGAAGCCCAACAGTTCCCACCAAGAGCAAGCACTACTTGAGCTTCCTGAGCTGGCGCAGGAAGTACATCCTCTGCTGGGCCTTCTTGATGATGGTGACTATGTTGGCTCCCACTTTAGGTCCTGGGATATAGTGAGCCCAGAAACCTGAAGGATTCCACAGCAGACACTGGGCTGTTGAGTATGGTGGTGGGGGGCAGAGTGGGGGGGCTCCTCCTGAAGTCCACAATCATCTCAACTGTTTTGAGCGTGTTAAGCTCCAGGTTGTTCTGGCCGCACCAGAGAGCCAGCTGATCAACCTCCCATCTGTAGGCCGACTCATCACCGTCCCGGATGAGGCCGATGACCGTTGTGTCATCACAACTTCAGGAGTTTGAGGTGCAGTCGTTGGTGTAGAGGGAGAAGAGCAGGGGGGAGAGCACGCACCCCTGGGGGGGCGCTTCCTGCCACCAGACAGAGCAAATCCATACATATTTTAATCATGAGACTTAACTGAAAAAGAGGCTTAAAGAGCAACTAAATATGTATTTTGCATAATAAGATAATAAAACATTGCTCTGAAGCTTATTTGTAGAACAATATTATAGCTTGTATTTTTGTGGTGCCACTGTTTTTTCTGTATGAATATATATTTTCCTGTATATGTAGTTACTGAAATAAACACTATTTTCTCGGCAGAGAGCGATGTTTAAAAACATTGCAATGATACCAACGAAGGTTAAAATGAAGGGCAACTGGACTTGGTTGAAGCTACTGGTTCCAGTAGCTTCAACCAAGTCCAGTTGCCCTTCATTTTAACCTTCGTTGGATAACTATGACCTGGATGACTGAGAATCTTCATAGACATTGCAATGATACAATATCTCATGTCCTGTGACAGTCTACTTCTTATAACTATCTTTATGCTTTGCGTCGAGGTCAATAGGAGGTGTAGTTGTTGAAGGGAGGTAGATAAAATGCCTTGATTGGCAGCAGAAGTAGCAGCACCTATCCTCAAGGAATACCTTGGACAATGCTGAGTATCATTGGCACCGTGGACATTGGCACCGTGGACCCTGCCAATCTGGCCGGAACCTTAGGGACATAACCTGGACAAGGGTGCAGGTTGGCCCTGACCCTCCCCGGGGCAAACTCCAGGCATCGGGGAGAAATCGAAAGTGCCTGGTGATCCCCCACCCTCCTCAGAGAGGTGATAGTGAGGAGAAAGTTCATCTTAAGGGTCAGGTGCTTGGCCTCACCCGACTCCAGGGATTCTAAGGGGGCCTCAGCCAGCGCTTCGAGAACCACCGGCAGGTCCCAGGTGGGAACCCTGGAACGAGTCATGGGTCTCATCCTCCTGGCTACACGGAGGAAGCGCACGACCAGTGGAAGCCTCCCCAAGGGCCCATCACTCAGAGGGGCGTGGAATGCTGCAGTGGCAGCCACATACACTTTGAGCGTTGACGGGTAGAGGCCAGCGGAGAAACGGTGCTGGAGGAACTCCAGTATCACAATTACCGAGCAGGTAACTGGGTCCACCGCCCGTTCTCTGCACCAGGTGGTAACACATTCCACTTTAGGCCGTACATCCTTCTCGTGGACGGGGCTCTGGAACTGAGCAGCGTCTCGACTGCTCCTGTCGTCAGGCCTGCCTCCAGGAACTGCGCCCCCTCAGGGGCCAGACCCATAGCTGTCACAGGGCGGGGTGCGGGTGAAAGATCCGGCCCTCCGCCTGGGACAGCAGGTCTCTCCTCATAGGGACCTGCCAGGGCGGTCCCTCGAGGAGCGACATTAAATCCGAGAACCACACTCGTGCCGGCCAAAACTCTTAAACACAATACAAGAATCGTGGGGCAAATAAGAGTTTGCAGCAGTGAGGTAATACTTTACTCTATCTTTCCTACTCTTGAGGTGCTATTTCTTTACACTTTTACTGAGCAATCCACTAGAATCTGAAGGCTGGCTGAGCGAGATCAAACAACTGGGTGTGTGTCCCACCCACTGAAACCAAGCTTTTGTCTTGTTAATCCGGAGGGCGATCTCATCTGGGTGCAATCATTCTTAATGCCCAACACCTGTGTGCAATTAGACTCACAGTACTTCAGTGAAACCTACCACTGAAGCGTCAGCGTTAGCGTCTGCTCCTTGTGGGAAGACCTACTTGGGTAAAGACCTGCATGTCTACCTGTGTGAGTCCATTGAGCAAGGCCACCTACATGAGAAGCTTTTTCCCGTTCTGAGGCACACCTACTCACCTAAAGCTGCCAGCTACAACAACACTCAGGCCATGTGCTACCACACTATTCCTATTGTCTCTGGTCCACGCAAGAGGTATCATGCCATCAGGCACAGAAACCAGGCACTCCTCAAGCCTTTAAAACAGGCACCACCCACATCTGTCTACTTGTATGTTGGGTCATGGAACTTCCAGTCGGCAGTCAACAAAGCTGACTTCATCACTACTTATGCTAACACAGGCTACTGGAGACCTGGATCAAACCAGAAAACTCTGCTACCCCCGCTGCGCTGTCCACCAATTACTCTTTCACCCACACCCCCGGTCGTCTGGGAGGGGGGGTGGGACTGGGTTCTTAATTTCCAACAAATGGAAATTCACACAGCTGCTACCCCTGAATCAATATGCCTCCTTCGAATACCATGCTGTCTTTGTGTCTGCTCCGGTAAAGGTCTCTGTGATTGTCATATACCGTCCACCAGGACAAATGGGTAGCTTTGTGGAGGAGCTAGACACACTGCTGTCTTCAATCCCAGAGCATGACTGTCCCCTACTTGTCCTCGGTGACATGAACATTCACTTAGACAATTCAAACTCAGTAGACTTCCTGTCTCTGATTCAGTCCTTTGATCTAACACGGGTTCTCAGCCCCCCGACCCACAAAGCTGGCAAGGTGCTTGACCTCGTTCTTGTCCGAAACTGTGCCACAGAGTGCCTAACAGTCACACTCGTACATGTGTCTGACCACTATTTCATTCAGTTCACGGTATGCCTACAGGAAAAGCCCATTCTTCCAACACCATTAGTTTCACACCGCCACAAACTCCGCAACCTGTCTCCCGCTCACTTTGCCTCAGTGATAGCTTCCGCTCTACCCACCCTCAACACATTTTCTGCACTTGAGGTCAATGATGCCACACAATGTCTTTGTTCTACACTAAGCTCGTGCCTGGATAGCCTGTGTCCTCTATCCACCAAGCCTGCTCGCCCAAACCAGCCCCACCCGTGGCTAACTGATACCATCCGTGGACACTGATCTCAGAGCGGCTGAAAGAAAAGGGCGAAAACCAAAGACCCCGCCGACCTTAAGGGCTATCAATTGCTCCTATCCTCCTTCTCTACAACCATTAGTGCTGCCAAAACTGCGTTCTATAATGACAGAATAAGCAGTGCCACTGACCCAAGGAAATTATTTTCCACTTTTAAAGCGCTACTAAAGCCTCCTCCACCTCACCACCCACAAACTTGTCTGCTGATACCTTTGCTGCCTTCTTCACAGGCAAAGTGGAGGCTATAACTAACCAATTCTTTGAAACACTCAAACTCAACCATTGTAGCAGTCCTACTTCATCTTTTCCACTGCCCTTCCAGGTCAGTGGTTGTTCACTCTCCTCGTTTACTCCTCTCACAGAGAGCAAAGTATCAGAACTCTTGACTCGTAGCCGTCCAACTACATGCCCACTGGACCCGATTCCTACGAATCTCCTCCAAGCCATATCTCCTACTGTGGTCCCGACAATCACTCATGTGATAAATACTTCTCTGGCTTCAGGAACCCTCCCGACCACTTTCAAAAGGGCTCGGGTTACACCCTTGCTCAAAAGCCCTCACTTGACCCAACTCAAGTTGAGAACTATCGACCAGTGTCTCTTCTACCTTTTTTATCCAAAACTATTGAACGGGCAGTATTCAAACAGGTCTCAGAATTCCTCTCAGGGAATGAGCTCCTAGATCCATATCAGTCTGGTTTTAAGAGTGCCCACTCTACTGAAATGGCTCTTCTGTCTGTAACAGAAGCCCTAAGGTCAGCTAAAGCTGCAGCCCAATCCTCAGTTCTTATCCTGCTTGACCTATCAGCTGCCTTTGGCACAGTCAACCACAGGATCCTGCTATCCGCTTTCTCAGCAATGGGCATCTCAAGTAAACCACACCTGTGGTTCGAATCCTACCTCTCGGGGCGTTCCTACAATGTTTTGTGGCAAGGACAATTATCCTCCTCCCACTGCCTCTCCTCAGGGGTACCACAAGGCTCAGTGCTTGGGCCCCTTCTCTTCTCAATTTACACCACCTCACTGGGGCCGATCATTCGCTTGCATGACTTCTCTTACCACTGCTACGAAGACAACACGCAACTCTACCTATCCTTCCCGCCAGGCGATCCCACTGTCTCCCACTGTCTATCAGACACATCTGCATGGATGTAGGCTTGCCACCTTCAACTAAACCTCTCTAAGACTGAACTCTTGGTCATTCCAGCCAAGCAATCTATCCACCATAACATCAAACTACAAATTGACTCCGCAACCATCACTCCAACCAAGGTGGTGAGAAACTTGGGTGTCATGATTGATGACCAGCTGTCCTTTTCAGACCATGTTGCTACTGTCTCTCGGTCATGCCGCTTTTCTCTATACAACATTAGGAAAGTCAGGCCCTACCTCACACAGTACACCACCCAGCATGGTTATCTCTCGCATCGACTATTGCAATGCCCTCCTAGCAGGCCTCCCAGCTTGTGCTGTGAGACCCTTACAAATGGTTCAGAACGCAGCAGCACGTCTGGTTTTTGATCAGCCTAAAAGGACTCATGTCACTCCATTAATCAGTGACTGGCTCCCCGTGGCCTCCAGAATCAAATTCAAGTCACTAATGCTTGCATACAGAGTGACTACTGGGTCTGCACCCATCTACCTAAACTCCATAATACAAACTTACGTTCCTTCTCGGCTGCTACGTTCCTCCAACGAACGCCGCCTGGCTCTGCCATCCCTTCACACAAAGCAATCCCAGTCCCGGCTATTCTCATCTGTGACACCACTATGGTGGAACGAGCTAGCACACGCCATCAGAGCAGGGGCGTCCCTCTCTAACTTCAAGAAGCTCTTGAAAACTCATGTCTTCCGAGAACACTTCCTCTTATAACACCTCTAACTCCTAACCTCTAACATGCACTTCCTGTGCTCTTCTTCTTCTATCCCCTACAATGATCTTGTATTGATTGCACTTTCTGCTAACTCTTACTTCCTTCCCTAGGTATCTACCCCATTGATGTGATATGTACTGTGAGCTCTTACTAGTATTTATTGCTGCTCTTACTAGTATGTATTATCAGTTGTAGATCTGTAGTTGATGCTCTGTTGATGCCAAATGAGTAAATGTAAATGTAATGTACTAATAGTAGACTGATGCCGTCCTGGCGGACCCGCTCCAGAATCCCCGGGAGCAGAGTGACTGGGGGAAACGCATACAGACGCAGCCTCTGCCATCGCTCTGAGGGACAGCTGTCTCTGCTGGGACCACAGGAGGATCTGATGTGCCAGTTCGCATAACGGGCGCGAGCGCAGACACCCCTGGTGATTCAAATAGGCCACCATTGCCGTATTGTCGGTTCTGACAAGGATGTGGCGACCGCGGAGAGCGGGCAGAAAACTCCTCAAAGCTCTGAATACCGCCAACATTTCCAGGCAATTTATGTGCTAGGAGAAATGATGCTCCTCCCAGGAGCCTCTCGCAAAGCCGCAGTAATTGTGGCCCCGTTTTACAGCAGAGAGCAAACTTCTTGTCCCAACATTTGGCTCTGCCCCGCGTGCACCGCAGTCCAGACCACCCCGTTGAACTTCTGCGGGGGGTGGACCCGGAACTGCAGCCAGTAGCCATCCACTACGGTGCGCAGGACCCACGGGGAAATGAACCGCCAGGGAAATGAACCGCCAGGGAAACTCACCGGCGACCCACGGTGTGTGAGCCCGATCATTTTCCAGCTGCAACCCCTCGAGGCGGGCAGACTGGTGAGAGCTGGCGGCTAGCGTGTCCCGAGCGCCAAGACGGCGAGAAGCCTGTTACCTGAGCCGCCACGAGGGATGGGGACCTCAGGCCCGTCTTCTCGGGGGGCTGTGGGCGAGAGCATCACTTCGCGTCCCAGGTGAGTTGAGAGGGACTACGGGAAGCAACGCTTCGCTTCTGGCTCCAGCGGTAGGAGCTAGCCGAGGGCTGAGCTCGTCTCTCTTCTGCTGTCGCCTTCCTGGACCAAGATATTGCTCAAACGCCTCTCCCTGCCTTTGGCGTGCTGAAACCTGCTGACGACAGCATCCACTGCCTCCCCAAAAAGGCCAGTAGGAAAGAGGGGCACATCCAGGAGAAAAGCCTTCTCCTTCCCTTGGATGCCCGAGAGGTTGAGCCACAGATGGCGTTTCGTAGCCACTGGAACGGGCCGTCTCCTTGGTAACACGGAGTGTTAAGTCCGTAGCTCTACGGAGCTCAGTCAGGTCCTCCTCAGAGGAACCTCCCCCTAGGTCACAGTCTTTGAGAAGATCGGCCTGGTACGCCTGCAAGGTGGCCATGGTATACAGGCTTGCACCAGCTGGACCCGCTGCCATGTAGGCCTTGTCCACCAAAGCGGATGTCGTCCAACACGGCTTGGTGGGGAGCGCCGGCATCTGAAGGAATGAAGCGAGGGTGAGAGAAAGATAGCTCGCGAGTGCTTCCTCCGCCCGAGGCATCGTTCCAAAGCCGTGCTGCTTAGTTTCTGTCACGCTGCTGTAGTCCAGCAGAGGGGACGCAGTACAGAGCAGCTCTCTTTTTTCTTTGTTCCATGATTTACACAACTCATTGTGTGAATCATCATCAAAGTTCTGAAGGAAATTCAAAAGAGTCTCTGGCTACTGACACACCTCTGAAAATGCATCCGAAAACTTGAGATTGGATTCCCCTGAATGAGAAAAGCAGGAATTTCCTCTGTCTGGAGATACTGGCGAAATTAAAAAAAGTGTCAATAGGTTGATGTGGACCAGTCGCCAGGAGGCACACACTGCACATGCTTAATTGTGAACATCTAAATCGATCTTTTCATCATCAGTTTGTTGAAAAAGGACAGCTAGCAACAAGTGGAGATTGAACACTCAACTCTTCACCCGAGCTAATGAGGCACACAGTACATAACAAATTATAAATGGCCAGCCATCTAATGACTTAAAAAAATTTGGCCCGATTCCAGACTTCTTTGCCGACGCCTGTTGTTAACCATAGTGTTTTGAGGTAATCTTTAACTTAACATGCTGATTAAGTAAGTTTTTCTCTCTACAGTGCTGTTTATCAGCACCTGTTGACTATAGTGTATTCTCCCAATATGTGGCTGATTTTGATATCAGTTTTAATGCTGATAAGAAGAAAGTACCACCATACATTAAAAAATGAAACATTTTAATTAATTAAAACTTTATAACACTCTTTAGCAGCAAAAATTATTTTGGGATCAAAAGTAAAAATATTCATTATACAATACATTGTATTATATGAACTAAGTGTATTAAGAAATTAAAGATGTGTACGATACATCAGTTCATGGTTTGAGACAAGATAAAAATCCCAACATTCCCTTTGCTTACACCCAGAACTAAAACTTAACCGGAACGTTTACTGATCTCTGACCTATGAATGAGTCAGAAAAGGACTGAAACCGAAATAAGTACTGAGTTATATTACAATTTTTTTTTTTTTTACAATTGCTTACAAGCATTTTTCAGTACTGAGTTTACTTTTTCTGTACCAACATGCAGCTTTCACAAGAGTTAATTTCACACCCATAATGCACCAAAACTACCAAAACACTGTATACTTGTTTCATCATCACATAATTTTTCTAAAACACCAGCAGTAGTTCTCTCCAACAGCAACTTTGTCACTCATAACATAATTACCTAAAAACACTAACAACATGTAGCAGAAGCTCGTGGTCTGAACAAGCGGCAACCTCCGGCTCTCACTTCCGATGTAACCAGGAAGTAACTAAAACCTGCAATTCATTGAGTGGCCACCATATTAAAAAGCCCAACTTTACAACAGAATAAAACATGTTTACAGCCTGGTTCAAAAAATGGTTTTAGTGTATATTGCCTATTTTGCCCTTCGTGACAACTGTGAGGGGGGTGAATGTTTTTATAACTCACGTGTTTAAATTATATTAAGCTGTGCATTGTTAGGGGCGTGGCCACTTTGATTGACAGGTGTCTCTAGCCGCAGTCACTCCTAGCTGAGTTACTGCCGTCTGTTAGCCTCACTCAGCTACAATACACGGAGCTCTGAGGATCGGCCCGTTGGAGCCGTTTGGACATTTCTACATGCAAATACCGATGAACAATTAAAATAAAAAATTCGCAAATATTTGTTAGCTTGCAATTGGGCCGTTTTTTGTCGGATCAAAATTCCTTCTACCAACTTTTATCGGCTCGGTCCAGAGATGGTCTGTGCCAAGTTTCGTGCCGATCAGACTTAAAATAGGTTTTCCAGTTTTCGCGATTTCGCGAAATGAAAACGTCATCACACAGAGGCGTGGTCCTATACCATCGTAATTGGCAGCATCCCCCAAACACGTAGACGTAAGGTTTATGAATGTGCAATGTAGTGAGCCGTAGTTATCCTGCAAAATGTAATTTGGTTGAAAATCCCATTGAAATGAATGGGGTATTTGAGCTTTGATTGTAGCGCCACCTTTTGGCTGAAGTGTACTTGACTTGCGGTTATGGAGATATAAAATGCATGTAAGTCAATGGGATATTTTTTTACGTCTTCAATCTGCAACAACAGCGCCACCTATGGGCATATTTGGGTGAAGTTTGGTGCCTGTAGTAAGGGGACCACGCTGAACAATTCGGCACTGGTTTCATGTCAGTGTGACTTGTGGTTGTAGAGGAACAATTTTTTGGGATTGAATAGCGCCACCTAGGGGCGAGTTGCACCACATTAACACTCCAAATTTGGTGTCGATCGGCCATTCCAAAGCGAAGATATGACATCGTTTCCTGTTAGTAGCGTTTTTCACAAACGTTTGCTAGCATATAATTGCGACATTTTTTATCGGATCAAAATTTCCTCTGCAAACTTTTATCAGCTTGGTCCAGAGATTATCCGTGCCAAGTTTGATGTCGCGTTTGAAGGGTGTGGCCTATACCACGAGATTCAGCTCGATCCTCCGAACGCGTGGATATAAGGTTTTTGATTTCCGCTTTCGAAGGCGGGAGTTCCAAGCCCAAATGCGTTGACCTTGCTTATAGCGTACCCTAGAGGTAGAAGTGTGCGGATTTTTGTGCCTGAGTTACGTGCAGTGAACTGGACCTACCAAAAAATCATAAAAATGAGAACAATTACAATAGGGTTCCCAGCTCCGCTGGATCTATGAACCGCGATGCCTTGCAATCGCGGTTCCCAGCCCCACTCAGGCTTGGACCCCTAATAAGATCCTTATAACAGTATGCCGGCACGGTGGTCCAGTGGACAGCACTGAGGCCTCACAGCAAGAAGGTTTCTGTGTGGAGTTTGCATGTTGGTGTGGGTTTCCTCCTGGTGCTCTGGTTTCCCCCACCATCAAAAAACATGTTAGGTCTTCAGTCAGTGCTTTGACCAGACACTGACATAAAATCTGGAGTTGGTCCCCAGGCGCTGCACAGCAGCTGCCCACTGCTCCCTTAAGGGATGGGTGTATTTGACATAATAAGCATTCAATAAGATCTGACTTGAGTAGTCAACAGGTGTCTAGCAGCATGGATTATTATTGCACAGTGTCCAGCAGCAGCAAACCGTATATCGCACATAGTAGTAAACAGTGTATTTCACATTGCCACCCACGTGCCAGAGAGGTTATCATGCTGAGGCAATCTCACCATTCAGTGTGCTTTATGGCACTTTGTAAGAAGCTGCTTAACTGTCTACCCATTGTTGTCTTTACAGGTGCCAGAGGAGCTGATTGCAGAACCCTCCAGATGATTTGCTGTGTCCAGCTCTATAGGAGATAACAACCGCAGCTTCCAGCTTCCAGCTTCCAGCTTCCAGCTCCTGCTTTGCACAACCTTTTCTTTTTACTCACAACACCTGAACACTACTGATGTGAAATTAAGGCACTGGGTTCTTATCAACAGATTCTATCATTATAATAACTCTTTCAACACATTATTTCACGTCATACAAAACTACTTTTACATTTGTAACCTTTTAATATTGATGTTTTCATGAATGCAAGACAAGAGTTTAATTTGTTAAACTATGGCATGTGTATTAGGAATACTTTGTTATAAAACTTATCAGATTAATTATACATAAAATAAAATCACATTCTTCATTCATCATCAGTTTCCTATGTTAATTGAAAAACAAAGAATTATCTGCACACTGAATAATTTTGAAGCCCTGTAGGTGGTGTAATTTGCTAATGCTAATATATATAGCATTTATTACAATGTGAACCTTTAACCATATCTTTTTTTTAAATGGACCTATAATACAAATATGGACAATATTTAAAACTCAAAGTAAACAGAAGGAGAGAACGCCTTTCCACGTCAGTCCAAGCAAACAGCACAATTACGGGGCTTCCCAGGTCTCTGCAGGTCTCTGGCACCAGGTGGCACATGATCCACAGTGTGACTCTGGGAGGAAAATGTGTAATACATTCTTCAGGTGATAAAAATATAAAGTAAATACAGATAAGTTTTAATAGAATATTGTGGAAAAGTTACTTTTCTAACGGATGATTACGGTTACCAGGTCATGGAAATAAAAAACAGTATCTCAAAATGTATAAACATTTTAGAATAAAGACATTTCTGTATTGTAAATTATACAGACATGTCAACTGGAGAAGAGCTCTCTAATCAGCTAATTAACTCAAAACACCTGCAAAGGTTTCTGAAGCCTGTAATCTCTCAGTCTGGTTCAGGTGCTCACAATGAACTTTTCCTCAGTATTCAAATTTTTTGAGATGGTCCTCTAAAAGATGCCTCAGTGTTTTAATGTTGACAGCACTATTATGTCACATACATGGGAGAAAATGGAACAAGGGAGACAGTCTTTAAATGTTTTTGTGTTGTCCTTTTAAGACAGACAATTTAATATCAGCTGTCAAATGTCCAGTAGCCAAGACTAGTAACATTATTTTAGACTCAAAGTTTAAGCTTTGAGTAGCAGACGTGGAGGCATCAGATCCTCAACAAGAATCTTGTGACAAATATAAAAAGTACCTTTCACTCTCAAGTGTCTTATTCCAGACAATAATCTCACACAGCCTTGCCGACAGCAGCAGCGTTACTCAAAATAGCGGTGTGGGGAATTAATTAACGTGATAACAGCCATGGCTAATATATAATATAAAGTTAGCTTCCATCATATAACTAAGGACTCTAACGCTAGCTTTATTACAAGTAACATAATCAGGTGACATCCAAATAAACGACTCGTACTAATGTTTTGTAAAAGGGTTAATTGATTTGCTTCAAATTGTTTGTTTGACATGTAAGTTAACTATTAATAACTGATTCATAGTTAACTGTTAACGTTGGTCTCAACAAAATCTAGTGTTAGTGTTGCAAAATAACGTTACCACATTTATATATTAAAAAGCATTTAAAATCTTGTGAAGTATAATGTCAATAACAGATATGTGAGTTATTTTAATATTTTCAGGTGGTAACGACACGGCCACAGGTTCCAACCTTCACCGAACAGCACCGGGGGTGCAGAAGCTACCTCTTTTAACGCAGATTACCATATAGCATTAGCTCCTTAGCTTGAGCTAACTCGGTCACATCGAGCTAGGCGGGAGTGGTTTCAGCAACACGTCACCTCAGCTCCACTCACGACCCGCCTCTTTGCCCATTTTTGGTTCTCCGGGAGTGACACCAGGTGACGCACTGCCAAGATGACGGCGGCCAGCTTCGAAATTTTGATGCTCTTCAGAATGCTATGGGAGACGTCACGGACGCTACGTCCATTTTATATACAGTCTGGGCCTAGAGGATTTCAGGTATTTCAGGAAAGGGAATTTAGGGGCAGATGATAGTCAGGTATAACAGAAAGAGTTTTGAGAGTTGTGAGTGTTGAGAGTGGGGCAGTTGCGTTGTACAGTGCCAGAAACCGTAACGAAACGAACAGAAAGTTGTAAACACCTGTCATAATTAGGGAGAATTGTGACCCCTGAGGACACACTCATGACAATGAAAAACAGGAGTCTCCCGTGAGCTAACCGGAGCTAACCTCTGTTGCTCCTTGTTTACTCTGCCTGCAACAGCGTGCTGCCTTTGACATTGTGTTATTCTTCTGCACAAGCGGGTCACTTTCAGGCCGCGGACAGTTCACTCAGGAGTCTGATATGGGCCCCATTTAAACAGTAATGTGAACTGTCAAACAAAAAAAACGGTAGGAAAGAAAATTGGAATTGAGCATTAAGGCCTGCAGTGTGAACGTACACTGTTAGACATTTCAAAGGGTTTTTTACAGCACTATAACCGTTTTACACTTTTACAGTAACAAATATGTTACTGTAATTATGTAATTCAGAATACAGTACTGTTACTGTAAAAAAAACTATAGTTACACTACTGTAATCCCATTTTATTATTTATTTATTTATTCATGCATGCATTATTTTTTAAACCTACACAAGTACTAATGATTTAACCCAGACAGACACAGCAATTATAAAATTTCAACTTCTTTATTTAAACATTTGTCATATTTAATGCACTTTACAAGAAATGTTATTTTCAGAAATTAATTTAAAATAACATAAAAGAAATTAAATTACATGTATAAACCTTACCTCAATTATAAGTGCATTCAATGTTACTGTCAAAACACAATGCAGAAAGTACTGGGCAGAACAAAGTATCTGGACGGCATACAGAACTGTATATTTACCAATAAACACAAATACTCATCTGCTGACTGGAATGCTTTTTTACAAATAATCATTAACCACATTAACATAGGAAATAACAGTAACAATAGATACTGTGCTTTTTTGGTACAAAATACTAAACATTGTCTGAATATGAGTGAAATATCCATGTCAAATGAAAAGAAATATTCTCTGGGGTGTACCAATCATGTAACTCAATACAAACCACACGCTTTCACCGCTGCACATCTAAACTGACCTTTTCTGGCAAGAAGTCTGTCGTTCACAGCTTGTTCAGGGATGTAGGTAAAGAATTTTGGTCATAAATTAAGTTTTTACACTGACAGAGTTGATAAAATATATCAATATCACATCTTGCAAAATTATCACAGTGGAATCAGCTTTCCTACTCTAAAATCAATAAAAACTGAATATTTTAGCCTTTGTGAAAGAAGAATTAATTGCAGGGTGGGTGTCCCTAAAAAACAGGTAACTGTACTACATATCTTGTTGAAAAAAGTGTCTCACCTAATCTAAGTCCTTCCACTCAAACTATGTTAGCTGGTGGACAAAGGATGACACTCTGTTGTTGATTGACTGCCATCTTCCACTTCACCATTTTTCCTGTCCTAGCACTCACTCCAGTTTTTGCGGTGCATTTGGTTCCATCACCTGGAATTTTCCAGAAGAATCTTTAGGGAAGAGAAAATTTCTTTTACAACAACAAATATTTTCCATTCTTATGTAAAGTTAGTATTTACTAAAAATTTGTCTTTTTTCTTTGGCTTTTGCCTAGAAACTGGGCCACTGCAACTAATGTAAGGGAAACTACTTAACGTTAATTTTTACATCTAGAGGATAATGAGATATTTTAATTTGTTTTATATTCTATGGGGTCACACTACAATAAAACATGAACATGTAACATATTGCCTTTTATGTTAGTTGTAAGATGTACTGCATATTTATAATAGGCCTATGTTAGTTATAAACTAAGCTATCGATGTGAGCTAAACATTGCTCTTGACATAATACATTTGATTTTAAAACTTCTGTAAAATTAAACATCAACTCTGTTCACTTTGACAAAGTTAACGTTAAGTTACCAGTTTGAATCTTTTTTTCAAGTAACATACTTTTGAATTAATTGTTTTGTTTTGTTTTGTTTTTACCTTCGGTTTGTCGTCGGTAGTTCTCTGTCTTCACCACAGGTTAACTTCCACTGGTGTTGTCTTAGTTGTGTGTGCCTGAGCTTCCACCCCAGTGGTGGTGAATGAAAGATAAAACTACTGATATGCCGAAACGGCAGTTAGGGAAAATACAGTAACATGGATGTTACTGTAACCATATACTGTGGTTTACTGTAATTTTAAAATTTGATACATCAGATTTTTTAATTACAGTGAACCGCTGTATATGGTGTCTGATGTCATCTAAAATTCCCATAATGCAATGGAAATTACAGTTATTTACTGGAAAGAGGATATACAGTATTATACTGGGTGTTATGTGGTTAATAACTGTAGAAATTACAGAAATGTCTAACAGTGTAGCCATAGGTGGCCCAATTCCGAACTGCTCATCTCTGCTCTCTGTCTCATGTTCACCATGTCAGTGCTAGTACTGGGGCCGCTTGCCAGTTGTAGGTAGAGTTCTCAAAATCTTTACTATGGGAAAAAGTAAAATTACTCCCATAAAAAGTAAAAGAAAAAAATTACAAACCTACTGGAGTAAAACATTTAATAATATATTTCATATGCTGTGCATCAGGTTAGAAACAGCCTGTACAACATTGTTATTTCTAGGGAATGCAATTTGCTTTGCTGGTTGATTATCGATAATTTAGCTATTTCTGTTTAATACAATTATTTTCCTTTTTAAATCTCCATGTATGTTTTGAGAAGACCACTTTTAAGGCTGCCCAGCCTACTGTTGTTGTCTGTATCTTTTATTATGGACATGTAACCTAACCACTTGCTTTGTACTAGCAAAGGCAGCCAATACAATCTGATTATTCCTTAAGCATCTAAATAATCTGTACAACGCAAATAATTATTGTAGCAGTAAAACAGGAGCAGCTCCTTGTTGAAGCAGGGTAAATCTACATAGGAAGCAGTGCATCATGCCTAAAGCCCAACAGGACAGTTTTATCCACACATAGGCTATTTTCTCTCTCTCTCTCTCTCTCTCTGCATCCCAAAAGTGATTTTTCCCCCCTGAATAAATAACAGCTGGTTGCTTCTGAGTAAAAGCCAAGATTAGTTTCACCAGCGACATTATGTTTATGGGTTCACTGTGGGACATCGCTATGAAACAAATAGAAACCAATGTAAAAGAAACTGATATCCATCAAAAGAAAATGATGATCTTTTCAATAACAGGATACTGTTAATATATCAGAATCAATCCAGTGAGCATCAGACTTAGATTTTACAGTGTGTGGGCTAGTCTCCATTTGCTCTGCAGAGACTAAATACGCTTTAATGCGCCGTTAATTGAAAGTGAAAGTATTTCACTCGACGGTGTAACACCAAACTTCTTGACCTATCAGATTCTGTTACTACACCCAAACGACGATGTTTTCCTAACCATAACCAAGTACTTTTGGTGCCTAAACCCAACCAAACTCCAACCGCTTCATATCATCAACAAAGCCTCTGGTGCTTAACTTGCCAGTCACAAATTTTGGTGTCGGCTTGTGAAAGAGTTGTAAAGAGCGATGCAGGCTGCTTTTCAACACAGCCACCAGTGCCATGGTGTGCGCCCACTGGATTTCAGTTGTATTAGTAGAACAATAAAGCCTTAAACTGAAAGGTGTTTGTCTGATTGTCTAAGTGTTTGCATCTTCCCAGCACATTCATATCTGTGACAAGCACCTGAGACCAGAGTAACTGCACGCACACAGCCTGAATGACAGCTCATTACGGTTAATAAAGCATAATGCAGACTGACTGTGGAAGATATGAAGGTATGAATGGAAAATGTAGCGAAATTAAAAGAAGATAACTGGCCCAAAGAAAATACTGGAGTAGGCTAAATAGTAAGAGTACAGTTTTAAAAAAAGGAACGTGAAAAGGTGCCAATGACTTATGTTACTTGATTTATTTTGCAAATTTGTTTTACTTGTAAAATTACTACCCAACCTGCTGCAGTCGCCCTGCTTCAGGTAGGCTCACATTTTCTACATGATTTTTGTCCACGTTTCAACCGTTTAACCATTTATTTATGTCTGTTGTGGAGCGTACTATGACCATGGTTTATGTTTAAGTGTGAAACTTTTTGAGTGCACTAACACTAAGGTTTTCAGCATAGAGAGTGGTACAATGTTCAGTTCACTTACTGCCCAGTGACCACTAAGTAAACTACAGGGGTTACACACTCAAAGAGGCTCTCTTTCCTCACATGTTCACATTTTCACTCCACTTCTTTACTTCTAGCTCTCTTCCCCTTCAGAGTGTTCCAGTGAAGTTTGTGTAACGGCTTATCTTCTGATAAACCCTCTCTACCATGTTTTACAGGATACACCATTCCTGTCAATCAGAGTCATCATAAGTGGTTGAAGTGGCTGAAGAGGACCCTCCCCCTTGTTCAGCACAACCATAAAATCAGGCAGAGTCTGCAGTCAGGCACTCAGAGGGACTTGGCTCTTCTTTAAATCCAGTTCATTTTCAGTTCTCCTCTGCTTGACAACCTTTACCTGCAAACACAATGAGGAAAGCATACTCTGTCTCAAGCTCTGGCAGCAGACCTAGGATGTCCTTTGCAGGACCAGAAAGCGGCTACTCCGTCAGCAGAACCAGTCACGGTGGTCTTGGCTATGCTGGTTTTAGTATGGCTGCAAGGCATGTTGGTTCTGGCTCTAGTTTTGTGCCCCCACTGATCACAGCTGTCCATTTCAACCAGAGCCTGCTGACCCCCCTGAACCTGGAGATTGACCCCACCATCCAGGCTGTCCGCACCCAGGAGAAGGAGCAGATCAAGACCCTGAACAACCGCTTTGCTTCCTTCATCGACAAGGTTGGTTCCTGTGAGCTCTGTGTGACTTTGTGATGTACAATTGACTTTTGGCCTCATTATCTTATCTCCCTGGGCTACATTTACCTCTAGCAGCTGTCAAAAGTAAAGTGTCTTATTATTCTCCTTCAATCTGTAATTGAAAAGAAATTACTAGAAAGTTAAAACATTAGTATATAACATGGTAACATCAGTCTGCATGAGATGTTTAATGAAACTGTTGAGCACTGCTCACTAGATGCAAACATGTTATTTTTCCTGACAAAGCAAGAGAGCTGTGAATCTTATCTCAGTGATGTTATATTCGTTACTGATTTACTGCCTCTGTGATTACAAAAGCCTATAAAAATTTATCTCAACATGGGTGGGGATTATATTGCAGTGACTCAACCATCCCTTACCTGGGAGACTGGCAGAGAAAATAGGGATCTTTCTGGACTATGCTAAAGTCTGTAATTTTAAAAAACATCTGACTGTCTTCCCTGGTTTTGTGTCTCCACAGGTCCGTTTCCTGGAGCAGCAGAACAAGAAGCTGGAGACCAAATGGAGCCTCCTTCAGGAACAGACCCCCAACCGCTCCAACATCGAGGGCATGTTTGAGGCCTACATTGCCAAACTGCGCAGACAGCTTGACGGGCTGGGCAATGAGAAGGGCAAGCTGGAGGGAGAGCTGAGGAACATGCAGGGTCTGGTTGAGGACTTCAAGAGAAAGTGAGTGTTTTCTTGACATGGTCACTAGTTATAACATGTACCTGATATAGTGAGTGTGGAAAATGGAGTAGATGTACTAAAGAGTTGCCTTGTGTTGAAACAGGTATGAAGATGAAATCAACAAACGTGCAGCTGCAGAGAACGAATTTGTGCTCCTGAAGAAGGTGCGAATACATCAAGATGGTCCTTCAATTTTTTCTGTCCTGGGGTTTGATACATTGTTGCCAGATTTAACACTTCCTGTTTGTACCTCTTTCCAGGATGTTGATGCTGCCTACATAAACATGATGGAGCTGGAAGCCAAGGCTGATGCTCTTCAGGATGAGATCAACTTCCTCAAGGCCATCCATGAGGCTGTATGTATCTATATTGTCTAATTCCACCTACCATTTGAGTTAAAACTGATGATCATCAAGAGTTAACTGTTGTGAAATAACTATTGGTTCTGTAGGAGCTTCATGAGCTGCAGGGCCAGATCAAGGAAACCTCGATTGTTGTGGAGATGGACAACAGCCGTAACTTGGACATGGACGCCATTGTGGCTGAAGTGCGTGCTCAGTACGAGGACATTGCCAACCGCAGCAAGGCTGAAGCAGAGACCTGGTACAAACATAAGGTGAGTGACGGTTGCCACCCGTCCCTTAAAATATGTAATCGTCCCGTATTTGAGAATACCCCATCCCATTTGCATCCCATGCAAATCATCCCACCCGCATTCTGTGAATATTTCTCTTTTTCTACCCCTGATTGGGTAATATTCGCTGCCATTGTTAGTTTAAATTGAAAATTGTTTGTAGGTAGATTATTTATGTGTGGTTTTGTTTTTGTGGATAGAATTTCTGCAAACAATGACACATATTTTAGCCAAAATCTGTGTTCACACCACCTTTTACAATTACTCAAGTTCATTAGCAATTTCTCAGCAAGAACAGGTGCTCTGTGGAGCTCATTAGGATTGAGCTTTTTCTGTTCATAGTTTTACTGTAGTAGTTTGAAAGACAAACAGCTACTCAGTGCTACATCTGACCATAACCTGACAAGAAGAATTTATAAAAGTAGGCCTAGCATGCTCCAATACTGCACACAAGGCCTTCTACTTCTGTTTGACTGATGTTCATGATGTTCATCCTTTGCAAAAGTCTTTTCAATCGAATCGTATCAAAGCATTTGTTTTAGCCTATTTATAGTTCATAAGTTGGACATGTTGATTTAATAAGTTAATAAATGCAGTTCACATCCTATTTTCTTGGGGTCTCACTGTTATACATTGTTGGCTTATGTTTATTATTGTCGTAGCTGTGTATTCAGCTATGACAATATGACCACTAGTCTGTTGAGTTGTGTTAGAGAGAGACTGAGTGCATCTGTTCACACTGATTTCAATAGCAGATTATAAAATCCAGTGGTATCAATCCTAATACTTTCCTGAAAACATATTTTAAGTTATGATATACCACCACTGGCACACCATCAGGCCTGTTGAGGAGTGGGGCCTCCCTTATTTTTCTGTATTGGAGGTGGCAAACCTAGTGGTTTATCTTCTGTGTCTTTTATATACACTTGCAACACCTCTCCCAACCTTCTAGACAATGTTATTGACAGAGGTGGGTAGTAAGCCTTTTTTTGTGTAAATGGTACTTGTACATGTAATAGAAGCTATTACCATATTTAGGCTACAGATTAAAATTTAGAGTACTGTGCAGCCAGCCCTGTCTCATCCCAGGGCATCCGATGAGACCGTGTTGGTGCAGTGAGTTTCAGTTGTGAAGTCAGTAGCCTACACCGTGTTGACACAGAGCAGTGTCTGCTAATATGTTTAATAATAAATAGCTAAACACAGCACATCATGTTAAAAACTCCTCCTGCTTTCTGACCTAATGTAAATATTCAAGCTAACAGTGTACGATCAGTCTGCATTTAACTAGTTAAGCTCATTGGGATAGCCCGTAGGCGTCGCTAGACAATTTTTCTGGGGCATGTGCCCCTGTATCCATGTGTTGCAGTGGCATCATTTATGGAAGTGCGGTCAAGTTCAAGTATATCCAGCTGCAGCCTGCAGACCGTGTCGGAAGTTGAACTTCCAAATATGGTTTGTCCTAAAAGACACTGCGCACAAAACGTGATGACGTTCATCTCGGCTTACGTACATGATAGATCCTGATGCAAACCGATTTATTCTTTAGAAGCCAACAACAGAACTTTAAATACTCTTCTGAGACGTTTTTAGGCGAGAAATCAACTGTGTAGAATTCGAAGATCGGCAGTTTTACGAAAACTGGCAGTGAATCAAAAATGTGTTCAAACGTTTTCGGAGTTGAGAAGCTCTGCAAGTGCCGACTATAGTGCCGACGGGTGTTACATAGCTACAGTAACGTTAACGGAGGTTGCACAGCAACACAATGGAGGTTAACCATATCTAATAGTGCGCCGCTGTAGGGTTAACCGGTCGACATGCATATAATCGATAACTTTAGGCACATACCCTGGTTGGGGTAAGAGGAATATTCATCGGGGGGCTGTCAGGAATAGCTAGCTAGCTACGGTAAGCTCCCCCAGGCCCAGTCACACAGACCACTGCAGCCAACACAGCAGACGTGTCCAGCAACAGCTGATAATGTTCGTACCGCTGTTATTCTGTCAATAAATTCTCAGTAATGTTGTAAAGTTTTAACCTAAATTGAGACACATCTGGCTCGTGATGTAACATTACAGAAAATTCTTGGTTTGTGAAACTTAAAATCACTTTGGAAGAAATAAAATATACAACAGTGGTATGAATTGAAACATTGCGTTATAATTATCATTAGGCTATTAAAAATAAGTATTTGCAGGAATTATGGTATAAATATACTATATTAATAATATATAGGTATAGTATAGTGAATATTAACACATAACGTACACTGATTACTACGTTGACACTTGACCTCTTTTTTTAATGGCTCTTTATTTTATTTAACAACTATGCGTGGGACGAGCAGTCGTGATAAACGTCATCACGTTTTGTGCGTGGTGGCTTCTGGGACAACCGATATGGAAGTTCAACTTCCGTCATGTTTGTCTGGTTTTTATATGCAGTCTATGGTTTGTCTGCAGGCAGCAGCTGGACCCTTCTCGTCAAGTTAGCAGCAATTGTCAACATCTGCAACGTCCGGTCAAGGTAGCAATAATATATATGCAACGTCCAGTTAAAATTTCAAAATAAAACTACCCGTTGATTGAAAAGGCACTTTTATATGAAACATCGCAAAAATTGAGTCGATATTTAAAGCGCATATTTACAAAGTTGATGAGAGGACTAAGAGGGACCATCCTTCTGTGCACAAGAAGAGAAAATAAGAAAGTGACTAGCTGCAGTGGATCTCTCCCTGTCTGTCTTGCCAACCCAGCTGAGCAGCCGATGTTTATAAACATAATTACAACTCTGGACTAATGCAAGATGGAAAGCAGTGGGTTAACTATTAAAATGTTGATTAGCAGGGCAGACTGGGCAAGATGGATGTACATCTTTCAGTAAATAATAAACATCACATAGTCAGTTATGTAAATACTATTTTCCTTTTGAAAATGTATTAAATGAAACCTGGGGAGCCAGTTTGAATGGGCCTGAAGCAGCTGATAACAATATCTTGCAAGAATTTATATGAATAATTTACAGGGGCTGTGCTGAAGTTTGTCAGTAGAATAGGTGCTGGATCATAAGTCAGTACAAGCACAGCTGATCCACATCCAGTACTGAGTCCAGACGTTTTTAGCAGGTCACACAGACCCAAGTGAAATACAGGCAGCCACAGCCGGTAAAAGCACAGCCAGTCTACAGGCAGCATCAGATACAAGCAGCTCAGACCCTAATGGATGACTGAGTTGCGCAGAGGTCCATTCAAATCAGCAGTGGTATTTTCTAGAAGAGATTTCCATTCAGGCTTATTACAGATTGAGACAGACTGTTTTAAAGGAGAGGTAGTAGTGAGAGTACTGCAGTATCAGGTGTGACTGTGCAGCAGTGGCAAATTGTTTAATGGTTCACAAGTCAGGTAAGTGGTACCATAGGTGTGTGTGCTTATGCTTTGGTCAACGCCACAGCATTGCCAGGCTGTGTGCGCACAGTTACGCAATAGAGCCCTGGTCTTGGGCGCTTGTCACAGATATGAATGTGCTGGGAAGATGCAAACATTTAGAAAATCAGGCAAATACCTTTTCAGTTTAAGGCTTTATTGTTCTACTAATACAATTGAAATCCAGTGAGCACACACCATGGCACTGGTGGCCGTGTTGAAAACTCTTTCAAGACGGCAAGTGAAATACTTTTGATCAACAGCGCATCAAAGAATATTAAGTCTCTGCAGAGCAAATGTCGACTACACACTGTAACATCTATGTCAGATGATCACTGGACTGATGAAATATTAACAGTACAATATTCACATTGGTTACTTTATAGTGATGTCTGATGGTGAGTCCATCAAACAGAATGGCGAAACTTATCTTTCACTAAGCAGCTGCCAGCTGTTACATATTCAGCAAACAATAATTTCTGAAATGCACAGAGAGAGAAAGAGAGAGAATATGGGTGGATAAAACAGTCCTGTTGGGCTTCACGCATGACGCACAGCTTCCTCTGTGTAGATTTACCCTGCTTCAGCTACAAGCTGCTCTGGTGTTACTGCCACAATAATTCTTTGCGTTGTACAGATTATGTTCATAGATGCTTTAGGAATAATCAGATTGGATTGGCTGCCTGTGTGATTGCAAAGCAAGTGGTTTGGTTGGTAACATGTCCATAATAAAATATACAGGCAACAATAGTAGGATGGGCAACAAGCGATATTATAAAATGTTCTTATCAATAAGTTCATGTAGATTTAAAAGGAAAATCATTGTATTAAACAAAAATAACTAAATTACAGATAATCAACAAGCAAAGCAATAAGTGAATAGCCTACTACGCCCCTGGTGACTGATGTTTCAACCACGGATTATCTTCCTCAGGTCAAAGTGCAGAAGTGAACACGCCTAGTTAACAGGGAATAAATTATGTAACATCACAGCATTATCTAATTTGATTTGTTTGCCAAATCATAATTTAATATTGGTGACAAGAATAAACATTTTTAAACAGTCTTTACTTATTGACAGACTATAATATTAATGCAGTATTTTGTAATCACATTTGATGGATACACACTGGGAATATTGTCCTGGTGTATATGTGGCAGGTTATCTAATCAGGAGATGATGACTTGTCATTTCATCGCAAATAAATACAGGTGTATGTAAAGATAGTAAGTAAGTAAAGTAAGTCTTTACCTTTACCTGAGAAAGAAATTTGAAACAATTCTAGTCACATCCACATTCAATAAAAGACTTGGGGAAAAAGACCCATTGTTTTGTATTTCTTAAGCTACTCACTTAATTACTCACTACTTAATTCTTTTGGTAAATACTTTTGTATTCTTACGCAAGTGGTTGTTTTGATGACCACTTTTTTATTTTAGTACTTGTTTTTGCAAAGTAACAGTACTTTTACTTGAGTACAGTTTTTGGCTACTCTACCTACCTCTGGTTGTTGATGTACCTTGTCATATTTTTCATTTTAGTACGAGGAGATGCAGAGCTCTGCCGGACAATATGGTGATGACCTGCGCACAACCAAGGCTGAGATTGCTGAAGTGAACCGCATGATCTCCCGTCTTCAGAATGAGATTGAGGCTGTCAAGGGACAGGTATATTTCAAGACTTTCTCAAGGATGATGTCTTATTATTAACACACTCCACTGTACTAGAGGATTTGCATTTATAACCATCTGCGACATCATTTTCCACAGAGGGCCAACCTTGAGGCTCAGATTGCAGAAGCTGAGGAGCGTGGTGAGCTGGCAGTGAAGGATGCCAAGCTCCGCATCAAGGACCTGGAGGATGCTCTGCAGAGAGCCAAGCAGGACATGGCCCGCCAGGTGCGCGAATACCAGGAGCTGATGAATGTCAAGCTGGCTCTGGACATTGAAATCGCCACCTACAGGAAACTGCTGGAAGGAGAGGAGACCAGGTGGGATAAACTTGGATATTCAATGTAGTTTCTGTCTGAATTAAACAGTAACTCTTCATTATTTCACCATTAGACTGGCCAGTGGAGGCTCCAGTGCAACCATCCATGTGCAACAGACCTCTGGAGGTGGTGGTAAGTTTCAAAGTTTAAACATCATCACCATAAGTGATACCATAACACACAGACCACACTGACAGATAGATAAATGATAACACTTGCCTGGTTTTTTTTCTGCTCCAGGATTCTCCAGCTCAAGCTCCGGCGGGGGATTCAGCTATGGTGGTGGTTATGGTGGTGTTCTTACCAAGTCCAAAGTGTCAAAGACCTCTTCCAGGAGAGTCTATTAAAACAGAGAGCTGTCCTACTTCTGCTTCAGAAACTCTTAAAAGTGATCTAAATCACCTTTTATGTACTCTTTCATTGTGCTACACAATACTGTAAAGCATGTTCAACAATAAAGCTGAATATCCCCAAAATCAGATTCCTAAAATCTGAGAGTTTCTGAAGGTACAAATGACCTTAAACACTCAAGCACCAGATCAGTGATCAAGGCAAAGTTGGTGTTCTTTCTGACATCCAAGAAATAAGGAAAAAACAAAACAAAAAAAAAGGTTTTGATAGAGTGCACTGTAAAAAATGCCTGTGAAATCCACAGTAATTTACTGTGTTTGTGCACAGTTGCAGTACACTAATACACAGTAACATATTGTGTAATCAAAGAGTTATTGTGAAAATCACAGTTATCAGGTTGCTACCCTAAAAATCACAGTAACCAACAATGTACTGTTGGTAATCACAGTAACCAACAATGTACTGTAAATAATCGCAGTAACCAACAGTGTACTGTGAAAATCACAGTAATGATCATTGTACTGTAGATAATCACAGTTATGATTGTTGTACTGTAGATAATCTTAGTTATGATCATTGTATTGTAAATAATCACAGTAACCAACAGTGTGCTGTGAAAATCACAGTTGTCAATTTAATACCATAGATAATCACAGTGAATGACAGTGTACTGTACAAAACACAGTATCCAATTTTGTACTGCCAATAATCACAGTAAATAACAGTGTCATGCAAAAACAAAAAATCACAGATATGCTCCTCAGAACAGTACAGAGGGAAAAGTGCAAATGCTTTTTCACTACACGTTGACTTTTGTGGTCTAAATAGTTTTTTATATAGAGATCTTTGTCTCAAATAATGTCATCAGACCCCACTTATTGCTGTTTGTGGCTAGATCTATTATTTATTTATACGTAAAGTATTTATATAATTATTTGTATCTGTAAAATGGTTGTGTTTAAAGTAAGCGGCAATCCAAAAATACAGATATATAGTGCAAATCAAACAAAGGATACTTTTGAATTAAATCTATTTTTATTTCTATTAGGATTAAATAAATTTGGCTGATTTAAAAAAAATTTCTCATTATTTTATGATTAATATATGAAGCAAAGATGAAGAGTTTATGCAGCATTATCAAGCCTAGGTAGCCTACAAACACCCAGTCTCATATTAAAATGTATCTCAGCTACACTGGTCCACAATGCAAAACGTAGGTTTACAATGACAGCTCTAAAAGTGTGTGGTTGTTGCATTTAAAAAAAATTTTTCTTTTGCCTATTCTTCTCTTTTCACGTTTGGCGTCCAATTCACTCGTCCAAGTCTCCTGCGTGAGAACAAAAAACATGGCGAACATTTCACTCATTTGCCTGCTGAATCCCACTGGTAACCAGCCAATGGTTGTGACAGCAGTACACCTGTGGGGAGCAGCAATTTGCCAGCAAGGCATGCAGTATTCCAGAAAAATGTAGAAGGTGACCATCGTTCCAATTTGTTTAGGCCACAAAGTTCTTCACTTCTGCATTTAAGCGATCTTAACGTTGCGGTTTGAACATGCTTTGAAAGCTCACTGCTTCCATTTCATGTCATTGAAAGGACTGTTTGTGTCATAGGGTGCATAGGGTTCACGTGCGTATGTCTGTGATTGCACGGTGCGTAAGCTAGTTCACAGGTGGAAAGCTGTGGTGGATGGTGATGGTTGTGAACGCGGTCTTCTTGGGCGGCTTTCAGATTCAGAGCTGTGCAACTTAGTGATTTTATGGTGGTGCAACAGTCGAGATCCAGATAGAAATATTGCTGGAGGAAGAGTATTTTTCACAACAAGGCCATTTTTGCGATGTGAAGGAGGAGTGGTGCAGCACGTTGGCATTGAAAGGATATTCTATTCTAGTAAAAAGAAATTAAAACCACAAGTTTTACAATAAAGTGTTACGGGGTGTGGTGTGTGGACAGAGAGGACCCAAATGCAGCGTTCAGAGGGAAGGAGGTTTATTGGGGGAAAAAGGGTGAGAGGGACTGGAGTGGAGGGAGAGTAGGACGTCGGGGAAGTACTGGCACGGGGAACCAAGGAGAACGGGGGCCAGGGAGCCGGGGAACACGGGCCAAGGAAGCGAGGAGAGGCAGGGGAACAGGGAGGACGCCGAGAGGGAGGTCCGAAGGGGAGTGGGCCAGTGGATGAGCCCAGCCGAGCGGAGGACGAGGGTGAGTGTACCTGGGAGGGAAACAAACAGAGAGACAAGGTTAGGGGGAGACAATGACAAGGCACAGGGTAAGTTCGAAAAAACAAGAAACGAGGAAGCCTGAACACAGGAGTGGCACCAGGTATGGAGCAACGACGATCAAGCAAGGATGGTGTGGAGAACCGGGGTTGAAATACAGGCTGGGATGAGGTTGATTACTGGCAGGTGTGGCAGGCTGATGAGGTGGATGATGGGTTGCAGGTGCAGGTAGTTGGCTGGGCTCAGGAGCAGAGGGAGAGAGAGCACACGGGGGAGAAAACACAGAGAGGCGGGCAGAGAACAGGAAACCAAGGGAAAAAACAGAAAAACTGATAAAAAGTAGAAAAAACCAGGACACTCACCGTCAGCCGGGCTGCCACCACAACAATAAAGAGTTTATTTTCTTAACTCAATGAATGCCTTTGTCTCTGCTTGTGTCTTAAAATGTGGGTCTGTCCAACTTTTGATCTTGACATTTGTCTAACCTTACTATAACATCCCAATTTCCCAATATGTAGATATCATTTACAATAAAAACAAAGCTCTGTAAAAGTTTGTCATGCCAACAAAATCCAAACTAACTCAATTTTTTTTTTTGTCCAATGTCTGTCCTACGTTTGTGGTTGATGTCAATCCAACATTAGGTTTTGACATACGATTTTTATTCTCAACTAAAATCGAACATCTGTCCAACGTTAGAGGTCGATATCGATCCAACGTTGGGTTTTGACGTCAAAAAGATTTTAATTCTGAACTAAAATCTAACATCTGTTCGACGTTGTAGGTTGATGTCAATGTAACGTTGGGTTTTGACGTTAACACGATTTTCATTTCCAACTAAAATATAACGTCTGTCTAACGTTGTGGGTTGATGTCAATCCAACGTTGGAGGTTGATGTCAACATGACTTTATTTCCAACAACAATCCAACGTCGGTCAAACGTTGTAGGTTGATGTCAATCCAACGTTGGGTTTTGACGTCAACCCGATTTTCATTTCCAACTAAAATCAAACGTCGGTCATTGGAGTCCAACGTGAGTTTGACGTTGGACTGACGTCCGGTGCCTGCTGGGACTGCACATGATTTCATGTAAGTGGTCAATAAACACAATGCTTTCTCTTTACCAACCAACTAAACGTTAGTCAGTTCAGTAAATAAACAGTAACCAAAGATTAACAGAATGTTATTAGACCTTAGTAGGTATTAGTGAAAATAAAAGTTGCTAAATGAACTCCTTATGGCTTGATCAGACAGAAAGTGCGCTGCGTTTGTTTTATGTTGCTTGGCAACCACCGAATCAGCTGTCCTGTCAGTGTAATCAAAGATTATAGCGCCAGCGATCTGTAATCTTTGATTTGCTGCTAAGTAAATTAGCTGACAAATTAGCAGAGACTTGATTACAACTCCCAGGTCTGTGTCTTTTGTTGCTAAAAACATCTGCTTTAATAAAATAGATAAACGGAGGGCGCTTGCTCTGGCATTGTTTAAGGGTGAGAGGTGTACAAACAAGCAGGAGACAGGGAAAGGGAGATCTGTGTGGGTACATGAGACCCTCAGAAAGTCTCCTGACAATCCAAGCAACTTTAAACTTCCTTGGGCCCATCTCTCCATTAATTTGATTGGACAATGGAACAAAACGCGAATGAGGTCGGGCGCTTTTCTGCTCAGAGTTGACATTTTTTCAACTGCTTAGTTTTGCCATTTACCTTGCATTCAAGATAAAATTATGTAAAACCAGATTTATTTGGTGAAAGTATTATCAACATGACTGATGTTGCAACACACCAAATACATCTCAATAAAGTAAATCTGACAACTAAAATGATTGCCTCTCACTCTCATTATTGTTTTGAGAAATTATAGACAAGGGAGAACAGAGCCTGCTTCTTCAAACTTAGGGAGGAATTTACTTTAACACCAAGATGACATTTTCACGTTGAAATCTCACATGGGCGCAGTGCTGTGCCACTTTCCCACTACTCACTTCCTGCTTTATTCAGCAGTCCGCCAGATATGTGTCTACAGTGCATGACTCTACATTGTATTTTCTAGTAAATATCAAAATAATGATTGTGCATCATGATTGAAAATGCTTTTATATCCACAAAGCCTTACTGAAAAAACTAAAAACGTTTATTTTTAAATGTGCCTCATTGACTCAAAGTCTGTAATGTAATAGGCGCAAATATATTTCTTGAGGAAGCTAAAGAAGGCCAAATTCCCACGCCAAGTTCATGTCAGCTTTTACAGAGGAGCAATAGAAAGCATCCTGACTGGGAACATCACAAACTGGCATGGGATGTGCATGACCCAGCACCAGAGGGCTCTGCAGCAGGTGATTAAAACTGCTCAGAAGATCATTGTTACTTATCTCCCGAGCATCATTGATATTGGTGAGGTGAGGTGCCTACGCAGAGCCCAAAGGATACTAAAGGACAGAACCAACTCAGCCACTGCCTGTTCACCCTGCTGCCTTCTGGGAAGAGATATAGAAGTTTCTGCTGCCACACCACCAGACTGCAGCTTCCCCCCCTGAGCACTGCTCCACTGATTATAGTTTATTTCTGTTTATATATATATTTTTCCAATTGATTCTGTATTAATGTATATTGTCTGCTATGTAGCAGAAGGGAGTTACAAAACTCAATTTCACTCACTTGTTACATTGTGACAATGAACCTACCTACCTACGTAATGGCAGGTTAGTGTCACTGGGTGTCCTGGGCCTTGCTGATGATGCTATCTGCACACGGAAAGAAGGGGAGTTTCTGAAACAGTTGGAGTCCAGGTTGGGAGGTGTCAGCCACAATCACTCCTGCTTGCCTCAGTGTCCTGGAGGCATACAGATCCTGGTGGGATGGCAGATTACAGCCGATCACCTTATCTGGGAAGTGAATGCTACGGCAGCAATGGTGATGGAAGATATGAGGATGGGCTCAGCTTCAGCAGTAAGTACATCCTCTGCTGGACTTTTCTTGATGAGGAAGTCCATTTGAGGTTCTGGGTGGTGAGGATGACAGTTTCGACTGTAGAGTCACACAGGGTTTGGTCAATCTCCCACCTGTAGGCAGACTGATTCCTACCAGAGATGAGCTCAATGAGGGTAGTGTCGTCTGCAAACTTCAGGAGTTTGACGGACTGATGACATCCCTCTCAAGGTCATTTGGGAGGGGTGAGCCTCTGGGGTGGGCAGTTGTTGAAGGGCCCAGGTCCCTGCTGAGGTAGGGGAGGTGGAGCTGGTCAATGGAGTCAATGGGGATGATGTCAGAATGCTCTATTGTCTTTCAAATTGGCATTAGAATTTATTCAGTTCGTGGATGTCGTTAATGGAGTGGGGGGCTTCAGATTTGTAGTTGGTGATTTGTTTGAGCACCCTCCAGACAAAAGCAGTGGTTGGCTGATAATTGATGTTGTAGTTTCCCTGAGTACAGTAATTTAGCTTCTCTCACTGCCTTGCTTAACCTGTACATTAACCTGTACATTCTTCATCTTCACCTAAGGGCGAGAGTGCTGGCAGTGTGCAATTAATTGTAGGATCTGGTCTCAGAGGAATTCAAGTTGAGTCATAATAATGATGCAAAGCACATGCCGTCAGGAGTGACCTTATGTTTTCATTAAACGATGGTAGATTATTTATTTGGCTGTTTGTATTTTACTTTCCTCATAAAACTGTATATAGTTGTTTGAAGTTCACACATCAGTCTATTATAGTTATCATCTACATTTTTGTTCATTCCATTTTATTTCTTTAATTGCATTTTCAAGATTAGTTAATTGTCCATTAGGAACTTTATAATGTTCTAGATGAATGTTTGCTGATAAATTAAAATCATATTGTGGTCAGATTAACCTGTACCCATATTATATGATTTCTTTATTCTTTCTGGCCTGTTAGTAAAGACCAAATCAATGAGTGTTTGAAGAACTGGTAATCTTAGGTCCTTCAACAACCTATTGAAAATCAAAATTACTTGTTATACCTTTTTGCTTTTTCATTCCAGTTTATATTAAAATCTCATAATAAAATTATCTCATTGTTAGTATCATACACTTTAAGAAGGATGTATAGGTCTATATTTTACAATCACAGTGAATGGCATTTGGGCTGAGAGGGCTAATTTAAAATTGATCATTAACACAGGACCATTGATTTGCTTACAACTTATATCGTCCTTGGCATAAAATAACACACCTCCACTCTGACCAATAGGTCTATCTTGTCTAAACATATTATAATGGTGCACTTTTAATGTGTCAGCTGGAGAGTTTTCGTGCAATCACATCTCGGTTAGGCATAAGAAGTCCAAATGTGATTCCTATATTAGATGTTGTAGTTGTTCATTGCGCTTTGGATATTCAAATGTCCGCTTAATAATCCGAGTCCCACAGAATACGAGCCTGGTTCACTGTTCTGAAAAGTTTAAACCCCCTGTGTTTCACAATTGCGAGATTTATCTAGCATTTCAGTTTGTTAGGCGATGTGGAGTTAACCCCTTGTATACAATTTTCCATGGGAGACGGGGCAACAGTTGGTAAGATACCTGTAGTTAAATCGGCTGAAAACTCACCCAGTCTGTCGGCTTCAAAGGTAGGCAGATTGCAGTTAACAGTAAATTCTTGTCCCAGTCTACTACCATCCAAACCAAGATGTAGCCTCCGCCAGTGCCGGTGGATAGTGTCGATCTAGGCCCACTTCTCCTACAGTTGGCCCAGAATTAAGATGTAGCTACATTACCAGCAAGTAGGAGTGAGCGTTTGGTCATTTTGTTTTTTAAAGCAGCTCTTGGAATGACCGCTTTTCCATTATTAAGAACATTGCAACATGAAGCATATTGTCCGACAGAGAAACATATAGCTATATTATATAGATATACATATATATGAATGTATATATCACATTTCAGTTTGTTAGGTGATTTGGAGTTAACCCCTTGTATACAATTTGCCATGGGAGCCATGGCAACAGGCCTATCCACCAAACAAGGGCAACACTAGATGTTTGGGAGATTTTCGTTTCCCGTGCCATGCTCCTGATTGGGAGTGTGTTAGCCTAATCAAACACGACAACACTGAAGTGGCAACAAGAGTCACAATATAGGTGACAATCCGTACAGTTATCTTAAAGTGAAGCAAGATGCTTCTGTGTGCGTTACCACTTGCAGTAGTTGGCACATGTAATTGTTGCAGAGGAGAATTCTGGAAATTGAATGCCAGCGAAGCAGCACCTGCCCTGAACTGAGTACCGGTGCCTGTTGTTGCTTATGAACAGTGTAGGGGGGTAACTATAGCAACATGTGATGATGTTACATAATTTAATTACAAAGGCTATATGTTGAATAATATTCATTTTGTTGCTTTGCATGTTTTCATGTGCACCATGTCTTCCTTTGCCATTTCCAGCCACAACAAGTTTGATGCTAATCTGATTCTTTTGATTGGTTCTCATGTTTGAATTCTCTGCGCCACCCCTCTGCCAGTAAAATTGCCTCTCAAGCTGTCTTGAGAGTTGAAAACATTCATTAGAAATCTAGAAAAGTAATCAAAAAGTAATGAAATGTAATAGGTTACATGTCTTCGATAAAGTAATTGAAAAAGGTTACACTAGCATTTCATTTTAAATAGGATAGCTTGTTATCGGTAACCTATTACCTTTTTCCACCCTTCCCAACACTCCTTAAGAATTTAACTTCTCAATGCTCAATTCTTTTTTCTTAAAAGTTACACAGTCTCCCTTTAAAACAACATATGTTTACATTCAATGAATGTTTAAACACAACAAATAATAGCTTGGCCAAAAGCAGGCATGATAAAAGTACCTAAATATCTATTCAGGATCTAAGGATTCTTGTGTATTATTATGCCTATGAGACCATGCAGGTAAGGTGGGGTAGTGCTCCACCTCAACAGAGTGGAATTGAGCACTACCCCACCTAACCTGTATGGTTAGGGTTACTGTGTCCATTCTTGTTCAACTTGTAGAGCATGTGGATGACTTGTTTGGGCAGTTAAATGCTTGTATACCAGGTGGTGTTTTGAGGTAATCCTATATTAAAAAATTATTTAACATGCAGATGATTTGGTTGGATTTTCTCTCTGCAGTGCTGGTCATCAGCATCTGTTGATTGATCTGCACATTGATCCCAATGTGTTTTAGATCAGTTTTAATGTTGAAAAGAATAAAGTAATGATAATATGATGCAAAGACGGGGGAAAGTTTTTTCCTAGTTCTTACAGTTAATAAGAGATGTTCCTAAAGTAAGCAGTAAGTTAAATATAATATTATTAAATATAACCTTTTACTTTACAAATGAATTCAAGGATGAGAGAGATACACATTGTCAAAAATCATAAAGAAAATAATCACTTGAGTAAAAGTAGCAATACCACCATGCATTTAAAATATAAACATTATGTTTAAGTAAAACCTTCTAAGCATCATTAGCAGCAAACTGTACTTATATAATATAGCAGAGGAAAAGTACAATGTAGCCATGTGTAATAATAATGGAGTAAAATTACTTGGTAATTTTTGTCGCAGGTCTCAGTTCAGTTATGAGTTTCTGTATTTTAATGTAATTCTAATTTTATCTTGATGCATGTTTTATTTATTTTGCTGCTAATCTACTTTTACACTATTGCAGAACGGTGTCAAAATCTTTCCACTGCAGACTGTCAGTTCTGGTTATGTACTACCAATGATAAGAACAATTTTATTTGTTTTGTTTATTTGGAGATAAAAAAATATATGCACCTTAATGTTGAACTTATTGTAAAATGTGAGTTGCATAAGAAATTAACAAAAAGTTCATGGTTTGAAACAAGATAAAAACATTCCTTTTGCTTTTATTATTATCTTGTGCACCAAAAACTAAAACTCTTGCAGAAGAATTGTCAGACCTATGAATGGGTCCGAAACTGAGTGAAGTGACGCAAACCTATGATTGTACTGACTTAAAGGTGGAGCAAGCGATTCTGAAGAAATCCAACACCATGACAAATACCATGATATAGACCGCACAACAACAACACACACAAATCATGTCTGGAACAGTTGGAATGGTGTTGTGTGGCTGTTTGGCGACGTTTGTTTCCAATTTGCAGAGCAAGGGCTGTGTACAGACAACAGATTTGTTTTCAGTGAACAAACAGAATGGATAGCTAGCAGACTGTGAGGAGATGTGAGCTGAATTTAACAAAAAGAGGGGTACTGGTGTAGCATACCCCACCTTTAAACAAGCAACTGACGAAACTGGAACGTACCACAAGAGAACTTGCCTTTGTTACTCTTATGGATAACCTACTTTAAAAAGGAATAAAGACATTGAAAATGGTTTATTAAGAAGTGGAAGTAGTCTAAGATTTGTATATATAATATGGCTTAGTTCCTCCGGTCACTGGTCTCTACCACTAGGGGCGCTAAATATAGTGGTCACTGCTGCAGCGACCACTGGCAGCTTCCACAGTCTATTTGTGAAGGCCCCTTTCTGTTCCTTGTCACACAGATTGTGGCAGTGCACATTAAAAAAGGTCAGTTTTTTTTTTTATATACAGACTATGTTTTCAAGGTATAGTGACCTTAGATGAAGAATTTAAATGATCTCAACTGGCAAATGATATTACAATTTTTGTCTAGTAGAGAGGAAAGGATAAAATCAATGAAATGTGTTGAATGTGAATTTTCAACAGTTTCAAGCTTAAGAATGAACTTAAACAAATCTGTTTTATTACCACTTAAGGAATGTGACCTATAAGAAGTTAATGGTATCCCTGTGAAGAAGTTACATACATGGGTATAGTCATTGATAAGAATGAAAACTATGCAATAACCTAAACTTCAGCCCTATGATTGAACAAATAACAAAAAGGTTCAACATGTGGTTGATGAGGGATTGTTCTAACTAAGGTATTCCCTAACAGCATAGACACTGGAACAATGTTAATTTCACTGCCCGGTGACCACAAAGTAAACTACAGGGTTTACACACTAAAAGAGGCTTTCTTTCCTCACATATTCACATTTGCATTCTACTTCTTTAACTCTAGCTTTCTTCCCCTTCAGGCTGTCCCAGTGAAGCCCTAACCCTCCCTACCTGTTTTACAGGATACGCCATTCCTATCATTCAGAGCCTGAGGCCTGCAGGCTGAGGTGGAGGGGCGGCTGGACAGCAAAAGTAAGAGTACAGGTTGAAGTGGCTGAAGAGGACCCTCCCCCTTGTTCAGCACAGCCATAAAAGCAGGCAGAGTCTGCAGTCAGACACTCAGAGGGACTTGGCTCACCTTTGAATCCTGCTCAACTTCAGTTCTTCTCTGCTCAGAGTTGACCACCTTTACCTGCAAACACAATGAGGAAAGCATACTCTGTCACAAGCTCTGGCAGCAGCACCAGGAGGACTTTTGCAGGACCAGGAAGCAGCTACTCCGTCAAAAGAACCAGTTATGGTGGTGTTGGCTCTAGTGCTGGTGCTAGTTTTAGTATGTCTGCAATGGGTGGTGGTTCTGGCTCTAGTTATGGCTTTTCTTCTAGCCAAACATCAGGCGGTTTTGTGCCCCCACCGATCACAGCTGTCCAAGTAAACCAGAGCCTGCTGGCCCCCCTGAACCTGGAGATTGACCCCACCATCCAGGCTGTCCGCACCCAGGAGAAGGAGCAGATCAAGACCCTGAACAACCGCTTTGCTTCCTTCATCGACAAGGTTGGTTCCTGTGAGCTCTGTGTGACTTTGTGATGTACAATTGACTGTTGGCCTCATTATCTTATCTCCCTGGGCTACATTTACCTCTTGCAGCTGTCAAAAGTAAAGTGTCTCATTATTCTCCTTCAACCTCTAACCTCTAAGAAAAGACTAGAAAGTTAAAACTTTACTATACAGTACAGTAACATCAGTCTGCTTAATGAAATTTTTAATGAAACTAGATGCAAACAAGTTCCTTTTACTAATAAAGCAAGAGAGCGGTGAATATGATCTGTCTCTAATCTGGGATTAGGAAATTTTATGAAAATGCTTTGTGACCCCATTTTACTAATTAAATATATATTTAAAAAATGCTTTTTAAACAATCTTCCCTGGTTTTATGTCTCCACAGGTCCGTTTCCTGGAGCAGCAGAACAAGATGCTGGAGACCAAATGGAGCCTCATGCAGGACCAGACCACCACCCGCTCCAACATCGAGGGCATGTTTGAGGCCTACATTGCCAACCTGCGCAGACAGCTTGACGGGCTGGGCAATGAGAAGGGCAAGCTAGAGGGAGAGCTGAGGAACATGCAGGGTCTGGTTGAGGACTTCAAGAGGAAGTGAGTGTTTTCTTGACATGGTCACTAGTTATAACATGTACCTGATATAGTGAGTGTGGAAAATGGAGCAGATGTACTAAAGAGTTGCCTTGTGTTCAAACAGGTATGAAGATGAAATCACCAAACGTGCAGCTGCAGAGAATGAATTTGTGCTCCTGAAGAAGGTGCGAATACATCAAGATGGTCCTTCAAATTTATCCTAGGGTTTGATACAATGGGGTCATATTTAACACTTCCTGTTTGTATGTCATTTGCTTTCCAGGATGTTGATGCTGCCTACATGAACAAGGTCGAGCTGGAAGCCAAGGCCGATGCTCTTCAGGATGAGATCAACTTCCTCAGGGCCGTCTATGAGGCTGTATGTATCTATATTGTCTTAATCCACCTACTTCAATATAATATAATAACCATTTGAGTTAAAGCTGATGATCATCAAGAGTTAACTGAACAACTACTGGTTCTGTAGGAGCTTCGTGAGCTGCAGGGCCAGATCAAGGACACCTCTGTCATCGTGGAGATGGACAACAGCCGTAACTTGGACATGGACGCCATTGTGGCTGAAGTGCGTGCTCAGTACGAGGACATTGCCAACCGCAGCAAGGCTGAAGCAGAGACCTGGTACAAACAGAAGGTGAGTAAAAGGCAAAGCCCAGTTTTATCCCCTGTGTCTTTATATACACTTGCAACACCGCTCCCAACCTTCTGGATCATGTTGTTAATGCACCTTGTCATATTTTTCATTTTAGTACGAGGAGATGCAGAGCTCTGCCGGACAATATGGTGATGACCTGCGCACAACCAAGGCTGAGATTGCTGAGCTGAACCGCATGATCTCCCGTCTTCAGAATGAGATTGAGGCTGTCAAGGGACAGGTATATTTCAAGAATTTATCAAGGATGATATAACACACTGCATTGTACAAGAGATTTTGCTGTTATTAAACCATCTGTGACATCATTTTCCACAGAGGGCCAACCTTGAGGCTCAGATTGCAGAAGCTGAGGAGCGTGGTGAGCTGGCAGTGAAGGATGCCAAGCTCCGCATCAAGGACCTGGAGGATGCTCTGCAGAGAGCCAAGCAGGACATGGCCCGCCAGGTACGCGAATACCAGGAGCTGATGAATGTCAAGTTGGCTCTGGACATCGAAATCGCCACCTACAGGAAACTGCTGGAAGGAGAGGAGACCAGGTGGGATAAACTTGAATATTCAGTATAGTTTCATGGCTGCAGCATCAGCTTCAAGTCTGAATTAAACAGTAACTCTTCATTATTTCACCATTAGACTGGCCAGTGGAGGCTCCAGTGCAACCATCCATGTGCAGCAGACCTCTGGAGGTGGTGGTAAGTTTCAAAGTTTGAACATTGTCATCATAAGTGATACCTGAACCAACAGACCACATAGACAGATGGATAAATGATAATACTTGCCTGCTTGTTTTTTTCCTGCTCCAGGATTCTCCAGCTCCAGCTCCGGCGGGGGATTTGGCTCCAGCAGTGGATTTGGATCCGGTGGTGGATTCAGCTATGGTGGTGGTTATGGTGGTACTCTCACCAAGTCCACAGTCTCAACAACCAGCTCCAGGAGAGTCTATTAAAAAAGAGAGCCGTCCCTCTTCTGCTTCAGAAAATCTTATATTCATGGTGCTACACAATACTGTAAAGCATCTTCAACAAGAGAGCTGAATATCCCCAATATCAGAGTCCTGAGACTTTCTGAAGGTACAAATAACCTTTAACACTCAAGGACCAGGTCAGTGATCAAGGCAAAATTTGTTTTCTTTCTGCACTGACATCCATGAAATAAGAAACAAAGGAAAACAAAGAAAGGTTTTGATGGAGTGGTAAAACTAAGCAAGGAAAGTGTTTGAAAATCTGCACTCTAACTTGTCAACTTTGACTTTTTGTAATGTATCTGACATGGGCAGGATGTTTTTAGTTGATGTCTTCACTCCTCCATCTTAGTGCTTATATTAGTAAGGCGTGCAAGTTACTGACCAAATTTGATCCCTGAAGCAATACAAAAATTTTAAAGTTGTGTGACTTTACATGTTTACAGTTTAAGTTTGCACCATAAACTGTATTGAACTCATTGGCCACTGGCTTGTTCTTTTTGCTGTTTCGTGTCAAATGTTTCCCTTCTTAGTTTTGCCTTACCTTGCTTTCAAGATAAATCTATGTTAAAACCAGATTTATTTTTTTTGTGAAGTCTTATCAACATGACTGATGAATGTTGCAACACATCAAATACATCTCAACAAAATATATCTGAGAACTAAAATGATTGCCTCTCACTGTCATTATTGTTTTGATAAATTAAAGACAAGAGAGAACAGAGCCTGCTTCTTCGAACTTAGGGAGGAATCTACTTTAACACCAAGGTGACATTTTCACGTTGAAATCTCACATGGGCGCTGTGCCACTTTTACCACTACCACTACTTTTCCCCTTTTCTTGCTTGGTTTTGCAGTCCGCGAGATGTGTATCACCAGTATGATAACTCTACATTGTAATCTCTAGTAAATATCAAAACCATGATTGATAAAGCTTTTAAATCCACAAAGCCTTACTCATTATGTTACCACTCAGTGAGATCAGTTTTAGTGTCAGAGGGGATCCCGGGCTTTGGTGGTGTCATCTGCAACCTCCATGAGCTTAACGGACTGGAGATGCACCTTGGTGTAGAGAGAGAAGAGCATAGGGGAGAGAACGCAGACTTGAGGGAAACCTGTGCTGACAGTCCGAGAGTTAGAGTTATGTTTTCCCAGCTTCACGTGCTGCCTCCTGTAAGACAGGAAGTCTGTACACGAGTGGGTCTGCGATGAATTTGATGTGGGACAACACAAGGTGCTCAAATGACTTCATCACCTCAGGGTGACGGGTCTGTTGTCGTTGAGTCCTGTGGTCCCTGTTTTTTGGGGGACAGGTATGATGCTGGAGGATTTGAAGCAGACTGGCACATGGCAGGTCTCTGGGGACACCGGAGACAGCTGATCTGCACTGTTCTTCAGGGTGGATGTGGAGATATAGTCTAGCCCAGCTGCTTTGTAGAAGTCCCCACAATTTTTTTGTCCCCACAACACTAGTAATACTTCTCCAGATCAAAGACTGTGATACACACACAAAACACACACACAGAGACTGCTGCCACAGACACTATTCATAAACACAGATTTTACTTTATTGTAAATATTATGCTGCTATTACTGCTGTTTTCCTTTACTGCTTTCATTTATTTGTTAAATTTTTTATTTGAACTGCATCAGGAGGAGCCATGCATGTGTCATTGTACCTGAGTATTATGACAATAAAGATCATTAGTTCATCTATAACGCTGTGAGCAGAAGTATTGAAAAGAATTACATTACCCAAAAGAAGCTGATATGAGCTATAGGCAGTTTATCCTTGGAAAGGATCACTGGTCCTGGTATTGTTCTACTTTTAACCGTTTCTCTGTCAGCAGAACCAGAAAAGATCTCAGAAAAACAACATGACAAAGGAACCTGTTGTATTGTTCTGTTTAAATGGTGAAATAGATAGTGTGTTCACAAACTTCTGCTGTTTAGAGCCCAAATGCCTTTTTGTTCACTCTTATCGATAAATCAGTGTGTCATTCAATTTCCGAAACCAGACATTGTCACACAGATCATCACCTAAGTGTTATCTGTTAGTTAATGAGCCCTGATGCCCCCAGTACCAGGGGCACCACACAAATTCATGTG
This sequence comes from Micropterus salmoides, assembly GCF_014851395.1. Classification (NCBI taxonomy): domain Eukaryota; kingdom Metazoa; phylum Chordata; class Actinopteri; order Centrarchiformes; family Centrarchidae; genus Micropterus; species Micropterus salmoides. The sequence continues at coordinate 26,990,624 of NW_024043372.1, forward strand.
TGAAACTAGTATTGCATCACCCTATCCATGCTACACACCTGTGTGAAGCTAGGAGGCTCAGCTAGAAGCTCATTTCACAAATTTTTATCCACACCAAACACACATCAAACACTAAGAATCTAAATGAGCTCACAATATAAATCAGTCTGTGAGCACCGTACATGGCAGCAGTACTGCAAGCATCCATCCAGTTATCTCTAATCACAACGTATCCTCATGTCCAACCTCTCAAACCAAAGCTAATCTCCCGCTGAGATCAGCTGTATAGCTCACATCAAATCACCAAAATTACAGACTAGCTGGATAAAAGTAACAAACAAGCCAATATACATATACATTTATGACCGCTGACTTACTTTTGCCATTTTCGCCTTTTTCAGTCCAAAAATCAGCTGATGTGTCACTAAAAATATCACCAGGCGCCATCTTGATTATTGCACAATACCTGCCAGCTGTGCCTGCATTCTCTCGCCTTTTTCTGTAGAGACAGAGAAGTGCCGCTTAGGAACACACAGTCTTTTTCGCGGTCTGGTAGCAGACATTAGCTACATTAGCATCCAGGGTATCAAATGAAAGGTCCATTCTCAAGTGCATTTGGTCACAGGAATACTGATCAATATTCACTGTTTTTATCAATATTTCAATGTTTTGGAAGCTTTATGTTATTTGGAATGTGGCTGTATGGACATAAATAGTGTTTTAAAGATAAATCCCAGTAAGAGTCAATATTTTAACAGTAAATATTGCCAAAACATGGACATTTGCCTGGTATATGTTTAAAAAATTGCATGATAACGGTTAGTTTATTTTCATCAAATTTACAGTTACAATTGCATTCCAGGTGTATTAAAAGATATTCAGTTGCATTATAATCTATTTGATGATGGGTTTGATGGTTTATTGCATTAAAAATATAGCTTTTCTACCAGGCGAGGATTAAAATATGATATTTTTCTTTATTGCATCTCCATTTAGTTTGTAATGGTAAAATAAATATGCTAATTTGGATTTATATTCCTTAGCTTCTGACCTTTCAAAGGAGACCAGAATTATGCATTTAGGCCAAATGGTTGAGGAGTTATTCCTGATTCATTTTAGGTATGTTATTTTAGGCGTTTTTCCTGGAAAAAGGTGGCAGTTTCCAACAGGCCAAACACATCTCTTAATCTCTTTTTTAAATTTTATCTAGACATACCTGATGCAAACAAAAACCAACTGAAGAAAAAAGTGTTTTGTGGATGTAAAGAATTTGTCATAGACAGCTTTTCACAAAGTTTCCACTTTCTCACAAAACAAACAAAAATTTTAAATTAAAGGAAGTCTGGGGACTGTCTCCCCCAATGACAAATGAATACAATGTGGTTAATGTTTGATTTGTAATTTTATTATAAGCACAGCATACATAAGGACAAAAAGAAGAGAAAGGGACCACACCAAGTTTAAAAGTCACACCCTATGAACACCAGCTGTGGCCATGTTCTCTGCTCAGTCACCTACAGAATGGTTCTTATCAGGTTGTGCATGTAACCATCATGAAATACCTTTCACTTGATTAATACACCCAGTACTTAAAGTGGAAAAAAATCCCCCCCCCCCCCCCCCTTACTATCCTGAATCACAAGAGGAAACTAGTAAACTTTGCGCATTAAGCACTTAATTTCCTGCGTTCTGAACACATCTGCACCAATTTATGGTGGAAATGTCTTAATTTATATTAATGTAAACAAAATTAAGGTGACAGGTGACAATCCAAAATATAAAAATATAATGGAATTTAATTCAGTAATCAGCTTTTGGACAGTGCACATTTGTTTCTTCTATATTTCAGTTGAATTGCATGTTTTCCTATTGTGCATTGTTTTATTTGTTATTCAACATTTCTTGTTGCAAGCTGTTTTTCCAGAACATTTTTAACAAAAGCTTTCAAAAAGTGATGGAGACATTTTGATTCTGACATGTCCCCAGCGTCCCCGGTGTAAATGTTATGACACCTATCTGTCAATAATTTTAAATGTCCCGCCCCATCCAGGCTGTGATTGGTCAGTTCACGACAAGCTACACTGACAAACTACATTTAGCACACGGCTGCTTGAGAGGCACGCGAGCTTCTCTGTTCTCCGACGGAGATTAGCAGGCAGGGGAGAACGGGAGCCGGTGAGCGTCACGTAGCGCCCAGAGAACCTGATATGGAGAGGGCAGAGGAGAGTACCGGTGTTCTGTCCATATATGCTGCCTTGTCGAAAAATGCTACCGTAGCGCAAATCGATAGGGTCTATCGAGTCGCTCTGCCCTATAGAAAAATGCCACCTAATGTGTTCCCTTTTCCATTCCCATAAAGGGATACCTCACAGTATTATGACATCTTCTGTTTTTTGATTATGTTATTATATCATTTCAGGGGTAGCGTATTCTGAAAGTCTAAAATCCCCTATCAAATAAGCCTAATGCTCCTACTACAGAAACATTTTATACTGCCCCACTACTCACTCCATGTGTACTGTAAGGAGATGGTGAGCAAGTTGGAGCATGTTGAAATAGGCTACTACATTATGCCATATTTATTTAAGATATCAGGGGTAGTGTATTCTGATAGCTTAACTAGTAACCATATATAAACCATGGATGTATTATATGATCTGGATACCGGTCCCAAGGATGGCGCCTGTTCAGTACAATTATGAATTGCATGCCTGGCGCACATGCTAAACGTTTTTAGTTTCCGGGTTTACTTCCAGGTATATGTGGCCCACTGAATATCTTATCTATCTTAACTTAGTGTATTTCCCAATGGCCCCACCCTTGAGTTCCCACTCTGACTTCACATGATGAAGTATGCAAAGGCATCCCCTGAGATACAAATACTCCACTAGTGCTCCCTGCTGGTTGGGACAGGATCCAACACCAATCCCTTCAAAAACTGATAAATAGAATACTAATCCCAATTTTACATCAAAATAAGATAAATACACAGACAAAAATGTGACTATATTCTGTGTATGTCACATTTTCACCATTGGTGATATGTTTGCCGGCACAGACACACCCACATTTCAACCTCTGATAAGGATTCTTATGTATAAATGTTTGTGCAGACTGAACAAAGTAGAATACAACATAATAGATACTCTGGTTAATCCTATGAAAAGTAATTTACGTTATACTTGTGTTCAGGAGTTTATTTGTGCATGTTGAGAATAATTTACATTTACTCATTTGGCAGACACTTTTATCCAAAGCAACTTACATTTGAGGAACAACATACAAGCATCAACAGAACATCAAATTCAGATCTACAACTGACAATACATACTAGTAAGAGCAGCAATAAGTACTAGTAATAGCTCATAGTACATATCACATCAATGGGTTAAATACCTGTAATATACTGTAAGTGCTTTTAATGTGTTTGTATTGTATGAGTTACTGTATTTTATGGGATTTGCTTTTTTAAAGTAATTGAAGAGCCTACAAACAGATTCAGATACTTCAAACAGATTCAGATCTGGAGAGCAGAGATGTTCAACAATGTAAAACTGTTGGCTTAAGAATTGCAATGGTCATTTGCTCAAAGCGAGACAATGTAACTTTTGCTGAACGGTCACTGCGACTACAGTTAACAAATAAGGGATAATGGTAAATGCAAAACTTATTTACTATTAGTTAAAATCATCATCATCATACCTGCACTGTAGCAGCAAAACCTCTGAGTGTTCTCAGCTGAGTACCGGTGGGTGTTGTTTCTTATGGATTTAACTTAATTTTTAAGAGGAAGAATTTGTTATTAGTTATTGAAAAGTTACACAATCTCCCTTTAAAACAACATATGTTTACATTCAATGAATGTTCTAACACCACTAACAGCTTGGCTAAAATCTTGCATGATAAGAAGTATCTAAATATCTATTCAGGATCTCAGTATTGTGTAGAGCTATGCATATGAGACCATGCAGGTTGGGTAGGGTAGTGCTACATCTCAAAAGAGTCAGATGGAGCACTACCCCACCTAACCTGTATGGTTAGGATTACTGTTCTTTCTTGTTCAACTTGTAGAGCATATGGATGACTTGTTTGGGCAATGCTTGAATATCAGGTGGTGTTTTGAGGTAATCTTATAATAAAAAATTATTTAACATGCAGATGATTTGGTTAGATTGCAGCGCTGGTCATCAATGAGTATATTGTATTCTCCCTGTATTGTGCTGATTTTGATATCACATTTAATATTAAAAAGATGATATTAAAATAATGATGCAAAGACGAGGGGAAAAAAACTTTTTCCAACATATTTAATAAGAAATGTTGCTAAAGTAAGCAGTTAAATACAGCATTAAATATAACATTTTACTTTCCACATAAATTCAAGGATGAGAGACATACACATCAACACTGTCAAAAATCATAAAGAAAATAATTACTTAAGTAAAAGTAGCAATACTTAAAGTACAACTTCATAAGCCTCATTAGCAGCAAAAGTAAAAGTACACTGAAAATGGTTTATTCATAAGTTAAAGTAGTCTACATTTAGCATATTTCAAATGTGTTTCACCATGTTCCAAATACTGAAATATTGTGAATGAACATGGTTTATATCCAAGCCTACTGTGAAACAATGTTCATTTCACTGCCCTGTGACCACTAAGTAAACTACAGGGGTTACACAATGAAAGAGGCTTTCTGTCCTCACATGTTCACATTTGTACTCCACTTCTTTACCTCTAGCTCTCTTCCCCTTCAGGCTGTCCTAGTGAAGGTTATGTAACCCTCCCTACCTGTTTTACAGGATACGCCATTCCTATCATTCAGAGCCTGAGGCCTGCAGGCTGAGGTGGAGGGGCGGCTGGACAGCAAAAGTAAGAGTACAGGTTGAAGTGGCTGAAGAGGACCCTCCCCTTTGTTCAGCACAGCCATAAAAGCAGGCAGAGTCTGCAGTCAGACACTCAGAGGGACTTGGCTCACCTTTGAATCCTGCTCAACTTCAGTTCTTCTCTGCTCAGAGTTGACCACCTTTACCTGCAAACACAATGAGGAAAGCATACTCTGTCACAAGCTCTGGCAGCAGCACCAGGAGGACTTTTGCAGGACCAGGAAGCAGCTACTCCGTCAAAAGAACCAGTTACGGTGGTGTTGGCTCTAGTGCTGGTGCTAGTTTTAGTATGTCTGCAATGGGTGGTGGTTCTGGCTCTAGTTATGGCTTTTCTTCTAGCCAAACATCAGGCGGTTTTGTGCCCCCACCGATCACAGCTGTCCAAGTAAACCAGAGCCTGCTGGCCCCCCTGAACCTGGAGATTGACCCCACCATCCAGGCTGTCCGCACCCAGGAGAAGGAGCAGATCAAGACCCTGAACAACCGCTTTGCTTCCTTCATCGACAAGGTTGGTTCCTGTGAGCTCTGTGTGACTTTGTGATGTACAATTGACTGTTGGCCTCATTATCTTATCTCCCTGGGCTACATTTACCTCTTGCAGCTGTCAAAAGTAAAGTGTCTTATTGTTCTCCTTCAATCTGTAATTGAAAAGAAATTACTAGAATGTTTGAACTTATAGTATATAGTATGGTAACATCAGTCTGCTTAATGAGATGTTTAATGAAACTGCTGAGCACTGCTCATTAGATGCAAACATGTTACTGACAAAGTAGACAAAGCAAGAGAGCTGTGAATTGTATCTGTCTCTAATCTGGGATTAGAAAATTTCATTAAAATCTCGAAGTCTGAGTGAGTGACCAAATTGTACACCAGCAACTGAGTCTACAGGCTCAGCCATGGCCTATAGCCCTGTTGATGGGGATTATATTGCAGTGACTCAACTATCCCTTACCTGGGAGACTGGCAGAGAAAATAGGGATCTTTGTGGACTATGCTAAAGTCTGTCTTTTGCACATTGCATCTATCACCTGGTTGTTATGGGTATGCATCATTAAATATATATAAAAGATGCTTTTTAAACAATCTTCCCTGGTTTTGTGTCTCCACAGGTCCGTTTCCTGGAGCAGCAGAACAAGATGCTGGAGACCAAATGGAGCCTCCTGCAGGACCAGACCACCACCCGCTCCAACATCGAGGGCATGTTTGAGGCCTACATTGCCAACCTGCGCAGACAGCTTGACGGGCTGGGCAATGAGAAGGGCAAGCTGGAGGGAGAGCTGAGGAACATGCAGGGTCTGGTTGAGGACTTCAAGAGAAAGTGAGTGTTTTCTTGACATGGTCACTAGTTATAAAAACCCTAGGATATTAATTTTATTTTTGTGGTGTTTTATTGCTATTTGTTGACTTTGTTATATTTTGGGAACGATTTTTAACCCCCTGCTACTGTAGCACTTTGAGATTTTGTTGAAATGTAAAGTGCATTATAAATAAAATTTATTATTATTATTGTAACATGTACCTGATATAGTGAGTGTGGAAAATGGAGTAGATGTACTAAAGAGTTGCCTTGTGTTCAAATAGGTATGAAGATGAAATCACCAAACGTGCTGCTGCAGAGAACGAATTTGTGTTCCTGAAGAAGGTGCGAATACATCAAGATGGTCCTTCAATTTTCAAATTTATCCTAGGGTTTGATACAATGGGGCCATATTTAACACTTCCTGTTTGTATGTCATTTGCTTTCCAGGATGTTGATGCTGCCTACATGAACAAGGTGGAGCTGGAAGCCAAGGCCGATGCTCTTCAGGATGAGATCAACTTCCTCAGGGCCGTCTATGAGGCTGTATGTATCTATATTGTCTTAATCCACCTACTTCAAATAATATAATAACCATTTGCGTTAAAGCTGATGATCATCAAGAGTTAACTGAACAACTACTGGTTCTGTAGGAGCTTCGTGAGCTGCAGGGCCAGATCAAGGACACCTCTGTCATCGTGGAGATGGACAACAGCCGTAACTTGGACATGGACGCCATTGTGGCTGAAGTGCGTGCTCAGTACGAGGACATTGCCAACCGCAGCAAGGCTGAAGCAGAGACCTGGTACAAACAGAAGGTGAGTAAAAGGCAAAGCCCAGTTTTATCCCCTGTGTCTTTATATACACTTGCAACACCGCTCCCAACCTTCTGGATCATGTTGTTGATGCACCTTGTCATATTTTTCATTTTAGTTCGAGGAGATGCAGAGCTCTGCCGGACAATATGGTGATGACCTGCGCACAACCAAGGCTGAGATTGCTGAGCTGAACCGCATGATCTCCCGTCTTCAGAATGAGATTGAGGCTGTCAAGGGACAGGTATATTTCAAGACTTTCTCAAGGATGATGTCTTATAACACACTGCATTGTACAAGAAATGTTGCTGTTATTAAACCATCTGTGACATCATTTTCCACAGAGGGCCAACCTTGAGGCTCAGATTGCAGAAGCTGAGGAGCGTGGTGAGCTGGCAGTGAAGGATGCCAAGCTCCGCATCAAGGACCTGGAGGATGCTCTGCAGAGAGCCAAGCAGGACATGGCCCGCCAGGTGCGCGAATACCAGGAGCTGATGAATGTCAAGCTGGCTCTGGACATCGAAATCGCCACCTATAGGAAACTGCTGGAAGGAGAGGAGACCAGGTGGGATAAACTTGGATATTCAATGTAGTTTCATGGCTGCAGCATCAGCTTCAAGTCTGAATTAAACAGTAACTCTTCATTATTTCACCATTAGACTGGCCAGTGGAGGCTCCAGTGCAACCATCCATGTGCAGCAGACCTCTGGAGGTGGTGGTAAGTTTCAAAGTTTGAACATTGTCATCATAAGTGATACCTGAACCAACAGACCACATAGACAGATGGATAAATGATAATACTTGCCTGCTTGTTTTTTTCCTGCTTTAGGATTCTCCAGCTCAAGCTCCAGTGGGGGATTCAGCTATGGTGGTGGTTATGGCAGTGCTCTTACCAAGTCCACAGTCTCAACCACCAGTTCCAGGAGAGTCTATTAAAAAGATAACCTGTCCTTCTTCCTGTTCCACTCTTAAATTTGATCTGTACCCTTTCATGGTGATACACTATACTGTTTCTTAATGTACAAGAAAAGGGTCAGGAAAAAGAAAGTTTTGATGGATCCTTAAAACTAAGCAAGGAAAGCATTTGAAAATCTCTATCTTGACAACTTCGACTTTTTGTACTGTATCTGACAAGGGTAGGATGTTTTCAGTTGACATATTCACTCCTACATTTGAGCACTGATTAGTAAGTGGAAGAAGAAGTCAAGTAACTTTGAACTGATTGGCTTCTGGCTTGTTCTTTTTCCTGTCAGATATTTCCCTGCTTAGTTTTGCCTTATTTTGCCTTCAAGATAAAACTATGTTGAAACCAGATTTATTTTGTTAAAGTCTTTTTATCAACATGACTGATGAATGTTGCAACACATCAAATACATCTAAATAAAGTAAATCTGAGAACTAAAATGATTGCCTCTCACTGTCATTATTGTTTTGATAAATTAAAGACAAGAGAGAACAGGGCCTGCTTCTTCAAACTTAGGGAGGAATTTACTTTAACAACAAGATGACATTTTCACGCTGAGATGTCACATGGGGGCAGTGCTGTGCCACTTTTCCTCTACTCACTTCCTCCTGGGTTTTGCAGTCCACGAGATATGTATCTACAGTGTGTCATCTCTACATTGTCATTTCTAGTAAATATCAAAACCATGATTCATAAAGCTTTTAATTCCACAAAGCATTGCTCATTATGTTACCACTCTGTGAGATTTCATAAAAACTGGATAAACAACTTGGCAATAAAGTAATTAATCCCATTAACAATAGGTCTTGCAGTTCAAACACATTCAGTTTTAAAAGAGTAACAGAAGCTGGGGGAGACAGGTAATGTGAGGAAAAGAGGAACGTGCTGAGTGGTGCGCTGTCCTAATGGACTATCTGAATGGCAGCTTTGCTTTTGTTGAAGTTGAAGCTTGTTCATCTGAATAAGAGAATAAGGCCCCATCTGCACTACTCTGTTTTAGTTTAGAAACGGAGAATTAAAACAAATACGATCTCCGATAAGTATATTTTGTTTTCAAAACTCATTACAAATGAGCATTTGTGCTTTATGTAAAAAAAAATCGTGTGTGGGGTTGCGGTGGAACAAGCCCCGAACCCCCCCTAGCATTTCTGCGTCCCCCCCAAGGTTCTAAGCATGGTTCTAAGTCACTCGTACGCCCCTCTATTTCACTTCAAGATAATATTTTCTACTTGCACAATGTAGTGTGACATCTGTTTTACAAACTGCATGTCTGTTTACTTCCTCACATGACCTCTTTATCATCAAACTATTACCCCACTATAACCATGTCATTACTAAAAAATAAGACATGGTAGAGGCCACAGGATCTCTGACAAAGATGTCAAAGATGGTAAATCCTGAACTTCAATATACAAATCAAATAGAGTCTCAACAATGAGGTGGACTGAAAGCTAAATTGAAAAACCAACTGCAAACCCCCCCAGAAAACATTAAAAAAAACATGATTTGCATACAAGTTAGCTTACAAGACATGCAGCCTTCTGAGTTGCTGACAGACTCACATCCAGAGCCAGGCATGTGTGTAGGCTACTGTCATTGTAAGCAGTCAGGATACTGCCCACACAGTGGTGGACAAACACAGAGTAAGCACTATTCCACCAACAACATAGAGAAATAAGCCAAGGAACCAGTGACACATATTCTTTCAAACTAATAGCACCCTTATTCTTCTTAATCAGGTGGAATGATAGTCTGAAATGGCCTTGAAGGTTTAGGAGTTGCAGTTTGAATTTGGAAGGGAAATGCATGTTTTCATGCTTAGACCTCTATCACATGTAAAAATGTACTGCGTTGATTGAACTGCATTTTTTCTGCACACAGTGGTTTATTTTTAAATGTGCCTCGTGCACTCAAAGTCTCTATTGGCAGGTTAACAAAAACAATCCTTTTTTCGTCTTCACCTAAGGGCGAGAGTGTTGGCAGTGAGCATTTATTGTTGGATTTGGTCCCAAAGGAAGTCAAGTTGACGCATTATAATGATACAAGGCACTGTTCTGGCAAGGCTAATTTAGAAGTTGTAACCATTCATGTTCACACAAAACCACCTACATCATCATTAAAATAATTACAGGTGATGCATCTTTTTCCTGTAACTGTTGATGCTTGTGAGCGTCTAGACAATTTAGACACCCTTGATACAGAATATGAGACAGTAATTAACATGTATCTGTAATTGAGCAATGTTACATCTGTAACATTGCGCTCGAGGGACAAAGCGGGGAGCAGGAGAATGAAAAGCAGTGGCCATATTTCTGAGAAGCTGATAGTATGGTCTATAGGCAGTTTGTCCTAAGGGGGTCACTGGTCTTACTGTTCTATGTCAAAACATTTCTCTGTCAACAGCGCCAGACACTATATCTCAGAAAACAGGTAATGTACTCCCTTAGAGCTGAGCACCAGCTCTGCAGAAGCGTAGTAAAGTTATTACACTGGATTATTCTGTTTTGTCTTTGGTGACTTTCTTTATTTTTCCAGATGATCGAGAATATTAAGTTTATTCTCAAATGAATACACAAAATAAAGCAAAAAGCATATCAAATATATGACCTTTCGTCAACAATGTTTTGAGCAGACAAATGCATTATATATTTCACAAGATGTCATACTGGGTCTGGCTAATTATGCTAAATGCTAAAATGCTCATGGTGGATCCTCCAGCTGCGACTTCTGAGTTCACTGAGGAACGTTTACTTTCAGTGAGTGAGGCCTTTCTTATATTTTTGACTGTTAAACCCATTGACAGTTGAGGCTGCAGAGACTCATTCAGCTCAAAATGTTTGAAAGCTTTGAGGAGCGTCGTGGGACAGAGAGGCTGAGTGGACTGGTTATATTATGCTTTGAGAATAAACTAACAGAGAAGTTGAATAGAGCACATTATGGAGGACTTCACAGTGCATAAGACTCACTGACTCAATGACGTTCAGACAGGTGAGTACAACAAACTCACTGATAGATGGATGTTTGAAGTCATTGCACAGAGGAGATTGTCAGTGCTGTCAGGTAACATAGCGTTTTGCTCATCACTGTGTTGTTAGCTTTGGTGATTTTTATTCTGCTGGTAATTCTAGATTGCCCAGTTATTTAATTTATGTGGGTAAATGTGGCTTGTTGAACCCGCCACAGTGTTCATAGTTCTTTTTATTTCTTACCAAACATTGTTGTTTAATTATCTTCTGTCCTCTTTTCTGGTTTTTCGAGTAAAGCTACACTGAGAAAGGTGGTTGTATAATTGAAAATCTGTATGCACAGGCTGTCAAGTGCCATATGACTGACTTTTTACTCACTAAAGTTTTACACAAGTAATTTTACTTGTACTTGGGTAAATATAGTAATTTAGTTACAGTAATTGTACCTCAGTAAAATATTCTAAAACTCTTTCTATCCCTGCTGCTGCTACGTGAAGAAGCACAGTAATGAGCCATTGATTGAGGGGGGCACCTCTACAGGTCTGGAAGAAATCCTCAGGAGTGATTGAAAAGACTGACCTTACCCTTAACCCGAGCACAGCACCACGATCAATAAACATTACACCTTCCACAAACCTTGACACCTCAATCGATACCAGTGAATATTAGCAGCCACGATTGGGAACACTGATGAGCAGTGTGCTGCATGTTGAGTGGATAAGGGTCAAATCACTTAGTGTCTTTGTCAGGTTGTAACGAGGTGTTTGTGTGTGTTTGTGTGTGTGTCTGTGTGGGTGTAGAACTACCAGGAGAAAGACAGCTACTGAGCATCATGTTACAATTTTCAAAACCCCTAATACATTTATAGTGTGAGTCGATGGCCATCTAATGTTATGATAACTATTTCATAACTATATTTTTCCTTCCTGCAAAAATGTAAACTGAATGTCAATTTTCACGTAAGTGTTCACAAGATGGGGCTCTGTTTACATGCTTTCAAGTTAGTAAACATTACGTTTTATCGTGGAATAATAAATTAGCCACCACCATGAGCAAACATTCAGCAAAGAAAACAAATGTTTGCTGTTGTGCTTTATACAAGACACCTCTGCAGCTATTTCTGTTAAACAGAAGATCATCCACATACAGCATAATATGGGATCTCCTGGAATTACTGTATTTGGCTACCTGTAAATGTAAAGTTAGCATGTGCAGAAAGAAGAATGTACATAATCAAAACACAGAAAGTTAGATAGGGATGGAGGACATTTCTTTCAGTGTGTGTGATGTACTTTAACTGAGGTTGAATATCTGGCTCTTTAGCTGCTAAATGCTTCATTATGTACATTAGCTAGTTGCTGTCTGCTGTTTGGTTTTTAGAGCTTTTTCACTGACAACAGCTGCCTTCTGTGGCTGAGACACCATTTATGAGAGCAGTGAGTGGTGAACCAAAACAGTAATTTTGTTGGCCAAGACAATGAGATGAAACTCACTAGCCCCGTAAAGCCGTGGGGAGCTGCAGATTTGGATGATAATTTTTGGTAGGTTTATTGCTCTGAGTGACCCATTATTGTCACATTATATATATACATATACACATATATACATATATATATATACACATATATATATATACACATATATATATATATATATATATATATATATACACATATATATATACACACATATATATACACACACACACATACACACCTAAATGATTATTAGGAACTCCTGTTCAATTTCTCATTAATGCAATTATCTAATCAACCAATCACATGGCAGTTGCTTCAATGCATTTAGGGGTGTGGTCCTGGTCAAGACAATCTCCTGAACTCCAAACTGAATGTCAGAATGGGAAAGAAAGGTGATTTAAGCAATTTTGAGCGTGGCATGGTTGTTGGTGCCAGACGGGCCGGTCTGAGTATTTCACAATCTGCTCAGTTACTGGGATTTTCATGCACAACCATTTCTAGGGTTTACAAAGAATGGTGTGAAAAGGGAAAAACATCCAGTATGCGGCAGTCCTGTGGGTGAAAATGCCTTTTTGATGCTAGAGGTCAGAGGAGAATGGGCCGACTGATTCAAGCTGATAGAAGAGCAACTTTGACTGAAATAACCACTCGTTACAACCGAGGTATGCAGCAAAGCATTTGTGAAGCCACAACACGCACAACCTTGAGGCGGATGGGCTACAACAGCAGAAGACCCCACCGGGTACCACTCATCTCCACTACAAATAGGAAAAAGAGGCTACGATTTGCAAGAGCTCACCAAAATTGGACAGTTGAAGACTGGAAAAATGTTGCCTGGTCTGATGAGTCTCGATTTCTGTTGAGACATTCAGATGGTAGAGGCAGAATTTGGCGTAAACAGAATGAGAACATGGATCCATCATGCCTTGTTACCACTGTGCAGGCTGCTGGTGGTGGTGTAATGGTGTGGGGGATGTTTTCTTGGCACACTTTAGGCCCCTTAGTGCCAATTGGGCATCGTTTAAATGCCACAGCCTACCTGAGCATTGTTTCTGACCGTGTCCATCCCTTTATGGCCACCATGTACCCATCCTCTGATGGCTACTTCCAGCAGGATAATGCACCATGTCACAAAGCTCGGATCATTTCAAATTGGTTTCTTGAACATAACAATGAGTTCACTGTACTAAAATGGCCCCCACAGTCACCAGATCTCAACCCAATAGAGCATCTTTGGGATGTGGTGGAACGGGAGCTTCGTGTCCTGGATGTGCATCCCACAAATCTACACCAACTGCAAGATGCTATCCTATCAATATGGGCCAACATTTCTAAAGAATGCTTTCAGCACCTTGTTGAATCAATGCCACGTAGAATTACGGCAGTTCTGAAGGTGAAAGGGGGTCAAACACAGTATTAGTATGGTGTTCCTAATAATCCTTTAGGTGAGTGTATATATATATAGTTTTTTTTAATGAAATGAATCACCTTTCTTGCCTCTTGCCTGTATTTTTTCTGTTACCTCTGACGGCCAGTATTTCTTTTTCAATGTGAAGACTCCAGGTCTGATTTTCCAGAAAACGCATTCGCTGTTTCATGCACGCGCACTCCCGAGCCTCTCCTCTGCTGAAATTGTACCTTACACATAGCAACAACACTGCAGCTAACAAGATGGAGTCCGCTAAGATCAGATCGAGGTTGGGTGAAAACACTGTCAACATTAGAAAGGCTTGACCAGCTAACGTGAACCATACTGTGTTCCAGCGGTATTATGTCAAAGTGTTGATTTTAACCTGCAAGGATGACACAGCAAATTGCGTGTCATAATGCTCAAGCGGCTAGTCAGACATGCCCTCAAAAACACCGGTAGAAAAACACACTGAGCTTCAGCACACAGTGACAAGACATCCGTCTGCTGTCTCTCCTCTCCCTTTCAAACACTGGCTACCCTCCAGGCAGTCAATGGACATAAAGTTGTTACTGTGATGTAGAGACAGAGCTTGGTTATAACTTTATGGATGAAGGATACATTTGTTACAAATTGTCTGATTTCGGAGATATCACCATACAACAAACACACAAATGCTTTCAGATTGTCAGAGACAGCAGATGGGGATTACAATAAAAGTGTGTTTAAATAAAACATATCTGTGTTGTTTCATAAGTAATCACTCATTTAGCCGACGCTTTTCTCAAAAGCGAATCATAATTGCTATGTAAGAGGGCGCACCTTGGGAGCAACTAGGGGTTAAGTGTCTTGCTCAGGGACACATGTATCGCAGTGGGAATCAAACCCAGGTCTCTCACACCAAAGGCACATGTCTTAACCACTACCCCATAGAGACAACTTATTCATGTTCAGAATCGGAATACTTTATTTATCTCCGAGGTTGAAGTCTTTGTTGCAGATACACGCAAGACATAAAAGGAATAGAAATAATAGGTAGCTGAAGTTAGTGAGTAGAGAATATAATAAAGTATACAAATCTAAGAATATAGACTAATAAATTATAATAAATGTGGATATCTACAGTATTATACAGTAGCTTATTAACAAAGGTGTAATGATAATCAGCAGGAAATATATAGGCCCTAGTGTAATAATAATTATTAATGAGTGCTGGCAGTGATGAGGTGTAATGAATTAAAAATCGGTAACTGAATACAGTTGAAGTTGTTTCAAGAATGATAAATGAAAAGTGGAACAATGTCTCATACTTGTTATGTCAAGAATTTTATTCAGAAATATTCAGCTGTTTTGGGGTTGAGTCGTTTTTTTTTTTCATAATTGACATCCCCAGCCTTGGAAAAATTTGGTTCGCTTCACTATGGTCACGTGACATTGATGATTTGAACCAAGCTTTGGAGCAGTGTTTTGAAACGTCTGTGCTTCGGGATGTTGACACAGCGTCGACATGTCAGTATTGAGCGTCCCTACCCTGTGCTTCCTCAACCTCCTCTGGAAGTACTCATAGCATAGAAAGTTATCAAATATTTAACAACATAAATAAACAATCAAAATAAGAGTGTGTATGGCTCCTGCTTTATCAATAATCCCCACCTAGACACTCAGTTAACTAATTCAGGTAATGGAATATGGAAGATTTTATTGGACAATCAGTACAAACAGTGTTAATAAACCAAGTCTGTTTGGGCAAAAAAGGAGAAAGATGAAACTGTGTGCAAGATATATACATACTGACTGGACAAAGCATTAGGTACACGGTAGTATATTTATTCTCTTGCCTTGCATTCAGTATTTTTGTGGTTTACCCAAATCTTGAGTGGTATTCAAATTTTTCACATCAACCTAAATGTTAATTATTAACATTCACTGCAAACAGGTTACAGCTTATTACAGAAAATATTCAGACGTAACATGAACATTTTCATAAGTAACTGTTAGTAACTTCAATTATACATTTTTCCCAGTAACTGTAAGAGAACAGATTTATTTTGTAATTAAATTATGTAACTAAATTACATCTAACCATTTACTCTCTAACACTGGTAGAAAGATAGACTTGAAAAAAATGCAAACAGAGTTCAGACATTGACGAATTAATGGCAGGACTTGAAAGTCTGCTTACTAATTAGATTCAGAGCAGTCAACAGGAACACAGTCATTTTATTCATGTTTTATATTTGTTCAGTGGTTGAACAGCAAACTGAGCTAATAACAGCAGCTAATTAAGTTAGCTCTTAACTAACTTCAGCCACAAGTAAAGTTATCTGTCCATCAGGAAACTCTGAGTTAAGGCAGAGCAGCCGGGGGAATTCAGACAGAAAACTAGAAAAATATTTTCTCCATATTTCTAAAATTTCTCCATCAAATATAATCCAGCTGTACCAAAATCAGTGAAAAAAAAAGATGTGTTTTTGTACAGTAAGCAATGTGGCCTGGCCCCAGAATCACTATGCTTCAGCAGTGTCATATTGAGAAAACTGCAGAATGAGTCATTAACATCTGAAAATGGTTTTACAAACAATTATCAAGAATACCTACAAAACACATTTTTTGTCATTGATGGGCCAGATACTGCCATCGGGATGACATAGTGCAAAGCATATCATAAAAAAACATTTATACATGGATTTTGGAAATGGGAGATTTTGTTTTATGTTTCTCTAAAAATACACTGTGAAGAAAACACACCATTGATACTCTCTCCTCTTCATTTGCCTATTTGGCTTCAAAGTAATCCAAAAGTAATTGAAAGTAATCAGATTACATTACTTTTATTTGTGGTACTTGGATTACGTTACTGATTACATTTTTAAACAAGTAATAGGTAATTGTACTGTATTACATTTTTAAAGTAACCCTCCCAACCCTGCCCAAAGTTTATGATTAATGGCACAGCAGCTGCCAGTGTTTGTTGTCCTCTTTCACGTGTGGCTGCGAGCTGCAGATACATAGTATTTGTTATATAGGCAGGTTATAGGTAACGGGGGGAGGGTCCTGCACCTAGAGTGCGAGTCATGTCTGAAGTCTTTGGAGGACGAGTCTCAAGTGAAGTCTGAAGTCACTGTGTGTGCGACTTGTGTGACTCGAGTCCGAGTCTCAAACTTGAATCCCCATCTCTGGCTCACATTGCTGAGCCTCCGATGAAAGACAAATATTTTAGTTACTGAAAAGCAGGCAGGCGAGCTAACGCCAATGTATCACGTCGCCTGAATGCTGTCAAAGTAATGTTATCATGCAGCCTGCCTGGATTAGTTCAACCTCAAGCTGATTAAAAAGATTACTGTAGTTGCAGTGGGAGTTTACCTGAGTTTTTAGGATGTTGTGTGAACCTGTTTCCTGATGAGTTGGATTTTGTTCGCTCATGAGTTTGAGCATGCGTACAAGCTCACACCAGGTTGCAATCTAAAAAGCGCACCACAAGTGGCCGCTGAAACGTACATATAGATCCTTTGAGTGTCGAAATAAAGAATACCTCCATGCTGTGAGTTCTCCATGCTGAACCCACACAGGTGTTTTCACTTACTGTTTCTGATTAGACCTCTTGTCTGTGCAGGCTTGTACAGTCTTGGCTTGATTATCATTTTCATCAATATCCTGCACCTGTTAAGGTGAAGCAGTTGTAATGCTGAAATGTACCGCAAAATGACACAAAGAAGTTGATGGTGCTAAAGGATCTCAGGTGATATAACCAAGGATGCAGGTTTAACTTTAATGAATTGGATTGAAGTGTCATTTCAATGGAGGTGACACAGGAGGAGGGGGTTTGAGAGTTAAACACTTCATTTCCTGCTTTCTGGTGAGATTTTCTGCACCAATGCCTGCCTTTTCTGCATCAATTTATGTAAAATGTCTTCATTTATCTAAAGGGAACACACAATTCAGGTGGCAAGTGTCATTTCAAAACATAAAAATATAATGGAATATAATTCAGTAAGGCTCTCAGGCATTCTGTATTGTTTTCGAATATGCATTCTCCTGTAGATCAACTTTTCTCATTTAATATCATCCCTGCTGAGTCAACGCACATGCAGGCATAATTTAGTCTTCCTTCCTCTTTTGTGTAGTTTGTTTGGGGAAGTAACCTCTTTAAATGTGCATGTGGAACCTATTCACATCAGTAATACATTAATTAATTTATAAATCCCGGGACCTTAACAGCTCCTGTGTTTTAGTAGGTTTTCTGTTCATGTTCTGTTCAACTGCCTGCCCATTTAATATCTAAACCACATATCTGTGTTGTTTGAGAAGAAGGTCAACAACTCCCAGGTTAGCTGCAACTTGAACCTGGGTAGAGCTCTAATCAACCACAGTAAGTGAAAACACCAGTGTAGATGTGCAGCACCTTTACATCCGTTATCCATACATTTTTTCCCAGATCTGATTTTTTAGTTTGGCCTGAAACTGAGTGTCTGATGACAGCAAACACTTGAGTCTGATATGGGCCACATTTAAACAACAATGTGAACTGTCAAACAAAAAAATTGGAATTGAGCATTAAGGTCTGCACGTAGCCAAAGTGGCCCAAATCTGAACTGGAAAAGATCAGATTCCATGTGACTTGGCCTGTTCACACTGGAATAAAAAAAATCAGATCTGAGTCACATATGAGCAATGTGAGAAATTCATAGCATGTGTGTGTTTATGTTTGTGCTACGGGCTTAAAGCACGCTCAACATACCCAACATATGTTCTTAGTATCTGGCTTCACTATAAAGCTGATGATACACGGGGCAACTTTTTGAGCAATGTTGCTGGGGAATGTTGCTAGTGGCAAGTCCGACTATGTTTTGAATGGATAGCTGTGGTGCGGGGCAGGTGGCGGAGTGGTGGGGGAAGGGGATTATGGTAGTAATCTTTACTCTTTACCATTGACGGCAACGTTGCCCTGCATGATAGCTCTAAAAGTTGCCCCGTGTATCATCAGCTTAAGCCAAACAACAACAAGTGGTCACATGACGCTCTTTATCAACTCAACTATGTCAGCCCAAGTCATGTGCACATTCATGTAAAAGGGAAAATTTTTGCAGAAGAAGAAAAAGAAGAAGAGCAAATTTTAACATAATAAGTTAAATACATAATCCAGGCTAAAGGCACCACAGCTGCAGCTGCCAAAGGCAAGAAGTGCAAGTTAAAGGTTTATAATATCGCTGCCCCATCATAAGGGTACGAGTTATGGGACTATAATTAGCTAAACGTGGGGCAGTACATTATCAGTCTACATAATATAAGAAACAAATGCAACCTAAAGTATAAAAAATATTAATGTAGCAGACCTAAATTTTAGTCATGCAATTTAATAAATTTATGAGAATTGATACCCAATTATGAATTAATATTCATAAAATCAAAATTTTCCTCGTTTCAGGGCACCACCGGAGTTGTTATAATCCTAAAGTCTCCGGACCTCTAGGTAGTTTTAATAATTATACAATTATTACTAGTGATCAGTTAGTTAATAATCGCTCAATTATCTTAAATCAGTCAGTTAGTCTCATATCTAAAGGGTCAATTCTCTTGGCAGGAACTAGAAATAGGCAACACACACAGCTCTTGATTATATTACAGTGAATTTATTCTCTAACTAAGGTGATAAAAAGATGGTTGGATACAGGGAACATAAACATGTGCTGAACAATGAGCCTGGAGGTTCGGTTGTGGGAAGCATTTGACTTATACGGCATAGAAGAGCTAATGAAAGTAAACTAATGCTATAATTTAGGAGTTAAAATGGACATCTGATCACAGAACATGTGTTAAGTGTTACTGCTTGTCGACAGCCTGCTTTTGGCAGGGGTCCCACGCTAGCTGCCCGATCCTGGCTTTTTGCTAGGGATTCTCCGGGGTTCTCCGTGTCTGATTGAAAACGCCTCCTCCATCTGGCAATTCGGCTGTTTTCAGGTTTCCTTCGTTGTAGCTGGCGAGACCACGTGGCTTGGTCTGACCTCGGTGAAGTTGGCTCGACGAAAAAGGCTTAAAATGGAACTTAGTCGTTCCTGAATTAGTCCAGTGTAACTTAACGGACTGAGAACTTTAACAAACAAAAGAAATAAAGGAAATAAAACAATCTGAAGGCAGATCGATGTCTCTGCACTTCAGGTGTGTAGCTTCAAGCGAAACAAAAGGCCTGTTTCGCTGGCCGACTGAGGGCGTTGCCTGGCGCGGCACGCCGATGCGTGCCGAAGCGTCCAGAGGGCCGAGCAGAGCGGAAGAGAGCCAACAGCGAAGACCACGAGAGGTCGCGTGTCGCTTTTTTGTTGCCTGGGCCGTGGTTCCCCAGGGGGCGTCTCAGGTTTCCCAAGGGACTGCCTTTCTAAACTTAATGTCTAAAAAGAAATCTATTTGCACGTCTTATAATCAAATATTTTCCACAATCGAACCTCAGTGGTCGAACGGTTGTACTGTTCTACGCATTTGGTAACAGGAAACAATTGTCACATTATTGGTCAGGATATTTATACATTTAACGGCATTTCCGACGAGGGCATGTAATACTTATTTCGTCCACTTGGGGGAGCTCAGGTTACATGAGGAAAGCTTGGATTACATTAGATGAAGGAGTGTCTTGCTGAAAATAAAAACACTGCACAAGTAACTTTCTTTTCAGCACTAATATCAACAACAGATAGCAACAACAGTTAACATAACTACTCAAATAGAGGCAAACGTAATCAGGTAACTAAAGATTTAATTAAACTTAATTAAATGCTTTGAGTCTTTGGAGACTGCAGTCTTTGGCCATTCAAAGTTCGGCTGTCCTGGATTGTGTCACACCTAGGTGAGACAAGGAGTATCCCTTTGATGTGGTAATAAAACAAAGAATGCGGTCAGTTGCCACGGAAACATGTGTGGGGGGCCAGTTTTGATAGGCTGTTCAGGGAGATGCCAATGGCTGGTTCGTGTTCCTTTGTCAGTTTAACAGTCAGGCCCTGCGTTATCAGCTTCAGAATCAAAAAGGTGCCAGTTTTATGGTCGGGCTAGCACTTAGATAAAGCAACTTTGACCCCTCCCCTTCTTCTCTGGGGAGGAGAAAGGAATTTAGAGTAGCTCCAGATTTATTCAATATAAAATGCACAAATCCACACCGTTGTTCACTACATTAAACCTTTTTTGAATATCAAAATGTAGGCTCATAATTTCTTTAGAGTTTTGTATTCATCGCTGTCTGTGTGTGTGTGCATGCATGTAAACAGTACAGTATATCTGCTGTATTGGGGTTACTGCATCGTGAATGTCCATAATGACCTTCAGTATGCAAATAATGATGTGGACATAAATCTGAATTTGCTTATTTGTGGTCATCTAGCTCATTTTCCAGTGACCATATTTGCTCAAGTGGTTAATTATGGAATCATTAGCTGTGTTTACATGGACCCAAATATTATACTAATATTCTGAATAATAGCCCAATCAGAATAAAAATGCCTCATGTGACCACTTTAGTTTGAAAAGACTGGCAAGATCTCACTCGATCAGAATCAGTTGTATTCGCCAGGTATGTGTACACATACGAAGAATTTGACTCTGGATTGTGCACTGCTCACGATGTGCTTACTCATTCAGTTATAATAATAAAATCAGACACAGGCTACACAAATATACACACTATATACAGAAACAAAAACAATATAGACATATTGACAAGTGAGCAGAGTGCAAAGGATGCAAGAGTAAAATTATTATTATCAGTAATTATCAGAAGGAATTTTCTTACTTTCAGTGTTGGCGGGGGTGGTGTAAGATTTTAGTGCCTACCAATCATGTAAATAATCCAATCTTCTCTCTCTGGTTGGAGTGAATACTGTATATCCTTTCTGCGCATTTTTGCCCCACATGGGGGTAATATTAGGTGACGTGAAAGAGTTGCCAGGAGGGACCAAAATGTGGCGGCAGCACAACAAACAACATTCTGTGGCTGATACAGCTTTATTGTTGAAGACTTGTTGCACACCAGAAATAGAACAGCAGAAATGCAAAGTTTACAGGACACGTTGTGGGTCCATCTTGAAAACTGTATGAAAAGGATTCTTTTCTTCTGTTGTATTTTCAACAGATTAGACTCTTCACAGTGGACAGAACCACTTGGCGCATGTCAAAAAAGTTATAATATCTGATTAAATTCTTTGGGGCATGTAAACACACATCTTATTGGATCATTTATTTAGCGTTAATGTAAACAGTTGTTTAAAAAAATATATATTTAAAAATAAATTAAACAAATATTTGAATTTAAAGGAATGAAAATAACCTAAACGAAATTTCACAGCCACCAAGAGGATAGGCTATACATATATAGTAGTTTCAAATTGAGTAAGGCTCATATAAAAAAGCCAATTTGACAAAGATGTGTTTTCAAAGGAAATTGCTTTTGGGCTGTTTTTATCAATCTTGGACCTCAGGTGTGTGATTCCATTGTCTATTGGTACTGCAAAATGAGGTACGTGTGTATTGTCACAGTATATTAACCCACATGGTCGACAGCAGCTGAGTGATCTGCTGCCTTGTGTTAGCGCTGCCAGCCCGTGCCCTCCAGCTTATGTGTTGTAGCTCTTGTCCAGTGTTCAGACACTCCAGCTCTTAAACAGGGGGGGAGATTTATTGTGATGTCAGCCATGCTCTTGCAGCTTTGGCCTCAATGGAAGCAATAGTTGTTTTTCATCATCAGTGTTCAGTGCAATTTTATTTTCACATATGCATTTTTGTCGACGTCTTAAAAAGTGACAACAAAAGCACTCTGCTTGCCTTTTCAATACATTTTCTTTTGCATGCAGAGTGATACTTCCTTTGCCATTGTGGAGGCTCTCCACAGATTATGCGTTAAATGAGTGTTTGCTTGTGTGTCCTACAGCAATATTTCTCTGCTCCGTGGGTGCTGGGTCTGTCCTCTGTGACAAGGCGGTGCAATTGACTGATGGTGCTTTGAGGTGGGACAGACAGATGTGTGGAGACAGATTACCTGTGCCACGTCTCCGACACCCACCTATTCAGCCTGTGGGAAATGATAGATGCCCGGTCTAATTTTAAACTCTGTGAACTAAATTCCTGTTACCAGAAGCAGTGATGGGTAACTAGGGCACAGCTGGAGGGTCTAGATAAGACCTGCACTCACCTGTGTCCCCATGCTTTCATTACCCTAACTACCACATGCTGCAAAATGTTAAATAATAATGATGATGATGAGGTACTAATGACTGACCGAACTGTGTGAAGACTTGTTGGGGGTAGGTGATGTTGCAGTTGGGTGGTGGTACGGATGTCAGTGAGGAGCCAGGTGTCGTGTCCAGCAACTGGATAAAACAAGTTCTATTAACTGAGAGATGCAATAACACGCAGTTGGAAATAACTTCAGTAGCCAGAAATCTTTCACGATAACGTCACTAAATTGTTTAGCTGTGATGCTTTGTACTGAAGGAACCCAAAGTGTGTCCAGTCGAGGTCTTTTTGGCAACATGGCTGTATAGGGATGGCAATGTCAGTCCACCACTGGATTGACGCAACATTTTGTGCAGCCACAATTCCCATGATATAACCTCATGACTTTGTTTTGTATGTAGTGCCACCAGGACGTTTTTTATTATTGACAACTTGATTGGATTGCCATGACAGTTGTTGCAGAAATTCATGTTCCCCTCAGTTATTATAATCACTTTGGAGATTTCTTAATTCTTATCTAGTTCTGAGTCCTAGTGGCACTATAATCTATCATTTACCCTTTACACAGTGTGTCATTCATAGAGAAACTAGTCAAGTCAATTTTATTTATAAAACTCAATATCCCAAATCACAATTTGCATCTAGGGACTTAACAATTTGTACAGCGTACAACATCCACTGTCCTTAGACCCTCAAATTGAATGAGGAAAACCCCCCAGCTCAGAGGAGGGATCCAATAAGATGCAATCGATGCCATGTGTACAGAATAGATTCACAACAGAAACATTACCCTACAGTGTATTACCTCAGCACACTGCACTGCAACAGGCCTGTGTGCACAAGGGCCTACTAGCAAATCAAATTAATTTAATTGGATCGCACGCAGGGAAAGTTGTTTGGAAGGGATAAAGCTGCCTCACTGCTGCCACCACTGTAGTGGACATCAGCCACATACATTTTATAGTGCTGACACTGTATTTAGCTGTGGCTTGCATGCTTGCACCTTATATTTTACTTTAGAGTGTCATGTACTCCAACAACCAACTGGAACCTTTTTGTGGCGTTAAACTATTAACTTTAATTAATATTCTTCTTTCTGTTTAAAATTTTTTATTTTTGTTTTTTTACTTAGATTGACCCTTTAAGCTCATTCATTTGTAATGTAAGGATTTTGAGGAAGGCATACAATTATGCCTGTTTATTTTGTCATGGACAGGTTCATTCTATTTCAGCATGTACCCCTCAAAGCATCACTGGTCTTCATCATCAACTTATATAAATTACTTTTAAGCTATTGCCATATCAGCAACATCAGCAAAGCTTTCATTAAAGATATAACAAATTAATACATTTTGAAATGTTTAAAATTTAAAAGTAAACATGTATGTTACTTACATTGTATAATGTTTTGTGTACAAACAAATTATAAAGCATTTTAAATCATAGCTACAACAGTAGATTTTACAGATTTGACCACCATAAGGATTTCCATAATACAAGTTTGTTAAATGCAGTGTATTGATGTTGTTATGCCCTGGGACCCAGTGGAGAGTGGCTATCTAGACTCATTATCAGACACATCAATGGGCTTACTGATGTTGATTGGTCTCTTTGACTTTGCAATCTATTGCATGAAAACCTATATCGACACCTAGAGCAACAGTGGTAACAGACCATGCATAAGAATCTGAGTGGGTAGAAAACAATCCTAAAGTAAATTCAACATTGTTAACTTTTAATGAGATCTTACTTTAGTGAGAGTTACAGAATTCAGATACATGTGACTTAGTATCTCTTTTGAAACCTATGAAAACTTGCAAAAGTATTTCAATCAAGAGAGACTTCATCTGAGTTAATTAATAATTTTATTTTCATGTGCACAGTGTATATGGAAAATGTGGACGGTCTGCGGCGATTAGACACCATCGTGACATCATGGTATTTAAAGGGGGTGGTGAAGCCGTTAGGCACTATGGAAAAAAAGGTAATGTTGAATATCTGGATGTGATGAGGAGTAGACTTGATGATGATGATGATGATAAGCTGGACCTAGTCCTGGATATGATAAACTGGAGATGAAGGGGGTGGAGTGCCACAGCAACCTCACACCGAAATGACAGCTGACAGCAGCAGAATTAAAGTTTGACAGTGACTACATAATTGGCTGTTGGAGATCATGGCAAATTCTGGTTGGTTTAAGTAAAGAGTGAACGCCCATAGGTAGCTGATTAGAGCAGTGGATGAGAGAGAGAGAGAGAGAGAGAGAGAGAGAGAGAGTTGTGACTGAATGAAGAATAAAGATAGTCTTCCTGGTTGAACTTATGTTAAGCTTCATTACTGTGTCAGTGACTGCGACTTTTGTGTTATGGCCAAAGTGGAAATTGGAGATCACCTGTATCCCCTTACCAGATTTAGGCCTTATGCTTCAGTCAATGATGGGCTATCTTTTAAAACAAAATCAACAACTGGAGCAACAGCCAACGAGAATAAACATGACATTCTACATTTTTAAAAAGCTATAACAGGGCAAATAACCATACAGTTTTATTTCCAAGCTATCGATGTGGGCTAATTTTAGGGCTTCTCTAAAATACAATAGTCACTGTCCAGTTTAGCTAGACAACAAGTAATTCAAACACAGTCTACACTTGTATTTCCTTAATAGTTTTCCTTACGTGACACACACATCTGTCAGTAAGAGATGAATTGCGCAGGCTTGGCCTAAATTCAAATGATCAATGCTCCGTCCAGGTATAATGAACCAAGAACAAGACTGTACAGCAAAACATGACGAATCTGTTCAGTGCGCTTGCTAGCTGAATAGGAAGAAACCTTTTCACAATCAAGCCCGCGGTGAGTCCAGTCTGTCGTGGTGATGGAGCATCTCTCCTGGCATGTGCTGATAAAAACAGTCCCACTGTTCATTAAGGTACCCCGGTGATCGCCCTCTGTCCAGTTCCTCTGTGTGTCTGATCATCACAACACAACCTCCCTGCTCACCCGCTTGCCAACAGCTGACGGGGTGTTTAAGGAGACAAATGGGCGCTGACCTTATCAGGTAATAGATATCCCATAGTGGAAGAATGGGTAATTGTTCTGGGGTTTCATTTTGCCCTCTTTCCTGTTAAGCTTTTTCTGTGGCAACAGAGGGGAAAAATCTCCCCCAGTCATTACTTCATACACGTCCACACCACCGACAAACAAGGAAGGTATTGCACCGGGCTTCTCTTGGAAGGAGAGAGATTTGTGTCATATTGATTGCATGTGTGGCATTACCAGAGAGGCCTGGTGAAATGCCATCTGTGGGTACAGGTACAAGCTTAAGGCCATGTTCAGACAGCACTGCATGAAAAAACGTGACAGTTTCAACCAGTGCCCCCAAAACCCTGTTGGGTTTAGTAATTATGATTGGAGCAAAACAGAAAGTCAGGTGGAGTGACGAAGTACGCATAGGGTGAAAGGTCTGGCTGGATGGATGGGTCAACAAGATGTCAGACTTTACCGTTCGCAAACCATAACCATATGTTTATTATTGTAACCATGACGACGAAGCTCAACTAACCTCAACAAAGTAGTCATTTTAACCCTAAGAACGAAGTTTCCTTAAACTAAAATTTTGTTATTTAATTTGGAGGAAAAAGCATATTCCACTCATTCATTCAAATGTAATATGGCACAAAACTACCACAAAACAATGCAATGTCATTCCAGAAAGGCGCTTCGTTGGCCAATCAAAACATGCAAGCACACGTTGGGACTAATAGGACTGTTTTCGGTGGGAACACATAGTAATGCTGGGCAGTACACTGTACAGGCAAATCAAAAGCCATTTCTTGCAAGTCAATTTTTGTTCCCCTACCATATGTACCTAATAAAATGATTGCAGCCTCTCTTGTTTTGCATTTTCCTCCCAAATTGGAAGTGACAGCTGTTTTTGCTGCAACAGAAACATCAACACAGCTGGGTTCAGTTTCTGGCGGCTGTGCTTCTGGCTATTCCACTACCTTTAAATTTGATCAGTAGCATTAGTCAGTTTTAATTACGTTAATAAGTACACATTAGAAATTACAGTCGAGCTCTATTGACAAAGCAGAGGTTTTTAAGTGAAATGTCTTGTCTGAATCAGTTGAACACTTCTAACTTTTCATGCGTTCTGGCTTCTTGCAAAACACACATTCCTACTATTGTAAGCCTTTCTAGGCTAATTCCTAACTTTGGTAGTATGGGCACTGCGCAGGGCTCACATACCAATCGCTGACCACCCACTGTAAGACCAATATCAGTAAAGAAAAGTTGCTAAAAGAAGTGACTTAATAGTTGCATTAAATGTGTGGTGTTTTTTTGTTTGCATTTATTTATTTGCATGTGAGTGGCTGGTGAATAAAAGAGTTCCTTCATTAAGCTGTGACACCATCTGATCTAGAAAATCCCTGCCAGATGCCTGATTTAGCTTGAAGTCTGCCACCTGATCTTCATCATCTTTCAGCAGCTGGCATTCAGATACATGTATGATCCTTTTAACAGCACCAAAAAAACGCTATCAAAACTTGTTTAAGGCGAACAGTGCACACTTTTTTTTTTGTACTAATTTTATAGCAGAGGACAAATCTAACAAGATAAATCAAATCACATTGTGTGGCAATTGTGAGGTTATGCAAGACTAATGGGATGTCAACTTCCATCAGATCAGCCTGGCTCGTGACCCAGGGTCAAACTGAAAAGCTTTACAGGAAACACTGTCTCTGTGCTTTCACAGCAGCTTTTAAGATTTACTTCGCCGCTGTCTATAAAGAACATGCTGGTTTTAGAAATCTAAATTGAAAACTGCTGGAGGGGAAAATGATAGCATGTCACAGGCACGGAGGTGCCAGAGGTGGAGGGGACCGTAAAGAGGCAGCGACAGGCCAACGTGTTGGCACCTATCAGGGAGAAATGATTACCTCAATTAGGAGAAAACAGAAGAGTGGAAAGGGGAGGAGAGATTGGCACGTACGTGCAGCTTAAAACTTTCATTCATGCTGATCCACCTTTTGAGGTAAAAGACTAAAACTAAGTCCAGCTACTTTCACAACGTTGTGACCAGAAAGCAGACAAATCACACAGGTTAAAAGGTGGTTTAATGGTCATGGGTCAGGATGACAGACAATAAGGGGCAGGAAGGAGGAACATCACCTACAGGGTAAACAAATTCACAGATAAAGCTGAGGCAGCTATAGTCAACATAAACAAACCAAATCAAAGGGGCAAACAAATGTTCATACAGTAATAATGCACAGAAACTAATGTGCAAATGAGCAGCAGCTGTGCAGGCATTATGGACCCAGAAGCAGACTACAGACTCAGCAGGTTGGATAGAATAAAAGATTTTTAATTTTAACAAAAGCAGGTAATGGAGATGGCGTGAGCTGATGGTAATGCTGGGGTGGCGTGGAGAGTGGCAGGCAGTGGCTCGAGTAGGAGGAGATTGCAGGTTCTTGGTGTTTGTTGGTGTTGAAACGGCGAGGCAGGATGTCAATGAGCTGGCAGCCAGGTGAGCGTGGTCCTGGAGCACAAGACAGCAGGAGTTAGTCACAGGAATCATCCAACAGAAGAATCGCAAAAAGCAAGCCTGACGGATAATACCAAGGTAGCTGGCTGAACAATGTGGCGATGAGTGACTGAACAGCTGTAACAGGTGTGGTACAACCAAGCCTGGAGACTAACATCCCAATTCCACACTATATAAAAACTGCATACAATTTCTACGACGGATGCATCGATCCATTACTGATATTGGCCATTGGCCCAATACTGATTCAAACAGCTGGATCGAGTATCAGTGACAAGGGGGCCGATCTATGGGTCAGATCTATTCAGTACTATGCGATGCGCCAGCAGTGTGCCGGTAGACCCCTATATTTTGCTATGGAGCTAAAAACTAGGGGTCAGCAGTTTGGAGGCATTTCACGCTTGATCAAACCTGATGTTGCCTTACACATAAAAGAGTGATTCCCAGTGTCTTTCTCACAGTGAGGAATAAAGCTTATACATTTTACACTGGTGTCGGATCAGTACTCGGCATCGATACCCAAAGCCCAGGTATTGGTATTGGTATCAATATCAGGACTGAAAAAGTCAGATTGGTGCGTTTCTATTATGTACAGTATTTGTTACAGTAATTGTGTCTTTAGATTCAACTTCACAAACAGAGCAAAAATGTTTCTCTAAAGGTTTAATTGATATGTTTTGATGGGTCGGGGCTATTTCAACACAGCTTCTCCATTTGCTCTGCATACTTTATTTATTGCTTTTCCAGCATTAAAACACAATACATATTGAAAACCTGCATAGAACTGTAGAATGACTACAGCAGGTTACATCCTAATTCCTCAAATGTCTTCCCACTTACTTCACTTGCAATCCTTTCATCACACCAACTTAAGAAACAAGAAAGAGATTTGAGAAAGCAGGAACCGAGTGAACACATATTTTGTAAAATGAGACATCTTTTCCTCTCATCATCTAAAGCGACATCGGTTACTAATCATGCTGCATAATCCATCACTGCAGGGCTTTAACCACTCTGTACGCACAGATAATGTAGTGCAATGTCCAAAGAACAAGGTTGCACAGTTACCACTGTAATTATTTAATCTAATTCAAGCTATGTCTATGAAACTGACCCGTTATATGTAACAAGTCATTAAAAGCTCATTGCTAGCTGCTCATCTGTAAGGAACCATATACGATAAAATAAAATGTGATGATACAAAGGTCAGCCTCTCTGTCAGCACACTGTATTTCTACACGATCTGCTCAGATCTACTGAGCTGCAGTGAACTACTGTGTCTAAGAGACTGAATGCTGCTTTGTGGTCAGCTACAAATATAGAAAATTCATTTGTTCTCCTCCAACCACAGAACATCAGTCATACAGACAGTCCTAGTCCACCTGGAGTTCACCAGCCTCTGGCCAACTTTAACAAAGGTCTCTACTTCATGAAAGGTGTACAAAATAATTGTACTTTCTCTCCACTTGTTCTGTGAGTGTGTGTGTGTGTGAGTACACTTGACTTTAGCCATGAGTCGTGTTAGAAAATCAAAAACAGAAATTGATGTGCAGCAACAAAATTAACCTCAGCTGAAAGGTAGCAGCTGGGTGTGCTGTAGCCTACCAGATGCATTGCTGGCAGTGAGAAACTGGCACTGCAGGCAGAGATTCACAGCCACGTATCTTCACGTTTGTTTTTATTAAATCTTTGCTGTGATGCTCCTCTGCGCTCAAATACTTTCCTCTTGAGTATAAATAATCATTATTCTCTATCTTTTATTATCAGCAGCTCCCATGAAGGACAAAACCAATTAACTTATTGCAATATCAAATATTTTATGCAAAGTCTTCATTTCATAGCACTCTGTTGTAGTACAAAAGATATTAAAACACATGAAAGCTTCCCTCCAGAGATACAAAACGCAGAACACTTACCTGAATCTTACAGTATGGCTATATCAAGTTTTGGGTGCACAAATAATATTTATTGGTCGGATAAATTCAGTGTTTGGTTTTGTCAGATTTACACAACTACACAATTAGGAATGTTAAGGATATTGCTCTTTAAGTGTATGTGGTTATAGAGACTACATCTGCTCAAGGTATATTTTAAACTCTATAATGGGCCCAATATAGGTCTATTTTTTGTGTCAAATCACTGCCTAACCTGTTAGGGGCCCAAGTTCCTTCCTTCTGCTTATGGTACTTATTTCAGAAAAAAACATGTTTGGTAGTCGACTTTAGGGTTTTTGGTCTTTCTTATTCCAAGTTTTTACAGTCTTTTACTTCAACAGCCTATTGACAAGCATTATAAGTGTAAATCAGGGCACAATTCAAACAGGATCAAAAAATGTGTCTCTCACTTGACTTGTACATATTTTTTCTGAAATAAGGTCCCATGATGGTCCACCGGAAGGGTTGAGACTTAGGGCTTCTATTGTGCCTGTGAGCAAGGGTAAAGGTAATTTGGCCCTGACTGACTTAGATTTACTGATATTGCTGCACTCTCTGCACGGCAGCTGCATGCAGTAGACCACTGCTTTACTGGTTAAACTCTCTGCGACGTTGCATGTCAATGACTGTCAGAGAGCTCACTCAATATTCAGCAAACACCGTTATCGTTGTTACAGCTCACAGGGACTCATCTCAGTGGCTTATTAAAAGGTGCAACACAGAGTGGCCAAAACATACAGTATGTCTTATAAATAACCTGTCAATGAAATCGCTGCTGGATGGGTGTCCATACTGACAAGTCCATTATTTAATACAAATGTAATGTAGTGCTTTGTACTAGCATTAGCATGCTGCTGTGGTTTTCTACTGAAGACAGTCCACTGAAGCACCAGTTTTATCGAACTATTACTGGATGTATTGAAAGAATAAATACTGTATGCATTGTGTTATCTTTGTTAAATTACTTATTATTACCTATCCAAGAGTGTTTTTTAACTTGAAGCAATATTTTGACATTTGGAGAAAATGCTCATTCGCGAAAAAGATGACAAGATCGATATCACTCTCATCTTCGTGTACTGACTGTGGAGCCAAAGCTAGGAGGCAGTTAGCTTAGTTTACCATAAGGACTGGAGGGATTTTTCAGTCAGTTGCTGCCTTCATCTTCATACTTTTCTCTCATCAGATTCATAAATCAAATAAGCATATTTTTAAGAACAATATCTGAGCTATTCCTTTTATTATTGTGGCTGATATTCTTAGATATTCTTAGAATATAAAGTATCAGAAACATTTTCATCCTGGGATTAAATTATAAAAGGTTTAACCCACCCTGATCAAATGGAAAAACCCCAAATTCATATCATAATTTCTTACGCCCACTATTAAATTCCTGTACCACAACTATAAGGCATACAGTTGCACATCATTTTTAAATCAACACAAGCTAAATGTGTAATTATCTCTCTTAGATCAGCCTATCCAGTGAAAGTTGTTCAGTGTATAATTGCATTCTCTTAGTGTTCCAACTTCCTTCAAGCATGAAGGATGCCCGATTTAAATTCCTCCTGACTGTACAATCCCATATCCCATCATCCCTCCTTCCAGTGGTAATGGCCATGTCTCCAGGCAGCTCAGCCTCCATTAGTGACACTGATTAACCCTGCAGTGTCTAACTGTTCACCGCTTGATGGGGCTGGACAGGCGATGGTCTGGAATCAGGCCAGTTGAGGAGAGAGGACGCCTGAGTGGACTGGTTAAAATGTATGAGTTTTATCACATCTTATTGAGGCTTCTTCATTTGCTGATTGAAACAGAGATGTACAAGAATGCAGCTGAATGAGATTTGGTATTGGATTTTCACCAAGGCGTTGACCGGCCTGCCAATTAGGTGTAATTTATATGATGCTCCTTGAATTTGTTTTCTCTTCAGCTGGAAGCAGGCACAAGTTCACCTGAAAAGACCAAGTAGATTCTTTGTGGGCTTGGGAAAGAGAAATGGTTGCTTTATTTAAAATTTATATTACAATTACAATTAAAAGTGTGTAATATTTAGGATGATCTATTGACAGAAACGCTATATAATATACATAACTAGGTTTTCAGTGGTGTAATACCTTACATAATGAACCAATATGGGTTTTTATTAACTTAGAACTAGCCATTTCTATCTACATATGCCGCAGGTCCTCTTTCATGGAAGTCGCCATGTTGCGCCGCCATGTTTCTACTGTCATTAAAATGGCTCTACAGAGTGCGTTTCATTGCAAAATGGTGCTTTGAGCTAAATACTAATGTCGGCAAGCGAATATGCTCACAATCACAACGCTAACATGTGGATGTTGAACAGGTATACTGTTTACTATGTTCCCCATTTGCTAGTATTTACTAAATAGCACTTAACACAAAGTACAACTGAGGCTGATGGACTGACATTTTGACCTGATGATGGCAGCACAATAACATAAATTAAAAAATCAACAGATCACTAACATTATTACGATTCATTGAGTGGGACATGAAAGTCTTTTCCAAATTTCATATCAATTAATCCAAGAGTTGTGAAGATGGTTCACTTGAAAACCACAAACATCAAACTTGTGGTTGTGCTGACAGTCAGGTGATCACCAAAGTCAAGGGGGGATTCCTCCTCTGGGGGCTCAGGCAATCCACCCAATAGTGGTGGACCCACTGACCAACCAACAGACTGACATAATCCTCTCTAGAGCCATGCCACTTTAAACGTTTACATTGCAGTGGAGCATGAGCATCAACTTTTAAATGCTTTCCCTGTACAGAGATTAAAGTGTGTCATTTCCACTGACAGAAACCAGCCGGCCTGTGATTTTCAAGGTCAGTTATTAGCACCAATTCAGACGAGCACTGTAATGTGTTAATGCTCTGCCAATTTTATTTAACTGCATTATGTTTGAAAAAACAACAACAACACACTGCTCAAATGGGAATAAAAGCAGTCACATTAGCAGTAAATGCATGCATGCATTATGGCATTCTTTGAATGCTCGTTGGTGAAGCTGTAAATACTGGGCGATCACTGATCATTGTCATAACTGAATGTGAAAAATCATTTGTAGAGGAAAACCAAAGTTCTGCATGTGAATCATTGTATTTTAACAGCCAGTCCTTGAAAACTATATACCAGCACATCATTTGCTACAATGAAGTCAATTCTGCATTATAGATACATGTATATATAGTGTTGCACATGGATCAACAGCAAAGACCTTCCAAAGCAATCAAGCATTAAGATTTTGCAGCATCGTGTTTAGGACCTCCCTGCTTTGCAAGAGAAAAGGAAAGAAATACCATTACAGATAATACTGATACTGATATTGAATTACTGGGCTAAACGTCAATGGCATTCAAAAGGTTATTCGGCAAAGAAGAATCTCAAACAATGCTGAAAATGAGACCCTGCTAGGGCTGAGTGTTTTTATTTGGATAGGAAATGAGATGGGCAGGAGAGCAGGATTACATGAAAATAAGGTTGCTCCAACCGTCCCTTTATCTGTCGGTTATTCCCAGTGTTTGTAGATTTGCAGCTTACTGAATCATGTACAGCTGACAGGAGAAATAGATTAGGTAAGAGTAGTTAAAAACAAAATTTTACAGCAGTACTATCAGCAGATGTATCAAGCGTTTTAAATACATTAAATTATTGCTATGTTAACTGCATTACAATATGTGGAAGAGATCATCCTAAGAAGAAGCTATACTGGCACCTGTAATATATGCAATTATCTAATTAATTAAGTAAAGAAATTATGATGAAACTGAGGTATCTTCATTCTCAATTCAGTTTATTTTCTAAAGTCACTCACTTTGAGAGTGAAAGTTTTCCTTTCTCCACTTCTAAGATTCTACTTTCTTCTTTCCCCGGCCATGTCTTTGGTTCAAGGTTAAGTGCACCACAAATCTTGTACGACTGGTGGCGAGTGACAACCAGTCTTAAACATCTGCAAATAAGAAAGAGGACTTTCACCATGCTGCCAAGTTGAAATTAGACAGGCTCAGAGTTTGTGTTTGCTTCTCTTTGCCACCTTGTTAAATGTTGGAACCAGAAAATGAAAATTGAGCCTAGAATAGCAGTGGGTGAGACTGAAGTGCAAAAACACAAGATAGATAGTTAAAGTACAAATAAAAAGGGTTGTAGCACTTGAAAGACTAGACACCTGTGCGTTTTTAGCATTAATCTGATGAAGTGAAGGCACAATCACACGTTGTATCTAGGATTTAGTGATAGTTATTTTTACTACATTATTATTATTATTATTATATCTCAGAACTCCTTGACTTTGGCAAACCCCTGACACTCATAAATGACTCATATATAATTTATTTTAGCTGTGCCATCCTACCCCAGTTTATGCCAACTTCATAATAACAATATGTTCCTGTCACATTATGGAAATGCCATAATGTGGATCGAGAGTGTATGTCATTCAGAGTTGCCACACTTTTTCCAGGTTGATAAGGTTTTCCTTCCAACTAAAACTGAGTACCAATGCTAGCTTTACACAGCCAATACTGTGTTGTCTCCATCCATCCATTTTCTAACCCACTTATCCCAGTTATTATCATTATTAGTTTATTATACTTTCTAAAGGACATCCAATTTACATACATTGTGGGGTTGATCATATATTAATTTAACTAATATTACAATTTTTCTCAATTGCTTGAACACTATAACCAGGCTATTGAGCTAAAATTTCAAAACCATAACTCCATTTTTCAAAGAGCACACCCATTTCCCTAAACTCTATACACAAATCCCTTCATTTTTCATTGCCTACATCATTGTTGTGGTTGTTGTTCAGTGTTATATGGCCCCAAGTATCCAAGTACCAGAAAATAAAAGTAATGTAAACTGATTACTTCAGCGGGCAACGAAACTGCGCTCAGCGGCCTCCCAGTGAACACGACATGAACACAGCCTCATTAGCTGACTCATCCCTGAGGTAACAAGAGCCAAACCGACAAGAAAACCTCCTTCGTACTGTATTTCCAGTGGTCAGACTGGCCTCGGTCCTGTAGGCCTTGCTTGGTCCCGGGTCCGACTGTCGTGTTCATTCACCGGGAGCTGGAATCAGTCCACACAGTGGACAGAGTTTGCATGAAGGCATAGGGGCGTAACCACATTTAGCTGCTGGCTTCACAATCCCTCACTAGCTGTGAGTTTTTACAGGAAACATGTAAATAGCAAATAGCACTCCACTTTCCGTTTAATGGAAACTGTGTGCTTAAAGTAATCCCTAATCCCCATTTTTACAAAAAGTATCTGTAATCTGATTACGTCTTTATTTTCTGTACTGTAATGGAATACAGTTATTTTTGTATCCTGATTATGTAACACCGTTACATGTAATCCCTTACTCCCCAACCCTGCAAGTGCATCACAGTGTAAAATGTGTTTTAGTGAGTGAGAATGTATTTAGAGTGGATAAGATTAGCAAAAAGTGTCTTAATTACCTGAACTTTTTTAAGGTTTTTCCAAAAGAGTGATTGATTCAACAAATGGGTTTAGACCACTGAGCATTTGGTTCAGAGAATGGGGTTTAGTGTTTTAGTAATTGTAAAAAACTGTAAAGGAACTCTTGATTATGGTTCCTTTCCACTTTCCTTTTCGTAGTCCTCTATGATATGCTAATCATTTTATATTCAAGGTTTGAATTATTCAAAAAGGGTCACAGAAGTAATGTTCACTTGGGTTTGCTTTATTACATTTGGCCCTTTCCTGCGGTATTTTCTGAGATGCACTAACAGGAATTACATGGTGGGGAATTGAGAGGTGGAAGGTGTTAGCGCTCCTTAATGCCCCGGAGAGCTGGCCTGACTTCTTTTATCTCAAATGAGCAGATCAGAGCACTGCTGATGGATTGCTGACTGCGTGTGAAATATGTTCAGCTCTGCTGGCCGTACACCAGGTGAATCATGTTGTGGATTTGCACTTGCATATAAATAGGCCTGGATTTTTATGAACAAGTTCAAGTGAGCTTGAACGTTTCAAGACTGAGCCATGAACGTTCTCTGAGTGAATGGAAAAGCAGTAAGTGGACTGGAATATTTTAATGCAGCATTTGATTTGTGGATGATGTGCAAAAGACTGACCTTTTTATCACATGGATCCACATGCTTACAGTATCTGAAAACATTTACTTTGAAGTGCATCTGCTTTCCCAAAAAGGACGTAACCGGTGCTAATTGCTTATTATCACTTCCACATTGAATACAGTTTTGACTTTTTGTAGATTTACATGGAAAACATGGTTTGTTTTCATAGCCATAACTTGTGTTAATTACATCATTATCTGCCACACAAAAATCTGTACTCATAGTTCTCTTTTTGTCACCCTTAATTGTACACAGATTTTTCCATTATTATTATTCCATGAGTTGACATGACATTGCTCAATGCTTTGGTGACTGGCACTTCTCTCTGCAGCATCAGCAGCAGTAATCAGTGGGCAAAACACTGCAGTAGAAAACTCTCAAGCTCAGAAGACGATGACAACCCAGCTGGCTGAAGCTGATTACAAACCAGATAGCAGCTGTAGATAATCGAAAGAAGACATTTTTAACACAACATAATATTGTTTCTTATGAAAATCCATTTTTGCCCAACGAAAAAAGGTCTTAGCTCAGATTTGGTGGGACTAAAGTCTAAGATTGCTTACATTTAAGTCCTTGAAACACGGCATAATTTCCTGTTGGCTGCTCTTGTTAACAATCACACTCTGACATTAGCAGCTGCCACAATGACTACAGGTCAACCTGTGATTGAAGTCTTTATGTGAGAGAATTCCCCAGAGCGCAGCCCGCAGAGTTTGCTGCTTGGTATGCAGACAGAAACACTGTATTCCAATTGAGGCATCACACTGTGATCCTCAGCCCCTAATCCATGTTGTTCATGGTCACGCCTGTGCAGGATTGTGCTCCTCATAGCAACCAAGTGATTACGGGGGGTTTTTTTGTGAAGCATCTCAGAATTATATTCTGTGTCACGAACATTTTAATTACACTCCGACTCATTCCTTTTCTCCCACTTGTCATATTCTGTTATGTTATTGCTACGTTATTTGTGAGCAAGTGTCCATTTCATTCACTGCTTATCTATCAGGTTTTTTTCTGCTGTGTCCCCTGTGCAGGCTGTTGTTCCTTTGATGGCAGCGAGGCAGAATTGTGCAAATCCATTTTTGTAAAGGGATCACAAACAGATGCTCTGTGTCCTCATTGGAGACTATGTGTATCTCTCTGTAAACCTTGTGTCTATTGTCTGAAAAACGTGGAAAAGAAATCTGTTCACAATGCGACACAGTTAAGACCTTACATTTGAGCTCAACTACAATACATCATAAAGGACATCGTAAAGGAGCTATTGTTTTTTATTTTGAGGTATAAACTAAACAACATAACTGCACATAAGAGACACAGGCAGTTTCCATTTTAAATTATGATGCAGCTGTACACAACCTCGTGAATGACGAATAAAGTGACTGCTCATTCATCTCTAAAACGTTCAATACAGAAAGGATTGAGTCAGTAAAGATGAGAGATTAAAACGGGAAGTTATCCTCTCTCCATCCTGCCCAGAATATCCATAATTACTCCATTTTTACGATATGCTTAAGCCAGGTTTTATTTTGAAAACTGTAATATATCATCATGTGGCTCAGGCAGGAAAGGCACAGCAGGGTTGTTATACAGGGGGGAAATGTAGAGCCTTTACACTTTTATGTGTGAACCTGTGAAGTGTCACAGTGGCTGAAGGCTGGTGAAGTTCAACCCTGCCTGACCTCGCTGTGGTGTCACCCCCCTGGGATTTATGAAACTTTAAACTCTGTTCATATGCCCAAGGGCGGTTCTGAGATTTGCCTCATAGACTATATATACTGTATATAGTGTTGTGGTTCATTGTTCTGACACAACAATAGTGTGAATATGGGACGATATGGGGGTTATTTAAGGGAACTGTGCTGATCATATCGTCAAGGATTCATTACATTAATGTTTAGTTACACCTATGCTTTTTTTATGGCAAAAACAATGAGAAAGATCCAATGATAAATACCCAAAGGTAAAAGGTAGCGCACACAAAAATTTTCAGGATAAATGTGACTAATCTCACTTTCACCGCTTTATTCTGGCTATGACACATCCCTATAACCTGTAACCTCAGAACTGTTAAGATTTTACATTTCACCTGTTTTTAGTCATGTATAAAACAGTGTACATACCATGTGATCCTTTAAGCCACTCACTTGCCAACTCCTGTATATAGGTGACATGACTTATTATATATTATATTATATATTCCTCCATGCTCTGAATGGCCAGAATAAATTGGCGAGATTGGGATTGGTCAACTTTGTCCTAAAGTCTGTGTTTGTGCTACCGTTTCAAAGCAAGTGCATGAAAACAAGACCAAGATTATTGGGAAAAAATGTTCTGTACATATTTTCTCCAACATTTTAATACAAATAGTTGTAATAAATTCTGAGAAAACTTTTTATAAAACCTGCATTGCATCTTGTGACTATTCTTGTACTCTCAGTAATTGGACTGTAGATGTTTCCTCTTGTACAGTCGTTCTACACTGACATTCACTGACATCATACACCAGTTACTCTGCAGCTTATAACCCCCTTCAAAAGAACACTTTCTTCAGTTGGAATGCATCCTTCAATGAGCCCCACCATTTGATCAATTTTCTCTCTATTTCGTGTGTTTGTCAATGTTTGCACTCCCCCACCATTTGTTACCATTGTCTCTGTATCTGCTTCCCTCTCCCAACCTTCCTCTCCCTCTCCAGCGCCTCATCAATCTCTATTCTGCAGCACTATCTCTAAATCTGCTACAGTGTTTTCCTTCTCTTCCTCTTGCCTCTCTCCCCACTTTCACCTCAGCGCTCTAGTGTTCCCTCGAGGAAACCACTTAAAGTGATGTTTTATTACAACTTTCAACAGGCCGACTTTTCCCACAGCCGCTTCTCATCCTCTTTCCTAATGACATTCACCAATTTAATAGCCCATGCTTTATTTTTGTGTGGTGTTATCTTAGCACGTGCCTGTTAACACTGTACAATGGCACAATCTGGTGTAATTCCAATATCAAAAGTATTATTTTGCATTTACCATGATTGTAGGTTAAAAAGAAACTGGATTGTTCTTTTAATAAAGTGAGCCATTATCTGCAACCTATTCTAACAAATATGACATAAAGCAAAGCATTTGGTTACTTCACTGTTTGCTGCATTTACTTAGAATCAATATAGAGTTGAGAGGATCAAGGTGAAAGACTGGCTGACTTTTTTTTGCTTGTGACCCATTAATATTAATTTCTCACCCTCATATGACTTCTTAAATTCACCTTACAACCAGGTTAGGTAATAATCTAGATCATTCAGCATTTACTGTTCACCGCATTAGAGGTTGACGATATGGGTTTTTGAGGGCCGATGCCGATAATAAAGTGAAAAAGAGACGATTTATAAGCCGAGATTTTGAAAATGATTTGGATAGTAGACCCCTTTCCCTGTATAAACTACACTTAGAACATATTAAAATCTGTTATGTATTTGAATGGATTAGGCTATGTAAAAAAAAATGCCTTATATAGCCTATGACAACTTAACACACACAGCAATTGCACCAATTGCATCAATAAATATTTGCTGCAAGAACTTGCCTCATTTTCAGCCATCTGTAAACAGACAGAACAAGAGAGAATAAGCACGTGTAGTTTACCTTACACAAAATCTGCCCTAATGACTACTTTCCATGCAGCATATTCACATGGAGTTTATCAGCACTTATCCAAAGCTACGAGAAACCATTTCTTAACCACCATCTGGCTCTAAAACATGCCGTCTAAATGATACAGTGACCTGGAGGAAATGCTGCTGTTGAATGTATCTCTTCATGACTGTCTAGGAGGATCTACAACTTT
Organism: Micropterus salmoides; assembly: GCF_014851395.1. Taxonomy (NCBI): domain Eukaryota; kingdom Metazoa; phylum Chordata; class Actinopteri; order Centrarchiformes; family Centrarchidae; genus Micropterus; species Micropterus salmoides. The sequence goes on from NW_024043372.1 coordinate 27,031,077, forward strand.
GAGATTTCACACCAAGGTTTCACATTTAAAAGAGGAGCAAGATAACTTTGTTTGGCTAGAATGCAATGTAAGATACTTGTTCACAGTTCACATTTATTTAAATGTATAGACACAGGGCTCACAGATAAACATGGTATTAGCTAGCTTTGTGGCTAATCTAATTAGCCTAGTCTGCATTGCCCAGTGTTGTTAACAGGGGAGGAGCAGAGCGCCCTCTGGTGGGCAAACTGTGCAACAACCATAACGTGAGTGAAGGATCTGACTCTCCATTTCTTTTTTAATGGTCATTAACAGGCTGTTGTAAACCGATTTAAATGTAATTAGCTCATATTGGCCAATATCGGTTGTCGATACATAGGTCCGTTCTACCCCATATACTTCCAAAGACCAGGATCAGAAAATGTACCAATAAAAAAACAACACAAGTCACACTTTCTATTTTTTCTAGAGTCTGTAAATTCCCAATAACTTCCAACGAAGTTTTCTTAAAAGAACCATATCAGACCCTTTAGGTAAAAATTCAAGTGATTAAATTTCAATTAACTGCCAGTGCAACCTTAATCTTTTAGTCAGTGCACAGCCAGTTAGCATAACATGCAAATGTTCAATATCTCTGCAAATGTACAATTTTACATATTTCTCAAATATAGAGATATCTAGCCAAAGTAAATTAACTAAAACAACTGTCTCAGAACTTTCTCTCTACTTTAACTACAGGAAGGAAAAACAATAGGAAAAACAATCCTGTAAAACAAGGTATTACTGAAACAAGAAAAGGAATGACTGTGGAAGTGGAATATTTAATTTGACCATGCTACATGGTCAGCAGTTTAAAGATTTTCATATTTGCAATGGCTACAGCATTCACATTACATAATCCTCAAACATAAGTTTCAGCCCTATAAAAAAGTGGTACGTTTTTGTGTAAATAACTGTGGCCGACTTTTTTTTTATAGCCATTACCAGTGACCTCGATATCATTCCTATTGAGCTTGAAAGGGTCATGATCCTATGTTTAATGTAAACAGAGATCTTCTCGGGTATCAGGGATGAGGCGGGTATGCCCTGCCCCTGCTGTGCAATGGATTAGTAGCAGTGGCAGGTCATTACATGTCTGGAAGCTGAGGCTAATCAGAATGTCGGCAGAGCAGAAGGCCCTCTGAAATGATCGCCTCTTTTTTACCTTTCAACGCTCATCTGTACTAATGGTGTTGTCACAGCGCTGGCATTTTAATAGCCACCTACAACACATTTCCAATGCAAACATTGTGAGAAGGTGTCCATAATTCAAGAGCTGTAAGTCTTGCATAAAAAGGGCATACATTTAGCACACGAGGACAGGAAAAGCAAGACCAAATCTGTCAAGCAAAAAGGATTTTGGTCCTGCAGGAAAACTGAGAGGTGTATTGCTGAGCCATGTAGCATTATGATGGGATTATAATGTACAGAATATAGTACTGATTGGCATCCTGAAAAGCTGTTCTCTCAGTATACATCAACATGTATATAAATATGTACACAGCATCCTACTGACATGTTTACATCAATAAGAAAACATTTATGATCATTTGGATTTTATACATGCAGATAATCATATTTATAACTGAAATGCTTGTGTCAGATACTGCTGCTGCTGTTTTTGCATGTGTCACTCCCCAAATTCATCATCATTTTAATTTTCAGAATTTTACTTAAAGTATTTTTTGGGATACTCAGTGTGGGCATGTTGAAAGAATTTCTACTTGGTACTTAAATTTTTTCAGGGTACATAGTCAGTTTTCTAACTCATCCAGATCTAATATAGACTATATAACTTATTTACTGGATAAACAGTGAAACTTCCTCTCTATGAATATCTCCTTGCTGAATCTCTTGCAGGGGTCCTTTGTGTTAACAAGCTTTGAGGTCTAATTATCTTTGCATATGCTCACAGGTAATGGCATGTAAAGAAAAACTACTGTGAGGAATAAGAATAGGGAATGTGTCAAACCAGGAATTTCTTTATCAATATTGTGCAAGATTTCAAGCTTGCAGCTTCTTTAAACTAACAAATATGCACAATTTTAATACAAAAGAACTGTTTAGAGTATTAATAACATGTGGCCTTAAAATAGCTAGTCTTTATTTATGTGGTTTTGTGGTTGATGTGAGTGAGTGTGTATTTTCTTCTAGGAGTTGTTTCCTATTCCTGACTAAAATAAAGTAAAATTAGACTTAAGGATACTTTTATGCATGTGGAAATAAAAGCAAATGTTTTGATCTCATAATTAACTCATATACAAATGAGATTTAGTAACCTTGGTATTAAATACCCGTATGGATTTCAATATATCAGCACTTGCTCTCTATATAAATGTGTATTATTTCATTTGATCCACAACCTAAGTTTCACTGTTTGTACTTCTTTTGACTACTTTTTGCAAGCAGTGAAAATAGTTTGACGGGGAAGCAATTAAGAAGATTTTATTCAGAATCAGTTGATAAGAAAACCTGTCCAGGATAGACAGGTCAGAAATGGTGGGAGCTATGCTTTCAGTATTTGCCTAATAAGTTCCCCTGGGCAAAGTTTACTTTTCACCAAGACATGTAGTAAGAGAGTCTTTTTTTAAAGTTCGCTTACTGGATTTAACACTGTCTTGATAAATTAAAGCTAGGGTAGGTCTCAGACGCATTTTTTTGTTATATTTGTTGAAATGCTCTTTACAGCAATCAATAAATCAAGTCTCAGTGTGCTCCTCAGTCCTTCTTTTCAGTCACACTTTCTCCTCCCCTGCCCTCTGCATTGCTCTCTGGCCCTGGGTGCGTCCAAATCTCTTAATTGCATCCACGTTTCCCTCACTTGTGTCTTTTCCTTGCAGAAACCACTCAAGGAGAGGAGAAACGAGAATATATGTTTTTAGAGAAATGAGAGGCGCTTTCCTCTGAAGTGTCAAGTGAATCGAAGTCTGTTTCTGATGACACCAGCGGGTGATCACAGCTTGATCAGCTGTTGGATCTAACTACTGTAGAGACTTCTGATGGAGTCTGTGTCTGCACACATGTGCACTGTGTTGACACTAATAAAGACTCACAGTTATCACTGCAGAGCAGCAGGTTTTCTCTCTGTAGCTGTTACCTGTTTAACAAACACCTGCACATGAAGGACATCCTACATTCTGTATTTATATAATGTCCTGCTCAGAGGCACAGTGTTTCAATTTATTCAATATTTGCTTTTCTATTTATTTATATTCTGATTGTAAATTTTTTTATTGTTGAATAACCTAGAATATGTCTTTTGAACACTGGAAATTATTTATTTGGCCAAATGTTTCAGGGGAAATTGAAACGATATAACTCATCAATCAAACCAGACGCTCAGGAATGATCAGCCTCACAGGACTGAATGGAAATGATGATAAATGACGTAAAAAGTATTTCTTGCTGACAGAATCTCCAAATCTCTCTGATGTTAATTGTATAAATAACAAAAGTGAATGGGGGATAAAACAGGTCATGAAAAAGAAAAATCTTTTTAATATACAAAAAAGGGTGTTTGACATCCTTTCTTTTGTTCAGACCGACACATATTTTAACTAGATGGTGAATCAGAAACCTCTTTATTCCTGCCTAATCTGGAGCACAAATAAGAGTTTTTGTAATGGTGGACCGGAGCGACTTTCGGTTCAAACGAGGACCAAGGAGAGAGGAATTGTCAAATAAGATACTTGGGATGTACCCCATTTCTAACTCCCCGGACCTGCCATCCTCAAGCTGTCCACCAGATGCCCTTGGACTTTCCCTCCTTTCCCCATTTAACTGACACTAAGGTACACAGGATTGTAATAAGCTCACCTACCTATCTACCTGCCTACCTGTGTGCACTCTGCTCAAACATTGCACATGAAAATCTATTTTGAAGGAGTGGCTTTAGAGGAAGGCCTGTAGGGAGGGGGTGGGATTTTTTTGTTTGGATACTTTCAAAATCTAGCTGTCTCTTAGTTTCTCCAATGTTGCCTACCCTAGCTTTAATTACCATTTGGGGTCACTCCATAGGGACAAATTCTATACCTACAAATGAAAACAAAGAGCGATAATACACCATAAAACATATATTTTTTCCCTCTGGTATTAAGTTATGAGAATCCCAACATTTTGCATTATAGTGATGTTTTACTGCCTGCTCACTGTTCTGCTTCTGTCTAGTCCCAGCGGTTCCACTTAGCACATATTGCACCATTTATTTTCATTATGCTCTGACACTGACTACAGCCGAAAACCAGCAGCTCATCTCTGTTCTTGCTTTGTCTGAGCCCTCTACGGTTCACAAAATGTTGGTTATTTTATTTCATTCTCCACTTATTGAACAAAATCATTATTTTTAGAGCTTTCATCTTGAGATTCAACACATGGCATTTATTTCCTATTAAAGTTATATAATTAACATCTTATAATCTATTCTCTAATAACATTGTCAAAAAACTTTAATTACAGACAGCTTTATTTGTTTTAAGCTGTATTTTTCCATAGCATAGGTAAAATAAGAACAAGACTGTCTTTGTCCTTGAAGAATTGTTGTTCTGACAAATATTTGTTCAAAGTTTGTATATTTGGTCTTTTATGATCAATGTATGCATGAAATGAGCTTAGTGTCCAACAAATCTTGCATCTCACAATGAATAATTCATATCTCCCCAAGGCGTATATGTAATCCTGCATGTGCATGACTTCTTGCTCAGTATGAATGAAGCTTAAGCTTTTCCATAAATGCACTCAGCTGTCTGCTGCTTTCATCCTGGAGAGCAGAGCCGGATCCCACAGAACCTCTGAAGGAGCAATTACAGGACCACAGAAATGCCAACTGTCATGCTCCTCTCGGGGATGATGGCCAGATGTGGATGAACTGACCCATATGAGGTTACTTTCTGCCAGCCTGACAAGAGGCAATGACTGTGAGCTGGGATTTAAGAAGAATATGCATTCACACACAAACCTCAAACACATCACATCAGTATCCTCAATGTGGTGCTGTCCATCTGAAAACACCTCTCCTTCTTACATACCTGCTGCTACCCAGCTGACATGCACAGTATCTGAAGTAAGAAATGACGGCTAAACCCCTCTCAGCAGGCCCGTCGCGTTGAATTAGCAAGGGCACTAACAGTAAGATACTCATAAGATACTCTCCAAAGACTTTTGCGGGTGTTGTATCTTTTTCTGGCCTTTACAAATAAAAAACACACAGGCAAAAATGCAAGGAATGAATTTAAGAGTGTGTATGTCTGCTAATTAAGCTGCAAACATTGGCATGCCCAGCTAACTAGCTTTGCAACTGAGCATTACTTCCAAGAAGCATATCATTAGCTAACATCAAAAAAATTTTTCACACTTAGCACATCCATTGTGTATTTTCCCACTCTGTAGAAGCCAGATCTAGATGCTGTCAGAGTTAGCAGCTCTGTCATGCTCTTAGATTGGGGTTGGAAGTTTATTCCACCAACCATAGCAACATTACCCATGATAGCGTTACATTTGCAAAAGATTTTGCTTAGTGCTCATCCTAAAAGCCTTCTCTATTGTAATGGAAACATAGGCTGCTCTTTGACAATACAAACATGTTACAGACATGTTAGCTACAAAGCCAAACAGGGTTATGTTAGGACAAAAAAACTATCTTTTAGCACCATATCATGTTGCCTGGCATTGCCTTAGTCTGGAACCTCTTAGTTAATATTCAGTTTCTGAGGGCACAGACCAAAATGCCTCTAGACGCAACTGGATACACCTACAACTACAACCTAATTTAGCATAGTTGGTCAATTAAGCTTACAGAATCTTCAGACGTTCTTATCAAGAAAAGGTTCAAGTGCAGTTGTTTCTTCTTCTAGAGAAAACATACCGTCCAGTTTATTTAATACTGACGTGATAACAGACTCAACAGTAACCGTTCCACAAACCACTGCAGCCATCTTTGTGACCTATACAGCCAACATTGGGGCCATCGTGATGTTTTGACTTCACTTTTGAGTCATGACGACTTTGGTTACAGATAATAAAATCCACCAGCAAACAAGGGAAATTATTTTGATCTTTTTGATTTAAACCTGCCATCAGTGCTATCAGTGTAAACTGCATGCAAGGATGAAAAGCTTGACATGCATAGCAACAGTAACTAAGGGAGGTGCAGCTTTGTGAATGGTCAATTGGTAAGTTTGTGTTTGTCTGTTTTGGGGATCTGATTACAGAGAAGGTGAAGGTAAAAGGAACATCTGCAATACTGAGTGGAAGGACAGCAGTATGAACTAATCTTTCCTTTCTCTGATGAAGTATCTCCTCTGTCCGTGGCCATAGTAATTGCATAAGTATTGCAGCAGTGTGTACATATAGAAAACATAGACTATTGAAACAGCTATGAATGTATGACATCACTGTCCCCAACTGTACCATGTATTCTAACAAAATATATATAATAATCATGCTTTACCATGAGTATTATTTACAATTCTAGGTCTATGAGATAGCAAAAACCTTTTTCTAGTCATAAAAAAAGGAGTAGCGCTGTCAGCTAATCAGCTCAGACACTTATGTTTCTGGGAGAAAATACAAAACCATCATCTTGCAGACTTGGAATGAAATGCCTGTTCTGCGTTTTATCATCACTATAAAGTTGGAACCACACCGATTGCCTCTCTGCCCTGTCGTCAAGCTGATTTTTTACAGCTTGGCACACTACACCAGAACCCTTGTTGTTCATAAGACACATGAATTCACCAGAGGGGCAGTTTGGAGCACATGCCAGTTTATTTGGTGAGCTTGGCACCGCTGCACATGAAACTGCTATAAAAACCCATCTGTTACAAGACTGATGCTGAGCCAGTCCACTGGAACTGAAGCTTGTCCTCTGCAGTGTCTTTTTTTACAAAGGTGTGTGTATGTGTGTGTGAGTGGGTGCGTGTATGTGTACATTTGAGAATGTGGCGGACAACTTCAAAGAGCCCTCTTCGCTTTCCTTGGCTCTGATTGGAATTTGTATATGTTTTTCTAAAATCGGAAGTATGCTGTTTCAGTTTGAACAGATACATCACATATGCGTTGCACCAAAGCTGCGGCCAAAAAACACAAGAGAATGTCTTTATGAAGATTTCATGTAAGACAAAAAATTGACACGCTGTCCTCGCATGCTGTCAGTCCACCAAGTGCATTTCAGCAACTGTGAATGCTCATTGTTGAATATCTCATTGCTCTTTGAAGGAAATGGAAATGTATTATAGTGTTGTCATGACAACAGGGTATGGTGATGGAATTAAGTAGCTGCACACACAAGCAAAATGAAAAAGTGATTGACTCTGCATAATGCGACCTGATCTTAAGGTCTGTCTTTGGGAATGCTGATGAACAAACATACTGCCGGATCCTACACACGCTGGGAATCTTCCCATCTTGCAAATGAAGTAATGCATTTTTTAGCTGACCATGTGCAGAAGGAGCTCAGTCGTTCTCCGTGTGCTTCTCATTGCACACTACGTCTTTATGATTCTTGGAACAGGAGATTTAATATATGTACCCATTTGAGTGATGTGTATTGGCAACAAAAAGGTTTTGCCACAGTACCTGGACTGAGTCCTCCCAGTTTTCTGACAGTGAGACCTGCTGGGGATAAATAGAAGAAAGGATAATCAATGTGGGCGATCTGCAGAAGCATACATTCACATGATTTAAACCTTATGACTCTGAGATGTGGAGTGGGTTGTCATGAACTCTGCATTCAGCAGATGCATGGAGATAGGCAGGTAGCTCAACATGTCAGTGTGGTAAAATGTTATCAAAATACTGATGTACTGCTGCAGAAGGGTTTGCTTTGCCGTAGCTAGCAGAGTAGGACAGGAAACATCATCCCCCCGGGGAAACTGTCAAGCACAAGTTCAGTTTTGGAAATCTATTGTTTCATTTTTCTTTAAATGTCAAGGGGTATGATAATTACAAGTGACAACAAAGCTCCCAGAGTTGTTTGAACATAGGGACTCACTCCATCAAATATGTACAAAGACAGACAATTCTATAACTAGCACCCCACAGTAGCCAAAGCAAATAATTTCTCATAAGAAACCTCTGTCTTCCAAACAAGAGACAGGCCCATAAAGAACTTGCTATGTTATTTCTTGTAGCCTACTATTTTTTTTTTATGAGCGTGCTCTTTTTAGTTACATTGGCCAGAAGCAATTTCAGGTTTGTGCAGACATGACTGAAGATACAATGATTTAAAGCAAGATGTGTTGATGTGTAAATTTTCTGAGATAATGTTGAGGGCTTAACGTGTTCCACATATGGAGCTGCATGTCTAGTCACCGTGCTTTGGCTTGGCTGATCAAAAGGTTGGTGACTTAGCTGGCCAGTAGGAACCTGAATCCAACTTGAGAAAAAACAGAGCCTGCAGTACTGACGTAAATTGGTAGAAGATTAAAAAGCAGTTGACTGCAATCTGCGCCCACTGTGTTGAAATGCCAAGGGCTGCTGAGAGTGAGAGCAGAGAAGATTGCATCACCTCCTGCTCAAAAAGCTTGCTCTAATGAGGGCGTATTAACACTGCACTGTTTAATAGCCAGAATGGATCTTGCTTGTCCTGCTCCCTACAGACTCGCAGGCTCTGTGAGTCCACAATGGTTGTGGTCATAAAGCTTTTTGAGTCATTTGCTTACAAAGAGCAAATATTAACTAGTTGTAACTTTTACATTATGTTTTAATATGTATGTAATCACTCAATAATGTTTTCATAAGTTAATAATTGCTGATCACAACTCATTCCATTGCTCCATTATTTGACAAATTTTCTACTTTACGAATTAGAATTTTCCCTTAATATTCAGCACCATTGCATCTACATGTGATGCCCAATCCACTCACCACCACCACCACCACCACCACACCCTGATCTATCTTTATTCATTTCATGTTTCTGTCAAGCCACATTAGCCTCAGGAGGAAAGCGGTAAACAGAAAGGTGGTTAATGTGCCGCACCTGCTGTTGCCGGGATGCTAGTTGACATCTTCGCTTCTCAGTGGCAGCCGGTAAAAATTGTACCAGGAATGAACAGGAAAGATTTACTGGAGCGCAGAGCCGTATGCAGTGAACCAGGAAATGGTGGTAAGGTTTTTGCCATCATTTAATTTTTCCTGAACGGTCAGTGAGATGACAGGTAGAGACAGAGGAGAGAGGCGGGCCAACGATCTGCCTGACTGGAAAGTGATGAATTCTGTGGAGTGTGAAAATACTTTTCTCCTGTTGAGAACAAGTGTCATGGTGTAATGTTCATGAAGGGTCTGGTGCAGGCAAATGACGTTGCATAAGTTGGTGCTACAAAAGATGGGTTTGACAATTTCCAGTCGTGTGGTTCGGCAGCTGTAAATAAGAGCAAATTTTTCAACCACACACCAAGTTCTGTGTTGCATTTCATTTTAAAATCACCTTATAAATGTTTTTAGTGCTGAACATCCTGCAGTTTTAAAGCCAAGGCAATTAGTGTTGCAAATACAGTGCTCCTTCACAAGAGGGATTGTTACAAGAATGCTTTATTTAAATGTCATCCAAATGAAAGCAAATCTTTTTTTCCCCTGTGTGAGGTTTATGACGTTTATGAGGCTTTGCCCATGTGGAAGGAACAGTCTCACTCTGCTCAAGTCAGCTTTCTCCTACACTTGACCCCCATGAGGGGGTAGAGTAAACCCTGCACGTCTTCACCATGGTGAGGAAACATTTTCCAACATTTGACTCACAAAATAGCCTTGCTTTTGGAGGTGATACCAGCGCCATCTACATGCTAAAAAGCTTGGTCATTGCAAAGAGAGTGAGAGAAGAGGAGAGGCCTTAGGGCTTACATGCTTTTGGAGTCAAATCCCTAAGGATCGTGTAAAGGATCCAAAACAGTCTGATAAACTGAAATGATTGAGCATGCGAGTGGCTGTGCACACATTTTAAGGTCTCACCTTTTGCATTAAAGCTGTGGTTATATGGATCCCAAAGCTTGGGGCTCAGTTTAATATGCATGAAGTGCTGAGCGCCATGAGATCTCTGAGCACTCAAGAGCCAAAAGATATATTGTTATTTGATGTGGTAAACAGAGCATTGGAAAAAGGAGTGGAGAGGCCATTTGCTACACACACTGCTATTTGGCAGTCATTTTAAAATAGCAATAGATGTATCAGAGTTCAGATACCTAAGGGTTAATCGGTAGAGATGAACTGGCACGGCAGACTGTGAGGACCCTCAAGGGCATTTAGAAACCTGTACCACGATGCTAACATGCAAAATTAAGATAACTTAGTCTTTCAGTAGTGGAATAGAACAACGAAAAAGAGGAGTAAAAGGAATTAAAACAGGACAGTGATAATCAAACCCCAAAGATAGCAGGTGCTGTTTTATACTAGATTGATAAGCGAACTGAACAGCCATTTTGTTTCACTTTATTCATACAGCCTAACTTTGAGTTCATATAAGCCGATTTCTTGTTGGGAGGTGCAGTTATTTTATTTTATTTGCCCTACCCAGTCAGCATATTGTATCTGCCCCACCAACATCATTTCATCTGACATGGAAGCTTCTGTAGTGGGTGCTAGGAGCAGTTAACTTAATGCTTTTCACATTGCTCAAAGATTGCAAAATTAACACTTTATTCATGTCCATGGGCTCATACAACTTGTACATCCAGGGATGTGTTATTCACACCCTTTTTTTTTGTCGCTATTTTTCAAGAATGTAGTTAGCTATAGCATGAATTGAACAGCCGTCATTTGACACAACAATGCCTAAAATGCCAAACCAACCTGATATCTAGGTGGTGATTCAGAGTAGAGGTTAACATTTTTTCAGGGAATTCTGTTGGGGTTCTGTTGTATTCATGTAGTATTACCATGGGATGGGAGTCAGTTTCACCATTCATCACAGGACTGGGACAGGACAGGAAAAGAATTTAATGGGAGTGGGCAGGACAGAAATCATAGTTCCAGTTTTATGTATAAATATGCAGATCTATGAATAAATGCTATTTTCAGATGATTTTTTTTATCAGGAATGGGACGGGAGTGTCACAGTTGTTAGCACTTTAGAAGTTACTGAACACCAATGGAACAGTTTGTTAACCTATTGCAGTTAGGTGCCATAAATTATGCACGTTGCAGTTATTAAAATGTATTTATTGATTTGGCTTTACTGGAGCAGTATCAATAAGTTGGTCACCCTGAAAAGGTGCCTAATGGACATCAGGCTTCAGCTGACGCTAAATCTAAACACAATGTGAGACTTGAGATAATACAGCCTAGACAGATAGTTTGGGGAAACCAGCCTTTTTTGTTACTAATTCTTTTGTATGATGACAGATCTGGGATGAACAGGGAGAAATTTTAAAAATGGATCAATTCATGTGCTGCAATTTATCTTCATATGCTGCTAAAATTGGTATCATTAGCTAGTTATAGTTGCCTTATTCTATTATTTTATTTATATGGTTGTGGGGAATATAATAACAATGGAAATCAGTAAGAGGGTCCCCATAAGATTTTCAGCCAAGGGACTCCAGGCTACTGTTACAGTTACTATACCTGTAGTTAATCCACATTATAACAGTACACGATAGAGAGAAAAATGTACAGTTGCCAATAATTGCAAAAAACATGACTTTAATTATAATGAACAGTATGGTAGTTGGTATTAATATTAAATTCATTGAGAGCAGTGATTCTGCACTACACTCTCTGCTGATTGCATCAATTTGCTCAGAAAGAGGAGCATATTCCTCTGTTCTGCTATCTAAAAGCAGCAGGTAAGAAGCGGCTGAATGTGTCAAAGAGAACTCAATAAATAATGGATGTCATGAAGCTTCTGTGGATGCTGTTGGCTTTGAAATCCACTCCCTGGTTGAGTTACACTCCCAGTTCGCTCGCTTCATTTTATATTTTAACAGGACCCTGTGCTGTATAACCATCATCTCCAACACACACACACCTGCACACATATATATACCTCATCTCTGGCTGCTGGCTGTCTGAGGCAGTTAGTGCAGGGGAGGTGCTGAGCTCAGGGCTACCAGGTGTCCGTCTTAGGGGCTCACGTCTGCATACATTAGCTTCAATTTCACCCTCACTTCTCTGGGCTTGAGAGCCATGGTTGACACAGAGAGCATACTGCAGTACCATCCAAAAGGAAAAATAAACAGCATCTTTTGAACAAGGCACACAGTAAAAATTGTAGGGTTTTTCAAAGACCTCTAAGGTTAACTGTTTTTTCTTGTGTAGCTGTGAATTGATTTCTGAGCTCTTCAAATGGGGCTATCTGTTCATGCTCATATGTGGAGAGAGCAGGCTTTTAGCTGTGGATGTCCCAAATGTCTAAACCCCAAACAAATCATTTTCCAGAGTTGCTAACTCAGACAGACAACAGCAGGTGCCTTGGAATTAAATACCTCATTAAAGTCAGAGCAAACACACAGATTTTGTGGCCCCACATGACTCTAATACAACTCATATTAACCTGGGTGATCAAAATAACAGTTTGTAACAGTGTTAAAACTTTAATTTCAAAAACTGTTATCTTCCCCCTCCACAAAAATCTAAAATGCATGCTGTGAGCTGCACATGTCAGGCTCTTGCACAGATGGATCAAAGTCAGCAGGATAAATGGCTCTCTTCCCTTTGATAATAATTAATTACACACTCAAGCAAAAACAAATGCGTATGCAGGCACCATAGCAAATGTGAGGGGATTATACCTCTCTTGATAAAACCCAGGGATACAGAGTATCATGTCATCATTTTCTTACCATGCATTTTACATTGCTTGCCACCAGAAAGAAAACAGCAGAACTGTCTTTTTACATCAGATGAAAAGTCTTTGAGGGTCTTAGTTATTTTAATGTGAGCCCACTTAAACATATGTGAATTATTATGCAACAGCATTCATTAAAAGTAAGAGAATTGTGTGAAACTAGCCATGTGAATAGACGGTATGAAGATGCAATGTCCCATTGTGCATGTTTCTTTATAAAATACCAGATAGACAAGGAGACAGCAGTAAATATTCTCCTTCTTTCTTTATCTCCAATTTGAGACACTTGTCCTTCAGCCATAAATCTGGGAAAGACGGAACACTGGCTAAAGGCCACTTGTCTTTTCACTAAGCCCAGTGTGTGTATGCACCGTCAGCCCTGGACAGCTCAACACAGACCTACCTCCATATCATGTGGAGGTGAATCTAAAAATAATTCAGAAATATTGATATGATTGGCCCGCGACCCGATCCCGGATAAGCGGATGAAGATGGATGGATGGATGATATGATTGGGTTTTGTAATTATGATCACTGTTGCGTCACTCCCTGATCCATACCACACCTGTTTTATACTCTGCTGTATCCAGCTGCATCACCAGTCCTGTAAGCCTTCACACTAGCGACCATTAAAAGGCAACATTCAATTCCATCTCTAAGCCCATTAGGAGGTTGCAAACCCTCTGCATGCCAATAGACAGTTTTCTCGGCAGATAATTTGACTTGTCAAAGCAGGAAAAGCACAGGTGTAAATAATAACTTTAACAATGGCTTCATTCAAGTGTCACAGTAAGGCATGTTAGTGAGTGAGCTTGCACAAAAGCCTGGGTACTGGCTTCACTTAATGGAATGCGGCCATCACTAATGTAATTTATTCCATTTGTCGTTGCACTGTGGAAAATGTCTGCCATGAAAAGGGTCTACGGGAGGCCCCATAACACTCACACAGGGTTAACAACCCTGTCACTTAATAATGGTGGGCAATGGTGGCTATGATGCCAAAGATTTTCTCTTATACAGCAAGTGTTTCTGAATTAGACCGTATAACCATCTCTTGATTGATCCTAGTTTGGACGTTTCTGACATAGTTAAAGGAATATGACTGAATATGAATATGTGTTAATTAGAGACCTTTAGAGGTGTAGGTAGGAGGATTTTATCATTTTTGGAGAGAGCCATGCTGTTTCCCCTTGTTTCCAGTCTGTACAAGCTGATGGCTTCAGCTTCATGTCTAACATACAAACACGAGAGTGGCATTAATCTTCTATAGGCAAGAAACAGAATAGGCAGATTTCCCCAAATGCAACTACTTTTTTAAATTTCAACTTTATTGACCCCAAGGGGAACACTGTCTCGCAGCCAGCTGAAACACAGAACACACAGAGTCTTGAAAATAAAACATATACTGTATTTAAAACACATGAGCCCCACGTTAGAAGCGTTCATACAACAATGTAGCCTACATAAAACGTCCAGCCATCATAACAAATTTTTGTGGTTAAAACATCCCCACAATCACCCACTAAATGGATCCAATGTATAGTAATAAAGTTGGTTATGTGTCAACTGTGGGAGGACAGTAAGCCTGTAAGCAATCTTTAAATGAAATAGGACAAGCAACAGTGACAGACAAGTGTTTTCCCTGCTTCTTTATACCTGTCAGAAAAAATCAAATGAACGTGTCTCCTTGGTTAGGCTTCAAACTTAAACATAATTAAGGAGATACTAAAGTGAGTTAACAGGGTTCAAATCTAGTGCCGAAATTAAACTAAATTTACACAGACACTAACATCTCTGTGAGATCCCTCCGCCTAATTGACTCGCGGTGTGAGCCGCTGCACCTGTCTCCACGCTGCTTCTCCCTCCGCTCGCCGCATCATCTCTCCTCCCGCAGAGCCTAGTGGAGCAGCAGCGTCTCTCACCTCCAGCTCCAGCTTTATGTCTGTGAGGGCTTCCCAGCGCCGGTGGGGATATTTTATCGATGCTCTCCACCTAATGTGACAATTTCATATAACCTAAGTGATTGAAATACCGGCTGAAGCAATGGGAGCCTTTGGAGTGATGATAGGGATTTTACAGTACGTGGGACTTTACATTCAACTTAACGCGGCTCTCAACGTCGCACACGGCGAGGTGGATAATCATGTCTCTGGAAATGGTGAGTTGTTTTATGCCTCTGTTTGTTGGCGGTAGTATCTTGACTGGAAGGAGAGGCTCCTTTTATAATATTCACTCTAGAGGAGGAGAGACTGGGTGGGGTTCAATGAACACTGATTGATCTGGCAGTGATTTTCTTTCTTCTTTTAAAAAAGTTTAATGTTGTTATGAAGGTAGATAGTCGACAATTGTTGCAGACTTACTATTGTCTGTGATTGGCTTAAATACATAAGGGTTGGGGATTAAATAAAACTTTACGTTGCACTTTTATCTTCTTTTAATGTGTCCACATGAAAGTGGTGCAAGTTGGTGACCTAACTGAATGTGACATGACTTTTAATAACTTATTAAGAGCTGGGATACACAAGCCACACTCATGCACCACATTCAAGTTGATTAAGAATTCAGTTTCAACAAAACCTATTTAGTTCAACAAAATCAGACACAGCATGCAGGGCTGTGTTTCAGCACACAATTCAAACAGTAGCTGCTGGCCAAAATGTCTTCAAGATTTTTGTGTGTTTAATAGTTTCTGCAAAAAATCCTTAATGAAAAATAACTGCTGTAACTGCTTTGAGATAAATGTTAAGATAACTAAATAATAATTTTCCCATGGAAATGGTTATATGATATCAGATGAAAAATAGAACTAGCTATAATACCATCACTACAAATGAAATAAATTATGCAGTCCCCAACGCATATTGTATTTTTATATGCATGACTATTAAGGTGTGATCAGGATGGGAATTAAAAATAGCTGTTGGTTTACCTGTAAGAGTTGAAGAAGTTGCACCTTTGTGTTGCTGCATTGCTATCCTGGCATGGCACTCATGCTGAACAGCTCCACTTGTGTATTTGATAGTTTTGGCATATTTACCTCTCATCAGGGATTTGAACCACCAACCTTCCTAACGCTAACATTCTTCTCTGACCTGAAGCTCCCAGAAACAGGAAAGATAAATGCTTTTCATTAATGGTTCACAGTAGCAACAGCCAGGCAGGAAACCTCAGGAAAAAGCAAGGGAGATGACATGCAACATAAGCCCCTATCAAAAGCAAATCGTGAATATTGTGATTACATGGTATGTGACTCAGACCATCGTCTAGAAATACTATCTTCTGTGCAAAACACATTTTGTATTTTTAACACTTTACAGAATTATGGAAAGCAGAAATGTTATTTCTTAGCACTATATTATGAAATTAATGTTTTATATAAGCAAAAAATACAAGTTTAAGTCACTTGTTTGTGGGTAGACAGGCAACTACGACTATAAACCCACACAAGACCAACAGTGCAAACTAACATGGTGTTACCAGATTCATTTATGGTAAGAAGCATGCAGTGCAAGTTCGACTGAAGGTTTAGGCAGATGGACATGAAATGGAAACTTGCTAGCCAATGTGAACCATAAAAGCAAAAAAAGCCAAGGGTATGTGCCTTCAGTGTGCTTCAGACAGCTCCTGTAGGTACCCAAAGGAGTGAGGAGATCCTGACATATTTGTGCTTTTTATGGAGGTGGGTGAAAGCTTCTGATGCCCTGCGACTGTACCGTGGCCATATTTTATATTCACAGCTGGGTGCCTTTTTTTTCAGAGGGTGAGTTTGTATTTGTTAAGTACTCCTCTGGACTTCTAGTGACTCAGATTTGTTTGTTGTCATTAGGCATATATATTGGTGGCTGATCTATCATGTCAAATTGCCTTTTACTATTATTTTGACCAGGCAGTGTCATTCACCACTGATGCCACAAATAGTCTGTGAAACCTGCTGTAAGATAGCATTTTCTTTGAGAAAGGGAAACCAGGGGGAAATAATGATAGAGCGGAGTCCTATGTTGATACACAGGTAACCAGCAGGAGTATTCATTCTAATTAATGTCTAATTAAGTAATCTTCAACTTTCCTGAAACCACATATACATACATACATACATATATGAATGTCCCCTTTAAATCTTTTATTTTTACCTCAAAGAGAGTTCACAGTTACGTTCTGTAGGCGCTGCATTGTCAAATAAGATTTTCTTAAGTAACATATAGCGTTCAGACAGCAGCTAAAACAATTTTAGTTCTGTTCCTTAAGTACTTTAATTTTCAAACAGTGCAATTTTTTTTACCTCTTTTTTCAATTAAAATGTGTTATTTTTTATCCTTGTCAGCTCCTTTGAACATAATGGGCAATTTTACCTACTAGCAATCTTACCTTTCTCTGCAGCTCTAGACATAGATTTATGTAATTAAATTGCACGATAACCACTTCATCACAGTTTCTCCCCTGTTGTCCCTTGAGCCCTCTCTGTTAAGCAAGCTAGCTTTAGCTTGATCGCTACAAATGAATGTGGCGTGCAGCTGTTCCAAATGGATTGACTGTCTTGGACAGGTTAGAAAATCAATTAGTAGCATTTCTCCCAAAGGAAGTTAATTAAAATTGGCTATAATTGTTCTCTTTCCCACTCCATGTCTCAGACTGGCCATAAAGAAGAAATGTTTCACGGTATGGAGTCCTAACAAGAAGGAAAACTCCTCTGCAAAAGGAAATGTTTAGGCTTTTATAACTTGATCCAGAAAACAAAATAATAACCGTCAATTTTCACTTTTGAACAGCAGCAGCTCCAGCAACAGAAATGAGACTTGTGGCATCCTTTGCGGTTAAGTAAGCCATTGGATTTAGTATTTAGTTTTTTTCTTCAATCTGGCTCTTTGATAAATTGCCCAAGCAGAGGGGAGCTGAGCCGTCATGTAGAGCAGAGAGGCTGGATGCACTGTTGTGGAGAGTGCTTGTTAGATTCAGCCCTCAATCATTTGTTTCAGATAAGTACAACTGGCCAGGGGCCGGTCAGCCCCTGCACACCAGCTTCCACTTAAGCTCAAATTTAGATTGAATCGCATGCGATGCAAAACTATATGTTCTGTGTGAAGACAAACAACCAGATTACATGGATCTGTACATTCACTTCATTGTGGGTCAGAGTATGACTCTCACCTGCCATACGGTCCTGGCGGTCGAATCTCACCTGTGAAGACAGAGCAGGAAAGACTGGGTTTTAGTTGTGCATGTGTGAGTTTTCGTTTTGTAGACAACGAATAACACAAAGGGATGATGACGCAGCAGGTGGTTTCATCATAAATTCTGAACCCTTGATTTCTAGTGCAAGACGTGGCAATGTTAGTGTTCTTTGGCAGCGCTCATCCTGTTATCCACCGTGAGCGTACCACTTTCACAGTGTGGGGGCGTGTACCAATTCATTAGACTTCCAAAGTGTCTGGGATCCTCTGCAAGTCCTCTGCTTGGTGTCCTCTTAATGAGGACGGCCAGCCCAGGCAGTTTGCATTGGCTTTCAATTTAATGGAGCTCTGACTGTGGGGGGGGCAACAAATTGTGCAGTCGTGCTCTCACAGCGGAGGGTGCTGGTGAAGGCTCGGTAGGAGAGGGCAGGAGAGGGAAAGGATGGTTGAGACAATGCACACCTCAAGAGGATACTGCAGACAGGCGGAAATTTTGTGTCGCGACTGTGAAATCAACATTTTCTAAAGGCAGAAATTGGGATTTTCTAAACATCTTGATTAAAATGGATTACATAAAACAAAAGAGCCAAATTCTTATTTGCTCTTTGCTAAAATAAAAAAAGCAGCAAAACAACAAGGTCTGCAACTACCGATTGTTTTCATTACTAATTAGCTCTTTAAATGTGTTCTGAAACACAAGAGAGAAGAAAATAACATGGGTTTTGTCATAGGAGAAAGGTCTTAGAAAAATTAAATCACAGGCAGGGAGGGAAGCGTTCCAAAGTTATAACACAGAGTTATTTAGTGTTGTGTGGGCCGGCTCTGCTCCATTTAATGTGCAGTGAAATTAAGCTACTTTGACACAGAGGTTTATTATTCGCAAGTGTGGAGAATCTACAGTATGTTTGTGATGAGGTCCTGGTTTCATAAGTTCACTTAGACTCACTTTAATTTAAATATATTAAGATTACATTTTATTGCATTACAATCATATTTGAACAACGCTGCTTCAGCCAAGGTGATAGTGTTTCAACCTTAATTCAGCGTCCGGTTTAGTTCTTTGGATCGCTGCAGATTGGACACATCTTGGCTGGCAGAGAGCTCTAAGTAGCTTTGTCACTGCTGTGCTTAACCAGATACGTTTTATAGAGGAGATTATGCCGCCCCTCCCGCTAGAAAGCCAATCGTCTGCTTTTAACAGCCAAATCGGGAAACATATTTCAGCCAATCGTGTGGTTCCACTGACATAAGGGTCAGTTGTACTTCTACTGCGCATGCATGGTAAAGTGACGCATGCGTGGTAGAAGTATAACCGGTCGGGGAAATGCATTTTAAACCTTATTTTGGGGCAAAGTCGTAAAACTTTTTCAGTGACTTTAATTAGATTTTACTGGTTATTCTATACATGTAGTTTTTATGTCCCAGTGACCAGTAAAAGTGCAGTTTTGGCAATCTCTCCATTCATTCAGATAGGAGACTGGTCTTGTTAGTCCGAAATAACTGCCCGGAGGCTTTGCCAAGATGGCTGCCGAGTGGCATGACTTGCCTATAAGGACTTTGGCTTAACTGTCCTCGCTCATGAAAACCTACACACCACTCAAAGGTTCTCAAGGGCAACATACTCAAACAGAAAAACATAGTGTTGTCAGTCATCCCTGGGGAGTCCAGATGGAGTACAATGTGCATTCTTGAAAATGGCTCAGAGCACCGGCAATGTCTTGTCAAACAACGCGTGCTACTTCGCGTTACTACACACTGGGAGGAAACGCAGAAATAGCCTTTGAGTCTTGTGTCCCAAGGGCTATGAAAAATTCACTCTGCAGGCCCGCTGTATCCGCAGCAACAGGCAGACAGCTGGTTGCTTGATTACCGGCTCCCTTCTTATTTAATTATTTTACCTTCCACCTTGAATGGAAGCTGAAGGTCTCACAGCAGGCGAATATTTCCCCAGGGATCCTGTCTGTTTGCCCCGCCGCTGATTCTGAACCAAATACAATATTATTGACTTTTTGGCAAATTCCCAGATTTCTTATTTATGTTTATCAGTGCTATTGTGTTTCTTTTCCACATTTGGTTATATGTAACTGTGCTGTACAGATGGTAGTGTTCTCAACTGCAGGTATAACAGTTGACTCATCTTTGACTGTAAGTGGCTTAGCTACTGGATAAACATCCAGGTATTAAAAAGAATACAATTACTTAATAATAAAACTGACTTAATAATAAAAGAATATTTTTTATTTGTATTGAGCTAAAACTAGCCTCTAAACCAGTCCAAAGTGCTTTAACCCCTGAAGGTATTTCCCATATTCACTAACCAAACAGTTTGTTATCTGCATTCAAGATTAAGCTTTTTAAGATCAAGATAAATATCTGCAGCGGGTCTCTTTATTACTGGAGCTTCTTGTTGTTTCATCCACTGTTCCCTTGGGACTTACCTGATTATTAAAGCCATTCATCAAGTTAGTGAAATACCTCTTCCCGCAGGGGTTCTGTTCATGGGCTATTTGCATTCACCTTGGTGGCAGTTACAATGTTGAGCTGGGTTTTTATGTCTTGGTATTTACTGTGTCTGATTTTTTTCTTCTCAATAAATCATTTTTTCTCTTCAGTGCCCTACGGATGTGATTCAAATGGAATCATTGAGTTAATGACCATGATTTCACTAGCTGTCCCCATAAGGTGGCAGCTTTTCTGGTGAAAAATGCTTGCACTTAACCCGGAGAAGGATTTTATACAATTCTTACAGCTACCAGGCCTTCATTCCAAAATCCTCTTGTCTTATATTTACACTACTTTTACATCACTGTAAAGTATGTATTAATATTGTCCAGTTCCCTGATTTCATGCATGGCCTGCTCCCAAATAGTAGGTCGGCCCAGGAAAAGAGAGATACATGTACATGGGACCCTCAGAAAGAGGAGAAATCACGTGGAATAGCGTTACCTTAGACAGTTTGACAATCCGCTGTCAATCATCGGACCTAGCATCACAAAAACGGCCACTAACTACAAAGAGTCATTGGTCCTGCCGAGCATTTGTTTGTGGTACGTTATGTTTGTTTTAACATCCATAACGCTATATTTTGGGTTTATTATATGTGGACAATAAGAAAAATATGGAATAACATAAGGGTTTGACAAAGAGAAACAGAAGCTTGCAGGGTTGGAGACAAGCTTACACTGCAAGCTTCTCTCCCTCGCTCACACACAAGCACACACACACACACACGGACAAGCAAAGATACGGGTGTCACACTTGCTTCTCCTCTATGCTAATAAGCCCTTTGTAATTTAGTCATCCTCAAACAGCTCAAGCTCCCTCCATAGCAGGGAGGGAGTGAGAGAGAGAGGATCGATGGATTGACCTCACACTGGCACTCAGGCTGGATTTATCCCTCTCATTTTGCCTTGGACCTGAAGTGAGAAAATATTTAAGAGTGGTCTCTTTGGGGCTTGAGCAGTGTACATGCATTTCCTTATATGTCCTCCACTGCATTGCTTTCTTTCATTATTTTCTCCCCTTTTTATTTTTAATGAGTCTTTGGTGGATAGCAAGCAGCTGCCTCTATGTTCTCATGGCCTCATTTCTATCATTGCCTTCTGAGCGTTATAGTTAAAGATGCCATTGAGGACCATTTTAAAAATGCATGCACTGTACTTGGATGTTCAAACAAGGGTCTCCTGCCTCTACTAGAAGACAGTTCTGACAGTACTGCCTTTATGAAAATCTATACTTAGAAAAGGCCAAGCAGAGCAAACTTTTTCTGCGCCAGCGATAGCATTATAAATGAGACAGCCTGGTGTGTTTGAGATTTCCCTGGAAGTCAATATTCGCATCAAAAGTATGTTTCCACTCTTTTCTCTGCCAGTTTGGTGCCTTGAAAATGTAAACGTGGAGTAAGCTTTTGTGTTGATTTAGCATTCTACCAAGGGTATGGGATTGATTTTTGGTGACGCTACTGTGATTAAAGTCAGGAAACAGTTGGATGTTGGCTGAGCAGGCTTGTCAAGGCCTGACGTCGACACAGCACTCACCGGCAGACAGTCTGTTTGTCAACAAGTCGTGTTTCACTGCCAGGTTGAAGAGGGCACCTGCATAGCAAACCGAAAGGCAATTTGACAACTGTGAGATCAATAAAGCCAAGAGGAGGATGAGGAAGGACAAGAGAGGCAGGAAGGTGCGGCATTTGTTTGGTAGTACTAATGATTTGGGATGTATGCATGTGTACCTGCCAAAATATCTTTGGTCATCATCATTTGTGACATGAATACATTTTATACTTTGCATGA
This sequence comes from Micropterus salmoides, assembly GCF_014851395.1. NCBI lineage: Eukaryota > Metazoa > Chordata > Actinopteri > Centrarchiformes > Centrarchidae > Micropterus > Micropterus salmoides. Next base: position 27,053,330 of record NW_024043372.1, read on the forward strand.
TATTATTAGGGGTCCTCCAATCGGCAGAATAGGGCTGAGCAGCGAAGTAATATTAATGTTTATCAACTTTCAGTGTGCTTTCAGCCCACTCTTCGGCCCTGGGTCTTTGGAGATCTTCATTCCTGCATTCAGTTAGAAAAAAGTTCCCTCTCACATTTTAGTGCCACCTTTGCGATCACGTGTTGTCAAAATTAGCTCTGTGTGGCCTCTCATGAACCACAGGCATCAGTTCACAAATACACTTACACTACAATGGGTGAGTTTTATATACCACAGCTCATGATTATGGAACAGGCAGACTGGAGGATGTGTGTGACACAGAGAATACTGTACAATGCAAAAATATATATAAATATCACAACAGAGTAATGTTTCTGTAAATTCAATTAATTAATGGTTTAAAAAAGCCATACCATACTTCATCAATATTTTGTTCTTTCATTTGGAACATCCATACAAACAAAATCAACTCATGCTCTATATTGTTTTTTTCACACTCCTCCTCCATGTTTTGTTGTCACTCTCACCAAACCAGTTTAGAGGTGCATTACCGCCACCAACTGTCCAAATCACGTTACTTTGCGAGGCAGCTGGATTCATGAGATTTTCGAGAATCTCTATATGCTAGTTACCAGCTACATTGACCCGTGGCAGTCTCCGAATAATGGTCGTATTTTTGCTTGAGATCCCAATCCCTAGTATACTGTAATATACTGTAGCATAGGGGGATGGTATGGGATTTGATTGCACCTCTTGTCCTGTTTAGGGCACAATTAATAATGTAGGTTAGTGTTTAGTGTAATATTCTATATTTTATATAGAGATGGAAATGAGGTTGTGGCTGATTTTATTATTTATTTATACATCTCATTTCATTTCACTTCATGTGGACCTTGCCTTTACCAGCTTGGTCATAATGTCACTAAGAAAGTGTAGTTTACAGTAGGGCTCTGTTTTTATTTCAATGATCCTTGTGTTCAACACTTGACCCACTGATGTTTTATGGATGTGCACACGTCTATCTTTGCAACTACAATTTAGTGATGAATCTGACGCATACTACAGATTAAGTATTACACTATTGCATACTGTAACATCCAGCAAATATGTCTCTTGATCCCTCTCCCCTCTGTCTTTTTCTGTATCTGCACTTTGCCTTTTATTCTTAACACAGTTTAATGAGGACGTTTGCCCTTCACTGGAAAACAAATCAGTGAGCAAAGTTCATTATAGGATGGATATAAGGAGCATAACAACAGTTATATTTAATCTGTGTGATGAAAGAAAGAAAGTAGAAAGCAGAGTTTGCGAAACTGCAGATTTACCCCCTAATGCTTCTAGCACATAATATGGGGAGTCACTCATTTTTCTGTCCTTTATCTGTTAAAGGAGTTATTGCTTTGATCTTTGATCTTTTTTCAATTGCAGTGATTTCCTGCACTTTGGTAGTGTGGTTGGAAGAGATAAATGTTGCAAAATGAGCATTGGAGAGGCTCCTTTTGGCCTCCGCCTCCACCTCGTCCATTTCTTTCTCGTACACGGACACCCAGTGCATTGTGGCTTGCATAAAACATGTAACATAAAACACACAGCAGCGCCATTATTGTTCATTTCTGACATGACCATTTTACACGTTATGCCTTTAAACATGCATTTCAACATCAACACACTGACATTTTACATACACATACACTGGATACTGACAAAAAGCCACAAGGCACCACACGCAGTGAGTCTCCCAGGAAGCTGAACACCTGCCAGAGCCAGTGGGCAGGACTCCAGGAGTTGTAGTGAGCTTCCCAGAGAGTTGGAAGCACCTCTTTATGCCAACAGACACGGACTGCCCGCTCAGCAAGAGAGGCACACAGAGGAGAAAGTATAGCGGGGAACTGAAAGGTAGAAGGAAGGTGAGAGTACAGAAGAGGCTAGAGTGGGGGGGGGGGGGGTAAAAGGAACCTCTAATGGGTAGAAAGTAAGAATGAAAGGGCTATACAAGACTAAAAATGTGTGTTTTCAACAACAAGAGGGGGAGATTTGTGGGTGATGTTACTGAGCTGGAGAGAGAGACCGCAAGCGAGGGAACGGAGTAACAAGTAAAGGATTTAAACAAGAGACAGAAAGAGGTGAAAAATTGAGAAAAATCTTGTGTTTGCAGAATAGGACTGTTATTGGCTGGCTGGGGAAATGGGAAAGTGCAGGAATTACCTTGCAGCTATAAACCTATTCTTCTGTAGCTCTGGACTCCCGTGTGTATTTGTGGACTCCCCGTGCAGCTCTCTCCTTGACTTGACTTTGACTTCACACACTGTGGTTTCAAATGGCTGTGGAGACTCGGCTAGCTTCATTAATTCTTCACCACTTCTCCTTTACTCTATTTTGGTTGTGAGTTGTAGAAAAGGGCTGTTTCTTGTATTTGAAAATGTATCAAGAGTTGGTTTTGTGAGAACACTGAAAAATATTGTGATATCACTGTTACATTTGGTCTTCATTAGTCAGTTAGGTCTATGAAATAAAGACAAATGGTGGCATATAATCGGCAGCCAAACATTTATTGCTTTTATATGAATCAAAGACAAATGCCATAATCTTAGTCATTGTGAAAGCACATCTTTTACATTTTTACTTGCCCTGCTCCCCATACTTATTGTTGCTACACCTGTTTACCATTTACAATTTGTCCACCAGAGACTGTATGTATCTGGGTCAGAATTCTTTACAAAAACAACATATTCCTGTTGGGTGATAAGTCATTGTCTGTTTTCTTTTTTTAAACTCTTACCAAATATTGGTAACAGCATTGGCATCAAAAATCCAGCAATGGTTGTGCTATAGTTGTAGGCTGAGTACAATGGCAGGACAGAGAGGTGTGGAAACCAAATGCAGACACAGGCGAGGAGGATGCAGTTTAGTGGGTTTATTATAATGAAAACTTAAACAGGCTTACACGGGAGCACAGCAGGCAAAAGTCCAAACAAAGGTAAATCCAAATGAAACATAATCCAAAGGTCAGCAGGGTAATCCAAAAACAAGGAAACAGTGCACCAGAAGAACACTCAACATACGACGAGGACAAAACAGAGCTGAGCGCTTAAATACTGGCAGATCAAATGAGCGGAGTGGGAGTGACCAGGTCAAAGACATCAGACACAACAGGAACAAAGCTAGACATGAATACCAGACAAAGTCAACTCCAAAATAAACCAGGAAGTAAAACTCAGAGAGACAACAAGGGCAACGTTACCAAAATAAAACAGCACAGAAACCGATGAACAACTGACAAAACATCAAGACCAGGCACAAGAATATAGAGGCAGGCAGTGATAAACACAGAGGAAATGGCAGAAACACAACAGAGGAAAAAATACACAACCAAAACCCAAAACCATGACAGTAGTAGGCATTACGCTAGCTAGTTTATGCTTTATGTTAGAGATAAACATACTGTTTAAAGAATGTCATTCTTACTACACCACCATACATGTGGAAAAATCTAAAGTTTGACAGGCCCACTGTGCCTAGTTGTGATTGCTTTGATTGCTAACCATGATTGGATACTTTTTATGGGAGAGGTCTAGCTAACGGTCAGTTGATAATGCAATTATAATAAATTTTTTTCTATTATTCAACTAATCAAGTAACAAATTATTGTTTTAGCATTACTATACTCAATTAAGATTACGATTAACATGTTTCCCCCCATTTCATCCTTTTTTTGTGCTCACTTGTTTTTGTGTCTTCTGCTACTGTGTGTCTCACAAACATACTTTTGTCTGTGGGAACACAGCCTGTTCAAAGTGACAAATGCTGCTGTCTGTGCTCTGCCGCTAGCTGTTGATACTGTATCTTGAGGACAAAAAAGTGCCAGACCCTGCATCGAATACTAAGAAAACTCAGATGATTGAAATGCCATCCTCTGTTGTTTTGCTCATATATTTTATGCACAGTGAAGTTCTATGCTATTCCAGGCTTCAGCTCTAGCATCATATGTTCAAAATACATTATTACAACACATTGTGATACGTTTTGTCATACCCTCTTTGCTCTTCATCAGACATCCCATAGAAGGAGTGCCAGTCTTGAATAATAAGTTGTGTAGAAGAAGAAAAAATGTAACAATATGATTGAATAAGGTGCAGGATGAAATATTATTTACTCATACAGCACCTTTTAAAACACTCTTAAAATGCCGAAACTATAAAGAAAATGTCAATGTTTAAAGACACAAATGCATCAAATCCACATTTTGCTCACTTCAGGAAATGTTTTTCTATTTTCATTCTTTGTCCCATCAGAGTAAAATGAATTTGTGGCAATCAGTTGATTAAGAGACATTTATTTTTTCTGTCAAGTATTGATTTTGCCTTACTAGAAAGAAATAATTGGCTGCTTCAGAACTGAAACATACAGTGTGTATATACTTCTAAAATAGCTGCTACTCTGAGTGTTATACTGTGGTGTTTTTTCAAAAATTATAGGTCTGGTTACATTACTGTTGTAATTTCTGAATCCTTTATTTAATCATCAGAACTATTCCTCAGATGCTATTTCTGTATCTCTTGGGTTGCTTTGTTATCCTGAAATATTTCCTTGCTATCAGAAAAGACATGCATCTTCAGATTAAGGTGAATCATTATGCCAGCTGTGTTATTGTTACAGTCTGCAATGGCACTGAAGGAACAGTTAGCGCTACAGGAAATTGTCCCAGAAAATATGTCCCACTGTGCAGCAAAATCACAAGAAATCAATGCAGCATTTAATGTTTTTGTCTCCCTTTGCTTCACACAGAGCTGCACAGAAATAAAAAAAAACGTATTTGCCTTCTTTGATATCTTGTTATCTATGCATCCTTCTGTTAATCTGTTTTCAAAAGATGGAAAGATAAATATGGAGGTTTTCTTTGGTGTTTCACATGAATTACATTTTATTACTGTTTCTGTATGTCATGCATGACTAATACTGTATAGCAATTTTAGGACCACAGTTCTCTCTTTTTTTTTAAAAAACAACAAAATGCAGTGCTGTGTATGTTCATTTTGGGTCAATTATATTGATATTTGGCAGTTTGAAATCTCATAATGATATATGGGCCAATAGAATGGGCTGATATTTGTGTCAGTAGAATCTGAATTTGAATAATTTTGATCTGAATTTGAATTCCTCAAATTGAATAATTGCATTAAAAACTGAATCTGAATAACATAATTGTATATATATATATGAAATTGAATGTAGTTGCAACTGCAACTGTATTTAAGCCTCACTAAAAATTCTACTTAATATACTTTCACTTTTGGTTCACTCAATTCAAATTTGCTTCTCTCATTTCAATTTCAATCCACAAGATTCAGTTTCAAGGTCAGAAAGACACTTCAGGGTCCTTGAGGAAGAGCAAAGCAAGTACCGATCAAACCTACATTCTTTCCAACAGTCAGCAGGGGGCGACTCAACCGCAAAAAGAAGCCCGGTTCACATCAGAAATAATGGCAAAATAAGCTTCCTACCTAATTTATTACATCAGTAAACACTTTCATTATGAGTTTATGATCTCAATCATAAGTTTTAAGTCCCTTCCAATACTGCATGATGTTCATTTAATAAAGTTTTTCATTTAGTGGAAAATAGCTGATAAAGCAGGGTATGCCTTAGGGTGCGACTACCTGATGGGTATTCAAGCCGAACAGCATCAGTTTTCACCATGGTTATTCATGACAAAAGGCCCCGTACTTTATATAAACATATATAATATCAACGTGTTCTCATCTCAGTGCGTCATTATCAACGCTTTCAGACAGTAATGCTATTTCTTATTACTTATTAGCCAATTTATACATCCATACAAGAATATCTGCAAAATGTTTGTTTCTTCTGGGTCTAGCTGATTTATCAGTCAATCAGAATCAGAATCTCTTTATTTGCCAAATGTACAATGTACACAGGAATTTGACTTGGTGATACAGCACAATAAAAAACAAGTGGCAGCATAAACAACATAATCTAAATACGTTAAGTACTTTGAATATATGCACAATAGTACATACTACACTGATACACTGTACTTGGTCTATGAATCGGCCCACAGTTTGCACAAAGTGTTCCAGTCTGTGTTTGGTGTGGGCAGAGGGATAACACACAATGATGGAGGAGGTGAGGACACCCTCAATGATAGAACTTGGTGCGGAAGTTCATCTTCTTGAACAGTCTGAGGAAAAACATCCTCTGATGAGGTCGCTTGATGACAGTATGAGTGTGTCTCCCCTTTCAGGTCACTGGTGATGGTGGTACCCAGAAACATGACAGACTCCTCCATTTTTACTGCTGCATTTTTGATGAGTACATTTACATTTATTCATTTAGCTGACACTTTTATCCAAAGCTCTGCCTCTGGAGCAACTAGGGGTTAAGTGTCTGGCTCAGGGACACCAAAGGCAAGCATCTTATCTATGCGCCACCGCCCACCCCAGAGGAGGATAAGGAAAGGAGAATGTAAGGGTGGGTGTTTCCAAGAGCTCTATATTCTAATTCCCCTTTAACAAAAAAATTGCTTCAGGCTATGTGTTATATAGCAAACATCTCATGACCCACTTGAAGCTGACAGGTCTGAGAATTGTGCACTTTTTGTTCTACATGAGATCCGCCCCCTAACATGACCTTCAGAAACCAGGAAGAAAGTATGTTGTCTGCTCTTGTATCTGTCAGCATCTTAATAAGGACTACTGTAAGATGGAGAGGGAACAGGAATAGAAAGGTAGACTCAGTTTGACAGAAATGTATCTCACCCCGTATTTTTCAATGTCAGGAGAATTTGCATAATAGAGGAGTTATTCTCAAGTGACTAGATTGTTCTGTTTTTTACCTTCAAGTGCTACTTGCTCCTCCATGATGGGCCTTCACGTTGCCATGACGAAACACGTGTTCAAGCACTTACATAATAATGGAAAGGGATCCTAAATATGGAGACATTTTGGAGGGGGCTCTGTAAGTTTATCTCTCAGCTAAGAATTAAAGATTTACATGTAATAAAGTATTTTAATGCTGTTGTGGCTTTCTGAAGATGACTCAGTAGCTTAAGTATACGTGTTTTACTTGTAGTCTGTGTTAGTCCTAACTTTCGTCTGTAAATAAAGATGTAGCTCTCACTGGGAGAACATTAACTGAAGTAAATGTGAAGCTTTTTTTTTTGTAATCTCGGTATGTTCATTTTGAAACTATAAGTGAACATTTTTGCAGTATGAACATGTTGATGGGTGTTGTGCGAATATAATGTGTTGTGTAATGAAAAAGAAACAGTTGTTTTTATTCAGCAAAAATGAATTGTTATCTTACCAGGCTTTTGTATAATAATGATGACCCAGAGTTAGAGTGAACTACTTTACGCCCAACAACAGTCAGGTTCACTGACTATAAAACATACTGGACTGCTGTCTTACTGTCTGCAGGTGTTTCCTTCTTATCTTATGTGTGTGTGTGTGTGTGTGTGTGTGTGTGTGTGTGTGTGTGTTTGTGTGTGTGTGTGTGGGTGTGTGTGTGGATTTACTCACTCTGCTTGCTTTTGCTCGCTTTTCTATCTATCTTTCTCATCTCTTTCTTCTCAGCACACTCTCCTCAGTTCACCTCTGCCCCTGTCTTTCTTTTCTCTCTTTTCCTCTCTTTCCTCTTCCCCTACGCTTCTTGGCACCTGTACGGCTCTGTCCCATAAGTACGTCTCCTCCTAACAAATGAGGCCACTGCCTGGCCACAACCAGAGGTGCATCACAGTCACAACTCCTGAGGGCGCAGCCAGTCAAACATCACCACCAAAAGCCCTCTCCACCGTTCAGCCTTTTTCCTTTCTGATCATCACTGGATCAGCCCAGTGAATGTGAATTACACATAAAGCGAGTGACTGCTTTCTTTGCTCACCTGGTCTAAATATATTCAGTCTGTGTGTCTTCTATAGGGTTTCTCTGACAGAGAATTATTCTGTAGATGAGAGGCAGAATATTACCTATAGCTGGAACAGACAGCTTATTCGCTTATCACACTTCATGTATAATAATATTTATATTTACCCTGTGTGTGAAGCAGCTTTTAGGAGGTTGCTGATGTGTTTGGGGGATTTTTAGTCAGAGCAGTGAGCCTCAGAATAAATGCTTGGATTAATACAAATTCTTCCAACAGAAACAGTAAATTAGGATGTAAAGGAATATTTTTGTTCTCAATGCAGAATTGTTGTGGATGTTGTCTGATGTGGAGCCATTACAGCTTTCTGAAACAGTATTTATAGCTTTGGTTCAGTTTGTCATACTGATATATATTGTTAATGCCTAACAACATTTACATTATTGTAGTTACAGTACTTGACAAACAGCTGACAAAAAAGTTAGCGACTAGCTGGGGAACATAGTGGAGGATCTAGCACCTAAAGAGCCATGATTCCCCTCATGAGTTGAAAAAAAAGAGTGAATATTGGGGTCAGAGTTTTGAATTGGACGTAATTTTATTTATTTGGTCAGTGGGGCTTTTTGCCAATTGCATTTGGTTCAATGAAGAAAATAATATTTATATGTCGAATCAACATGATAAAAGTGCCTTCTCAAAGAAAAATATAATAAAAAATATGGAATTCGGATGATACTAAAAGCTACAAGAGCTACAAAATAGACCAAAAGAAAGAAAGAAAAGAATGCAGTACCTACAAAATAGCTACTGTTGTCTCCTCTTTTTAATATAAGGAAATGCCCTCAACTGCTCAACAGAAAAAATCATTTGTTCAGCACTCCTGTTCCCGTAATATTTCTTAAATATGCTCATATTTAATCAATGCAATCATTGAGACTGATAGCATGGTTGTAAGAAACAAATGAGCGAGATGAGGAGGAAATGTGTGGTCAGTGGTTGTGAAAAGAAGGCTCCATACTGTACATTTACATTTAATCAATACACATCTCCTCAGATGGTCTATGTGCATTATACAGTACTTTCACTATACAGTATTATTAACTATTTTAGAATTACAATATTAGAAACCGACTATAATGAGAATACACTTCGTGGTATACAGAATAACCTTAGTGTGGTGTTTGTATTGATTCTATGTGTAGATGTTATGTTGAATTATTGACCATTACTGGACGCCAATCCAGAGAAAATGATGTTCTCTTTGTAGATGGTTAGTCTTATGTGCGTGGGATTGATGTGTAGTGACACTTTCCAAATCAGTATATCGGTACAATGTACCGCTTGGCTTCTGTACAATCGACAGAAGGATTATGTAACATTTTTCTTTAACCAGTTCTCAAACTTTTTCTGTCATCACACCCCCCTTCAGAAGCAAAAAAAAGTTTAAGGCAACCCAGCAAAAGTGGATAAAAATTTTTATCAATCATTAACAGTACTTATATTTAAATAAACAAGATTCAGGTTAACAAAATAGTCTTGCTAGATTCAGAGCACTTTTGTTTGTTTATGTCACCACATGAGTCATATGTATGTCTCTTTAGGTCTGCTCAACATCCACAACCCCAGCAGCAACGTCGCAAGTGAAATATTGTCACTTAGCTCCCGAAAAATGAAAATCTGGAGGATTTGTGTTTCTGTCATTTTGTGTCTTAAGCACATCGTTTTCCCTAGAGTTTTATATTTATTTTTTTCTCTCACAGCTCTCTTTACAGAGGTGCCACATGACATCACAACGCAGAGTGGTGAGGATGTAGAGATGGCTTGTTCCTTCCGTGGGGCAGGCTCTCCCTCCTACTCGCTGGAGATCCAGTGGTGGTACATCAAGGACCACAGAGACTGGCAAAAGAAGCCTGCCCAGATCAGTAAAAATGTAAGTCGCACGGGGAAAAGGGTTTTTTCTTGTTGTTTTTATGTATAAAGGGCCAAGCAATGATTCCCAACAGGGGTACTTGCTGCCAGAGGGTACTAATTAACTGAACTCAAAAATAGAAATTGAGGTTTGATATGAAAAAAGTATCCACATATTTGTGTTAAGGGTTAGGTTTAATGAAACACTGCATATGAATTGAGAGCGCATGAAAACTAGTGAAGTTGAAATAGTATGCAAAAAGTAAAGGATAAAAAGTTGAAATAGTAAAAAGTAATGGGTAAACAGTTGAAATAGTTAGCTAAAAGTAGCCTAATTGGTAGACCGTTAATATAATTCAAGCTAAAAGCAATGGATAAACAGTTGAAATACAAAACAAAATGGGTAAACAGTTGAAATAGTTAGCCAAAAGGGTTAACAGTTAGCAGTTTAAATGAAATACTTAGCTGAAAGTAATGGATAAACAATTGAAATAGCAAAACTTAATGGGTAAACAGTTGAAATATTTAGCTAAAAGTAATGGATTAACAGTTGAAATGAAATACTTGGCTTAAAGTAATGGGTACTTGTACTTGTTGCCAGAGGGTACTAATTAACTAAATTCAAAAATAGAAATTGAGGTTTCATATGAAAAGAAATATCCACATATTTGTGTTAAGGGTTAGGTTTTATGAAACACTGCATATATCAATTGAGAGTGCATGAAAACTAGTGAAGTTGAAATAGTATGCGAAAAGTAATGGATAATCAGTTGAAATAGTAAAAAGTGATGGATTAACAGTTGAAATGTCCAAACTTCTGCCAATCTAAGAAGTAGCTTTGAAGTACAATTGCAAACTTGACCACAGTAAACTGTTGACCTGTTGACAATTAAACTGTATGAAAAAATAACACAAATGTTTGAATAATGAATTAATAGTTAATAGTTGAAATAGTTAGCTAAAAGTAACATATTTACAATTAAAATAGTTAACAATTGAAATGAAATACTTAGCTTAAAGTAATGGGTAAACAGTTGAAATACTTAGCTTAAAGTAATGGGTAAACAGTTGAAATAGTTAGCTAAAAGTGATGGATTAACAGTTGAAACTTCTGCCACTCTAAGAAGTAGCTTTGAAGTACAATTGCAAACTTGACCACAGTAAACTGTTTTAAATTAAATTGTATAAAAAATTAACACAAACATTTGAATAATGAATTGTGTTAAAAAACTTTTTTTTTCAAATGCTATATAGCCAAAATTTATCTTGAAAACCGGCTCCCTCATCTCCCCTCTTCCAGGCTTTACCCAAGTAACTGTCTAACTTCAATGTGTGAATAGCCAACTCACTGTTTCTGCATTGTCCATGTTTATAACATCTATTTCTGTTTTTATGTCACTTAACAACGTATTGTGAGGTTCCCTCTAAAAAGGAATAGAAAATAAAATGTATCTAATTTCCCATATCACTGAGATGTATTGATCTGATGTGATTATAGTGTTTGAAAGCAGCCCATCGTAACACAACTAGTTTATTTTACATGATATCTGTGATGGCTTTTATTTTGCTCAGGAAATCATATTTAGTCTTCAAAATTAATCTGTTTAGTAGAATTACAAAGTCCATTTCAGTTTCATTTTTTCAGTTTGTGCTGTTCAATTTCTTCGGACAGAACTGCTCAGACTGATCCTAAAGCTTAGGCCTACTGTATATCAGGCTGAGGGAAATGCAATATTAGCTACAGCAGAAACCCTCTAGCATGGAAACGAAGGGATAATTGCTGATTAGCATTTGCCAGCACTGGGGGAACAGGTTGACTCTCTCCCATGATGGGGGAACTCAGGCTCCCCTGTTGTGCCTCTAGACACTATAATTGGCACTGAGAAAGAAATAGATTTTCAAAATCTCTGTCTGCTCCATGCATAATTCATACCTATACCCAAAAGAATACCTCTGTGCCTCTGCATACACATTCACACAAATTCTCCTGCTGAGAGGCTTACGTGCTTGGTGCTGTAGTGTGTGCTCATACACACACTTCTAAACATGCACATACAAGCATGCACATACACACGCACACAAACATATGTAAAGCTCATCCACCAGAGAACTAAAACAGATCAGCAATCCAGGGAAGCTAAGTTTTGTCAAGAAAAACTGCAGAAAACATCAAACATGTTTGCCCGCTGTAATGTTTTGCTGAAATTAGATATTTTTAGCATGAGATGTTTGTAGTAAAGTGCAGCCTCGCTCAGCCTTCTGTTGCTAACGCATCATTCACATTTTTGTGCAGGTTGTACCCCTGGAGGAAACGTCCAAAGATGCCACCAAAATAAGTGTGAGTTTGATCTTGCATCAACTGTCAACTAGCCCAGAGCAAAGACAATATCAAAGAAAACGAGCAGCTTTTGCAAGACATAATTGCATTCATGAATTGGTACTCTATTTAATCTTAATTTATGTTTCTATGGAGGGATTATTGGGTCAGAACTAAAACTAAAAGTCGAAAACTAAAAGTCGAAATCGGAAACTAAAAGTCGAAATCAAAAACTAAAAGTCGAAGTCGAAAATGAATTTGGTATTTAGGATTGGGCATTTAGTCATTTTGCCATTTAGGATTGGGGATTTGGTATTTAGGATACGGCATTTGGTATTTAGGATAAGGCATTTTGTATTTAGGATTGGGCATTTGGTATTTAGGATTGGGCATTTGGTATTTAGGATAGGGTATTTTGTATTTAGGATAAGGCATTTGGTATTTAGGATTGGGCATTTAGTCTGGTGTTGTGTTGTTCAAAGAACGTTTTGTTCATAAGACCTAATCGTGTGTATGACTCGGGAGGAACGGGTTGTCTCAGTGAGTGATTCGTTCATTTTCACGCATGCGTGAAGGATCTGGGACTCTTACGTTCACTCGTCACACGGCAGCTGCCTGGGCTCCATCAGCACAGGAAATAGAATTGATTAGTTCACGACTCTCAACTGTGGGTCTGTAGGTTTGAGTCGTTCACCGCTCACATTGGTCCTCCTCAGTCTTTCATTCATGCGGCAGGTTGAGTGACTGCCAGCGCCGGAGAATGAGAGGCAGGTCGGCTGTCAGGTAACAGTCACTGGACTGATATTATTTAGCTATTTTGTTAATTATGTGACATTTAATAAATCATAACATTATTACAGCGCAGTGATGTTGTGCTAAGTTATAGTTTTAACACAGCAGTACCGTAACTTTAGTCCTGCTAGTGTTTAACATTACAACTAACAGCTGATGAGAGATGTTCTGGGTCCACTTCAGAGGTCTGACAGGGTTCTTCCTGGATCCAAATTACCTCCGAGGTCGTCTCCTCTCCAAAACAAACAGACCCGGTCATTAAAACATTAAAACACAGCCACATAGCGACGTTGGCGTTAGCTCTGTAAACAGCTAACAGCTGATCCAGGTCCGCCAGGGAACGCAACGTAACTTTTCCTTTTTATTTACCAACAGAGCCGTGCTGTTGTTTCACAGCTCGTGACTGGTGAACAACCTGGCCGTGTTTGAGAGCGATGTGCTCATGTGTGTTTCTCTGTCTGCAGAATCCGAACCTGATGTGGCCCATTCTGCGTCCAGACCTGCCAAACTGCTGCGTTTACATGTGTTTATTTCTTTGTACCTCTTTCTGTGCTGGAGTTCTTAAAGAACTTGGTGGCTTGATCTAGATTATTATTAAATTGGTTGAATTTTAATAAGAGTGTGTTTATTCATATAGTGTTTGAGAACGGCGCTGTTTTTTAATCGCCCACTAGAGGGCTGCAGCGCCACAATACAGCATTTCTGTCCATGTGGCCTCTCACACAAAGTCAACAGTGAAAGGAATGCTATCCATCTGACGAGAAAGCAGCGGACAGTACAGCAGGTAAGCTATGATAACATTAGTAAGTTAGCTATATTAGGCTAACTGTTGCTGACATGCATGAGTTACATTACTAACCCTGTTGTGTGTATAAACTGTAAAGATAAGGTGTAGAAGCTGTGTTTCTGGGTAATAGCACCATGCTGGGCAGGTGACAGGTGTGTGTTCACAGTGTTTGTGTGCTCTGAAACAGCGCAGCTACAAAGTCTCAGCCAGCAGACCTACTATGGTATTATTACTACACACATATGGATGTAACGTTGAGGCCTGATAGACATCCGCTAATCAGAAACAGAGGACACTACCTGCGTCACTGCCGATGTCATTTGACCAGGGAGTGAATGGTGATTTATGCGACTGTCATCAATGTTTTCCTATAGTGTCTCCTTTTGTTCTTTCACCTCACTGTGTTTCGAGTGTTCCCGTGTGTCCCTGTGTTTGTTATTGCCCCATGCTCAGTCTCCTGGCTCCCGCTCAGCTGCCTATTAGGGTCTACAAATTCTACACTAGAGGTGTTTGAGGTTAACACAAGCTCTACTGTTTTTCCCCACTGACTTGTCCTCCCCCCTGCAGACAAAGATGATTCACCTGGACATGAAGGACCACTTGGTGTCACAGCTTTGGATCAGCCATCTGCAGCAGAGTCCCAGTCCACTCGGTCACACCACAAGTTGGAAATTACAGCTTCAGCTGAATCAGTAACCTTTGGATCCACTCAGGACTTTTTCTGTCACTTAGACAAAATTTACTCTTCATTGAAGGCTTGTATTTTATCTTGCAGAGTTTCTACGTGATCTATAATTACCTTGTTTTATTTTGCTCATTACATTATGCATATAAATAGCACAGAGGTGCAGTCTGACAGGAGAAGCTGCTTGTCTTTTATTTTCACCATATATAAATGCTTCTGTACCACCTGAATTTCCTTTCGTGCAGTCTTATCTTAACTAGTATACATGATCATACAGCCTACGGACTTGCACAGTTTCTATGATCAAGTGTTGTGCTATACCCAGTCTATGGCTATACCTTATTTGCTTCTAGTGGTGGGTGCTGCTGAAATTAGAAAGATATTAGGGCTAATTTGGCTTTTAGTTATGATTATGTAGTTTGTCATTTGTTCTGCTGTCTTTGGAAGAATTTGCTAATTTGTAGAGGCAGCGAAATAAAAGTGGAAATAGGCATAACATTTCATATACTTCCAATTTTATGATAATAAAATGTTAAAATTAGTGTTCTTCAATTATGTATAGAAGCTTCCTACACCAGGTAATGACAGATAGAGACAGCGATGTCACCTCACAAGCCCTGACCTGCACACGTTTATTTGACGTCATTTTTTTCATCCTGAAAACAAGTCTTTTAAAAACTATTTGTAAGAAATAAATATTTACCTTCTTAGCCATGACCCTCTAATTTCTAAGTTTTGCAGTATAAGAAGCAACATTATATATTTAACACAGCCCTGTTCTTCCCCCATTTACATTGATCTGAACTGGCACTGTTGACAAAACCTGGACTCATCACATGGAGACAAAACTCAGGAACTTTATTCCATAGGGCAGGAAAGTTTGTAGTCTCCTTATGCTACACACACAGAACATAACTTGATGTCACTGATACAGTTGTCAAGGTCATTAATAGGCCTGAGGATATCATGTGAAAGTGAAATACACAACTGAGCCTTGTGGGACCTCAAAGAAAATGTCATAATTGCCAGTTTAAAAGTTGTCAAGAGACACAGAGAATGTCCTGCCAGTTAGATAAGATGAGTCCCTTTAAGACACGGCCACATTGCCCAAATGAATTTTCTAGTTTACTGATTAAAATGCTGTGGTTGGTTGACAGTATCTAAGGCTGCAGTCCATTCTAGAAATACTAGGATAGAAGGTTTGTTTGCAGCATTGTTGATCTGTTGATTACTGACTACTTCAAAGCTGTTTCAGTGCTGCGGTTTGTCCTGAAGCCAGATTGATACACATCATATAGATTGTGGAGGGACAGGTAATTATGCAGTTGTTTGTAGACATCCTTTTCAAATATTTTACTAGGAAAATGGATATTGATTGGTCTGTAGTTGCTCATGAATGTAAAGTCACAGTCCAACCCATTAATAAAGACTGTGGTAATTTGCAGTTGAAAATTCATCTAGGTTCAAATTGACTCTATTTTACATGCATTTTGAAGACTTCCTGTAGATGTTCAAAGACTTTGGAACTCCATTTAGTCCATACCCAACGTTAATCATGGTGCATCCAATTTTGGTTACTGTTTTTGTTCAAATCTAACTAGCAGTTACTAAGCCTCTAGTGTCGAGTTTATGCCCTAACTTAGGAGAGAAGTAATTGTTGCACATCTGAATAAAAACTCAGTGTGGCTTTGAATATCTTTACTAAATCTGCAACATACATCAACAGATCGAAACATTGTTATCAGCATGGTCAGTTCAGACTCACGTTAAGTTACAGAAATGCACTGCCATGTTAAGGCTTCTCACATAACTCACTAACAGTATACCAATAAAGGAAAACATTTGGCACAACTTCTACATTATACAGATTAGTACTGTAGCTCCTGTTTATTACAGCTGCATGTACAGTCATGTTACAGGCTTTACAGAGACAATTTCTTATATATTCCACCACAAGGTCTTAAACGGATGATACATGGACTATTTACATCTACTTAAGCCGCTTTTCGACCAAAGGATCTCTTTTCAAGGAACTAAAAGGTTCCTTCAGCCCACTGTTGTGTGTGTTTCCACCGTGGTCTAAAGACCTGCGAAGATTAGGCAAATTAACCAGCTGACGTAGGCTGTAGCCATACAAAGCATGCACAGGCATCATTATTTGTAATCACTATCCATGAGCAACATTTATAAATGAACATCAGATTTGACTGGAATATAATTAAAAACTATAGGCTTTGCTTGACCATTATTAAAGCAGCTTTTTTGTGTGGGAGCTATAATGAAGACACACACGATAAAGTTCGTTACACATTTAATAGTAGCCAAACAAACTGGATAAAGCCATAAACTTCTTAAAATAACTCCAGCACAGAGAAAGCAACACAAAAATAAAATCGCGACAGTTTGGAAGGCTATTAAAACATTTCCAGCAGACAAAAGCTGTAGATCAACTGCAGCATCATGTCTGTGCCGGCCTGCGTTAGAAGAAAGGGATGTTTCACGACCTTTATTACCTGCTGTAATCAGCTGTTCTGCTTGTTTCTGAGAGGAGACAGATTTCGGCTCCATGTAGAAACTTCCTGGCTGATGAAAACTTAAAACAACAACTTTGGACCCAGTATTTAGCATAAACACACCGCTGCACACTGGCTTCTGTTTCCAAAATATTTAATACCAATATTCAATCTCAGGTGGACTGTGCATCGGCGAGACTTGTGTGGCTGACTGTTGATTGTGATTTATTGGTTTGCAAACAAAGGCGGAAAAGAGAAGAGAAGTTGTAGAAAAACAGCTGACATTCTCCAGTTAAAGCCAGTAGCCACTACTGCCCATTCAGAGTTTCACTGCAAGGCAAGCCCCACCCCCCAAAAGTACCGGTACTTTCGTGGGGGGGTAAAATGAAGACCCCAGAACTACAGTTAGACCCTGGTCCCTCCGGTGGAAAAACAGAGTTCCCCTTCGAGGGAACTCGAACTGCGTCGGTTACGACACTATGGGAACGCCTCTAGGCGAAGCAGGTCTGAACGTGAATGAAATCACTCCAATCCTATTGGCCTGTTGCTAGAACGGTAAGGTGTGACGGAATAACCGGAGGAGTATAAAGCACACCTGTACACACTCATCATTAGCTTTTTTTTATTCAGCAGGCGCTCTGTATGTTGTTTGAAGGAAGCTCCAGTCCTACAAGCAGTATGTCTTACCTGAAGAAGAAGTCTACCAGCATGTCCGGCAACCAGATGTACAGAAGGTGTGTTTTTTCTTGCCCTCGGTACATCACGGATGGAGATTCTCATGAGATGTGTGTCTCATGTTTGGGGATGGAGCACGCCCGGGTAGCTCTCGAGGGGGCTGCCTGCGCCCGTTGCGAAGCCCTTTCCGTGCGGGTACTGAGGTACAGCATGGCTCTCTTTCCGAGGATGGCCAGATGTGTTTTCCCCGTGGCGCGGGCCCTGCGGCCGCTGAGGCGGCCCGGCGGCTTCACTCATGGGTTCACAGCGTGATCTGTCGGAGGATTTCGGGACGGCTGAGGCTTTTTCCCGACCTTCATCCGCTGGCTCCGACGCTTCCTTTCCTCGTTCGGGAGCCCGTTCTCGGCTTCTCCCGCTCGCGGTTTTGGATCCGGAGACGCTGCGGCAATCCGACTCCGAGGAGGCGGACGTGCTCAGCGCAGTGGACGATGACTTCCGGGTGTCGGGGCGGCGTCATCTGGCCGCGCCCGACTATGACGTGCTGCTGGAGGTGGTGACTAGAGCCGTGGCACGGGAGGAGCAGACACCACAGGCTAGTGGTAGCTTGATGAAAGGTTTCTTAAGCACCACACGCCACCTCCACGCCGGTCTCTGCCATTCTTTCCTGATTTACATGATGAACTGAGTAATCATGGGGCAGACCCTTCTCTACATGGCTTTCCACACCCCGATCACTGAACTACAGTAATGTGATAGGGGTTAGGGACCGTGGTTATGGGAGGATGCCTCGGGTGGAGGATGAGCTTGCGAGCTATCTCTCCCCTCGACTTGCGTCCTCCCTGGAGAAGCCGGCGTTACCATCCAAACCATGTCGCACCACATCCACGCTCGTGGGGAAGGCGTACATGGCAGCGGGCCAGGCAGGTGCGAGCTTGCACACCACGGTGTTTCAAGCCTACCAAGCCAACCTGCTACAGGAGATGGTTCAGAGGGGGGGTCCCTCCGAGGAAGATCTGGCGGAGCTTCGCAGAACCACGAAGCGTTAGACGCAGTGCGAAGCGTTCCGCCAGTACCTCCCTCGCCGGTCTGGACCCAAGGCAGCTGAGGCTGCCAGGCGTAGGTCCCTTCCCTCTACGAGCTCCTACGGAGAGGAGAGGAAGCAGAGTGTCGCTTCTCGGGGGCCCCCCCGAGGAGCTGGGGCAGCGAGACGGCGCTCTCACCCTCAGCCGTCTGAGAGACGCGATCTGAGGACCGTCATCCAGTCCCGACGGAGCTCAGGGAAGACCGGGGTAGGGGAGTCTTTCTCCCCTCCCGCACGACTACAGTTCAAAACCCGCCCTCCAAATTCAACAGAAGAGAGGGGGTGGTTTGGACTGTGGTCCGCCCGGAGCAAGGTCCGGTGTTGGGACAGGAAGTTTTTACTCTGCTGAGGAAAGGGGCCGTGGAACGTGTCTCCCCCCCAGACAGAGACGCCGGTTCTACAGCCGGTACTTCATAGTCCCCAAGAAGGACGGAGGGCTGCGTGCCCTATTTTGGATCCGCGGGTTCTAACCGGTCTCTGAGGAGATTCAGGTTAAAGATGCTCATCATCCCCGCCACCGTGACGCACATCCAATCTGAGGATTGGTTCGTCACGATAGATCTAAAGGACGCCTATTTCCAGGTCTCCATCCGTCCTTCTCACAGGAAGTTCCTGAGGTTTGCCTTCGGGGGTGTGGCTTACCAGTATCGGGTTCTTCCATTCGGCCTGGCACTTTCCCCTCGCACATTCACCAAGTGTATGGATGCAGCACTGGCCCCGCTGAGGCTCCGGGGCATCCGGATTTCAACTTCATCGAAGACTGGCTCATCCTAGCACAGTCTCGAGAGTTGGCGGTTCGGCATCGAGATGTCGTTCTGGCTTGTCTGCGGCGTTTAGGGCTGAGGCTCAACGCACAGAAGAGCGTGCTGGCGCCCACCCTACGGGCTACGTTCCTAGGGGTTGCATGGGATTCGACAACGATGCGGGCACAATTGTCTCCGGCACGTGTCGACACCATATTGGATGCCGTGAAAGGGGTGAAGTTAGGCCACGCCATCACTATGAAACACTTTCAACGAGTGTTGGGTCTCCTGGCGGCTGCGTCCAGCGTAATACCATCTGGACTGCTGCACATAAGACCCCTGCAGTGGTGGCTAAGGAACAAGGGTTTTTCCCCGAGGGGAATCCTCTCCGTCTGGTTTGGGTTACGCGCAAGTGTCTTCGTTCCCTATCAGTTTGGAAGGAAACTTGGTTCCTGTCCCAGGGGCCCGTGTTGGGAGGGTCTTGTCGCCGGCTGGTTATTTCGACAGACGCCTCCCTCACTGGCTGGGGCGCGGTCATGGACGGCCGCTTCGCAAGGGGATCCTGGCAGGTGCATCGATCCGAGTGGCATATCAACTGTCTCGAGATGTTGGCGGTGTTCCAGGCTCTAAGGAGTTTCCTGCCCGATCTCCAAGGCCACCACGTCCTGGTTCGTTCCGAGGAGAACAACACAGCGGTGGTGGCCTATCTGAATCACCAGGGCGGTCTGCGCTCGCGCCCTCTGGACAGACTGGCGCGTCAGATCCTCCTGTGGTCCCAGCAGAGGTTACTATCGCTCAGGGCGATGTATCTCCTGGGGACGCAGAATCAGGGAGCAGACCTGCTGTTGAGGCAGGGGCTGAGGCCCGGGGAATGGAGACTTCACCCCAAAGTGGTGGAGCTCTTGTGCGAAGAGTTCGGCCCCATAGACGTGGATCTGTTTGCGTCTCAAGAGACTACGCACTGCCCGCTATGGTTTCTCTCGTTCCTCCAGCCCCGTTGGGTCTGGACGCCATGGTACATTCGTGGCCGAGGCTACGTCTGTACGCTTTTCCCCCAGTCGCTCTGCTCCCGGGGTTCTGGAGCGGGTCCGCCAGGACTATGTCGGCCTACTGCTCGTAGCCCCGTTCTGGCCAACCCGGGTGTGGTTCTCGGACATCATGTCGCTCCTGGACGGCCCGCCGTGGCGGGTCCCTCTGAGGAGAGACCTGCTGTCCCAGGCGCAGGGCCGGGTTCTTCACCCTTGCCCCGCCATATGGCGACTGTGGGTCTGGCCCCTGAGGGGGCACAGTACCTAGAGGCGGGTCTAACAGCCGGAGCAGTCGAGACCCTCCTGAGCTCCAGGGCCCCGTCCACACGGAGGATGTACGGCCTGAAGTGGAGTGTTTTCTCCACTTGGTGTAGGGAGCGGTCGGTGGACCCTGTTACCTGCCCGGTGGTTCAGGTACTTGAGTTCCTCCAGGACCGGTTCTCTGCTGGTCTTTCCCCTTCCACCCTCAAGGTGTACGTGGCAGCTATTTCATCTTTCCACACCCCTCTGAGGGAGGGGTTCTTGGGGAAACTTCCCTTGGTTGTACGTTTCCTCCGTGGTGCCCGGAGGATGAGACCTGCGACTCGGTCCAAGGTTCCCACTTGGGATCTGGCAGTGGTTCTTGGGGCGTTGGCTGAGGCCCCCTTCAAACCCCTGGAGTCAGCTGAGGCTAAGCACTTGACCCTCAAGATGGCCTTTCTCCTTGCTATCACCTCTCTGAGGAGGGTGGGGGAGCTCCAAGCGCTTTCGGTTTCCCCGCAAAGCCTGGAGTTTGCCCCAGGGAATATTAGGGCTATCATGCACCCTCGTTCAGGATACATCCCTAAAGTGCCTTCTTGTGCGGCAGGGTCCACAGTGCTGCAGGCATTTCATCCTCCACCTCATGTGACGGCGGAGGACGGGAGACTTCATCTGCTCTGCCCTGTCAGAGCACTGAGTATTTACACTCTGAGGTCCTCCCGTTGGAGGAAGGCTGACCAGCTGCTAGTGTGTTTTGGGTCTCCCAGGGCCGGGCTCCCTGCATCCAAACATACTATTAGCAACTGGATTGTTCAGACTATTTCCCTGGCCTATCAGGTGCGCGGTTTGCCTTCACCTGTGGCTGTGAGGGCTCATTCTACCAGAGGCAAGGCGGCCTCTCGAGCCCTCCTTTCCGGGGCCTCTTGCAGGATGTTGTTTAGCGGCTGGCTGGGCCACTCCGCACACATTCATTCGGTTTTACAGTCTTGACCTTCCTTCGGCACCTGGCACTCGTGCGCTCTCCTCTTAGTTGTGCCACTTTATTGCACACAGGGGCAGGTGGGGTTTTCGGCACGGTTTAGTGGGTATCTCGTTCCGTAACCGACGCAGTTCGAGTTCCCTCGAAGGGGAACGTCTCGGGTTACGTATGTAACCCTGGTTCCCCGAGAAGGGGAACGAGAGACTGCGTCGGTCTGCCGCACCTCTCTCCCCGCCTGAAGCGCCTGCTTCATAGTTTAAGCTAATGATGAGTGTGTACAGGTGTGCTTTATACTCCTCCGGTTATTCCGTCACACCTTACCGTTCTAGCAACAGGCCAATAGGATTGGAGTGATTTCATTCACGTTCAGACCTGCTTCGCCTAGAGGCGTTCCCATAGTGTCGTAACCGACGCAGTCTCTCGTTCCCCTTCTCGGGGAGCCAGGGTTACATACGTAACCCGAGACGTTCTTCCAAAGGTTCCTAGTTCTGGGGTATAGTTCCTTTGGTCGAAACGCAGCTTTACTTGTGTACGTTCTGTTCATATATTATGTCTGCTTGCAACATACCTGCAACATACACAAACTGATCGGTACATTGTTATGAGCATGGTCCTCACTGCCTTGTTGAGGCTGCTCCTAACATAACTCACTAACATAACTCACTAACATAACTCGTCTTGAAAAGTGGGATCTAACACTTACTTTTTAACAATACCCTGCTTGTGTACAGGACACTGGAGCACAATACATAATTAAACAATACCAAAAAGCAAAAGTATCACAAAACAATACATGAAGAAAGAAAAAAACAAACACCACTCCTGCACTCTAAACAATATGTAAGGGGGTGCCTGTGTTATGAACCTAAGAACACATTAACCTCACATAATACAGAGCTAGTGGAACCCAGTGCAGGTGTGTAGATGTAGCTGAGCATGGGGCAAAAACAAACACTAAGAAAACACTGATGACAATCGCATAAATCACCATTCACTCCCTGGTCAAGTGACATCGGCAGTGATGCAGGTAGTGTCCTCTGTTTCTGATTAGCGGATGCCTATCAGGCCTCAACTGTTACATCCATATGTGTGTAGTAATAATACCATAGTAACGTTAGGTCTGCCGGCTGAGACTTTGTAGCTGCGCTGTTATGTTTTTCAGAGCACACAAACACTGTGAACACACACCTGTCACCTGCCCAGCATGGTGCTATTACCCAGAAACACAGCTTCTACACCTTATCTTTACAGTTTATACACACAACAGGGTTAGTAATGTAACTCATGCATGTCAGCAACAGTTAGCCTAATATAGCTAACTTACTAATGTTATCATAGCTTACCTGCTGTACTGTCCGCTGCTTTCTCGTCAGATGGATAGCATTCCTTTCACTGTTGACTTTGTGTGAGAGGCCACATGGACAGAAATGCTGTACACTTTTAGTTATGGTATTATAAATGTTAGTCCTCCCTCCAGCCCTGCTCACTCCCTCTGCTTGCTTTAATGGCAGTGTGCTGGCAGTCAGAGCTCCCCCTGCAGTCCATAAAGTGCCTCAGCCGTTCAAAACCCTCCCTACAGCCTTTGGGTCACGCCTCCTCATTTGCATACACGAATCAAATCCTAAATACCAAATCCCCAATCCTGAATGGCTAAATGACTAAATGCCCAATCCTAAATATTAAATTCATTTTCGACTTCGACTTTTAGTTTTTGATTTAAATTTTTAGTTTTCAAATTAGACTTTTAGTTTTAGACTTTTTGTTTTAGTTCTGACCCAATAGTCCCTCCATACATTTCATCTACCATATGACTTTAAATAAGAACAAATCATCTTTTCTCCCCATTAGGTGGTAAAAGTGGCTGGCAGCAACATCTCCCACAAGCTCCGTCTCTCCAGTGTCAAGCCGTCAGACGAGGGCACGTATGAGTGTCGTGTCATTGACTTCAGCGGCACCGTGGCGCAGCACCACCGTGTTTGCGCATACCTACAGGTGAAGCCTGAGAGAAGTCAGGGGTCAGATGACATCAAGGTGTCAGGGTACCGGTCACAGGGGAAACACCCCCACCCCCACCACCAGACAGAGGGCAGGGACCAGAAGAGGAGATCCACTGGCAGCACCACTGACTGCAATGAGAGCTGTGTGCTTTAGAGAGGGCAGCCTGCCTGTCTGCATGTTTATGACTTATGTCTACAGAGGGACAGCAACATCACCAGAATTTAGGTATCAGAAGTAACTGGACCCTTTGTGATTCACATTTGTTTGTCTTTTAATCTTTAATATTGCTGTTTGGATGCCAGTGCTGTTGAATGCCAATAAAGGGCACACTTTTATTGACAGTACATATATGATTGTGTTATTTTTGTTGCTTTGTTATTTGCCTTAATTTGCATTTAGTTTATGTTAATGTGACAGTAAGGCTGTAATAACAGAGAACTTTGATTTTGTTATTTTGTCTGAGCAGGACTCTTCCAGAACCATTCTTCACAAAGTTACAGTACTTGTAAGCTAAGAGTCAGAATTATCACAGATATCATAAATAATAATTCACTGATACAGGCACAGAGCAGGCCATTTCCTTTGCAATGTGCCAGTTGTGTTGTCTTTTACCAAAACATACAGTATGCCTAAAGCTGCAGTATTTCAATGTAAATGCTTTCTAAGGAAAATAAAAAATAAATTAAGCTTTTTCATTCATCTGAAAAAAAGTGTATTGATTTGATTTATGTAATTAAAGTTCATACACTTTGAAAGAAAACTATCTGTACCTAGCTTTTAAAACCACAACAAGAATGTTTGTCAAAATAAAAATGTATGCCTTCATCACGTCAAGATATCAATTTTTGTGTATGTTCACACTTAGCACCGTAGACTTTTACTGTTATAATTAAAATATAGTTTTCTCTGTGCAACTTAACCAAATGCTTTAAAAAACACAACTATAGTGTGTTAATCACTCTAAACTTTTGTCGTCATTTTCTTCTCCATAATATAACTTTTTGCCTAAACCTTTATGGAGTTTGACATCTGAATCCCATTCTCCTCTTGACTGTGTTTGTTCAAAGTGCTGCTGTTTGGTGTCTGTTCTGTTAAATACATTTGTTTGAAATGACTTTGGTCTTTTTTTTCCATGATTCTGCTATTTATTTAGCACTTTATTAAATCAAGGTTTCAATGAATTTACAGACATTGAAAGGTGTGAACGCTCATTGGTGATGATACATAATACTAAGAAACGTCAGTCAATGTTGCTGTGACATCACTGTGAGTTTATACAGTATTTGTTTTTAAATGAATTACTAAAGACACTGAATACTTGGAGCATTTCTTTTGACACTACTGCTGTACTACTACTGTACACTACTTTGTAGATAATACATGATTTCAGCTTAGAGCAAGCAAAATACTTAAAAACCTTTGTCACGTGTACATGTTAAAAGAGCGTTGAGGGAGTTTTGATGTAACATAATAGACTCTTAGTTCAGTTTGTTATTCCATTTTATCCGTGGTTCTTTGAATTTCTTGGTTATCTTTACTGTGTATTGGAAGCAACATGCAACAGGTTAGTGATAGTCTGGTTAATCATGTTCTCTCTTGCAATTACATTTTGTTGCCAGAAGAGTGCAGCACTACTTGTAACTATAGCAAAACAAATGACTGCATTTGTCCACAGACAGGCATTGATGGTAGAACTGTTTTACACAAAGTTGGTGATTTAAATTAGGCAATAGGACCAGCAGTACAAACTGTATAGAGTAGCATGGCAGCATGCTATGAACAACAATGATTTTGCACTATTATTACAAGAAATGTAATGCGTGTCCCAGGTACAAGAAGTGTAGACTTAACAGTTTGAAATGAAGTTGTGTCCTTATTATATCCATATGTATGGTGGAATGTGGTGAAAAACTAAGACCGGAATGCTGTTGGAGGAGTGTCTCCTTTTATTCTGAAGAATTTCGATAATGGTTGTTGGGTTACTGCTATCAATGCTGTCTAACTTCTCTTCAGTAAATAATATATTCATGATTATTTTCCCATATCAGCCGACGAGATATTCACTTTATACCAACAACATCTAAGTGAAACAACCTCACAAACTCCATGCCAACCACCTCATCACCTTTGCACCTTTGAGTGTGTAAACGGTAGATTGTTGCATTAAGCGCAGTGAAAATAAAAATCTTCACATTGCATTCATGCAACACATTTTGTCCAACTAGGTCTGACATTGTGTAAAGACGGTCTGACTGGTTCATTATCAGAGAAAATGAGACGTGTAAAAACTCTTTTAATTGTAGCACTGAAAAAGTATTAAATAGTACATAGTACTTAAGATACTAATCATCACCACACCACATTACATATTCTGTTTTGCATGCACAGATTTGATTAGCCTTAATGAGTATAAAGCATCCCAGGTCACATTTAACTGTCTATGGCTCTGAATAAACACAGCTATACAATCAGTAATATACAGTGATCTTTTAAGGTGTTTGTATAGAAAAGCATGTTATGTATTAAACACTGTGCAAAAGAAGGTTAATTTGCTAATCTTTAGATGGTTCTAAAAAAAAACAGAGTAGGAATACTGCAGAATTAAAGGCTTTATTTTCCAATAATGACATTTCTGTAGCCCTTGACATGACACAACTTGTTGCTGTCGAAGTCGACCACCAGCTTTCTCAGCCCAGAATGGGTGGGAGTGAAGTACATCTTCACCTTGGCGTCTTCCCCAGGTCCCACCGAGGAGCCCAGCCTGTAGAGTAAATATTTAAATATTATATTTGTGGCACACACTGGAGGACCTTATCACTTTCCTCTGATTGCATAAATATTTAGATGATCAATTACAGCCGACATAGGGCTCATGACAGTCTTGACTATTTATGGAGATAGTGTTAGAACTGCGCAGCAAAAGAAGTTACAAAAAGGAAGTATGCTTTAATACTAGTTTCATCCTAGTCTTTTTTTTTTACACACCAGAGCTTTGTCCATAAATGTGCACTGACCATGAAAATGCATCACGCAGACACATCATGCAGCATTCATGCATTCAGAAAACCAAAGGTGCATTTATATTAACTAACTGTGTGGCTTCTCCTTACTCACTTGAAGAGATCAAAGTATACAAATCAACTCATAGAAAGTTTATTGTGAAGCAATCACCTCACTGTGTTTCCCAGATTTTCTTTACCAGTGGGCTCCTGACTAAACAGGGGCACATCCAGCCTGACACACATATCTCTACACTAAACTATTGATTTACTATTGAGGCCAAAAGAACCCATATGTATGAGTTTTTTTCTAATTTGTGACTGCTCCCTTGTGAGTAAAGAATAATCATCTCCAGCTGAATAAGGAGGGATTCATACAACCTCTCAGAGACAACGCGTCCCCCAGTGAGGTTGGCCCCCTCGATGCTGAAGCAGCAGTTCTCCAGAGGCTCTGGCAGAGGGTTATGGAGGGTGATCTCCGCAGCCAGCTTCCGATTCTCCTTTGGTTCACCCAGGATCTGCAGAGCACAGCCACCTCCAGGTGTCAGTTATTGACATTCTCACAGTAAGTACAATGCACTTTTGCTCGTACCAAGCTTTGTTTATACATACTGTAGGAATAGCTTGACAGTAGCCAAAAGTTTGGGCTCATTGTACTCACTCTCACTTTGATTTCAGGATTGTCCAGCACAATGTTTCTCACTGCCAGCGTTGACTCGCTAGTGCTGTAGTCCAGCAACAGAGCTGCCAGACGGATTAAGTTGTCCTCAGTGATTAGGCCACCGTACTTAGAGTAGTTCAGCCTTAGTGAAACTCGCCTCTCTAGAAGAACACATTAAATATTATTTAACATTTGAAGGGAAAAGTCAAGTGCATAAAGCATTTGCATGTAAACACCACATGGTGACTTGGCTCACCTGCTCCTGGTGCGAGTTCAACATTGAGCAGATCTTTAAAACCACAATTCCCTCCCAGGGACCCATTGTAGGACACGGCACAGGATCCAAACACCAGGCGGCACTTTTTCTCGCTCTGCGTGTTGTTAGTGACCACAGCAAACACGTCGAAGTCGCAGCCCTTCCTCATGTCTGATGTGACGTCAATAGTGAGGTGCAGGCCTTGGTTTTCCTGCTGGTGGAGCAGCTTGTTTTGGTGGTTAGCCTTCTTGAAGGCCTCCCGCTCTTCATCTGAGCCTGGCAATACGGCAGCAACAAAATCAAGCACTTAATAACAAAGTTGCCAAATTTGAAACCTATGTTTTGACATTCAAAACAGTCAACCATCCTGTAGAAGTAAAGGAGTATACACCCGATCTTCTTAAGAGTCAAGACTTTGTGTACATTAAAAGTAACACAACAAACACTGATTGGGAATGTAAGAATTTACACAGCAGCTGACCTTGTTGTGACCTGCTGGTATGCAGAGGAGGTTTGTATATAACTAATGCTGTAATAACATACACTATTGGTGAGGACCAACTAATGATGTTTTGTTTGTCTACTTGCACAGTAAATCCAGCAGTGCTCTCTACCTTCGGGGTATTTGTAGAGATGAGTGATGTCCTCTCTGGCGTCACTGCCCACACTCTTTGTGCTGATCTTCTGGCCCACCACTGTAGTGGTAGTGACCGTAGACGTGCCGCCGTCTTTTTTCTTCATGATGGTGATTATATCAGCGTTGACCTCAGCAAAGACAAATGGTGCATCATACTTGAACATGAGCTCGCCCTGCTTGATGGCCCTGACAGGAACAGGGCCGCAGCAATACACTCCTAAGGGAAGGAGATGGGCGTAGAAACAAAGTGACTGATCCACCATGGTGAGGATTCTTCCTTGATCATAAATGGCCTCATGGGTTCACTGGTGCAGAGTGATCATTACCTTCACTTTTCTCCTGAGGTGTTGGGTCACTGGCCTGCCAGCCGTTAAATTCAGATGTGAGGTCAGGCCTGGTCATCCAGTTCTCCACCCAGCAGTGATAATTCCTACAGAAACAATGCACACCATCAATACTTGGTAAACATTTGTTTTGGCACTTTAGTAAAGACATCTCATTAACTCTACTTGTTCTAATGTCATTACCAAATCTGCAGTAAACGGGTTAACTTCAAGTCACAAGTCAACCTCTTACTGTGTAAATCTCTACTGTCACGGTTAGTACAAAGATAATTTAGATTGCAAAGTGTATGGTCAAATTGTAGTCAATAATCAAATCAAGAGGATGTTTCAAACTGATGGGAAGGGTATCTGATTAAATATCGTTCTGCACTGTTTATTCTCACTCATTTAATTTGACATCACACCATATTGAGGTATAGCACAGCAATTAAAAACTCACATGCATTTTTTTTCTGATGCCACATTTCAGAGAGGAAGAAAACAACTTTAAATAGTCTTCATAGTTCCTTACATTTCAATTCAAAGACTTCACAGCAGCCCTGACAATCTACAACACAACCCTGCCTCCCACAGTAGTATGAAAGCACATACATAAAACTTGTATGTTTTTACCAGATCATTTCTCCGGATTGAATGGGCTCTCCATTTTCGTTGATGTAGCGTTCAATCACCAGGTTGCTGTTGTTGTCATGGGCTGAAAGGTAGTTGGTAACAACTCGGCAGGGAATGCCAAGGGCTCTAGAAACTAACATGATATGAAACAAAATCACATAAGTATTGTGACACTAAGAGGAGGTGTAATGTATATCTCAACTGTGTGCTTACATAAATGGTGTTACGTTGCGTCAGTTTGAGACAAATCAAGCGTGTTTCCAATGATAGGATACCAAGCTCCACCACGTCTTATCTTACCTGAACAGGCCACTGCAGCAAACACCCAGCACTGTCCGTAGCGAACAGGCTGACAGGCTTGTGTGTCCCAGTTGCGCAGAATCTCCACACTGCCTTTCCAGAACATGGGGCTGACACCTCCTTCATAGCCATCTGTCCATTTTCCCAGCAACACTCCTTTGTCGTCATTACAGTTCACCTAACAGGTAAACCCAACTTTTTTTTACTGATGAAATCTAAGCTTATTATGTTTACTTTTAAGTTACATTATTGTTATCCCACAGACTATACTGTAACCAATCTATGCTAATAAAAAAGCAGTACATTATCTCTTTCTAAACATAAAAAGTGAATGGAGATATCAGAAATGAATATGACTTGCCATGGCGCTTATCACTCTGGAAACATAGATGGGATTTCTCCTCCCTGAGCAGTCTTTGCCAGGATTTTTCAAACATTTAGGATTCATATCCAGAATCCTCAGACAGACATCCAGGATTCCACTTTC
The DNA here is from genome assembly GCF_014851395.1 of Micropterus salmoides. Classification (NCBI taxonomy): domain Eukaryota; kingdom Metazoa; phylum Chordata; class Actinopteri; order Centrarchiformes; family Centrarchidae; genus Micropterus; species Micropterus salmoides. The sequence continues at coordinate 27,083,250 of NW_024043372.1, forward strand.
AAACTTTTAAATAAAAATTAAGGGAGGTCCAAGGTTAAATATGTCCTTTTTGAATACATTTCAAGAACAACAGGTGCAAACACACAGCAAATTAGATGTGTAATTCTGCCATGCTGTAGAGCTCAACAGCTGCACAAGTAATGCACTGCTCAGGCCAGCCTGATCAAAGTGTATCAGATATCAAAGAAAGGGCTGGAAAGGATAACAGTCCTTTCACTTCACCGGGCCCAGACTGTCCACTGTCCAATATAAATATGTTGGTTAATTTAAGTGTCAAATGTACATAAATGACTGCATTTTTGTAAATCATAAATCACTTGATAGGTGGATATTGTCTTGTTATCAGAAGAAGATTCAAACTCCTTCCCCAAACTGGCACAATGTTGGCTGGCCTGGTTGACTATGTGTGAAAGATGAAGTGGGGCGGACAGCGTCAGTGTTGGTGTTGGTACCTGGCCAAAGTTCCAGGGAGTTGATATGGGATGTTTGTAGTTGCCTCGAAAGATGATTCCATCCTGAGACAACACATACTCTTCCAAATTCTTCTCATTGTCCATATATACTGCATCTCCTGTTGCCAAGAGACGTCACAAACAATACAATGAATGTACTATTACATGTCGTGAGTGGAACATGACATGTTATAGTGTTGATCTTAATTTCTTGGAAACTAAAAAAAAACGTTTTCTCACCCTGCAGTTTATTTAAAGCATTTTAATATAATTGGAAAGCTCCAGTGAACTTAAAGGAATACGCTATTTGCTTTCTTGGCAAGAGTTAGATGAGAAGATCAATACTACTCTCTTTTTTGTCTGTTCAATATTAACCTGGTATAAAGACAGGACATCAAGCCTGGCACAATAGCCATGGTGGCAACTTCATTGTGACAACAAGACTTCCGGAAGTGACTACTCCTGGACAAGAACCGCAATTTGTTGTTTTACACTTTATTTTTTTGTTGAGATTAAACAAACAAGACATGTTTATTGCTAATCTTTAGAGCTGCAGGTAGGCATATTGTGTTACCGTCAGAGAGAGCCAGGCTAGCAGTGTCCCTCTGTTTCCATTTTTTATGCTAAACTAAACTAACTGGCTGCTTGCTGTAACCCTTTACCAGAAAGCTATAAGAGTGGTACTGTACAGACCTTCTCATCTAATTCTCATATTCCCTAAAATGTTGAACTATTGCTCAAAATTACACAATTATTATTTAACTACTACCTTTCCCCTATAGAATGTCTTCAGCTCTGCTACTAAATAGCTCCTGTCACAAATCCACTCTGCAATGAAACATCACATCATTTTGTATCCTAAGACTGGTACAGCTAAGTTTCACTACATGACAGCTAGAGGTATGGTCTGTTTACCCACCTGGGCACCAGGGGTTAAAGAGCAGGACAAACTCAATCCGGCCTGATCGCCCCAGGGTCAAGTTATAGCGGCCTATAGGTGCATCAGGGGCAGAACAGATGGACAGGGCCACCATGTCCCCGCGGGGACTCATGACAGTGGCGCTCCAGCGGGAAGTGTCAATGTTGGCAGACAGACCAAAGGAGGCCCTGGTGCCATACTGCTCAGAGGGTTGAGGACCTGCATGTAACAGTGAATATGGTTAAATCTCTGAGTGCACATGTGGGAAAAGGCCAAGAGGTTTCTGTGAAATATTTGTGTTTTGGGACTGGAAACTCACAGGGTATATTTTCACTGTTTTCCCAACCCAGCCTAAATTTAGTTCAAACATCTCTGGAATCTCCTTTCATGTATGAACAGCTGTCATAACTGTCTAATGGCACCTAATTATGACCAAAACTGATTGGGACTCCAGTGTCCCCGAGCAACATCAGTTCATAGTTACATAAACTTAAACTTAACCATAACCCCCTAAACTTAAAACAATTGTGCATCAGTGCAAAGAGTCAAATCTTTGACATCTTCCACCCAGTACAACCAACTAAACCCAGGACAGGCTGTGTGATCGCTTCCTTCTGATTGGCTGGTATTAAGGGTCCTACTCAAAACCATTAAAACATACTTGACTTTCAAAGGTTGATAATGTTATCTGTGATTATACACAAGCTTTCCTTTTGGCAAGCACCACTTCCTGTTTAAACAGTTAAACATTAGAAGTTTATCCAAATATGAACTGAGGAGAAGAGACATACGCTTATAAGTGTTTTTCTAGGGTATTTTGAAGGCAAATAAAAGAGAATATAGTATCTGGGGCTCCCAACAATAACAGTTAATACCCGCAGAACAATAAGGGAGGTGCTGAGGTTAACAATGAGAAAACCAACAGAACATCTTACAGCTGCTGTCAGTGTTGCTCATTGTAAAAGCAGAAGTACTAGAAGTATCATTGACCACTGGACAAGGGAAAATTACTTTTTCTTTCCACCAATATTACCACTCCTTTCCCCTCTCACATTTGAAATCACAACAGGTAGCAAAGAAAAATAATGTCAGTGGAAACACAGTTCTGGTGTGACCATAGCTTCCTGAATGAGAGGATGCAACATCCCCAGTGTTTTCACTTCATCCTCTTTTAATTATATAGGATCCTTATTAAACACATTTTCCATATTGTGAAAGTTTTGTTCATTTACTTTTCTGAATGTTTTGATGCAGTGCAGAAAACAGAAACATATGTAAATATCCAAAAGAAAAGTAAAAACAGTATACATACAGTATACTGTTTTTACTGTGTCCGTGGTTAAGAAAGATGTAAAAGTAGAGGTAAAGAAGGAGTAGCACCTGTTTCTGCAACGCAGTCAAGAGAGCTGACTCCTGGCTGGTAGTTCCCGGAGCGAAGGTACAGGCTGATTGTGAACGGTTGGCCTCTCCTCACAATCAGACAATCAACGCCATTGAGATCAGTACGATGGTCGGTGTTGTTGAACTCACACTCCAAGTTCCAGTTATCAATGTCCAGAGCTTCAAAGAAGAGAGGGCATTTTTTAAAAACACAGAAAAACTTAAAAGAGAAAGCCTATAAACGGGGAGTTTATTACATATGTAACACACAACGTAGATGCAGAACAATCATCTTATGAAATGAGTGAATGTTTTAATATGCATTGATAGCACTCCAAACATATTCTGGGTTCTCATTTGAATTTAATAGAAAGATAGTGGATATTTTTATTGAGCTCTTCGGACAACATAGTGCTGATGAAGTTCAAGTTGTAAATGTATAGTTGTGTATAGGATGTGGGGTATTTAATGGAATTTACAAGATTCAACAATTACAAATAACTTTTTTAATTGGCAGACCTGGTGAATTATCCAGAAACTGTGTTTTTTTTTGGAGTCTGGATTCCTTCAGGGTGTGGCTATGAATGTGTTTTTTATATTTTCTAAAAGTGAACTGCTTTCCTAGCTAGTTCCAACAAACTAGTGAAATGTTTGTGAAGGTTTACTATTTGGTCATCAGAGCAAATGCTGCAGAATAAAACTGTGAACACGCAGTACACTCGAAGTCATTCATGGTAAGATCATTTTGTGTCACAGGTCTTTCTGTATAGATTTAACAAGAGGTAAACACAGACACCCTTCACTCCCTGTGAAGTGTGCAAACACACAACCACTCCTTCTCTCCAGGGCACGTTGTGACTAAGAGAATCCCACACGCTGACGTCCTGTTTGTGGAGAACGTTAGAGTCTTCCTATATAATACTTCTACAGTCATCCTGCTGCCTCACTACTGTCTGGGCTGCTGAATGACATGTCAGGAGGTTAACCTTCTCCTCCTGTATTATTCCATGCTGTTAAGAAAAGCCTTGGAAATTGACGTGAGCGGGTACTGTCAAGATTGGGTTAGACTTGAGCAAACAAAGACCAAGCTGCACAGACATCCTGCTGTTTTACATGAAGTTTATGTGGGATAATAATTCCTCAGTATTTCTCTGATGTTTTACCGATCCTGACCTTAGTTTAGTTCCTAGCTGAAGGCACATTAGTGTAACTAATGGGGCAAATGCCTTTAAGATGACAACGCTATCTATTTTGGGACTGCTGGAGACAAAGTATTCATGGCTTTGTAGTGAGGGCTTTGTTGCTTAGTCTGTGCATACTCTCCAGTCATTTAGCTCACATTTGATCTGTATCAAATAAATATCAGGATTGCATTGGAGCGCAGATGCTGTTTAACAATTAATTGAGAAACCACCTGGAGAATGAAATATCACACTTGGGTCCAAGAAATTTTTTCACTTTTTCCTTTTGAAGAGAGAAGTTTTAGTGTAATCACACCTCAAGGCAAGATAGTCCAATAAAACAGGTCCTCAACTTGCAGAATGTGCAAACAATTACCACAAATAATAACATATGAAAGTCCAGACACAAAACCTTCAGACACAACAGAGACCAATGGTGCAATGGGAAACTGACGTCATCCTTTCTGTAGTTATTTGGGGGTCTTTTTGCATTTTTTTCTTTTTGATTTTCTCCCAAACCGCAGAGCAACAGCATGTGTCTTTTAAGATGAAGTAGTTGTGGTATAGCAGATGGTGTGCATGTGTGGTGTAAAGCCAAACTGAATACATTTTACAGCAGCTTGCAGTTTGTTCTTCACAGGGTTACATAAGTTGTAACCTCAAAAACGCTCTAATATGAAATGCATGGGCAGAGATTCCTTAACCTTTACCCTGCTGTCCTCACTAACTTATAGCATACACGGCACATCTACGCTTCACACCCACTTTACCAACCATGACCCCACACTACAGAGGGCCTGCCTCAGTAAGCAGCCCTGAGGGCAGCAAAAGCCTAATAAGGACATTAAAACAAGATATAGCTTGTGTCAACTGGCGCCATGGCTAGTACAGTAAACATTACTTGAATCAAACTCCCATCAGAGGTGAAAGAAGTTTCCAGTTTTGCTAAATGCTTTGTAAATGTACCAATATAGTGTTTATTTACATGCAAAATCTGGTGTAAGTTGTCTTTGTGTACAGTGGGTAGCTGTTCCAACAGACATCCTGTGACTATGAAGATGAAATACACTGAATGGAAAAAGCAGCTGCTTTTCTGACCGCAGACTAGCCTGCTCCAGTTCACAGGTTCTCTGTTAAATACACACTCAACAAGTGAAAATGCTATGCCTTTTCTACTATGTCCAACATCCCTCCTCAGATATTTGTGGTATGCACATTTTGCCTACACACAGGTCAACCACACTTTCAACCTCTGGAGGTCATTTAGAGCAAACTTTGAGGTTTGGCTGTATTCTTGTTTGGGAAGATTTTGAATGCCTATACAAGGGCCTAAAGCAAATTATTTGTAGGCTGGTCTGTGTGCCTATTAAGATAGCAGCAGTTAACCTAGGCTCCAAATGCTCTCTGCTGCCAATATAATTAGCAATGTCCTGGGGCAACAATCATTTGCACAAACATTTTTTTAGATGCATCGGTCTTCAGATCTCTGATGAACATACCTCCTGCTACTTTGAAACCAGCTAATGCAGGGGTGATGACATGTGCATGCTGTGATAACTCATTTATCATCTTTGTTATCCTCAGACACCATCTCGACAGCATGCTTTGTTACCACAGTGTCCTAAACATAGTGAAAGTTTTTTTTTTAGAAAGGTTTTGGTCTTGCTGGTCATTAACTCCTCTGTCAGGCACTAGAAAACTGTACACCCCATCAGAATAAACTGAGAGTGACTTACATTTAAAGTTACATTAACATAAACACCTGTATTAGTAAATGGCGTAGGCTACCCTGTAAACTTGCAAAGAGTTTCAAAATATTAACACAAATCGAAAAATCATCATTCTTCACCTTACCTTGAGCCATGACTGCTGCTGTGTTCTTTGAATGAACTGTGTTTCAGTGGATCTGTAGCTCAGACGGGAATACTGTGCCACTCCTCCCCGATATCCCGGTCTTATTTGTAGTCTTCGTGCTAGCCAGTCTGATGGTCGGCGTCACGCGACCCCCCACCTCCCTCACCCTACCCCCAAACAGAACACACCCCTTCCCGTGTGTCCTCGCTTGTGAGCGCACACACGGACGTACACCATCCAGCGATTCATGACTGTTTGTTTATTGAGCCCTTTTTCGGAGAAAAATTACACTCTGGTAAACTTTTTGACCTCACCATGTGTGGAGCAGTCGAGCCACAGGACTATTATAAAGGTAGAGAGGAGTTAAATGTCTGTATGCAGAAATAGGCCTAGTTGTTTTTTTAATGAGGAGATCAGCTAAGTCAATAAAAATATATTGATTGTATTATTATATTGACTCCAGACTGTCCAGAACTCAGCCACCAGACTTTTAACCAGAATCATGAAATGTGATCACCCTCATGTCATCATGTTTTAGAATAGATATTTAAAATTGTATTGATTACTTTTAAGGCTCTTCATGGCCTCTCTCCCTGCATTATCTCTGTCCTTTTAGTCCCATATGCACCAGCACCTACCTTGAGCGTTTTATTTTGTGCCCTTCTGGTAGCATTTTGTACCATGGATTTTGAAAGGTTCTCTATAACTTAAGATATCATCGTCATTATTATTATTATTATTATTATAAGCTAATATGGTAGCACCAGGATGATGCACAATTTACTCCTGTCTGAGTAAATCTGCTATAAACTACAGTGCCCAGCTGTTAAAAGAAAATTACTCTTATTGACATGTAGAATAATACCAGCCTTAACCTTTAAGAAAGATTTAAATTTCTCATGTCAGATGTCAGTGACAGGTGTATTACCGTATGTTACTCTGTGTAAACTACACAAAAGAGCAGCTGCAAGACATTTGCACTGGTATGGGATGAGGTGAAGAGAGAGGTAGGCTCAGGTCCAAGTGAGCAACAGGACAAATTGTACAAACACCTTTTGAACTTTTGTTATTTCTTTTTGAGCATGAAGCACATACATCACTTGTCCTTTGCTCAATATCAACCTGCTTGTTTCCACTATAAAATTTGACAAGTACTAATTATGCAACAAGTATCTGAAGTAAAGCTAATAATGAATTTGTAAAAGTAACCATGCCAATAAAAATACATTGTGAAGCCAGTAATATGTTTGAAGCACTCTGTGCAGACTAGTGTTAACCACACACACACAAATCTTGGCTCCAGAGTTGGGCACTACGTCAGGAAAGTGAATTCTGTGATTAACAGAGCTCTGTCTGAAGCCACACAGTGGAAATGACTGAGTGCCTTTGCCAAGGCAGGCTTGGCTAGTTCAGCGAGACTGTGGCATCTATCACCCAAACTCACTTCCAGATTAAATAATAAATGTGTGTGCGAAAAACAAAACAAAATGTGGGGTGTTAAGTCAGAATGTCAGTTTCAGAATTGAAATAACAGCAACAGTGGAATACAGAGACACACCATCCCCTTAAAATAGGCCTTAAAAAACAAAAAAGAAAGAAAATCATTAAGGCTGCACACAATTGCTGAATGATAATAAATGCAAGGGGGTTGTAACTGATGTTACAATAAAAATACAGAGATAATGTCTTGAATTTATGGCTGTCGTGTTAAAAGAGTATCCATATTTCAATTTTAACACAATTCACAAAGCTGATCTTGACCTTCACAGTAGATGATGAATTTAGTCAATGACTAATATAGTTTAAGTACAGTTCCAAAGAAAGCTTTACAAAATGGTTAAAGGGAAGTTTCTATATTGCAGAAAGCCTTTGACATTGACGGAAGTTCAGAGGTATTGGTTAAGAGCAAATCAGCATAAGATTTCCTTTTAAATACAATAGTTAATTGACACATCTTGATATAGTATATTGCAGCTTGGTGATTACAATTTCTCATTTTATTCTCTGCACTTTTTATAAAGTGAGCAATGTGGCAAAATCAAGTGATTCTCTACATTTTGTGTTTCCTGTGATATTGGCTTGATGCAGTACCTCAATAATATCAATTAAGACACACACATAAAAAAAAGGATCTCTTATGAACATAGGTTTGATATCAGAACATTGGTTTGATGATTAATAATAATTCCTAATAACAATTCCCAACAATTTCTTTTGACTTTCAATCCACGTCCTTTCCTTTCAAGGGAATCTGGCAAGAAAACACACTGATAATCTACTACAAACAATATATTACATATTATGCAAATGATCTGATTCTGATAAATGATGAAATATGTGTCCCATGCTTGTCAACCATTTCTTTTTTTTTTTATCTGTTCACCCACTGTACCTACAACAAATAGTAAATGTAAGTTGTGTCTAAACAGAGAGACAGAGAGAAGCCCATCCCCGCAGATCATTACACAAGGTGATGTTCCTTTTAACTTCATTGTTGCAGAAGAAGTGACACCCCGCTAATCCAAGAAAACATTTAAAACTGAATTTACAAGGTTATTATAAAGTTAAGCTCTAGCATTAAAGGTGATTAGTAAAGAGCAGAGGACCCTGGTAGAGGGGGAGGAGGAGGTGAAATGCTGCCTTGTTAGGGAGCATGTGGCCAGGAATGACGCATTGTACCTTGACGATTGATTTAAGTGGTAAATATTATTAATAGCATTCCTGCTTTCAATTGGTTCGCTGTGTTCACCAATCATTCATGGTTACATTTTTCTGTTCACTTGTATGTCTGATATAGTTATTTTTTTAGTGTGTGTGTATTTAATTAAACATTTAATTTATTAAGACCTTGGTTCTTATGTGATTTGTGTGTATGATGCTTTTCTGTCACTGTACAAGAGACAATAACTCTGCAGAAACTTCAGATCGAGACTAAATTGATTAATTGGCAATCAGTTTTCCCTTTTGTGAAGAGATGGTTGCCCGGTGGGGAATTTAACATTAGTTAGATTCAGTTATTAAATGTGAATACTAATGTGTGAATCTGCTCTTTTCTCTTACCAATAAAGATCATTCTCACCAGTTTAATGCATTTAAGCCTTAACTCGCTAGACACCAACATTTGAGTTTAAAGATTTCAAGCTGACTGTTAGCATGTTGGTTATGTTTATTGCAAAAAAAAAAACAAAAAACAGATCAAAGACAGCATATTTATTATCACTGCAAATAGTCTGTATATCAAATAGAAAACCATACAACTGTTACATAGATCATTATCTTCATATCAGTAACATATTAGTTTATACAAAACTGTTAATCAAGAATGGACAGAGTGAATGTGTTTCACTTTAAGAGGAAATAAGTAAGACGGATATGTTGTAATTATGTTGGATAAATCTGTACAAAGACAATACATTTGGGACATAAAACGTGGAATTGAGGTGTTTACTGCCTTTGTGATACAATCCTTTAAACACCATCACAAGATTTTATTAAACACCTCTGTGATAGGGATGAGGCATGTTTATAAAAGTCACATTATTTCACCAGGATTATTTAGCCACATTCTTTGGCTACTGTAAAGTTAAGCGTTATGTTTTCAATAACAGGAAAAGTCTGACAACTCTATGATGCTTTGCATGAGTTATGAAACTAGACTGATTTACAACACACTATGCAAAGCCATGTCAGGTATGCAGCCCAAAGGTTCAAAATACAGTCTATTTATGGACATTTTCCTGAACTGTTGTTTTAGTGGTGAGATTAAAAATAATTATTTACAGAGTGGTAAAAGATTACAAGTCTGTTTAAATAGTTTAATCTTCAACGCTGATACCAACAGACTGCTCTCAGCTTTTCTTGGGTTGTCTTCAAATCTGTAGAAAAAAAAAATCTTTTAACTAATAGTTTATTATTCATATACACATAATAACTAACTATACAAAAAGTAGCTGTATCATTATACTAGTTTACAAAATATAAAATGTATAGATAAAAATGGAGGTGCTGAAAATGCATGTGCATCGAAACATGGAGGGTTAAAAATGAACGTGAAATGAAAAATGGAGTTATAAATTATCAAGTGATTTGGTTCATTTAAAGCTGATTTGATTAGAACAGTCACATTTCATAATTTTCCCCGTCTTGAATTTATCATTCATCATTCACTACACAAAATCTATCATTTAAGGAGAGTGGCCTCAAGGGTGGGAGCAACAAAGAAGAGCTGAATGATGTGGATGTGATGAAAATGCTTGCAAATTAAAAATGGATGTGATGAAATGTAGGCTATTTGAATTGAAAGTGATAAACATTGATTTGATAAACTAGAACAGTATAGCTCTGATAATCAACCGGGCTGTCTACTGTCTACCATTGCTTGCTGTAAACAATAAATGTCAATTGGGTATAGGCTATGTGAAAGATGAATGGAAGACAGTAGACCAGAGGTGGAAAATAACGAATTACAATTACTCGCATTACTGTAATTGAGTAGTTTTTTTGTGTACTTGTACTTTTTAAAGTTGTTTTTATAACCTGTAATTTTACTTTTACTTAAGTATGCTATGTCTGAAGTAAGTACTTTGCTACATTTTAAATCACAGCAGTTACTGAGTAAAAAAAATGCATTTGCGCGTGACTCAAAGACAGGACTGATTATGACATTTGCTACCGAGAGTCCTCAGCTGCAGTAGCACATGAATCTTGCGGTGATCGTTCCCTCTGACTGGATGAAGCCCAACGCTCCTGATTGTACAGCATGATCCATGGTGATACATAGAAATGAATGGCAAAAATAGCATGTCATGTCTTATTAAGAGAAGCCAAGCTCTCCCTGGCTCCCACATTCACACCCTGCATGTACCACAGGTGGTTAAAAAGAAGTTTTTATAGTTTGATAAGAGGCTTTGCTCAAATTAGCCAAAAAGACCTCAGTGGTTGGCACTAGCAACCTGCTGGTAAGGGCAACCTAAAATAAAGATTAAAAGTAACATAAAAAATGACTTATTACAGTCCGCACGTAATAACAATATATACATATTAATTATAAATGAATTATGCCAGCACTTATGATGTCCCATTAAAATTACCACCTGTTTGAATATAAATAGGGATATGACTTCATATACTGTCCTGTGTTTCCTATTTTCCCAGTTCAGTGCGGCCCGCCAGACTCTAATCTGTTACGCCACAGTTTCATAATGAAGCGAAACATTCTCAAAACTTTGCATTATAATATAAAAGGTCTTCAACGTTGTTTTGCACCATTGCTTTTGCAAAGTATCTGTCAAACAAAAATCAAATAATCAATATGGCTTTGTGCCCTTATCAAATCGCAAAAGACTGCAATTTAACTAAATAAGTATAATAAGTATTCAATATATATTAAATCAGTATAAATATATTTTAGGAGGTTAAAAAAGTAACTAAGTAAGGTTTACTCTGAGTAAATTTATACTTAAATACTTTTACATGAGTAGATTTTTAAACCGGTAACTTTAGTAACTTTAAAACTTCCTCAAAGTAATTGTACTTTACCTGAAGAAGAATATTTTAGTACCCCACCTCTGCAGTAGACACAATCCAATTGATTATCAGAGCAGTACTGTTTCAAATAAAATGGCAATCAAGTTTATCAAATCAATTGACAATGTATCACAAATTTTTCAATTCACATACATTCCATCACTCCCATTATTAATTTGTAAGCATTTTCTTCACTTTTTAATCCATTTTTTTTTTGTTACTTAAAGATGGGTGATGTATAATTGTAATATGGCGTACCGTATCGCACAGGTCAAACCTCAGTGGATTTTCCAACACTAGCGTTCTGAACCTGAAAGAGTCAAAAGAAACATTATCAATTTGGAGAAGATTGATCGCTGACATAAGAAAATACATCTAGCATGCAGAATTATGTATGACAGAGATAATTTAATAAGTGAGTGATGATCTGTGTGTAATTCACTTTCAGGTTACATGAGGTACTTTGCATTTCTAATGTTTTTAACCATATGTACAATTACTCAATTACTGGTTGTAAGCTTTGGACTGCACCTTGCCACAGGGCAGATCCTTAGCCTGGTATTGTGGTTTAGGTTTGGGCTTGGGTGGTGGTTGGGTTTTTTCTGGGGATACTGCCAGAGCATTTGGTTTGTGGAAGACTGCAGAGGCCTCAGTTCCATGAGCAACCGCCGCCTCCTTAACAGTGATTGTGGAGGCACAGACCGAGGAGGCGTCCTCCACCTCTCCTCCAATAGCAGACTGGTAGCTGTGGCTGGAACTGCTGAAGCCACTTACACTTTCTCCTGATGACTCAGAGCTGTCCACTGGAACAAAGAGAAGACTTTGCTGGACGGATGGATGATTCAATCCTGTGTGACTTAGTGGTTAGGTAAAATTTTTAACTGGAAAGCCAAGGTTCAAACACTATGTCAGCAAACAGCTTCCCTTCTGAAATGTCCTTGGATGCCTTTAACCGTTGACCCCGACCTCTGACCTCGTTGGAGGGCAATAAAACTATAAAAGTGTCTTCAGGCTAGAAACATGATACTCAGCAGCCGTTCAGGGGCCCTTAATTACACACTGTTATGTCAATGGTAGGTTTCTGGGTCTACCATTGCAACTAAACCTCTAGTCCATTTGCATTAAACATCATCAACATTCTGGTCATATATAAGTTAAGAACATATTTGCTTAGTTCTACACGCTAAACTCACACAATAAGTTCTGACTCCCACTCTCATGGTCCAGGTCATCCTCCTCCAGAGCTCCAGGTGGCGATACGTATCCTCCAAGGCCCCCAGAAACCACTTTCCGCTTTGGCCCACACAGGTATCCCACAGGGGACAGGGAACCTCTTCCAGAGGAAGAGGAGGAAGATGAACTGCTTCCTGAACCAACAGATTTGGGACGCCCCCCATGAAGCCCATTCTGTGAACCACATGATCCCACAGCGGATAGCACCTTGTATTCTGCAGAGACCAGGTGAGAATATGTTTCATTGGAGGGTGATAAACTGGGAAAAGTGAAAGGGGGATCAAAAAATAACACAATATCCACTGAATAAAATGAAAGTTCAATCAATAACTAAGTTAAACCTGTTTTACCTCTTCCCATCAGTACATAGTTTACAGCTCTGTCATTGATAGCTGCATCACTGGGCTGGATGTCCATGAAAGGCTTGTTGCCAATACCCATGAACACTCTCTCCTGCATACGGACCTCTAAAAAACACACACATGTACAAGTTGAATACACATTGACAATTGAAATGTCATTGTCACAGACTTTGAAATGTCAAAAATACTTTAAATAAATGGGTGCAGCAGATGGTTGTCTCTATTCTGCAATCAGAACTGCTGTTTTAGTTTTCTGTCTTTTAACATAATAAACACATTCATTCCAAAATAATTGTTACTGACCATTAAATTATTGTCAAGTTCTTACGTATGCATACAAAGGCGGTGTAAATGTTAATATATTCATAATATATTCATATACCAGGCTCTATCAATGAGCCTTTTTTGTTGCTACGATTTGCTATGCATTTGTTTGAAGATACAACTTGTAACCAATCTGTAACCTGAGCATAACCACTGTGTGTTTAATTGATTAGTGAGTATTTGTTACCTCTGTTGTGTATAGCCTGCTCCCACAGGATCCGCTCCAGGTCCTTGGTCCAGACGGCCTTCACTTCCAGGCTACCTGCTTGAAGTGTGTATGTGTCCTGGGTTTTCCTCTTCCTGAACCAGATCTCAAAACACAGGCCACTGTCACCGCTGTTTTGGGTCAGGCCTATATCTGATGTCTAAATGTCAACAAAAATCATGTACAACAGCAATTTAAAATATTGCAAGCAGTTTGGCAAGTTTCTTTAAACACAGACAAGACTGCATGACTATTTTTTTTGGGCTTGTATAGTGTAGCAATACAAATGTTGCAATGCGATGTGTAAGAAAGCCTATGAGAGTGTATGGAAAGGACAGCGCAATAAATGTTATGTATGTGGTGAAAAAGAGTGAATCTCAGAAGAAGGTGGGGGGGGGGGGGGGGGGCGGCCATCTGAAGGACAGTGATTTTTTACAAATCAGGCCAAAGCAACAACAATATTGACCGGGTGGTAGTGGTTGGCTTCTGACTGTTTTGCATAAGGTTGCAGCTCAGAGCGGATCCATAATGTTAATGGGTTAGCTCAGATAGGTGTTAGTCTAATATATACTCTCGGTTATAATACAAAATTAAGTTAAAGTACTTTAAAGAACTGATTCTGCAGCTGTAAGTTATTTTACTGCTGTTTCATTTTCTTCAATGTAATGAATTATTATTTTCTATATTAAATATTTAGTACTATTCAAATAATTTTTTAACTTTCATTCTAATATGTGACACAGGGTTGAATGACCAGTTCTCCACCCCATCAAAGTGACTAGGTTTTCCATGTAAATGTTGAGTAATAGGAAGTAAAGAGGAAGTAGTTGCATTACTGAAACCTTCTATTGCTGTATTTACTGCTACTTATGGCACATTGTAATACATTTGAACATTTCAAACTGAGTGTGTGTCAGCAATATGTGCACCTTGAACGACTGCTTGTAGATGTATGTGTCATTCCCTACATCCGTCTTCCTGGTCTTGCTAAAGAGGATGAGTTCTTGAAAGAGAAAAATGTGGCGGTAACATCTTTTCTTCCTAAATGTCACCAAGAACTCATCCTGGCGTATCAGCTGTCCCTGCTCCTTCAGATTAACCTGTAGTATACAAACGAAGACGTCACTGAGGCTGGTAAGTGTAGTCAGCAAAAATGCAACAAAGTTCTTCAAGAACAGTAAAAAAAACACCCAACAACATTCATAATATATCTATACATATATACATATACATGTATATATATACATATACATTTTACATATACATATACATATACATTTCACATTATATATATAAACATTGTATTATACATTATGTAATATAACACTTAACATATTGGGAACTTGTTCTTCTTATTTCTTTGAGAGGCCATAAAGTTCACTAGATAACCAACGAAATTCCAGTGAATCCAACCCCTTTCCCTTTGGCTCTGCTCACCAGAAAATCAAGCTCCAGATCATCATCCCACGCACACACCTCCCTTTACATTCCATGGAAAATAAAATACTTTTCCCTGATCTCTGTTCATCCATCTCATCCCATCCCATCACAGATTAATCATGATTAATCAACAGTATCATACAAAGCCAAACTTGCAAAATAAATGGTGCACTACACTACACACCACCCTCACTACACATCATCTTTTATTGAGGGATGTCAGGTGTGTTTGTCTACCTCTTTCCTCATCGCAGGAAATATTCCAGTGGTGTTGCTTATTGCTGGAGTACCGTACATTCTGTATCTATACAATATACATGTACTGCATTTGTGGTTTTGACATTTCGGGTTCACAATATGACACAAAAGTAAAAAGAAACAGGCTGTTTTACATCACAGTGCTGGATGGCGTCCATGGCCAGTAGGTTGTTGCCGTGGCGGAGCTGGAAGTGGATGACCTCCAGGGCGGCCTTGATCTCAGCCATCTCTCTGGTTTGTTCAGGACCACACTCCCTCATCATGTCCTGCAGCAGCAGGCTGTATTTACTGATCCGCTGCACAGGCTTCAGCAGGTACGACCACAGATCCATCTTATCCCCGAGCTTTAGCTGCTTTTGCTGGTGTATGAAGAGAGGACACAGAGCGACCAGTGAACCTGCAGCAGTGCTAAAAATGCACTGCTAACAGCTATCAGGATACTGTGAAAGCTAAGTTGGAGAACACACAATGTTAAATGGATGGATATTGTGGTGTCCGAACGATAATGCTGCGATGATGTGTTGAGAAGAAATCCGCTTGACACTGTTCTTGATCGTAAAAGTTTATTACATCAAGGAATTCAGCATCAATTACAAGCTCTGCAGCAGCTTGGAGAGTGACCCAGCCCGATGGCCACTCTGTCTCTCTGTACATCGAACACAGCTTATATAGGACATGTTTAGGTCTCTGCTAAAAACCATATAAGGGCACAGTCCCTTCATACACACTAATCTCTACTCCCCCTACCACTGGGTCAGAGGTCAAATTCCATAGAAGGGTTCACTCTTTGCACACCCATCAATCATTACTTCCCCTTAAGGGTTCACTGTCCCTCTCTCCAGCTGCAGAGTATTATGTTAAACTGTAATGGTCAAATGCACATATGTTATACACCACAATATCCTTCAGGATTAAAGGAGACCTATTATGCATCTCCATATTTTATGACTTATCTACTATGTTACAATGTTGGATGTTCTTCTAATAATGAGGTTAAAGTATTTAAAAGAGATCCCTGCGACCCTAAACCTGAGATTTCTTGCTGTTCTGAAGCTCTGTTTTCAACTGCTTTTTCTACCAACGGCTCCCAGTGAGGACACTCATGGAGCCGGCATTCCATACAATATGGTCATTTGCACAGCTATGCTCAGTCTGTCTGTAGGCTCAGCAGCAACAACAGCCTGGTATTATGGTTCAGGTCTTGGCCAATCAAAAGACAGGCTTTGAGAGGGGGGCCTTAAAAAGACAGGAGCATCTACAGCTTTTTTCAGACAGAGGCTGTAATGAAAGCCTACATGAAGAGCCAGGATAAGATAGAAAATTATTTTTTTGAACTTTGAATCATGCAAAGTTGCCATACAGGAGTCACAGAACTACAATATATGACTGGAAATGCACTATAATAGGTCTCCCTTAAAATGGTGTACAGAGATGCACTGCACTTATTTGGAAAGAAGTGTAGATTAAGAGACAGTGATGTGACTAAACATAATTGGTCATTTCATTAGCCATGCTAGCAGCTAGGCTCAAAGGATCTGTCTATCTCAATAACATTTTGCCATTCAGTGAAATTTCTTCTCTTACAGTTAATGCAATGAAATTTGGTGCAGATATTCATGTTTCCAACAGGATGAATAATTCTACCCTGATCATCAAGTCAAAACTTTATTTTGTCCCTTTATTTATGATGGAATACCTGCAAATCTAATGACAGCTGTACTTTGTGTGCAGTGCTAATTAGCAAATGTCAGCATGCTAACACAGTAAGCTAAGACGGTGAACATGGTAAATATTACACATCAGCATGTTGGCATTGTCATTGTGAGCAAGTGGATGTGGCCGTTTAGCTCATAGCAAAACTTTGCCTAAGTACAGCCTCACAACACAGCTAGCATACACTCTGATCTTGTTGAAATACATAATTCTCTCTCCTCTTGTGTAAAAAAAATCATGATGTGGTTTTGAGAAGAGAAATGAGAGAAAGAAGAGCAAAGGGAGGCTGGCAGTTGTTCTCACCTTGAAGAAAGCCTGTCCATGATTGATGAGCAGACTATCAGACTGTGGTTTGTTCTTGCTGTAAAGGGCATACAAAGCAAAGCTCTCTCTCTAAAATAAAAGGGATAAATAAAGACCATTACTCAGCATCATTATCACCACCAATGCATGTGTCACAGTGTAAATTGTAGACTCCACAGTGTACCATAGCAGTTCACAGCTGCATGAGCAACATATACTCCTTATTTCTAATGAATGTGTTTGATTCCCAGGAAGCTGAAGACATAGCACCAGTCTACATTTAAGGAACATCTGGAAGGGCATTTGTTAGCAGTCGATTACGCTGAATTATCATGGTTTTGGTTCAAAACAAGAAACCATGGACCACAACTATAAATTACACACACTCCCATCTGCCAAAACCTGGCTGTGTCATGGAAACAATTACTTAGGTTTAAGAAACAGTAAATTTACTTAATAATATTTTTTATTACAATTTTAAAATATTATTGTCGAAATTAGAACATAAGTGTTTCAAAATTGGCATATTTCCTGAACAAAGTGCACTGCACTTGCAGTTATTCAAATTCAATACTTTTGTGCACAGCCAATAAGACACGTGGCACCTACATGTCGTAGGAAGCAGCGTCCCACTCTGAAGGGTTCATTCACGCAGCTCTCCAACTCGTTGAGGAAGTGATGTCGATGGAAGTCGTGCAGTTTTTCTAAGTTACCGAAGACGCTCCCCCTCTGGCCCCTGAGGTCCTGAGGGACGTCGGCCCTCTCCAGCTCGGGGAAGTAGTGCTCTCGAACGTAACCCAGAGCTTTCACGTACTCCCTCTCTGTTGACTGAAGCTCCTCCATGATCCTCCGCAGTTTCCTGATCCACATTTAGGAAATGAAAAATATAAAATTGTTGCTTTTATTTAAGCTCATAAGTAAACTCAGGTGAGCTGGGGTTATACTCAGTTTTACATTATTTATTTATGGGTATGATGAAATTGTTTCTGAATCTAGTGAACAACTAGCAATTCATGAATGTAACCTATGAAATTCTTCCTGGATACCATCTCTCTGTGCTTTAGATTACAGCTGAGGGAGGGGGAGTATTACTTACAGAACATTGCTGCCATTGTTTTCTGTTGGTGTGAGTAATGCCTCTGGGGTCTTTAAATCTTTCGGGCTATGGGTGGAGGCTTTGTATCCTTCACCCGCCGCTTCATTACTGTCTCTTTTTGACTCGCAGCTCAGGTTTCCTGACTGTAAACTCTCGTTATGGGAAATGGTCAGATTTTGGACAGGCTGCAGATTTTGTTCCAGTGGCTGCATCATGCTCTGACAGTGCTTGTGTCGTACATTCAAAGGTAAAAAGCCAGAGTTGCTCGCCAAATGAGAGCTCACACATGAGCCCTCACTATGGGACCGACCCAAAGGTTCGTGTGATGGGAAATCCTCTCCCCCTTCAACGGAGTCTGTGCTCCTCAGATCTGCCTCGCTGTGGTGCTCTCTTGGCCTCCATTTGCTTTCTGGATGACAGCCGCCGGTTTGTGGAAAAACAGGAGTCATCTTCTCATTTTTAACTGGTGCTTCAGGTAACTCCTGTGCGTGGGCTTCTCCTTTCTCGCTCGCCTTCAAGTCAGGTTTAAAATGGTGGTTGAAGCATGCAGTAGTGGTGGCTTCTCCTTTACTTTCTGAGATTTTGTCTACCTCTTTCTGAGAGGTTAGCTGCTGGGTCGGGGAGCATTCATTCACCTCACTCCTTAACTCCCTCTTCTCCATTACTCCATCTTCCCCTTGAGGGCTTGCAGCTGTGGTTTTCTGGATCTGAATCTTATCTACGACTTTCTTCTTCTGAATCTCCTCAAGACGCTGCCTGACTTCTTGGCACTGGACCAAGGCTGCATTCCACACACTTATTACCCCAGGGGCCCCTGATCCCACAGCACAGGCCTTAGCTTTCAGAGACTGAAAGTGCAGGGTGGAGAATTCGCCACCTAATCTCTCTTCATACATCTGGAGTGCACTCAAGGTTTGAGCTGAGTAACACCCCTGCTCAACCTTCTCCAAAAAATGACTGCATTCTTTGGCCAGGGTGGAAGCCTCGAGAGAGAAAGAAAAGTGAGCCATGTTAGATTTAGAGGTTAACACAAATCACTCAGAGAGATGTACACAAAGGTCAAGTGAAGAAAGAAAGAGACTTAAATTAGAAATGTCAAATGGGTGAAAAAACATGGAGCAACGATAATATACAAACCTGCTCACAGAAGCGGTGCACATGCACCAGTGCACCCAGTTCTTTGTACCTCTGCTCTGCCCGCAGCATAAAATCATCCATATTGGATTTGAAAGTGCTGACCAGAGTCCGAAAAATCTCAGTTGCAGGGCTGGAATCACTCATGCCAACAACTCCCTCTGCCTCCTTCACTAGTGACAGGGCGTACTGTTGTTTCTCCTGGGATTAATGATAAGATGTCAAGTGGAACTTTTATTTTCATCCCTTTCCTCTATGAAAGTACCGAATCTACAATTTACTGTCAATATGAATGAAAGTAAATTGTTGATAAGTAAAGAGAAACACAGACAGAAATCATAAAAAAAACCTTTTGTTATATTGATATAATACCTTAGACTGAGTGAGAAACATATCAAAGTGCTGCAAGGCCTTTTCAGTGCACACCAGAGTATCATCTGTTGTGTAAGAGTCCTTCAGTCTCTGTTCGCCTTCTGTAGTGAACCACATCCCAGCCTGCAAGACGTAATGTAGAATTGTACAATGTTGGTTTATAACTTGGCAAATGTGACATTAATGGAAACGTACCAAAGGAGACCAACATATTTATTACATTTTAGCTATTTCAACACATACTGTAGATTTTAATACTGCAAACCGAACGAGTAGTACCGTGCTAATTATGGCCTCCATCTCTCTGAGCCTGAAGAGGAACTCCAGCTGCTGCAGTGACTCGTTTGATCTCATCACCAGAGTGTGGAGCTTCTCCTCCACCTGGTTATACAGACTTGTCACTGACTCCAGAGCATCTCTGCAAGGAAGGTGAAACATACATTAACACACCCCGAGACAAATAACACCCAACTAGAATTGCACTGTAAGGTATCATGATCATCATCAATGATCTGAGTTATGTTATGTAAGTAATAAGTTAATTAAGGCTGTGAAATCTAGCAAATAATAACTCTGCACATGCCCTTCAATTGCTTGTTGCCTTGATAAATTGTGCTGTCATACTGCTGTAATTACAAAAAAAATCCAGTATAAATGTGTAAATGTTTAGCAAATATTGTAAAATAACTATATCGACAAAACCATATGCTTATGTATCAGTTGTTGTTGATATTCTAATTATCTGTGAGACAGATTAATCTGTTTTCCACAGTACAAAAAATACAAATAAGAGTCTTGCATTAAAAATAAAACTACAGTGCCTAAGTATTATCATATACATATGTATATCATATATCATATATATATATATATGTGATTTGTCAATACAGAAGCATTAAAGAGTAAGGAACATTTTAATGTTGTAGCTGGTTGAGGTGAAGGAAATTCAATCTTTCTACATTGTTATAATGTAATATAATGTAAATAATCATATATTTTGTATGTACATTATTAAAGGCCCCGCACACCCATAGCCAACCCACACAGGTGTTTTCACTTATGACTTATGAAAGTAGAGCTCTTCTCCGGACAGTGTGGGCGTCGACAAACTGTTTGGGATGGGGCAATTTGCAATTTGTTACTATTGTTATTAATACACACACACACGTAATTTCCACCCAACTAACACCTGGCCACAGTAACTGAAAACACATGTGTTTGGATGTGCAGAGCTTTTCATTAGTAAAGCAGATATAAGCAGAACAACTGATCTGTGTAAATTCAAGACAATGCAGATGACATTTGAAAAATGTAAACATGCTGGGATGTATGTCTCTGTATGTCACTTAAATATTATTTAATACCTGTAGTCCTCAGACTGAGGAAATCTGAACTCCTCTCTCCTAATTCTGGCCAGTACGGCCCCTCCTTCTCTTTGCAGAGTGACCAGTCGAGCGTCTTCAAGCACCTCTTTCATTGAGGCCCTCTGTTCCTGAATGCATTGCTTCACTTCCTGTATCACAGCAAAAGCACAGTCAACATGTGTGCCCTGGTCCAAAATGTGTACCACACTAATTACACTGTGAGCATTTACACTTTACCTGGGCAGTGTCAACCTGTTTCCTGCCATCCACTTTCTTGATGGCCTTCTGCAATAAGCTGTCTGCCCCACGCAGGTCAGTCATGAAAGAAACCAGTCTCTGAAATGAATTTGTTTTAACACTTAGTGGAAGTGAACAAAAATATGATGCATCCTAATGAAACCAAGAGCTTTGAGGAGAAGGGACACATATCTGCCATCTGCTGCCTATATTGAGAGCACCATCCTAAGGCCATAAGCGTACATGCAGAGGTGTGCTTATTAGCCGGACCTCACTACAAACACAGGAGACTGCCCGTAGTGTGCTGTTAGCTATAGAAGATACATTATATAGTAATTTCTGCTGTATAACTACATCAAGAAGCTATTCTTTAGGACTTTCCATCTTCTACATCAGCTCTTCTGCTTCAACCTTTAAGGATTGGGACTCCTTCAAACAGAGATTTATCTACTAGTTGACCTCATCACAGGGTGAATATATCTATGAAACATGTTGTATGTTAAAAAGTGTTTTGAATTGTTGTCTTTTGGGTATTTAATTAGGTTTGATGAAACAAATGTATTATGGATTTTAGAGAGGAAGTTGGGTTTATAAATCCCATCCTTAAATACATCCACATTTAATTTGCAGTCATCATTTTCAAATTAACATTAAATAATGTATATTTTTTATGATCTATACTATACTCACAACACCAGGTAGTGGACTTAAGGCAGTGAGGGTTGAACTGATCAGTAATGCGTGACCAGAATAAAATATCTGCCCCCTCTCAGCAGTCAGTAATTTCAGCTATAATGAACAATCTAAATAATCTTTCAGATAGGACTTTGCACTGTTCCTTGTTATCACATCCTCCCTCGACTCAAAGACCCAAGCTAAATGTGCCATTTAAGAACAACGGATATGATGAATATTTGGTGTGGGTGTGTGGAGAAAGACTTATTCCCAGTGGGTCAATTGTGGTTGAACAGCAGTCTCCTCTGAACGTCCGGGAAACTCCACGGTTAATCACACTGGTTGTGGGTTGTGACATACCACAGTGGCAGCGGTTCTTTAAACTCAGAGGCTACATTCAGACTGTTATGAGGTGCCAAATTTGAAATTTCAGATAAAATTCTATAGCTGATACATTTTGAATATTTAGCACCAACTCAGACCACTGAGTCTTAGTTAACGTCATAAAAAGGACAATGTTGTATATGGGAATACTTTGGGAGGACTACACACCCTGAAGGGCAGCCCGCACATCTCCTAGTAGTGGAGTACAGTTCCTATCACCAACATCATCTTCTTCTTTTTCTTCTTCTTCCCAAAGTATACCCATATACAACATTGTCTATTTTATGACATTAACTCAAATCTTTTCCTTAGTGTATTCTCTGTCTGTTCTCCCAATATGTCCACCATGTCCAAGAATCTGCTTGCAGCATCCAACATCATCTTAATCTATCTTTCTGATTTACTTTGTTTCACATGTGGATCTCATGGCTGATCAAAGGTCAGTGGTGTGGGCGAGAACCCGACAGGGGCCGTGGTCAATTTGCATATTTTCGAAACATTTAGATTTAACATTTAGATTTAACATTTAGATTTAGATTTAACATTTACATTTAACATTTAACATTTAAATTTAACTTTTAGCATTTAGATATATATTTAACATTTAGATTTAACATTTACATTTAGATTTAACATTTAGAATTAACATTTAACTATTTATTTTACTTTATAAACATATTGTTGACACCTGCATATAAGATCTTGTTTATCATGAATTTCTGTCTTAAATGTAAGAAAAGTTAGCTAAATGTAATGAAAGTGAGCTAAATAATCAAAATGTATGAGCTATAGAATTGTATCTGAAATTTTACATTTGACACCCCATAGGCTGCAGGCCTTAATGCTCAATTCCGATTTTTTATTTTGACAGTTCACGTTATAGTTTAATGTGGCCCATATCATACTCCGGTGTGAACTGTCCGCGGCCTGACCCGCATGACCCGCATGCGCAGAAGAATAATAAGACGTCACAGGCAGCACGCTGTGGCAGGCTACAGAAGTAAACAAGGAGCAGCAAAGCTTCGGTTACCTCGTGGGAGACTCCCGTTTTTAATTGTCTTCTCACGGGTCACATTTCTCCCGAATTAGGACAAGTGCTCACAACTTTCTGTTCTTTTCATTACGGTTTCTGGCGCTGTACAACGCAACTGCCCCATACTCACTCCCTCCCATTTCTCTCTCTCCCCTCTGTGCCTGCTCGGACAAGTTGCATGCACGTAACTCAGAAATGAGCTCTGGTCCGGTGGATTTCAGGTATAAGAAAGGGAATTTGTGAGCAGATGATAGCGAGGTAGAGAAGGAACAGAGTCTCATGTTTGATAAAGGCTTTTTGTGGAGCTTTTTCGTTCAGCGCGGCTCCATCTACAGCACAACAGCTGCTCTACAGTGGCCAGTGTCGAGACTGAGGTCGCATTTAAAAAGATCCGGTCTGTATAGGATTTGGACCACATGGAAGTGGCCAATTCCCGAACTAGAAAAGATCAGATTCCGTGTGACTTGGCCTGTTTACACTGTCATAAAAATATCAGATCTGAGTCACATATGGGCAAAAAAATCAGATTTGGGTCACATTGGCCTGCTGTCTGAAGGTAGACAAAGTGAACTCTGTACCTGATGAAACTGCAGCCAGTCAGTATGACTGTATGTAAAGGTTCCTCCCAGGTCAGAGGTCAGCTGGGAAGCCTCAACTGTCTTGTTGAGGGATTTCATAGAAGTCACCAAGTCCATCTTATTGACAAAGACAAAGGAAAGGTTAGGCATGAAGGAAAAGCACTTAGGCTTATCTATCTATCTTCTCAATTCTCTGTTGTACAGCCAGAGCCTTTAACATTTAGTATTTATGTATTTCGGTCTTGCATCTGTGTCTGTCCTGTGTCTTGCTGCAGAACAAATTGTCCTGCGGGGACAAATAAAGCTTAAGTTTAAGTACAACTCTTCTCTGTGTCAAATCTAATAAAAGGCAAGAGATAGAAGGAAAACTATAGACTGTATATAAAAAGAGGAAAACATGGAAGTAGTTTTTATTGCTGACCTGTAACCCTGGCTGTTTTTCAGGTCGAGGACAAGTGTCTTTATCCACCAGCATCACAATACTGTGGACAGCATGGAGAGCTTGCTCCTGTAGCAGGTAGTCAATAGGTAAAGTCAAAACAATCAGGGCAGACTCAATCATGTGTTTTAATTTAATGTAAGTTTAAGTTGCGCTCATTGCTCTGATCATTTAATTATGAGATGAAGGATATTCTATCATTAACATACCCTCTTAATTAACAAGAAACCTCAAGTACAATAAGCCTTCAGGGTGTACTGCAGTGTAGTAGGCAAAATGGGTACTGCACCCCCTATTGCATTTCTTCTTTGCACTAACTTGAATTAAACTTGTGTAACTCAGCGTTCAGACACACAATGACTAATCCTGACATGTGAATGTGACAATTTAACATCTGTCAGTGTCTGATTGAATGTGTGTGTGTTTAGGCATTGTTGGTTCTGACGTGTGCATGCAGGTTTGTTGTTTTAACCTGGGCCATCAGCAGAGCTTTGTAGAGGTGAAGCGAAGGAGGATTTTTCCTGGCATTGATGACCAAAGTCATCCCCAGCTCTCGAACTTCTTTCCTACCAAAACAGTTGATTTGTGTTAGGGCGCAGTCAAACATGTCATCACAGTGGACTAAGAGGCTTTTAAGGCTTATTTAATCATTCTACTTCTTAAATCTGTATTTATCTTTTTATCTCTCTCTCTGACATCCTCACATACACACACTTTCTTCTTCACACATCCTATTCCACACTTTGACGCCTTCACGCACCCCTCTTAATGGCCTCTTCTTGGGTTACTGTTGTGTGAGCCTGCATCAGACACGGCTGCTAATTCTAGCAAGGCGCTGCATACCAGACAGTTGGCAGCCTGCCTGGCTACAGACTGTTGTGGTATGGCTCTTTAGAGGGGACAGATGAAGGCCAAGCTATTTGGAAGAATGGCTTTTTGAACTTCAAAGTGTCCATTAAACACAGTGTAAACAAAAACACTGTAAGGTGTTCTCTAGTAGACCTCTGAGGGTGAGTATTGACACTCCTTTGGCAGAGGGTCAGCGCAGGTCAGCGTTACTGCATATTGGGAAGAATTATTGACATCAGAACATTGTGATTCTGCATAAAATATATTGTTTTATTAGTTGTAAGTTACAAAGGAATGACCCATAAAGGGTCACTTAGTCTGGATGTAAAAGCTTGCCTCATATTATTCAAAGCCTCCTCTGGACACCAGAAATATTTCAAATGGTGTTCTGCTGCCCTCTTATGGTCAGACATCTTATTACACACTAGCACACACAGGAGCTACACGAATAAGCTAACAGTAACAGCCACCCAATATTGGGCTTGAATCAAGCTCTCCTGTATGACTCAGGTTGATGAATTTCAGATATTTATTCTTTTTTGATCCAGAAATACCATGTAGGCATCAGTACCTTGGTATGGAGTGCACATAGAGCAGTAATTCACAGACATTCTGGGCTGACACAAGAGGGGACATCCACTCCTTTCTGCCACCGTGGACCTCCACCACCGCCCTGCCTGTCCTGTCCCTGCTGCCTGATGGATTACAAGAAGGAGGAAAAGTTAGACATATATTTGTTTTTCAAAAAGTTTTTCAAGATTATCTCAGCGCTTGCACATTTTTCCCTGAATGCTGTTATTAGATTAAACTGTTAAATAGATTGTTTAAAATCTTGAAGTTTTAAGTCAAAGGCCACTGCATTTGATGTTTGACCTTGAAGAACATTTGACTTTTACTTTAGAGGCTTAATTAGCTCTGTTATATTTTTCCTTCTTATCTTTCACAACTTGATATGAGATCCCAGGTGAGTCCATAAGATAGCATAGTGGTCAAAGTCAGTTTAGTAAATGAGAAATGCTATAACTGTACAGTAAAACATGATTTTTATAGGGATTTTGAGATATAGAACTCATCCAGAATCAGAAAGTATCCAGGTCAGCTCAGATATATATTAAGTAGTTATATAGTTATATATTTAGTTATATATGAAGTACCTGGCAAACAAATGATGCCCAGTTCAAGCAGGTCAAAACTTGAAAAAGGAAGTTGAACTCTTGGAGTAGATAGCTTCTCTATCTTTGAGTTATGGAGTTTGTGGTCTGGTCCATCTGTGGTCGAGGGAGTTTCATTCCTACTTGACTGAGGGTCTGTATGCCGGCAAACACAAACATGTTTATTTTCCAATTAAAAAGAAAACCAAAAAAATCAAAGAATAATTGCAGCATTGCAAGAAAAAGTTGTGCGTGTGTCTTTTGTTACTCATAACTTAATTTTGTTTAATCAACCATACACTGCAAAAACTGAGCTCTCAAAAACAAGGGAAAAAAGCAATAAAATGGGGGAAATATTACCTAAAATAAGCAAAATGATCTGCCAACATAACAAGAATATTTCACTTGTTACTTTCTCTAACATAAAAGCTGCCTGGTAAGAAGAATTATCTTGTCAGACAAAAAACAAGTATATTTTGCCTTCAGTTAAGATAATTATTCTTACTTAGATTTTAGTTTTTGCAGTGTACTGTGTCTCTTGAGGATGTTCTTCTAAAACAGCACTGGGATTTACTATAAACCACCAACTTTCACTAACTGAAATATTCTGTCCAGAAAACCTTTCCCTTTTATACTAATAGCAATTATTCAGTTCTTCATCCCTTACTATTAATAGTCGTCCATCAACATGGATGCAGCTGCACAGCTGTGTACGGACAGTCTTTAAACACTGGACACAAAAAATGGCGGTTGCCTGGCTACTAAGCCTGGCTTTGATTTCAGACATCCTAATTGGCCTCTCCTTAGAGCCAACAAAGTCTTGCCTGTGCTCTTTCTCTCTTTGCTACTTTAATAGTCCATGACAAGCATGTCTCCAGTCAAGATCTCAACATGCCGCTCTGAGGGTATGAGGGTGCATGCCAGCGGGTGCAGGGGACACAGAAACCTCCTGCTTGCATGTAATGCTGTCTCTCTACATTAGAGGAACGCTCTGCTCTTTCTTTTTACCCAACGGGTTCAGGCCCTCCCTTTCATTCGGGTGCAGCATGCTATTTCCGTTCACTCCCTCGGTAATGGGAATAACATGAATGCAGCCGTACTGCCAAAGAACCCAGACAACAGTGGAAGAATCCCTTGACGAAGATCATACTGAAGTGTGATCTTTGACCTTTGAACCATCTTTCCAAAGAGTCCTTATGATGGAGTGTAGCATTTTCCCTCAAACACGCAAGGTCATGGTCGCGTTTCAGTGAATGTGAATGCTCAGTGGCCCTGCAGGTGTTGCGCAACAGATCATAATGAATGGCTGTGTGTGCAGTAATAACAACGTGAGGTCAAAAAGTAGAAAGGAAAAGAAAACAGTAAGAAAGATTGTATCAAAAAAGTAGTTTGAATGTTCAGCGTAACTTGCCTACACTGCTTACCTTTTTTAGGGGACTTCCGTCTTTCCAGCTTCTGAGTCACCTGATCCAACAGTTCATCTTTCTTACACTGCATGATGCTGGTGATTGTTTCAGGGCAGATATCACTGTGGCTCCTGTTGTTAAGTTTATAGAGAAGTGGACTCCCTTTAGATATCTCTGACACAGTTGACAGAGACCTAACCTTAACTTTGTGTTTTCCTGATGGTTTCACAACCTCCACCTTCTGATGTGGTTTCGTGTCGCCATCACAGTTCTCCAAGAACACATCTGATCCCGGATGCGGACTAGCATGATGCCCTGATTGGTGGGAAATAAGTTTCATCTGAACTTTCTGACTATGGCTTAAACCAGGGGTTGATTTCAAAACCACAGGTGGTTCCTTCATAAGGTTTTCTGATTCAAAACTTGAAGGAAGGTCTTTCAGGTGAGATGCAAAGTTTTCTGGCATTGGTTCACAGCAGTGTCTGTATTGGCAGAGCTCATTACTTGTCACAGGTTTATTACAGTGGTTACACAAGTTTCCAGGTTTGTCTCTTTGAGCTTCAAATGTACCCTTGGATCTTAACTCTCCTTCTTCACAAAAGCTGACCTCCTCCAGGGCAGCCAGGAGGTCTACACTCCCCCTCTCAAAAGTGACTGGGTTTCTCAGTGCGGCCACGTACGAGTCTCTGTACCTACACTTCAAGTCTTGATCAGTGGGCTCGTGCCCTAGCCTTCCCTGGCTGCACGGTGTACAAGGCTCCTCTGCATACTGAATGGTGCGTCCACAGGCAACACTATTCCCAAGCGGTACAGGTGGAGGTGGTCTGACAGGTTTGAACAAAACTGAATGGGGTGGATTTGGATGGCTGTCTTTCTGTTCATCCAGAAACTCCTTCCCTTTGGCGATATCCACCAGGTCTACATAATCACCCTCAATCTCTTGATAGTTACGACTGTCCCAGGTATTAGGAGAAACCCAACCCACAGGTTTGATCAATGGTTTAGAGCATGATTTGGAGGTTCGTCTTTCATGTTCCATTTTGACAAGTTTGGAAGAACTTAAAGATGCTGTCATCCTGTCTTTTGCAGGAAGAAAAATGGCTTCTACCGGGAGGGTTGCAGAGTTAAAATGGGAGGGAACTGAGATCTGTTTTGGCTCAGGAGGAGCTTCCCGATAAGTGGGCATGATTTTAGGCTTGTCTAAAAACTCTGGGATGGCGATTGTAGCCCAGGGAAACGTGACTACTCCTTGATCTGTGCAAAGCAAGCAACGTGACAGAGGAGTTCCTTGCCGTCCTTCATTGATGTCCTGCAGCCATTCCTCAGTGAAGATGCAAGAGTAGGAAGTCTCAGGGACGGGGGTCTCCTCCACTTCTCGACAGCCCTCCTCCAGAAGACTTTTGAGGACGATGCGAGCCGCTTGGTCCCCGAAAGGTTCCACCTGTAGATAGAAGTCTCCAGGACGCAGCAGCAAAGGATTCACAGGTGCTAACTGGATGACGGTTTTGTCGTGGAGACACAGAGGCCAGCCCTCACAGCGGAAAACCACATCAGAGTATCCAGCCTAGACAAAAATAAAATCAGCATAATTTTTTGGAATTGAACACACTGAATCTAAAAATATGTATTTTGTGTATAGGATGGCCTTTATACATGTGACAGTTCTCACTGTTACCACATCAACCACCTCTTTATTCGACATTTAAGCTTTTGGCATTGTTAACTATGCATTTTTAATTACATCTAAATTAAATTACATTATGCATGCTATAAATAATGTATTTAATATGTTAAGGGATTCTCAAAGCTGATTCCCATTGGTGCGCAGACTCTTTGAGAGCTCCCTCAAAGAGCAGAGCCTTTTATGCCAATTATAACTGAATAACAAAGTGCAATAAATCTTAACATGCAGTAAGTGTTTCTAAACCGACCTGCCTGTCAGTCCTAGTACATTTTATGTATTTACTCTAAGAGAGAGGAGTAAAAAGTGCATGAGTGCATACTCACACACGCTGCCTGTTGGACACTCTCCAGCAGGTGCTTGGAGGGGATGAGAAAGTCCAGCAGGCACTGTAATGCATCACCGTGGTAACGATCCTCGATGGTGGCAAACAGCTGGCTAAGGACGATGGGCGCTGTGGCCTCGAACGGCGGGTAGAGGGCGGAAAGGGCACTCTGGATGGACGAGTCCAGGGACTCTGGGTTCTGGAGGACAAGAGGAGATGGTGGTCAGTGTTACTTTCGTTATAACAAACTGTTCCAGGGGGATTTGTATCTAGTAGTACTTTAGGACCTTATTTGATCAATTGCTTGTGGGTCAAAGCCGCACCCCAAAAGTAAGATTGCAGAGATCAAATTAAAAAACACTTTATTATGTGCTTATAATGAAGGCTTAACAGAACATCAATGTCAGTGCATAAATAAAGGAGTGGTGTGATCTGCACATTTTTTTCAAATGAGAATTGTACTGAACTTTCAACCAAGCCACGTCAACAATAAAACTG